>NW_027480454.1:3964242-4624950 GCF_051401765.1 Calliopsis andreniformis
GGATTGAGTATTGACGATTGAGGATCGAGGATTGAGGGTTGTGGATTGAGGACGAGGACTGAGGGTTGAGTATTGATGTTTGAGGTCTGAGGATTGAGGATTAATGATTGAGAATTGAGGATTGAGGATTGAGGATTGAAGATTGAGGATTGGGTGTTGAGGATTGAAGAATGAGGATTGAGGGTTGAGGATTGAGTGTTGAGAGTTGAAGATTGAGTATTGAGGATTGAGGATTGATGATTGAGGACTGAGCGTTGAGGATTGAGTGTTGAGAACTGATGTTTGAGGATTGAGATTTGATTATTGGATATTGTGGATTGAGTATTGAACCATGAGAATTCAGGATATTCTATTGAGTATTGAGAATTGAGGATTGATGGTTGAGTATTGAGGATTGATGGTTGAGGGTTGTGCGTTGAATATTGAGGGTTGAGTGATGAGAATTGATGTTTGTGGATAGAGATTTTAAAATTGCAGGCTGAGTATTGAGTATTGATACCTGTGAATTGAGGATATCCTATTGAGGATTGAGGATTCACAACTGATTGTTGAGGTCTGAGGGCTGAATATTGAGGGTTCAGGATTGTGGATTCAGGATTGAGGATTGAGGATTGAGGATTGAATATTGCTGATTGAAGATTGAGGATCGAGGATTGTGGGTTGTGGATTGAGGACGAGGACCGAGGGTTGAGTATTGATGTTTGAGGTCTGAGGATTGAGGATTGAGGATTGAGAATTGAGGATTGAGGATTGAGGATTGAAGTTTGAGGATTGGGTTTTGAGGATTGAAGAATGAGGATTGAGGATTGAGGATTGATGATTGAGGATTGGGGACTGAGGTTTGACGATTGAGGATTGAGTATTGAGTGTTGAGAATTGAGGATTGATTGTTGAAGATTGAGTATTGAGGATTGAAGATTGAGGATTGAGGATTGAGGATTGAGGATTGAGGATTGAGGATTGAGACTGAGGGCTGAGGGTTGAGGATTGAGGCTTAAGGACTGAGGACTGAGGATTGAGGATTGAGAATTGAGGATTGAGGATTGAGAATTGAAGATTGAGGATTGGGTATTGAGGATTGAAGAATTAGGATTGAGGATTGATTATTGAGGATTGAGGATTGAAGATTGAGTATTGAGGATTGAGGATTGAATATTGAGTATTGAGGATTGAAGATTGTGGATTGAGGGTTGAGGGTTGAGGATTGAGTATTGAGGATTGAGGACTGAGGATTGAGGATTGAAGATTGAGTATTGAGGATTGAGGACTGAGGATTGAGGATTGAGGATTGAAGAGAGAGGTCTGAGTATTGAGGATTGAGTGTTGAGAATTGATGTTTGAGAATTGAGATTTGATTATTGAATTTTGTGGATTGAGTATTGAACCATGAGAATTCAGGATATTCTATTGAGTATTGAGAAGTGAGGATTGATGGTTGAGTATTGAGGATTGATGGTTGAGGGTTTTGTGTTGAATATTGAGGATTGAGGAATGTCGATTGAGGATTGAGGATTGAAGATTGAGGATTGGGTATTGAGGATTGAAGATTGAGGATTGAGGATCGAGAATTGAGGATTGAGGATTGAGGATTGAGGATTGAAGATTGAGGATTGGGTATTGAGGATTGAAGATTGAGGATTGAGGGTTGAGGATTGATGGTTGTGGATTGAGGACGAGGACTGAGGGTTGAGTATTGCTGTTTGAGGTCTGAGGATTGAGGATTGAGGATCGAGAATTGAGGATTGAGGATTGAGGATTGAAGATTGAGGATTGGGTATTGAGGATTGAAGATTGAGGATTGAGGATTGAGGATTGAAGATTGAGGACTGAGTGTTGAGGGTTGAGTGATGAGAATTGATGTTTGTGGATTGAGATTTCAAGGTTGAAGAATGGGGATTGAGTATTGAATACTGTGAATTGAGGATATTCTATGGAGGACTGAGGATTGACAATTGATTGTTGAGGACTGAGAGCTGAAGATTGAGGATTCAGGATTGAGGATTCGGGATTGAGTTTTGAGGACTGAGGATTGAGGGTTGAGGATTGAGGATTGAGGATTGACGCTTGAGGATTGAGGATTGAGGATGGAGGATTGAAGAGAGAGGACTGAGTGTTGAGGATTGAGTGTTGAGAATTGATGTTAGAGGATTGAGATTTGATTATTGGATATTGTGGATTGAGTATTGAACCATGAGAATTCAGGATATTCTATTGAGTATTGAGAATTGAGGATTGATGGTTGAGTATTGAGGATTGAT
Source organism: Calliopsis andreniformis (assembly GCF_051401765.1). Taxonomy (NCBI): domain Eukaryota; kingdom Metazoa; phylum Arthropoda; class Insecta; order Hymenoptera; family Andrenidae; genus Calliopsis; species Calliopsis andreniformis. The sequence goes on from NW_027480454.1 coordinate 3,966,501, forward strand.
GGTTGAGGGTTGTGCGTTGAATATTGAGGATTGAGGATTGAGGATTGAGGATTGAGGATTGAGGATTGAAGATTCGGTATTGATGATTGAAGATGGGAGGAATGAGTATTGAGGGTTGAGGACTGAGGACGAGTACTGACGATTGAGGATTGAGGTTTGAGGGTTGAGGATTGAAGATTGAGGATTGGGTATTGAGGATTGAAGAATGAGGATTGAGGATTGAGGATTGAGGATTGAGGATTGAAGACTGAGTATTGAGGATTGAAGATTGGGGATTGAGGATTGAGGAATGAGGACTGAGGATTGAGGATTGAGGATTGAGGATTGAAGATTGAGTATTGAGGATTGAAGATTGAGGATTGACGATTGAGGATTGAGGATTGAGGATTGATGATTGAGGATTGGGGACTGAGGTTTGACGATTGAGGATTGAGGATTGAGTATTGAGGATTGAGGATTGAGGATTGAGGATTGAAGATTGAATATTGCTGATTGAAGATTGAGGATCGAGGATTGAGGGTTGTGGATTGAGGACGAGGACTGATGGTTGAGTATTGATGTTTGAGGTCTGAGGATTGAGGATTGACGATTGAGAATTGAGGATTGAGGATTGAGGATTGAAGATTGAGGATTGGGTTTTGAGGATTGAAGAATGAGGATTGAGGATTGAGGATTGAGGATTTAGGATTGAAGATTGAGTATTGAGGATTGAAGATTGAGGACTGAGGATTGAGGATTGAGGATTGAGGAATGAGGATTGAGGATTGAGGATTGAGGACTGAAGATTGAATATTGATGATTGAAGATTGAGGATTGAGGATTGACGGTTGTGGATTGAGGACGAGGACTGAGGGTTGAGTATTGCTGTTTGAGGTCTGAGGATTGAGGATTGAGGATTGAGAATTCAGGATTGAGGATTGAGTATTGAAGATTGAGGATTGGGTATTGAGGATTGAAGAATGAGGATTGAGGATTGGGTATTGAGGATTGAAGATTGAGGATTGAGGATTGAGGATTGAGGATTGAGGATAGAAGATTGAGGATAGAAGATTGAGGATTGTGTATTGAGGATTGAAGAATGAGGATTGAGGATTGAGGATTAAAGATTGAGTATTGAGGATTGAAGATTGACGATTGAGGATTGAGGATTGAGGATTGAGGATTGAGGATTGAGGATTGAGGATTGAGGATTGAGTATTGAAGATTGAGGATCGAGGATTGAGGGTTGTGGATTGAGGACGAGGACTGAGGGTTGAGTATTGATGTTTGAGGTCTGAGGATTGAGGATTGAGGATTGAGAATTGAGGATTGAGGATTGAGGATTGAAGATTGAGGATTGGGTTTTGAGGATTGAAGAATGAGGATTGAGGATTGAGGATTGAGGATTTAGGATTGAAGATTGAGTATTGAGGATTGAAGATTGAGGATTGAGGATTTAGGATTGAGGATTGAGGATTGAGGATTGAGGATTGAGGATTGAAGATTGAGTATTGAGGATTGAAGATTGAGGATTGAGGATTGAGGATTGAGGATTGAGGATTGAAGATTGAGGATTGCGTATTGAGGATAGAACATAGAGGATTGAGGATTGAGTATTGAGGATTGAGGATTCAGGATTGAAGATTGAATATTGATGATTGAAGATTGAGGATCGAGGATTGAGGGTTGTGGATTGAGGACGAGGACTGAGGGTTGAGTATTTATGTTTGAGGTCTGAGGATTGAGGATTGAGGATTGGGGACTGAGGTTTGACGATTGAGGATTGAGGATTGAGTATTGAGGATTGAGGATTGAGGATTGAGGATTGAAGATTGAATATTGCTGATTGAAGATTGAGGATCGAGGATTGAGGGTTGTGGATTGAGGACGAGGACTGATGGTTGAGTATTGATGTTTGAGGTCTGAGGATTGAGGATTGACGATTGAGAATTCAGGATTGAGGATTGAGGATTGAAGATTGAGGATTGGGTTTTGAGGATTGAAGAATGAGGATTGAGGATTGAGGATTGAGGATTTAGGATTGAAGATTGAGTATTGAGGATTGAGGATTGAGGACTGAGGATTGAGGATTGAGGATTGAGGAATGAGGATTGAGGATTGAGGATTGAGGACTGAAGATTGAATATTGATGATTGAAGATTGAGGATTGAGGATTGACGGTTGTGGATTGAGGACGAGGACTGAGGGTTGAGTATTGCTGTTTGAGGTCTGAGGATTGAGGATTGAGGATTGAGAATTCAGGATTGAGGATTGAGTATTGAAGATTGAGGATTGGGTATTGAGGATTGAAGAATGAGGATTGAGGATTGGGTATTGAGGATTGAAGATTGAGGATTGAGGATTGAGGATTGAGGATTGAGGATAGAAGATTGAGGATTGTGTATTGAGGATTGAAGAATGAGGATTGAGGATTGAGGATTAAAGATTGAGTATTGAGGATTGAAGATTGACGATTGAGGATTGAGGATTGAGGATTGAGGATTGAGGATTGAGGATTGAGGATTGAGTATTGAAGATTGAGGATCGAGGATTGAGGGTTGTGGATTGAGGACGAGGACTGAGGGTTGAGTATTGATGTTTGAGGTCTGAGGATTGAGGATTGATGATTGAGAATTGAGGACTGAGGATTGAGGATTGAAGATTGAGGATTGGGTGTTGAGGATTGAAGAATGAGGATTGAGGGTTGAGGATTGAGGGTTGAGTGTTGAAGATTGAGTATTGAGGATTGAGTATTGATGATTGAGGACTGAGTGTTGATGGTTGAGGGATGAGAATTGATGTTTGTGGATTGAGATTTGAAGATTGAAGAATGGGGATTGAGTATTGAAAACTGTGAATTGAGGATATTCTATTGAGGATTGAGGATTGACAACTGATTGTTGAGGACTGAAGGCTGAAGATTGATGAATCAGGATTGAGGATTCAGGATTGAGGTTTGAGGACTGAGGATTGAGGATTGAGGAGTGAGGATTGAGGATTGAGGATTGAAGATTGAGGATTGAGGATTGAGGACTGAGTGTTGATGGTTGAGTGATGAGAATTGATGTCTGTGGATTGAGATTTGAAGATTGAAGAATGGGGATTGAGTATTGAAAACTGTGAATTGAGGATATTCTATTGAGGATTGAGGATTGACAACTGATTGTTGAGGACTGAAGGCTGAAGATTGATGATTCAGGATTGAGGATTCAGGATTGAGGTTTGAGGACTGAGGTCTGAGGATTGAGGATTGAGGATCGAGAATTGAGGACTGAGGATTGAGGATTGAAGATTGAGGATTGGGTATTGAGGATTGAAGATTGAGGATTGAGGATTGAGGATTGAAGATTGAGGACTGAGTGTTGAGGGTTGAGTGATGAGAATTGACGTTTGTGGATTGAGATTTCAAGGTTGAAGAATGGGGATTGAGTATTGAATACTGTGAATTGAGGATATTCTATGGCGGACTGAGGATTGACAATTGATTGTTGAGGACTGAGAGCTGAAGATTGAGGATTCAGGATTGAGGATTCGGGATTGAGTTTTGAGGACTGAGGATTGAGGGTTGAGGATTGAGGATTGAGGATTGACGCTTGAGGATTGAGGATTGAGGATGGAGGATTGAAGAGAGAGGACTGAGTGTTGAGGATTGAGTGTTGAGAATTGATGTTAGAGGATTGAGATTTGATTATTGGATATTGTGGATTGAGTATTGAACCATGAGAATTCAGGATATTCTATTGAGTATTGAGAATTGAGGATTGATGATTGAGTATTGAGGATTGATGGTTGAGGGTTGTGCGTTGAATTTTGAGGATTGAGGATTGAGGATTGAAGATTCAGTATTGATGATTGAAGATGGGAGGAATGAGTATTGAGGGTTGAGGATTGAGGACGAGTACTGACGATTGAGGATTGAGGTTTGAGGGTTGAGGATTGAAGATTGAGGATTGGGTATTGAGGATTGAAGAATGAGGATTGAGGATTGAGGATTGAGGATTGAGGATTGAAGACTGAGTATTGAGGATTGAAGATTGGGGATTGAGGATTGAGGAATGAGGACTGAGGATTGAGGATTGAGGATTGAAGAATGAGGATTGAGGATTGAGGATTGAGGATTGAGGATTGAAGACTGAGTATTGAGGATTGAAGATTGAGGATTGAGGTGTGCGTATTGAAGATTGAGGATTTGGGACTGAGGATTGAAGATTGAGGATTGAGGATTGAGGATTGAGGATTGAGGATAGAAGATTGAGGATTGGGTATTGAGGATTGAAGAATGAGGATTGAGGATTGAGGATTGGGGATTGAGGATTGAAGATTGAGTATTGAGGATTGAAGATTGACGATTGAGGATTGAGGATTGAGGATTGAGGATTGAGGATTGAGGATTGAGGATTGAGTATTGACGATTGAGGATCGAGGATTGAGGGTTGTGGATTGAGGACGAGGACTGAGGGTTGAGTATTGATGTTTGAGGTCTGAGGATTGAGGATTAATGATTGAGAATTGAGGATTGAGGATTGAGGATTGAAGATTGAGGATTGGGTGTTGAGGATTGAAGAATGAGGATTGAGGGTTGAGGATTGAGTGTTGAGAGTTGAAGATTGAGTATTGAGGATTGAGGATTGATGATTGAGGACTGAGCGTTGAGGATTGAGTGTTGAGAACTGATGTTTGAGGATTGAGATTTGATTATTGGATATTGTGGATTGAGGATTGAACCATGAGAATTCAGGATATTCTATTGAGTATTGAGAATTGAGGATTGATGGTTGAGTATTGAGGATTGATGGTTGAGGGTTGTGCGTTGAATATTGAGGGTTGAGTGATGAGAATTGATGTTTGTGGATAGAGATTTTAAAATTGCAGGCTGAGTATTGAGTATTGATACCTGTGAATTGAGGATATCCTATTGAGGATTGAGGATTCACAACTGATTGTTGAGGTCTGAGGGCTGAATATTGAGGGTTCAGGATTGTGGATTCAGGATTGAGGATTGAGGATTGAGGATTGAATATTGCTGATTGAAGATTGAGGATCGAGGATTGTGGGTTGTTGATTGAGGACGAGGACCGAGGGTTGAGTATTGATGTTTGAGGTCTGAGGATTGAGGATTGAGGATTGAGAATTGAGGATTGAGGATTGAGGATTGAAGTTTGAGGATTGGGTTTTGAGGATTGAAGAATGAGGATTGAGGATTGAGGATTGATGATTGAGGATTGGGGACTGAGGTTTGACGATTGAGGATTGAGTATTGAGTGTTGAGAATTGAGGATTGATTGTTGAAGATTGAGTATTGAGGATTGAAGATTGAGGATTGAGGATTGAGGATTGAGGATTGAGGATTGAGGATTGAGACTGAGGGCTGAGGGTTGAGGATTGAGGCTTAAGGACTGAGGACTGAGGATTGAGGATTGAGAATTGAGGATTGAGGATTGAGAATTGAAGATTGAGGATTGGGTATTGAGGATTGAAGAATTAGGATTGAGGATTGATTATTGAGGATTGAGGATTGAAGATTGAGTATTGAGGATTGAGGATTGAATATTGAGTATTGAGGATTGAAGATTGTGGATTGAGGGTTGAGGGTTGAGGATTGAGTATTGAGGATTGAGGACTGAGGATTGAGGATTGAGGATTGAAGATTGAGTATTGAGGATTGAGGACTGAGGATTGAGGATTGAGGATTGAAGAGAGAGGTCTGAGTATTGAGGATTGAGTGTTGAGAATTGATGTTTGAGAATTGAGATTTGATTATTGAATTTTGTGGATTGAGTATTGAACCATGAGAATTCAGGATATTCTATTGAGTATTGAGAAGTGAGGATTGATGGTTGAGTATTGAGGATTGATGGTTGAGGGTTTTGTGTTGAATATTGAGGATTGAGGAATGTCGATTGAGGATTGAGGATTGAAGATTGAGGATTGGGTATTGAGGATTGAAGATTGAGGATTGAGGATCGAGAATTGAGGATTGAGGATTGAGGATTGAGGATTGAAGATTGAGGATTGGGTATTGAGGATTGAAGATTGAGGATTGAGGGTTGAGGATTGATGGTTGTGGATTGAGGACGAGGACTGAGGGTTGAGTATTGCTGTTTGAGGTCTGAGGATTGAGGATTGAGGATCGAGAATTGAGGATTGAGGATTGAGGATTGAAGATTGAGGATTGGGTATTGAGGATTGAAGATTGAGGATTGAGGATTGAGGATTGAAGATTGAGGACTGAGTGTTGAGGGTTGAGTGATGAGAATTGATGTTTGTGGATTGAGATTTCAAGGTTGAAGAATGGGGATTGAGTATTGAATACTGTGAATTGAGGATATTCTATGGAGGACTGAGGATTGACAATTGATTGTTGAGGACTGAGAGCTGAAGATTGAGGATTCAGGATTGAGGATTCGGGATTGAGTTTTGAGGACTGAGGATTGAGGGTTGAGGATTGAGGATTGAGGATTGACGCTTGAGGATTGAGGATTGAGGATGGAGGATTGAAGAGAGAGGACTGAGTGTTGAGGATTGAGTGTTGAGAATTGATGTTAGAGGATTGAGATTTGATTATTGGATATTGTGGATTGAGTATTGAACCATGAGAATTCAGGATATTCTATTGAGTATTGAGAATTGAGGATTGATGGTTGAGTATTGAGGATTGATGGTTGAGGGTTGTGCGTTGAATATTGAGGATTGAGGATTGAGGATTGAGGATTGAGGATTGAGGATTGAAGATTCGGTATTGATGATTGAAGATGGGAGGAATGAGTATTGAGGGTTGAGGACTGAGGACGAGTACTGACGATTGAGGATTGAGGTTTGAGGGTTGAGGATTGAAGATTGAGGATTGGGTATTGAGTATTGAAGAATGAGGATTGAGGATTGAGGATTGAGGATTGAGGATTGAAGACTGAGTATTGAGGATTGAAGATTGGGGATTGAGGATTGAGGAATGAGGACTGAGGATTGAGGATTGAGGATTGAGGATTGAGGATTGAAGATTGAGTATTGAGGATTGAAGATTGAGGATTGACGATTGAGGATTGAGGATTGAGGATTGATGATTGAGGATTGGGGACTGAGGTTTGACGATTGAGGATTGAGGATTGAGTATTGAGGATTGAGGATTGAGGATTGAGGATTGAAGATTGAATATTGCTGATTGAAGATTGAGGATCGAGGATTGAGGGTTGTGGATTGAGGACGAGGACTGATGGTTGAGTATTGATGTTTGAGGTCTGAGGATTGAGGATTGACGATTGAGAATTGAGGATTGAGGATTGAGGATTGAAGATTGAGGATTGGGTTTTGAGGATTGAAGAATGAGGATTGAGGATTGAGGATTGAGGATTTAGGATTGAAGATTGAGTATTGAGGATTGAAGATTGAGGACTGAGGATTGAGGATTGAGGATTGAGGAATGAGGATTGAGGATTGAGGATTGAGGACTGAAGATTGAATATTGATGATTGAAGATTGAGGATTGAGGATTGACTGTTGTGGATTGAGGACGAGGACTGAGGGTTGAGTATTGCTGTTTGAGGTCTGAGGATTGAGGATTGAGGATTGAGAATTCAGGATTGAGGATTGAGTATTGAAGATTGAGGATTGGGTATTGAGGATTGAAGAATGAGGATTGAGGATTGGGTATTGAGGATTGAAGATTGAGGATTGAGGATTGAGGATTGAGGATTGAGGATAGAAGATTGAGGATAGAAGATTGAGGATTGTGTATTGAGGATTGAAGAATGAGGATTGAGGATTGAGGATTAAAGATTGAGTATTGAGGATTGAAGATTGACGATTGAGGATTGAGGATTGAGGATTGAGGATTGAGGATTGAGGATTGAGGATTGAGGATTGAGTATTGAAGATTGAGGATCGAGGATTGAGGGTTGTGGATTGAGGACGAGGACTGAGGGTTGAGTATTGATGTTTGAGGTCTGAGGATTGAAGATTGATGATTGAGAATTGAGGACTGAGGATTGCGGATTGAAGATTGAGGATTGGGTGTTGAGGATTGAAGAATGAGGATTGAGGGTTGAGGATTGAGGGTTGAGTGTTGAAGATTGAGTATTGAGGATTGAGTATTGATGATTGAGGACTGAGTGTTGATGGTTGAGGGATGAGAATTGATGTTTGTGGATTGAGATTTGAAGATTGAAGAATGGGGATTGAGTATTGAAAACTGTGAATTGAGGATATTCTATTGAGGATTAAGGATTGACAACTGATTGTTGAGGACTGAAGGCTGAAGATTGATGAATCAGGATTGAGGATTCAGGATTGAGGTTTGAGGACTGAGGATTGAGGATTGAGGATTGAGGATTGAGGATTGAGGATTGAAGATTGAGGATTGAGGATTGAGGACTGAGTGTTGATGGTTGAGTGATGAGAATTGATGTCTGTGGATTGAGATTTGAAGATTGAAGAATGGGGATTGAGTATTGAAAACTGTGAATTGAGGATATTCTATTGAGGATTGAGGATTGACAACTGATTGTTGAGGACTGAAGGCTGAAGATTGATGATTCTGGATTGAGGATTCAGGATTGAGGTTTGAGGACTGAGGATTGAGGATTGAGGATTGAGGATTGAGGATTGAGGATTGAAGATTGAGGATTGGTGACTGAGTGTTGAGGGTTGAGTGATGAGAATTGATGTTTGTGGATAGAGATTTGAAGATTGCAGATTGGGTATTGAGTATTGAAAACTGTGAATTGATGGTATTCGATTGAGGATTGAGGATTGACAACTGATTGTTGAGGACTGAAGGCAGAAGATTGATGATTCAGGATTGATGATTCAGGATAGAGGTTTGAGGACTGAGGATTGAGGATTGAGGATTGAGGATTGAGGATTGAGGATTGAGGATTGAAGAATGAGGATTGCGTATTGAGGATAGAACATTGAGGATTGAGGATTGAGTATTGAGGATTGAGGATTGAGGATTGAGGATTGAAGATTGAATATTGCTGATTGAAGATTGAGGATCGAGGATTGAGGGTTGTGGATTGAGGACGAGGACCGAGGGTTGAGTATTGATGTTTGAGGTCTGAGGATTGAGGATTGAGGATTGAGAATTGAGGATTGAGGATTGAGGATTGAAGTTTGAGGATTGGGTTTTGAGGATTGAAGAATGAGGATTGAGGATTGAGGATTGAGGATTTAGGATTGAAGATTGAGTATTGAGGACTGAAGATTGAGGATTGAGGATTGAGGATTGAGGATTGAGGAATGAGGATTGAGGATTGAAGATTGAGGACTGAAGATTGAATATTGATGATTGAAGATTGAGGATTGAGGATTGATGGTTGTGGATTGAGGACGAGGACTGAGGGTTGAGTATTGCTGTTTGAGGTCTGAGGATTGGGGATTGAGGATTGAGAATTCAGGATTGGGGATTGAGGATTGAAGATTGAGAATTGGGTATTGAGGATTGAAGAATGAGGATTGAGGATTGAGGATTGGGGATTGAGGACTGAAGATTGAGTATTGAGGATTGAGTATTGAAGATTGAGGATCGAGGATTGAGGGTTGTGGATTGAGGACGAGGACTGAGGGTTGAGTATTGATGTTTGAGGTCTGAGGATTGAGGATTGAGGATTGAGAATTGAGGATTGAGGATTGAGGATTGAAGATTGAGGATTGGGTGTTGAGGATTGAAGAATGAGGATTGATGGTTGAGGACTGAGGATTGAGGATTGAGGATTGAGGATTGGGGATTGAGGATTGAAGAATGAGGATTGCGTATTGAGGATAGAACATTGAGGATTGAGGATTGAGTATTGAGGATTGAGGATTGAGGATTGGGGATTGAAGATTGAATATTGCTGATTGAAGATTGAGGATCGAGGATTGAGGGTTGTGGATTGAGGACGAGGACTGATGGTTGAGTATTGATGTTTGAGGTCTGAGGATTGAGGATTGAGGATTGAGAATTGAGGATTGAGGATTGAGGATTGAAGATTGAGGGTTGGGTTTTGAGGATTGAAGAATGAGGATTGAGGATTGAGGATTGAGGATTTAGGATTGAAGATTGAGTATTGAGGATTGAAGATTGAGGACTGAGGATTGAAGATTTAGGATTGAAGATTGAGTATTGAGGATTGAGGATTGAGGATTGAGGATTGACGATTGAGGATTGAGGATTGAGAATTGAGGATTGAGGATTGAGGATTGAAGATTGAGGATTGGGTATTGAGGATTGAAGAATGTTGATTGAGGATTGAGGATTGAGGATTGAGGATTGAAGACTGAGTATTCAGGATTGAAGATTGAGGATTGAGGATTTAGGATTGAGGATTGAGGATTGAGGATTGAGGATTGAGGATTGAGGATTGAAGATTGAGTATTGAGGATTGAAGATTGAGGATTGAGGATTGAGGATTGAGGATTGAGGATTGAAGATTGAGGATTGCGTATTGAGGATAGAACATAGAGGATTGAGGATTGAGTATTGAGGATTGAGGATTCAGGATTGAAGATTGAATATTGATGATTGAAGATTGAGGATCGAGGATTGAGGGTTGTGGATTGAGGATGAGGACTGAGGGTTGAGTATTTATGTTTGAGGTCTGAGGATTGAGGATTGAGGATTGGGGACTGAGGTTTGACGATTGAGGATTGAGGATTGAGTATTGAGGATTGAGGATTGAGGATTGAGGATTGAAGATTGAATATTGCTGATTGAAGATTGAGGATCGAGGATTGAGGGTTGTGGATTGAGGACGAGGACTGATGGTTGAGTATTGATGTTTGAGGTCTGAGGATTGAGGATTGACGATTGAGAATTCAGGATTGAGGATTGAGGATTGAAGATTGAGGATTGGGTTTTGAGGATTGAAGAATGAGGATTGAGGATTGAGGATTGAGGATTTAGGATTGAAGATTGAGTATTGAGGATTGAAGATTGAGGACTGAGGATTGAGGATTGAGGATTGAGGAATGAGGATTGAGGATTGAGGATTGAGGACTGAAGATTGAATATTGATGATTGAAGATTGAGGATTGAGGATTGACGGTTGTGGATTGAGGACGAGGACTGAGGGTTGAGTATTGCTGTTTGAGGTCTGAGGATTGAGGATTGAGGATTGAGAATTCAGGATTGAGGATTGAGTATTGAAGATTGAGGATTGGGTATTGAGGATTGAAGAATGAGGATTGAGGATTGGGTATTGAGGTTGAAGATTGAGGATTGAGGATTGAGGATTGAGGATTGAGGATTGAGGATAGAAGATTGAGGATTGTGTATTGAGGATTGAAGAATGAGGATTGAGGATTGAGGATTAAAGATTGAGTATTGAGGATTGAAGATTGACGAATGAGGATTGAGGATTGAGGATTGAGGATTGAGGATTGAGGATTGAGGATTGAGGATTGAGTATTGAAGATTGAGGATCGAGGATTGAGGGTTGTGGATTGAGGACGAGGACTGAGGGTTGAGTATTGATGTTTGAGGTCTGAGGATTGAGGATTGATGATTGAGAATTGAGGACTGAGGATTGAGGATTGAAGATTGAGGATTGGGTGTTGAGGATTGAAGAATGAGGATTGAGGGTTGAGGATTGAGGGTTGAGTGTTGAAGATTGAGTATTGAGGATTGAGTATTGATGATTGAGGACTGAGTGTTGATGGTTGAGGGATGAGAATTGATGTTTGTGGATTGAGATTTGAAGATTGAAGAATGGGGATTGAGTATTGAAAACTGTGAATTGAGGATATTCTATTGAGGATTGAGGATTGACAACTGATTGTTGAGGACTGAAGGCTGAAGATTGATGAATCAGGATTGAGGATTCAGGATTGAGGTTTGAGGACTGAGGATTGAGGGTTGAGGATTGAGGATTGAGGTTTGAGGACTGAGGATTGAGGATTGAGGATTGAGGATTGAGGATTGAGGATTGAAGATTGAGGATTGGTGACTGAGTGTTGAGGGTTGAGTGATGAGAATTGATGTTTGTGGATAGAGATTTGAAGATTGCAGATTGGGTATTGAGTATTGAAAACTGTGAATTGATGGTATTCTATTGAGGATTGAGGATTGACAACTGATTGTTGAGGACTGAAGGCAGAAGATTGATGATTCAGGATTGATGATTCAGGATAGAGGTTTGAGGACTGAGGATTGAGGATTGAGGATTGAGGATTGAGGATTGAGGATTGAGGATTGAAGAATGAGGATTGCGTATTGAGGATAGAACATTGAGGATTGAGGATTGAGTATTGAGGATTGAGGATTGAGGATTGAGGATTGAAGATTGAATATTGCTGATTGAAGATTGAGGATCGAGGATTGAGGGTTGTGGATTGAGGACGAGGACCGAGGGTTGAGTATTGATGTTTGAGGTCTGAGGATTGAGGATTGAGGATTGAGAATTGAGGATTGAGGATTGAGGATTGAAGTTTGAGGATTGGGTTTTGAGGATTGAAGAATGAGGATTGAGGATTGAGGATTGAGGATTTAGGATTGAAGATTGAGTATTGAGGACTGAAGATTGAGGATTGACGATTGAGGATTGAGGATTGAGGAATGAGGATTGAGGATTGAAGATTGAGGACTGAAGATTGAATATTGATGATTGAAGATTGAGGATTGAGGATTGATGGTTGTGGATTGAGGACGAGGACTGAGGGTTGAGTATTGCTGTTTGAGGTCTGAGGATTGGGGATTGAGGATTGAGAATTCAGGATTGGGGATTGAGGATTGAAGATTGAGAATTGGGTATTGAGGATTGAAGAATGAGGATTGAGGATTGAGGATTGGGGATTGAGGACTGAAGATTGAGTATTGAGGATTGAGTATTGAAGATTGAGGATCGAGGATTGAGGGTTGTGGATTGAGGACGAGGACTGAGGGTTGAGTATTGATGTTTGAGGTCTGAGGATTAAGGATTGAGGATTGAGAATTGAGGATTGAGGATTGAGGATTGAGGATTGAAGATTGAGGATTGGGTGTTGAGGATTGAAGAATGAGGATTGATGGTTGAGGACTGAGGATTGAGGATTGAGGATTGAGGATTGGGGATTGAGGATTGAAGAATGAGGATTGCGTATTGAGGATAGAACATTGAGGATTGAGGATTGAGTATTGAGGATTGAGGATTGAGGATTGGGGATTGAAGATTGAATATTGCTGATTGAAGATTGAGGATCGAGGATTGAGGGTTGTGGATTGAGGACGAGGACTGATGGTTGAGTATTGATGTTTGAGGTCTGAGGATTGAGGATTGAGGATTGAGAATTGAGGATTGAGGATTGAGGATTGAAGATTGAGGATTGGGTTTTGAGGATTGAAGAATGAGGATTGAGGATTGAGGATTGAGGATTTAGGATTGAAGATTGAGTATTGAGGATTGAAGATTGAGGACTGAGGATTGAAGATTTAGGATTGAAGATTGAGTATTGAGGATTGAGGATTGAGGATTGAGGATTGAGGATTGAGGATTGAGGATTGAGAATTGAGGATTGAGGATTGAGGATTGAAGATTGAGGATTGGGTATTGAGGATTGAAGAATGTTGATTGAGGATTGAGGATTGAGGATTGAGGATTGAAGACTGAGTATTCAGGATTGAAGATTGAGGATTGAGGATTTAGGATTGAGGATAGAGGATTGAGGATTGAGGATTGAGGATTGAAGATTGAGTATTGAGGATTGAAGATTGAGGATTGAGGATTGAGGATTGAGGATTGAGGATTGAAGATTGAGGATTGCGTATTGAGGATAGAACATAGAGGATTGAGGATTGAGTATTGAGGATTGAGGATTCAGGATTGAAGATTGAATATTGATGATTGAAGATTGAGGATCGAGGATTGAGGGTTGTGGATTGAGGACGAGGACTGAGGGTTGAGTATTTATGTTTGAGGTCTGAGGATTGAGGATTGAGGATTGAGAATTGAGGATTGAGGATTGAGGATTGAAGATTGAGGATTGGGTGTTGAGGATTGAAGAATGAGGATTGAGGATTGAGGATTGAGGATTGAGGATTGAAGATTGAGTATTGAGGATTGAAGATTGAGGATTGAGGATTGAGGATTGAGGATTGAGGATTGGGGATTGCGGATAGAATATTGAGGATTGGGTATTGCGGATTGAACATTGAGGATTGAGGATTGAGGATTGAGGATTGAGGATTGAGGACTGAAGATTGAATATTGATGATTGAATATTGAGGATTGAGGATTGATGGTTGTGGATTGAGGACGAGGACTGAGGGTTGAGTATTGCTGTTTGAGGTCTGAGGATTGAGGATTGAGGATCGAGAATTGAGGACTGAGGATTGAGGATTGAAGATTGAGGATTGGGTATTGAGGATTGAAGATTGAGGATTGAGGATTGAGGATTGAAGATTGAGGACTGAGTGTTGAGGGTTGAGTGATGAGAATTGACGTTTGTGGATTGAGATTTCAAGGTTGAAGAATGGGGATTGAGTATTGAATACTGTGAATTGAGGATATTCTATGGAGGACTGAGGATTGACAATTGATTGTTGAGGACTGAGAGCTGAAGATTGAGGATTCAGGATTGAGGATTCGGGATTGAGTTTTGAGGACTGAGGATTGAGGTTTGAGGATTGAGGATTGAGGATTGACGCTTGAGGATTGAGGATTGAGGATGGAGGATTGAAGAGAGAGGACTGAGTGTTGAGGATTGAGTGTTGAGAATTGATGTTAGAGGATTGAGATTTGATTATTGGATATTGTGGATTGAGTATTGAACCATGATAATTCAGGATATTCTATTGAGTATTGAGAATTGAGGATTGATGATTGAGTATTGAGGATTGATGGTTGAGGGTTGTGCGTTGAATTTTGAGGATTGAGGATTGAGGATTGAAGATTCAGTATTGATGATTGAAGATGGGAGGAATGAGTATTGAGGGTTGAAGATTGAGGACGAGTACTGACGATTGAGGATTGAGGTTTGAGGGTTGAGGATTGAAGATTGAGGATTGGGTATTGAGGATTGAAGAATGAGGATTGAGGATTGAGGATTGAGGATTGAGGATTGAAGACTGAGTATTGAGGATTGAAGATTGGGGATTGAGGATTGAGGAATGAGGACTGAGGATTGAGGATTGAGGATTGAAGAATGAGGATTGAGGATTGAGGATTGAGGATTGAGGATTGAAGACTGAGTATTGAGGATTGAAGATTGAGGATTGAGGTGTGAGTATTGAAGATTGAGGATTTGGGACTGAGGATTGAAGATTGAGGATTGAGGATTGAGGATTGAGGATTGAGGATAGAAGATTGAGGATTGGTTATTGAGGATTGAAGAATGAGGATTGAGGATTGAGGATTGGGGATTGAGGATTGAAGATTGAGTATTGAGGATTGAAGATTGACGATTGAGGATTGAGGATTGAGGATTGAGGATTGAGGATTGAGGATTGAGGATTGAGTATTGAAGATTGAGGATCGAGGATTGAGGGTTGTGGATTGAGGACGAGGACTGAGGGTTGAGTATTGATGTTTGAGGTCTGAGGATTGAGGATTAATGATTGAGAATTGAGGATTGAGGATTGAGGATTGAAGATTGAGGATTGAGGATTGAAGATTGAGGAATGGGGATTGAGGGTTGACGATTGAGGATTGAGTATAGAGGATTGAGAATTGAGGATTGAAGATTGAGTATTGAGGATTGAGGATTGAAGATTGAGGATTGAGTATTGAGGATTGATGATTGAGGACTGAGTGTTGATGGTTGAGTGATGAGTATAGATGTTTGTGGATTGAGATTTGAAAATTGAGGAATGGGGATTGAGTATTGAAAACTGTGAATTGAGGATATTCTATTGAGGATTGAGGATTGACAACTGATTGTTGAGGACTGAAGGCTGAAGATTGATGATTCAGGATTGAGGATTCAGGATTGAGGTTTGAGGACTGAGGATTGAGGGTTGAGGATTGAGGATTGAGGATTGAGAATTGAAGATTGAAGATTGGTGACTGAGTGTTGAGGGTTGAGTGATGAGAATTGATGTTTGTGGATAGAGATTTGAAGATTGCAGATTGAGTATTGAGTATTGAAAACTGTGAATTGATGACATTCTATTGAGGATTGAGGATTGACAACTGATTGTTGAGGACTGAAGGCAGAAGATTGATGATTCAGGATTGATGATTCAGGATTGAGGTTTGAGGACTGAGGATTGAGGATTGAGGATTGAGGATTGAGGATTGGGGATTGAGGATTGAAGAATGAGGATTGCGTATTGAGGATAGAACATTGAGGATTGAGGATTGAGTATTGAGGACTGAGGATTGAGGATTGGGGATTGAAGATTGAATATTGCTGATTGAAGATTGAGGATCGAGGATTGAGGGTTGTGGATTGAGGACGAGGACTGATGGTTGAGTATTGATGTTTGAGGTCTGAGGATTGAGGATTGAGGATTGAGAATTGAGGATTGAGGATTGAGGATTGAAGATTGAGGATTGGGTTTTGAGGATTGAAGTGTGAGGATTGAGGATTGAGGATTGAGGATTTAGGATTGAAGATTGAGTATTGAGGATTGAAGATTGAGGACTGAGGATTGAAGATTGAGGATTGAAGATTGAGTATTGAGGATTGAGGATTGAGGATTGAGGATTGAGGATTGAGGATTGAGAATTGAGGATTGAGGATTGAGGATTGAAGATTGAGGATTGGGTATTGAGGATTGAAGAATGTTGATTGAGGATTGAGGATTGAGGATTGAGGGTTGAGGATTGAAGATTGAGGATTGGGTATTGAGGATTGAAGAATGAGGATTGAGAATTGAGGATTGAGGATTGAGGATTGAAGATTGAGGATTGAGGATTGAGGATTGATGATTGAGGACTGAGTGTTGGTGGTTGAGTGATGAGAATAGATGTTTGTGGATTGAGATTTGAAAATTGAGGAATGGGGATTGAGTATTGAAAACTGTGAATTGAGGATATTCTATTGAGGATTGAGGATTGACAACTGATTGTTGAGGACTGAAGGCAGAAGATTGATGATTCAGGATTGATGATTCAGGATTGAGGTTTGAGGACTGAGGATTGAGGATTGAGGATTGAGGATTGAGGATTGGGGATTGAGGATTGAAGAATGAGGATTGCGTATTGAGGATAGAACATTGAGGATTGAGGATTGAGTATTGAGGATTGAGGATTGAGGATTGGGTATTGAAGATTGAATATTGCTGATTGAAGATTGAGAATCGAGTATTGAGGGTTGTGGATTGAGGACGAGGACTGATGGTTGAGTATTGATGTTTGAGGTCTGAGGATTGAGGATTGAGGATTGAGAATTAAGGATTGAGGATTGAGGATTGAAGATTGAGGATTGGGTTTTGAGGATTGAAGAATGAGGATTGAGGATTGCGGATTGAGGATTTAGGATTGAAGATTGAGTATTGAGGATTGAAGATTGAGGACTGAGGATTGAAGATTGAGGATTGAAGATTGAGTATTGAGGATTGAGGATTGAGGATTGAGGATTGAGGATTGAGGATTGAGGATTGAGGATTGAGAATTGAGGATTGAGGATTGAGGATTGAAGATTGAGGATTGGGTATTGAGGATTGAAGAATGTTGATTAAGGATTGAGGATTGAGGATTGAGGATTGAAGACTGAGTATTCAGGATTGAAGATTGAGGATTGAGGATTGAGGATTGAGGATTGAGGATTGAGGATTGAGGATTGAGGATTGAGGATTGAAGATTGAGTATTGAGGATTGAAGATTGAGGATTGAGGATTGAGGATTGAGGATTGAGGATTGAAGATTGAGGATTGCGTATTGAGGATAGAACATAGAGGATTGAGGATTGAGTATTGAGGATTGAGGATTCAGGATTGAAGATTGAATATTGATGATTGAAGATTGAGGATCGAGGATTGAGGGTTGTGTATTGAGGACGAGGACTGAGGGTTGAGTATTTATGTTTGAGGTCTGAGGATTGAGGATTGAGGATTGAGAATTGAGGATTGAGGATTGAGGATTGAAGACTGAGGATTGGGTGTTGAGGATTGAAGAATGAGGATTGAGGATTGAGGATTGAGGATTGAGGATTGAGGATTGAGGATTGAAGATCGAGTATTGAGGATTGAAGATTGAGGATTGAGGATTGAGGATTGAGGATTGAGGATTGGGGATTGCGGATAGAATATTGAGGATTGGGTATTGCGGATTGAACATTGAGGATTGAGGATTGAGGATTGAGGATTGAGGATTGAGGACTGAAGATTGAATATTGATGATTGAATATTGAGGATTGAGGATTGATGGTTGTGGATTGAGGACGAGGACTGAGGGTTGAGTATTGCTGTTTGAGGTCTGAGGATTGAGGATTGAGGATCGAGAATTGAGGATTGAGGATTGAGGATTGAAGATTGAGGATTGGGTATTGAGGATTGAAGATTGAGCATTGACGATTGAGGATTGAAGATTGAGGACTGTGTGTTGAGGGTTGAGTGATGAGAATTGATGTTTGTGGATTGAGATTTCAAGGTTGAAGAATGGGGATTGAGTATTGAATACTGTGAATTGAGGATATTCTATGGAGGACTGAGGATTGACAATTGATTGTTGAGGACTGAGAGCTGAAGATTGAGGATTCAGGATTGAGGATTCGGGATTGAGTTTTGAGGACTGAGGATTGAGGGTTGAGGATTGAGGATTGAGGATTGACGCTTGAGGATTGAGGATTGAGGATGGAGGATTGAAGAGAGAGGACTGAGTGTTGAGGATTGAAGATTGAGTATTGAGGATTGAAGATTGAGGATTGAGGATTGAGGATTGAGGATTGAGGATTGAAGATTGAGGATTGCGTATTGAGGATAGAACATAGAGGATTGAGGATTGAGTATTGAGGATTGAGGATTCAGGATTGAAGATTGAATATTGATGATTGAAGATTGAGGATCGAGGATTGAGGGTTGTGTATTGAGGACGAGGACTGAGGGTTGAGTATTTATGTTTGAGGTCTGAGGATTGAGGATTGAGGATTGAGAATTGAGGATTGAGGATTGAGGATTGAAGACTGAGGATTGGGTGTTGAGGATTGAAGAATGAGGATTGAGGATTGAGGATTGAGGATTGAGGATTGAGGATTGAGGATTGAAGATCGAGTATTGAGGATTGAAGATTGAGGATTGAGGATTGAGGATTGAGGATTGAGGATTGGGGATTGCGGATAGAATATTGAGGATTGGGTATTGCGGATTGAACATTGAGGATTGAGGATTGAGGATTGAGGATTGAGGATTGAGGACTGAAGATTGAATATTGATGATTGAATATTGAGGATTGAGGATTGATGGTTGTGGATTGAGGACGAGGACTGAGGGTTGAGTATTGCTGTTTGAGGTCTGAGGATTGAGGATTGAGGATCGAGAATTGAGGATTGAGGATTGAGGATTGAAGATTGAGGATTGGGTATTGAGGATTGAAGATTGAGCATTGACGATTGAGGATTGAAGATTGAGGACTGTGTGTTGAGGGTTGAGTGATGAGAATTGATGTTTGTGGATTGAGATTTCAAGGTTGAAGAATGGGGATTGAGTATTGAATACTGTGAATTGAGGATATTCTATGGAGGACTGAGGATTGACAATTGATTGTTGAGGACTGAGAGCTGAAGATTGAGGATTCAGGATTGAGGATTCGGGATTGAGTTTTGAGGACTGAGGATTGAGGGTTGAGGATTGAGGATTGAGGATTGACGCTTGAGGATTGAGGATTGAGGATGGAGGATTGAAGAGAGAGGACTGAGTGTTGAGGATTGAGTGTTGAGAATTGATGTTAGAGGATTGAGATTTGATTATTGGATATTGTGGATTGAGTATTGAACCATGGGAATTCAGGATATTCTATTGAGTATTGAGAATTGAGGATTGATGGTTGAGTATTGAGGATTGATGGTTGAGGGTTGTGCGTTGAATATTGAGGATTGAGGATTGAGGATTGAGGATTGAGGATTGAGGATTGAAGATTCAGTATTGATGATTGAAGATGGGAGGAATGAGTATTGAGGGTTGAGGATTGAGGACGAGTACTGACGATTGAGGATTGAGGTTTGAGGGTTGAGGATTGAAGATTGAGGATTGGGTATTGAGGATTGAAGAATGAGGATTGAGGATTGAGGATTGAGGATTGAGGATTGAAGACTGAGTATTGAGGATTGAAGATTGGGGATTGAGGATTGAGGAATGAGGACTGAGGATTGAGGATTGAGGATTGAAGATTGAGTATTGAGGATTGAAGATTGAGGATTGACGATTGAGGATTGAGGATTGAGGATTGATGATTGAGGATTGGGGACTGAGGTTTGACGATTGAGGATTGAGTATTGAGTGTTGAGAATTGAGGATTGATTGTTGAAGATTGAGTATTGAGGATTGAAGATTGAGGATTGAGGATTGAGGATTGAGGATTGAGGATTGAGGATTGAGGATTGAGACTGAGGGCTGAGGGTTGAGGATTGAGGCTTGAGGACTGAGGACTGAGGACTGAGGATTGAGAATTGGGGATTGAGGATTGAGAATTGAAGATTGAGGATTGGGTACTGAGGATTGAAGAATGAGGATTGAGGATTGATTATTGAGGATTGAGGATTGAAGATTGAGTATTGAGGGTTGAGGATTGAATATTGAGTATTGAGGATTGAAGATTGTGGATTGAGGATTGAGGGTTGAGGATTGAGTATTGAGGATTGAGGACTGAGGATTGAGGATTGAAGATTGAGTATTGAGGATTGAGGACTGAGGATTGAGGATTGAGGATTGAAGAGAGAGGACTGAGTATTGAGGATTGAGTGTTGAGAATTGATGTTTGAGAATTGAGATTTGATTATTGAATTTTGTGGATTGAGTATTGAACCATGAGAATTCAGGATATTCTATTGAGTATTGAGAAGTGAGGATTGATGGTTGAGTATTGAGGATTGATGGTTGAGGGTTTTGTGTTGAATATTGAGGATTGAGGATTGAGGATTGAGGATTGAGGATTGAAGACTGAGGATTGGGTATTGAGGATTGAAGATTGAGGATTGAGGATCGAGAATTGAGGATTGAGGATTGAGGATTGAAGGTTGAGGATTGGGTATTGAGGATTGAAGATTGAGGATTGAGGATTGAGGATTGATGGTTGTGGATTGAGGACGAGTACTGAGGGTTGAGTATTGCTGTTTGAGGTCTGAGGATTGAGGATTGAGGATCGAGAATTGAGGATTGAGGATTGAGGATTGAAGATTGAGGATTGGGTATTGAGGATTGAAGATTGAGGATTGAGGATTGAGGATTGAAGATTGAGGACTGAGTGTTGAGGGTTGAGTGATGAGAATTGATGTTTGTGGATTGAGATTTCAAGGTTGAAGAATGGGGATTGAGTATTGAATACTGTGAATTGAGGATATTCTATGGAGGACTGAGGATTGACAATTGATTGTTGAGGACTGAGAGCTGAAGATTGAGGATTCAGGATTGAGGATTCGGGATTGAGTTTTGAGGACTGAGGATTGAGGGTTGAGGATTGAGGATTGAGGATTGACGCTTGAGGATTGAGGATTGAGGATGGAGGATTGAAGAGAGAGGACTGAGTGTTGAGGATTGAGTGTTGAGAATTGATGTTAGAGGATTGAGATTTGATTATTGGATATTGTGGATTGAGTATTGAACCATGAGAATTCAGGATATTCTATTGAGTATTGAGAATTGAGGATTGATGGTTGAGTATTGAGGATTGATGGTTGAGGGTTGTGCGTTGAATATTGAGGATTGAGGATGGAGGATTGAGGATTGAGGATTGAGAATTGAAGATTGAGGATTGGGTATTGAGGATTGAAGAATGAGGATTGAGGATTGATTATTGAGGATTGAGGATTGAAGATTGAGTATTGAGGATTGAGGATTGTATATTGAGTATTGAGGATTGAAGATTGTGGATTGAGGATTGAGGGTTGAGGATTGAGGATTGGGGACTGAGGTTTGACGATTGAGGATTGAGTATTGAGTGTTGAGAATTGAGGATTGATTGTTGAAGATTGAGTATTGAGGATTGAAGATTGAGGATTGAGGATTGAGGATTGAGGATTGAGGATTGAGGATTGAGACTGAGGGCTGAGGGTTGAGGATTGAGGCTTGAGGACTGAGGACTGAGGATTGAGGATTGAGAATTGGGGATTGAGGATTGAGAATTGAAGATTGAGGATTGGGTACTGAGGATTGAAGAATGAGGATTGAGGATTCATTATTGAGGATTGAGGATTGAAGATTGAGTATTGAGGATTGAGGATTGAATATTGAGTATTGAGGATTGAAGATTGTGGATTGAGGATTGAGGGTTGAGGATTGAGTATTGAGGATTGAGGACTGAGGATTGAGGATTGAAGATTGAGTATTGAGGATTGAGGACTGAGGATTGAGGATTGAGGATTGAAGAGAGAGGACTGAGTATTGAGGATTGAGTGTTGAGAATTGATGTTTGAGAATTGAGATTTGATTATTGAATTTTGTGGATTGAGCATTGAACCATGAGAATTCAGGATATTCTATTGAGTATTGAGAAGTGAGGATTGATGGTTGAGTATTGAGGATTGATGGTTGAGGGTTTTGTGTTGAATATTGAGGATTGAGGATTGAGGATTGAGGATTGAGGATTGAAGATTGAGGATTGGGTATTGAGGATTGAAGATTTTGGATTGAGGATCGAGAATTGAGGATTGAGGATTGAGGATTGAAGATTGAGGATTGGGTATTGAGGATTGAAGATTGAGGATTGAGGATTGAGGATTGATGGTTGTGGATTGAGGACGAGTACTGAGGGTTGAGTATTGCCGTTTGAGGTCTGAGGATTGAGGATTGAGGATCGAGAATTGAGGATTGAGGATTGAGGATTGAAGATTGAGGATTGGGTATTGAGGATTGAAGATTGAGGATTGAGGATTGAGGATTGAAGATTGTGGACTGAGTGTTGAGGGTTGAGTGATGAGAATTGATGTTTGTGGATTGAGATTTCAAGGTTGAAGAATGGGGATTGAGTATTGAATACTGTGAATTGAGGATATTCTATGGAGGACTGAGGATTGACAATTGATTGTTGAGGACTGAGAGCTGAAGATTGAGGATTCAGAATTGACGATTCGGGATTGAGTTTTGAGGACTGAGGATTGAGGGTTGAGGATTGAGGATTGAGGATTGACGCTTGAGGATTGAGGATTGAGGATGGAGGATTGAAGAGAGAGGACTGAGTGTTGAGGATTGAGTGTTGAGAATTGATGTTAGAGGATTGAGATTTGATTATTGGATATTGTGGATTGAGTATTGAACCATGAGAATTCAGGATATTCTATTGAGTATTGAGAATTGAGGATTGATGGTTGAGTATTGAGGATTGATGGTTGAGGGTTGTGCGTTGAATATTGAGGATTGAGGATTGAGGATTGAGGATTGAAGATTGAGGATTGAGGATTGAGGATTGATGATTGAGGACTGAGCGTTGGTGGTTGAGTGATGAGAATAGATGTTTGTGGATTGAGATTTGAAAATTGAGGAATGGGGATTGAGTATTGAAAACTGTGAATTGAGGATATTCTATTGAGGATTGAGGATTGACAACTGATTGTTGAGGACTGAAGGCAGAAGATTGATGATTCAGGATTGATGATTCAGGATTGAGGTTTGAGGACTGAGGATTGAGGATTGAGGATTGAGGATTGAGGATTGGGGATTGAGGATTGAAGAATGAGGATTGCGTATTGAGGATAGAACATTGAGGATTGAGGATTGAGTATTGAGGATTGAGGATTGAGGATTGGGTATTGAAGATTGAATATTGCTGATTGAAGATTGAGAATCGAGGATTGAGGGTTGTGGATTGAGGACGAGGACTGATGGTTGAGTATTGATGTTTGAGGTCTGAGGATTGAGGATTGAGGATTGAGAATTGAGGATTGAGGATTGAGGATTGAAGATTGAGGATTGGGTTTTGAGGATTGAAGTATGAGGATTGAGGATTGCGGATTGAGGATTTAGGATTGAAGATTGAGTATTGAGGATTGAAGATTGAGGACTGAGGATTGAAGATTGAGGAATGAAGATTGAGTATTGAGGATTGAGGGATTGAGGATTGAGGATTGAGGATTGAGGATTGAGGATTGAGGATTGAGGATTGAGGACTGAAGATTGAATATTGATGATTGAATATTGAGGATTGAGGATTGATGGTTGTGGATTGAGGACGAGGACTGAGGGTTGAGTATTGCTGTTTGAGGTCTGAGGATTGAGGATTGAGGATCGAGAATTGAGGATTGAGGATTGAGGATTGAAGATTGAGGATTGGTATTGAGGATTGAAGATTGAGGATTGAGGATTGAGGATTGAAGATTGAGGACTGTGTGTTGAGGGTTGAGTGATGAGAATTGATGTTTGTGGATTGAGATTTCAAGGTTGAAGAATGGGGATTGAGTATTGAATACTGTGAATTGAGGATATTCTATGGAGGACTGAGGATTGACAATTGATTGTTGAGGACTGAGAGCTGAAGATTGAGGATTCAGGATTGAGGATTCGGGATTGAGTTTTGAGGACTGAGGATTGAGGGTTGAGGATTGAGGATTGAGGATTGACGCTTGAGGATTGAGGATTGAGGATGGAGGATTGAAGAGAGAGGACTGAGTGTTGAGGATTGAGTGTTGAGAATTGATGTTAGAGGATTGAGATTTGATTATTGGATATTGTGGATTGAGTATTGAACCATGGGAATTCAGGATATTCTATTGAGTATTGAGAATTGAGGATTGATGGTTGAGTATTGAGGATTGATGGTTGAGGGTTGTGCGTTGAATATTGAGGATTGAGGATTGAGGATTGAGGATTGAGGATTGAGGATTGAAGATTCAGTATTAATGATTGAAGATGGGAGGAATGAGTATTGAGGGTTGAGGATTGAGGACGAGTACTGACGATTGAGGATTGAGGTTTGAGGGTTGAGTATTGAAGATTGAGGATTGGGTATTGAGGATTGAAGAATGAGGATTGAGGATTGAGGATTGAGGATTGAGGATTGAAGACTGAGTATTGAGGATTGAAGATTGGGGATTGAGGATTGAGGAATGAGGACTGAGGATTGAGGATTGAGGATTGAAGATTGAGTATTGAGGATTGAAGATTGAGGATTGACGATTGAGGATTGAGGATTGAGGATTGATGATTGAGGATTGGGGACTGAGGTTTGACGATTGAGGATTGAGTATTGAGTGTTGAGAATTGAGGATTGATTGTTGAAGATTGAGTATTGAGGATTGAAGATTGAGGATTGAGGATTGAGGATTGAGGATTGAGGATTGAGTATTGAGGATTGAGACTGAGGGCTGAGGGTTGAGGATTGAGGCTTGAGGACTGAGGACTGAGGATTGAGGATTGAGAATTGGGGATTGAGGATTGAGAATTGAAGATTGAGGATTGGGTACTGAGGATTGAAGAATGAGGATTGAGGATTGATTATTGAGGATTGAGGATTGAAGATTGAGTATTGAGGATTGAGGATTGAATATTGATTATTGAGGATTGAAGATTGTGGATTGAGGATTGAGGGTTGAGGGTTGAGTATTGCTGTTTGAGGTCTGAGGATTGAGGATTGAGGATCGAGAATTGAGGAATGAGGATTGAGGATTGAAGATTGAGGATTGGGTATTGAGGATTGAAGATTGAGGATTGAGGATTGAGGATTGAAGATTGAGGACTGAGTGTTGAGGGTTGAGTGATGAGAATTGATGTTTGTGGATTGAGATTTCAAGGTTGAAGAATGGGGATTGAGTATTGAATACTGTGAATTGAGGATATTCTATGGAGGACTGAGGATTGACAATTGATTGTTGAGGACTGAGAGCTGAAGATTGAGGATTCAGGATTGAGGATTCGGGATTGAGTTTTGAGGATTGAGGATTGAGGATTGAGAATTGAAGATTGAGGATTGGGTATTGAGGATTAAAGAATGAGGATTGAGGATTGATTATTGAGGATTGAGGATTGAAGATTGAGTATTGAGGATTGAGGATTGTATATTGAGTATTGAGGATTGAAGATTGTGGATTGAGGATTGAGGGTTGAGGATTGAGGATTGGGGACTGAGGTTTGACGATTGAGGATTGAGTATTGAGTGTTGAGAATTGAGGATTGATTGTTGAAGATTGAGTATTGAGGATTGAAGATTGAGGATTGAGGATTGAGGATTGAGGATTGAGGATTGAGGATTGAGACTGAGGGCTGAGGGTTGAGGATTGAGGCTTGAGGACTGAGGACTGAGGATTGAGGATTGAGAATTGGGGATTGAGGATTGAGAATTGAAGATTGAGGATTGGGTACTGAGGATTGAAGAATGAGGATTGAGGATTCATTATTGAGGATTGAGGATTGAAGATTGAGTATTGAGGATTGAGGATTGAATATTGAGTATTGAGGATTGAAGGTTGTGGATTGAGGATTGAGGGTTGAGGATTGAGTATTGAGGATTGAGGACTGAGGATTGAGGATTGAAGATTGAGTATTGAGGATTGAGGACTGAGGATTGAGGATTGAGGATTGAAGAGAGAGGACTGAGTATTGAGGATTGAGTGTTGAGAATTGATGTTTGAGAATTGAGATTTGATTATTGAATTTTGTGGATTGAGTATTGAACCATGAGAATTCAGGATATTCTATTAAGTATTGAGAAGTGAGGATTGATGGTTGAGTATTGAGGATTGATGGTTGAGGGTTTTGTGTTGAATATTGAGGATTGAGGATTGAGGATTGAGGATTGAGGATTGAAGATTGAGGATTGGGTATTGAGGATTGAAGATTTTGGATTGAGGATCGAGAATTGAAGATTGAGGATTGAGGATTGAAGATTGAGGATTGGGTATTGAGGATTGAAGATTGAGGATTGAGGATTGAGGATTGATGGTTGTGGATTGAGGACGAGTACTGAGGGTTGAGTATTGCCGTTTGAGGTCTGAGGATTGAGGATTGAGGATCGAGAATTGAGGATTGAGGATTGAGGATTGAAGATTGAGGATTGGGTATTGAGGATTGAAGATTGAGGATTGAGGATTGAGGATTGAAGATTGAGGACTGAGTGTTGAGGGTTGAGTGATGAGAATTGATGTTTGTGGATTGAGATTTCAAGGTTGAAGAATGGGGATTGAGTATTGAATACTGTGAATTGAGGATATTCTATGGAGGACTAGAGGATTGACAATTGATTGTTGAGGACTGAGAGCTGAAGATTGAGGATTCAGAATTGACGATTCGGGATTGAGTTTTGAGGACTGAGGATTGAGGGTTGAGGATTGAGGATTGAGGATTGACGCTTGAGGATTGAGGATTGAGGATGGAGGATTGAAGAGAGAGGACTGAGTGTTGAGGATTGAGTGTTGAGAATTGATGTTAGAGGATTGAGATTTGATTATTGGATATTGTGGATTGAGTATTGAACCATGAGAATTCAGGATATTCTATTGAGTATTGAGAATTGAGGATTGATGGTTGAGTATTGAGGATTGATGGTTGAGGGTTGTGCGTTGAATATTGAGGATTGAGGATTGAGGATTGAGGATTGAAGATTGAGGATTGAGGATTGAGGATTGATGATTGAGGACTGAGCGTTGGTGGTTGAGTGATGAGAATAGATGTTTGTGGATTGAGATTTGAAAATTGAGGAATGGGGATTGAGTATTGAAAACTGTGAATTGAGGATATTCTATTGAGGATTGAGGATTGACAACTGATTGTTGAGGACTGAAGGCAGAAGATTGATGATTCAGGATTGATGATTCAGGATTGAGGTTTGAGGACTGAGGATTGAGGATTGAGGATTGAGGATTGAGGATTGGGGATTGAGGATTGAAGAATGAGGATTGCGTATTGAGGATAGAACATTGAGGATTGAGGATTGAGTATTGAGGATTGAGGATTGAGGATTGGGTATTGAAGATTGAATATTGCTGATTGAAGATTGAGAATCGAGGATTGAGGGTTGTGGATTGAGGACGAGGACTGATGGTTGAGTATTGATGTTTGAGGTCTGAGGATTGAGGATTGAGGATTGAGAATTGAGGATTGAGGATTGAGGATTGAAGATTGAGGATTGGGTTTTGAGGATTGAAGTATGAGGATTGAGGATTGCGGATTGAGGATTTAGGATTGAAGATTGAGTATTGAGGATTGAAGATTGAGGACTGAGGATTGAAGATTGAGGAATGAAGATTGAGTATTGAGGATTGAGGATTGAGGATTGAGGATTGAGGATTGAGGATTGAGGATTGAGGATTGAGGATTGAGGACTGAAGATTGAATATTGATGATTGAATATTGAGGATTGAGGATTGATGGTTGTGGATTGAGGACGAGGACTGAGGGTTGAGTATTGCTGTTTGAGGTCTGAGGATTGAGGATTGAGGATCGAGAATTGAGGATTGAGGATTGAGGATTGAAGATTGAGGATTGGGTATTGAGGATTGAAGATTGAGGATTGAGGATTGAGGATTGAAGATTGAGGACTGTGTGTTGAGGGTTGAGTGATGAGAATTGATGTTTGTGGATTGAGATTTCAAGGTTGAAGAATGGGGATTGAGTATTGAATACTGTGAATTGAGGATATTCTATGGAGGACTGAGGATTGACAATTGATTGTTGAGGACTGAGAGCTGAAGATTGAGGATTCAGGATTGAGGATTCGGGATTGAGTTTTGAGGACTGAGGATTGAGGGTTGAGGATTGAGGATTGAGGATTGACGCTTGAGGATTGAGGATTGAGGATGGAGGATTGAAGAGAGAGGACTGAGTGTTGAGGATTGAGTGTTGAGAATTGATGTTAGAGGATTGAGATTTGATTATTGGATATTGTGGATTGAGTATTGAACCATGGGAATTCAGGATATTCTATTGAGTATTGAGAATTGAGGATTGATGGTTGAGTATTGAGGATTGATGGTTGAGGGTTGTGCGTTGAATATTGAGGATTGAGGATTGAGGATTGAGGATTGAGGATTGAGGATTGAAGATTCAGTATTAATGATTGAAGATGGGAGGAATGAGTATTGAGGGTTGAGGATTGAGGACGAGTACTGACGATTGAGGATTGAGGTTTGAGGGTTGAGTATTGAAGATTGAGGATTGGGTATTGAGGATTGAAGAATGAGGATTGAGGATTGAGGATTGAGGATTGAGGATTGAAGACTGAGTATTGAGGATTGAAGATTGGGGATTGAGGATTGAGGAATGAGGACTGAGGATTGAGGATTGAGGATTGAAGATTGAGTATTGAGGATTGAAGATTGAGGATTGACGATTGAGGATTGAGGATTGAGGATTGATGATTGAGGATTGGGGACTGAGGTTTGACGATTGAGGATTGAGTATTGAGTGTTGAGAATTGAGGATTGATTGTTGAAGATTGAGTATTGAGGATTGAAGATTGAGGATTGAGGATTGAGGATTGAGGATTGAGGATTGAGTATTGAGGATTGAGACTGAGGGCTGAGGGTTGAGGATTGAGGCTTGAGGACTGAGGACTGAGGATTGAGGATTGAGAATTGGGGATTGAGGATTGAGAATTGAAGATTGAGGATTGGGTACTGAGGATTGAAGAATGAGGATTGAGGATTGATTATTGAGGATTGAGGATTGAAGATTGAGTATTGAGGATTGAGGATTGAATATTGATTATTGAGGATTGAAGATTGTGGATTGAGGATTGAGGGTTGAGGGTTGAGTATTGCTGTTTGAGGTCTGAGGATTGAGGATTGAGGATCGAGAATTGAGGAATGAGGATTGAGGATTGAAGATTGAGGATTGGGTATTGAGGATTGAAGATTGAGGATTGAGGATTGAGGATTGAAGATTGAGGACTGAGTGTTGAGGGTTGAGTGATGAGAATTGATGTTTGTGGATTGAGATTTCAAGGTTGAAGAATGGGGATTGAGTATTGAATACTGTGAATTGAGGATATTCTATGGAGGACTGAGGATTGACAATTGATTGTTGAGGACTGAGAGCTGAAGATTGAGGATTCAGGATTGAGGATTCGGGATTGAGTTTTGAGGATTGAGGATTGAGGATTGAGAATTGAAGATTGAGGATTGGGTATTGAGGATTAAAGAATGAGGATTGAGGATTGATTATTGAGGATTGAGGATTGAAGATTGAGTATTGAGGATTGAGGATTGTATATTGAGTATTGAGGATTGAAGATTGTGGATTGAGGATTGAGGGTTGAGGATTGAGGATTGGGGACTGAGGTTTGACGATTGAGGATTGAGTATTGAGTGTTGAGAATTGAGGATTGATTGTTGAAGATTGAGTATTGAGGATTGAAGATTGAGGATTGAGGATTGAGGATTGAGGATTGAGGATTGAGGATTGAGACTGAGGGCTGAGGGTTGAGGATTGAGGCTTGAGGACTGAGGACTGAGGATTGAGGATTGAGAATTGGGGATTGAGGATTGAGAATTGAAGATTGAGGATTGGGTACTGAGGATTGAAGAATGAGGATTGAGGATTCATTATTGAGGATTGAGGATTGAAGATTGAGTATTGAGGATTGAGGATTGAATATTGAGTATTGAGGATTGAAGGTTGTGGATTGAGGATTGAGGGTTGAGGATTGAGTATTGAGGATTGAGGACTGAGGATTGAGGATTGAAGATTGAGTATTGAGGATTGAGGACTGAGGATTGAGGATTGAGGATTGAAGAGAGAGGACTGAGTATTGAGGATTGAGTGTTGAGAATTGATGTTTGAGAATTGAGATTTGATTATTGAATTTTGTGGATTGAGTATTGAACCATGAGAATTCAGGATATTCTATTAAGTATTGAGAAGTGAGGATTGATGGTTGAGTATTGAGGATTGATGGTTGAGGGTTTTGTGTTGAATATTGAGGATTGAGGATTGAGGATTGAGGATTGAGGATTGAAGATTGAGGATTGGGTATTGAGGATTGAAGATTTTGGATTGAGGATCGAGAATTGAAGATTGAGGATTGAGGATTGAAGATTGAGGATTGGGTATTGAGGATTGAAGATTGAGGATTGAGGATTGAGGATTGATGGTTGTGGATTGAGGACGAGTACTGAGGGTTGAGTATTGCCGTTTGAGGTCTGAGGATTGAGGATTGAGGATCGAGAATTGAGGATTGAGGATTGAGGATTGAAGATTGAGGATTGGGTATTGAGGATTGAAGATTGAGGATTGAGGATTGAGGATTGAAGATTGAGGACTGAGTGTTGAGGGTTGAGTGATGAGAATTGATGTTTGTGGATTGAGATTTCAAGGTTGAAGAATGGGGATTGAGTATTGAATACTGTGAATTGAGGATATTCTATGGAGGACTAGAGGATTGACAATTGATTGTTGAGGACTGAGAGCTGAAGATTGAGGATTCAGGATTGAGGATTCGGGATTGAGTTTTGAGGACTGAGGATTGAGGGTTGAGGATTGAGGATTGAGGATTGACGCTTGAGGATTGAGGATTGAGGATGGAGGATTGAAGAGAGAGGACTGAGTGTTGAGGATTGAGTGTTGAGAATTGATGTTAGAGGATTGAGATTTGATTATTGGATATTGTGGATTGAGTATTGAACCATGAGAATTCAGGATATTCTATTGAGTATTGAGAATTGAGGATTGATGGTTGAGTATTGAGGATTGATGGTTGAGGGTTGTGCGTTGAATATTGAGGATTGAGGATTGAGGATTGAGGATTGAGGATTGAGGATTGAAGATTCAGTATTGATGATTGAAGATGGGAGGAATGAGTATTGAGGGTTGAGGATTGAGGACGAGTACTGACGATTGAGGATTGAGGTTTGAGGGTTGAGGATTGAAGATTGAGGATTGGGTATTGAGGATTGAAGAATGAGGATTGAGGATTGAGGATTGAGGATTGAGGATTGAAGACTGAGTATTGAGGATTGAAGATTGGGGATTGAGGATTGAGGAATGAGGACTGAGGATTGAGGATTGAGGATTGAGGATTGAGGATTGAGGATTGAGGATAGAATATTGAGGATTGTGTATTGAGGATTGAAGAATGAGGATTGAGGATTGAGGATTGGGGATTGAGGATTGAAGATTGAGTATTGAGGATTGAAGATTGACGATTGAGGATTGAGGATTGAGGATTGAGGATTGAGGATTGAGGATTGAGGATTGAGGATTGAGTATTGAAGATTGAGGATCGAGTGTTGAGGGTTGTGGATTGAGGACGAGGACTGAGGGTTGAGTATTGATGTTTGAGGTCTGAGGATTGAGGATTGATGATTGAGAATTGAGGATTGAGGATTGAGGATTGAAGATTGAGGATTGGGTGTTGAGGATTGAAGAATGAGGATTGAGGGTTGAGGATTGAGGGTTGAGTGTTGAAGATTGAGTATTGAGGATTGAGGATTGATGATTGAGGACTGAATGTTGATGGTTGAGGGATGAGAATTGATGTTTGTGGATTGAGATTTGAAGATTGAAGAATGGGGATTCAGTATTGAAAACTGTGAATTGAGGATATTCTATTGAGGATTGAGGATTGACAACTGATTGTTGAGGACTGAAGGCTGAAGATTGATGATTCAGGATTGAGGATTCAGGATTGCGGTTTGAGGACTGAGGATTGAGGATTGAGGATTGAGGATTGAGGATTGAGGATTGAAGATTGAGGATTGAGGATTGAGGACTGAGTGTTGATGATTGAGTGATGAGAATTGATGTCTGTGGATTGAGATTTGAAGATTGAAGAATGGGGATTGAGTATTGAAAACTGTGAATTGAGGATATTCTATTGAGGATTGAGGATTGACAACTGATTGTTGAGGACTGAAGGCTGAAGATTGATGATCCAGGATTGAGGATTCAGGATTGAGGTTTGAGGACTGAGGATTGAGGATTGAGGATTGAGGATTGAGGATAGAGGATTGAAGATTGAGGATTGGTGACTGAGTGTTGAGGGTTGAGTGATGAGAATTGATGTTTGTGGATAGAGATTTGAAGATTGCAGATTGAGTATTGAGTATTGAAAACTGTGAATTGATGGTATTCTATTGAGGATTGAGGATTGACAACTGATTGTTGAGGACTGAAGGCAGAAGATTGATGATTCAGGATTGATGATTCAGGATAGAGGTTTGAGGACTGAGGATTGAGGATTGAGGATTGAGGATTGAGGATTGAGGATTGAGGATTGAAGAATGAGGATTGCGTATTGGGGATAGAACATTGAGGATTGAGGATTGAGTATTGAGGATTGAGGATTGAGGATTGAGGATTGAAGATTGAATATTGCTGATTGAATGTTGAGGATCGAGGATTGAGGATTGAGGATTGAGGATTGAGGATTGAGGATTGAGGATTGAGTATTGAAGATTGAGGATCGAGGATTGAGGGTTGTGGATTGAGGACGAGGACTGAGGGTTGAGTATTGATGTTTGAGGTCTGAGGATTGAGGATTGAGGATTGAGAATTGAGGATTGAGGATTGAGGATAGAAGATTGAGGATTGGGTGTTGAGTATTGAAGAATGAGGATTGAGGGTTGAGGACTGAGGATTGAGGATTGAAGATTGAGGATTGAGTGTTGAGGGATGAGTGATGAGAATTGATGTTTGTGGAAAGAGATTTGAAGATTGCAGATAGAGTATTGAGTATTGAAAACTGTGAATTGATGATATTCTCTTGAGGATTGAGGATTGACAAATGATTGTTGAGGACTGAGGGCTGAAGGTTGAGGATTCAGGATTGAGGATTCAGGATTGTGGTTTGAGGACCGAGGATTGAGGATTGAGGATTGAAGATTGAGAATTCAAGATTGAGGATTGAGTATTGGGCGTTGTGGATTGAGGACGAGGACTGAGGGTTGAGTATTGATGTTTGAGGTCTGAGGATTGAGGATTGAGGATTGAGAATTGAGGATTGAGGATTGAAGATTGAGGATTGGGTATTGAGGATTGAAGAATGAGGATTGAGTATTGAGTATTGAGGATTGAGGAATGAAGATTGAGTATTGAGGATTGAAGATTGAGGATTGAGGATTGAGGATTGAGGATTGAGGATTGAGGATTGAGGATTGAGTATTGAGGATTGAGGATTGAGGATTGAATATTGAATATTGCTGATTGAAGATTGAGGATCGAGGATTGAGCGTTGTGGATTGAGGACGAGGACTGTGGGTTGAGTATTGATGTTTGAGGACTGAGGATTGAGGATTGAGGATTGAGAATTGAGGATTGAGGATTGAGGATTGAAGATAGAGGATTGGGTATTGAGGATTGAAGAATGAGGATTGAGGATTGAAGATTGAGGATTGAGGATTGTGGATTGAGGACTGAGGATTGAAGATTGAGGATTGAGGATTGTGGATTGAGGATTGAGGATTGAAGATTGAGGATTGGGTATTGAGGATTGAGTATTGAGGATTGAAGATTGAGGATTGAGGATTGAGGACTGAGGATTGAGGATTGAGGATTGAGGATTGCAAATTGAGTATTGAGGATCGAAGATTGAGGACTGAGGATTGAGGATTGAGGATTGAGGATTGACAACTGATTGTTGAGGACAGAAGGCTGAAGATTGAGGATTCAGGATTGATGTTTCAGGATTGAGGTTTGAGGACTGAGGTCTGAAGATTGAGGATTCAGGATTGAGGATTCGGGATTGAGTTTTGAGGACTGTGGATTGAGTGTTGAGGATTGAGGATTGAGGATTGACGCTTGAGGATTGAGGATTGAGGATGGAGGATTGAAGAGAGAGGGCTGAGTGTTGAGGATTGAGTGTTGAGAACTGATGTTTGAGGATTGAGATTTGATTATTGGATATTGTGGATTGAGTATTGAACCATGAGAATTCAGGATATTCTATTGAGTATTGAGAATTGAGGATTGATGGTTGAGTATTAAGGATTGATGGTTGAGGGTTGTGCGTAGAATATTGAGGGTTGAGTGATGAGAATTGATGTTTGTGGATAGAGATTTGAAAATTGCAGGCTGAGTATTGAGTATTGATACCTGTGAATTGAGGATATCCTATTGAGGATTGAGGATTCACAACTGATTGTTGAGCTCTGAGGGCTGAATATTGAGGGTTCAGGATTGTGGATTCAGGATTGAGGATTGAGGATTGAGGATTGAGGATTGAGGATTGAGGATTGAGGATTGCGGATAGAATGTTGAGGATTGGGTATTACGGATTGACCATTGAGGATTGAGGATTGAGGATTGAGGATTGACGCTTGAGGATTGAGAATTGAGGATTGAGGATTGAGGATTGAAGATTGAGGATTGAGTATTGAGGATTGAAGAATGAGGATAGAGGATTGAGGATTGAGGATTGAGGATTGAAGACTGAGTATTGATGATTGAAGTTTGAGTATTGAGGAGTGAGTATTGAAGATTGAGGATTTGGGACTGAGGATTGAAGATTGAGGATTGAGGACTGAGGATTGAGGATTGAGGATTGAGGATTGAGGATTGAAGATTGGGTATTGAGGATTGTGTATTGAGGATTGAAGAATGAGGATTGAGGATTGAGGATTGAGGATTGAGGATTGAAGATTGAGGATTGAGTGTTGAGGGATGAGTGATGAGAATTGATGTTTGTGGAAAGAGATTTGAAGATTGCAGATTGAGTATTGAGTATTGAAAACTGTGAATTGATGACATTCTATTGAGGATTGAGGATTGACACCTGATTGTTGAGGACTGAAGGCAGAAGATTGATGATTCAGGATTGATGATTCAGGATTGAGGTTTGAGGACTGAGGATTGAGGATTGAGGATTGAGGATTGAGGATTGGGGATTGAGGATTGAAGAATGAGGATTGCGTATTGAGGATAGAACATTGAGGATTGAGGATTGAGTATTGAGGATTGAGGATTGAGGATTGGGGATTGAAGATTGAATATTGCTGATTGAAGATTGAGGATCGAGGATTGAGGGTTGTGGATTGAGGACGAGGACTGATGGTTGAGTATTGATGTTTGAGGTCTGAGGATTGAGGATTGAGGATTGAGAATTGAGGATTGAGGATTGAGGATTGAAGATTGGCGATTGGGTTTTGAGGATTGAAGAATGAGGATTGAGGATTGAGTATTGAGGATTGATGGTTGAGGGTTGTGCGTTGAATATTGAGGATTGAGGATTGAGGATTGAGGATTGAGGATTGAGGATTGGGGATTGCGGATAGAATATTGAGGATTGGGTATTGCGGATTGAAGAATGAGGATTGAGGATTGAGGATTGAGGATTGAAGATTGAGGATTGAGGATTGAGGATTGATGATTGAGGACTGAGTGTTGGTGGTTGAGGACTGAGTGTTGGTGGTTGAGTGATGAGAATAGATGTTTGTGGATTGAGATTTGAAAATTGAGGAATGGGGATTGAGGATTGAAAACTGTGAATTGAGGATATTCTATTGAGGATTGAGGATTGACAACTGATTGTTGAGGACTGAAGGCTGAAGATTGATGATTCAGGTTTGAGGATTCAGGATTGAGGTTTGAGGACTGAGGATTGAGGGTTGAGGATTGAGGATTGAGGATTGAGAATTGAAGATTGAGGATTGGTGACTGAGTGTTGAGGGTTGAGTGATGCTTCTGGATAGAGATTTGAAGATTGCAGATTGAGTATTGAGTATTGAAAACTGTGAATTGATGACATTCTATTGAGGATTGAGGATTGACAACTGATTGTTGAGGACTGAAGGCAGAAGCTTGATGATTCAGGATTGATGATTCAGGATTGAGGTTTGAGGACTGAGGATTGAGGATTGAGGATTGAGGATTGAGGATTGGGGATTGAGGATTGAAGAATGAGGATTGCGTATTGAGGATAGAACATTGAGGATTGAGGATTGAGTATTGAGGATTGAGGATTGAGGATTGGGGATTGAAGATTGAATATTGCTGATTGAAGATTGAAGATCGAGGATTGAGGGTTGTGGATTGAGAACGAGGACTGATGGTTGAGTATTGATGTTTGAGGTCTGAGGATTGAGGATTGAGGATTGAGAATTGAGGATTGAGGATTGAGGATTGAAGATTGAGGGTTGGGTTTTGAGGATTGAAGAATGAGGATTGAGGATTGCGGATTGAGGATTGAAGATTGAGGATTGCGTATTGAGGATAGAACATAGAGGATTGAGGATTGAGTATTGAGGATTGAGGATTCAGGATTGAAGATTGAATATTGATGATTGAAGATTGAGGATCGAGGATTGAGGGTTGTGGATTGAGGACGAGGACTGAGGGTTGAGTATTTATGTTTGAGGTCTGAGGATTGAGGATTGAGGATTGAGAATTGAGGATTGATGATTGAGGATTGAAGATTGAGGATTGGGTGTTGAGGATTGAAGAATGAGGATTGAGGATTGAGGATTGAGGATTGAGGATTGAAGATTGAGTATTGAGGATTGAAGATTGAGGATTGAGGATTGAGGATTGAGGATTGAGGATTGGGGATTGCGGATAGAATATTGAGGATTGGGTATTGGGGATTGAACATTGAGGATTGAGGATTGAGGATTGAGGATTGAGGATTGAGGACTGAAGATCGAATATTGATGATTGAATATTGAGGATTGAGGATTGATGGTTGTGGATTGAGGACGAGGACTGAGGGTTGAGTATTGCTGTTTGAGGTCTGAGGATTGAGGATTGAGGATTGACGCTTGAGGATTGAGGATTGAGGATGGAGGATTGAAGAGAGAGGACTGAGTGTTGAGGATTGAGTGTTGAGAATTGATGTTAGAGGATTGAGATTTGATTATTGGATATTGTGGATTGAGTATTGAACCATGAGAATTCAGGATATTCTATTGAGTATTGAGGATTGAGGATTGAGGATTGAGGATTGAGACTGAGGGCTGAGGGTTGAGGATTGAGGCTTGAGGACTGAGGACTGAGGATTGAGGATTGAGAATTGGGGATTGAGGATTGAGAATTGAAGATTGAGGATTGGGTATTGAGGATTGAAGAATGAGGATTGAGGATTGATTATTGAGGATTGAGTATTGAAGATTGAGTATTGAGGATTGAGGATTGAATATTGAGTATTGAGGATTGAAGATTGTGGATTGAGGATTGAGGGTTGAGGATTGAGTATTGAGGATTGAGGACTGAGGATTGAGGATTGAAGATTGAGTATTGAGGATTGAGGACTGAGGATTGAGGATTGAGGATTGAAGAGAGAGGACTGAGTATTGAGGATTGAGTGTTGAGAATTGATGTTTGAGAATTGAGATTTGATTATTGAATTTTGTGGATTGAGTATTGAACCATGAGAATTCAGGATATTCTATTGAGTATTGAGAAGTGAGGATTGATGGTTGAGTATTGAGGATTGATGGTTGAGGGTTTTGTGTTGAATATTGAGGATTGACGATTGAGGATTGAGGATTGAGGATTGAAGATTGAGGATTGGGTATTGAGGATTGAAGATTGAGGATTGAGGATCGAGAATTGAGGATTGAGGATTGAGGATTGAAGATTGAGGATTGGGTATTGAGGATTGAAGATTGAGGATTGAGGATTGAGGATTGATGGTTGTGGATTGAGGACGAGTACTGAGGGTTGAGTATTGCTGTTTGAGGTCTGAGGATTGAGGATTGAGCATCGAGAATTGAGGATTGAGGATTGAGGATTGAAGATTGAGGATTGGGTATTGAGGATAGAAGATTGAGGATTGAGGATTGAGGATTGAGGATTGAAGATTGAGGACTGAGTGTTGAGGTTTGAGTGATGAGAATTGATGTTTGTGGATTGAGATTTCAAGGTTGAAGAATGGGGATTGAGTATTGAATACTGTGAATTGAGGATATTCTATGGAGGACTGAGGATTGACAATTGATTGTTGAGAACTGAGAGCTGAAGATTGAGGATTCAGGATTGAGGATTCGGGATTGAGTTTTGAGGACTGAGGATTGAGGGTTGAGGATTGAGGATTGAGGATTGACGCTTGAAGATTGAGGATTGAGGATGGAGGATTGAAGAGAGAGGACTGAGTGTTGAGGATTGAGTGTTGAGAATTGATGTTAGAGGTTTGAGATTTGATTATTGGATATTGTGGGTTGAGTATTGAACCATGAGAATTCAGGATATTCTATTGAGTATTGAGAATTGAGGATTGATGGTTGAGTATTGAGGATTGATGGTTGAGGGTTGTGCGTTGAATATTGAGGATTGAGGATTGAGGATTGAGGATTGAGGATTGAGGATTGAAGATTCAGTATTGATGATTGAAGATGGGAGGAATGAGTATTGAGGGTTGAGGATTGAGGACGAGTACTGACGATTGAGGATTGAGGTTTGAGGGTTGAGGATTGAAGATTAAGGATTGGGTATTGAGGATTGAAGAATGAGGATTGAGGATTGAGGATTGAGGATTGAGGATTGAAGACTGAGTATTGAGGATTGAAGATTGGGGATTGAGGATTGAGGAATGAGGACTGAGGATTGAGGATTGAGGATTGAGGATTGAAGATTGAGTATTGAGGATTGAAGATTGAGGATTGACGATTGAGGATTGAGGATTGAGGATTGATGATTGAGGATTGGGGACTGAGGTTTGACGATTGAGGATTGAGTATTGAGTGTTGAGAATTGAGGATTGATTATTGAAGATTGAGTATTGAGTATTGAAGATTGAGGATTGAGGATTGAGGATTGAGGATTGAGGATTGAGGATTGAGAATGAGGGGTGAGGGTTGAGGATTGAGGTTTGAGGACTGAGGACTGAGGATTGAGGATTGAGAATTGAGGATTGAGGATTGAGAATTGAAGATTGAGGATTGATTATTGAG
The DNA here is from genome assembly GCF_051401765.1 of Calliopsis andreniformis. Lineage (NCBI taxonomy): Eukaryota > Metazoa > Arthropoda > Insecta > Hymenoptera > Andrenidae > Calliopsis > Calliopsis andreniformis. Next base: position 4,006,269 of record NW_027480454.1, read on the forward strand.
GATTGAGGATTGAAGATTGAAGATTGAGTATTGAGGATTGAGGATTGAATATTGAGTATTGAGGATTGAAGATTGTGGATTGAGGATTGAGGGTTGAGGATTGAGTATTGAGGATTGAGGACTGAGGATTGAGGATTGAAGATTGAGTATTGAGGATTGAGGACTGAGGATTGAGGATTGAGGATTGAAGAGAGAGGACTGAGTATTGAGGATTGAGTGTTGAGAATTGATGTTTGAGGATTGAGATTTGATTATTGAATTTTGTGGATTGAGTATTGAACCATGAGAATTCAGGATATTCTATTGAGTATTGAGAAGTGAGGATTGATGGTTGAGTATTGAGGATTGATGGTTGAGGGTTTTGTGTTGAATATTGGGGATTGAGGATTGAGGATTGAGGATTGAGGATTGAAGATTGAGGAATGGCGATTGAGGGTTGACGATTGAGGATTGAGTATAGAGGATTGAGAATTGAGGATTGAGGATTGAGGATTGAGTATTGAGGATTGAAGTTTGAGGATTGAGGATTGAGGATTGAAGATTGAGGATTGGGTGTTGAGGATTGAAGAATGAGGATTGAGGATTGAGTATTGAGGATTGATGGTTGAGGGTTGTGCGTTGAATATTGAGGATTGAGGATTGAGGATTGAGGATTGAGGATTGAGGATTGGGGATTGCGGATAGAATATTGAGGATTGGGTATTGCGGATTGAAGAATGAGGATTGAGGATTGAGGATTGAGGATTGAAGATTGAGGATTGAGGATTGAGGATTGATGATTGAGGACTGAGTGTTGGTGGTTGAGGACTGAGTGTTGGTGGTTGAGTGATGAGAATAGATGTTTGTGGATTGAGATTTGAAAATTGAGGAATGGGGATTGAGTATTGAAAACTGTGAATTGAGGATATTCTATTGAGGATTGAGGATTGACAACTGATTGTTGAGGACTGAAGGCTGAAGATTGATGATTCAGGTTTGAGGATTCAGGATTGAGGTTTGAGGACTGAGGATTGAGGGTTGAGGATTGAGGATTGAGGTGTGAGTATTGTAGATTGAGGATTTGGGACAGAGGATTGAAGATTGAGGATTGAGGATTGAGGATTGAGGATTGAGGATAGAAGATTGAGGATTCTGTATTGAGGATTGAAGAATGAGGATTGAGGATTGAGGATTGGGGATTGAGGATTGAAGATTGAGTATTGAGGATTGAAGATTGAGGATTGAGGATTGAGAATTGAAGATTGAGGATTGAGGATTCAGGGTTGTGGATTGAGGATGAAGACTGAGGGTTGAGTATTGATGTTTGACGTCAGAGGATTGAGGATTGAGGACTGAGAATTGAGGATTGAGGATTGAGGATTGAAGATCGAGTATTGGGTATTGAGGATTGAGGAAAGAGGGTTGAGGACTGAGGATTGAGGATTGAGGATTGAAGATTGAGTATTGAGTATTGAAGATTGAGGATTGAGGATTGAGTATTGAAGATTGAGGATTTGGGACTGAGGATTGAAGATTGAGGATTGAGGATTGAGGATTGAGGATTGAGGATTAAGGATTGAGGAATGAAGATTGAGGATTGGGTATTGAGGATTGAAGAATGAGGATTGAGGATTGAGGATTAAGGACTGAGGATTGAGGATGAAGGCTGAGGGTTGATGATTGCGGTTTGAGGACTGAGGACTGAGGATTGAGTGTTGAGAATTGAGGATTGAGGATTGAGGATTGAAGATTGAGGATTGGGTATTGAGGATTGTAGAATGAGGATTGAGGATTGAGGATTGAGGATTGAGGATTGAGGATTGAGGATTGAGGATTGAGGATTGAGGACTGAGGATTGAGGATTGAGGATTGAATATTGAGTCTTGATGATTGAAGATTGAGGATTGAGGATTGAGGGTTGAGGATTCAGGACGAGGACTGACGGTTGAGGATTGAGGTTTGAGGATTGAGGATTGGGGATTGAGGATTGAGCATTGAGGATTGAAGATTGAGGATTGAAGATTGAGGATTAAGGATTGAGTATTGGGGATTGAGGATCTAGGATTGGAGATTGATTATTGAGGATTGAAGGTTGAGGATTGAGGATTGAGGATTGAGAATTGAGAATTGAGGGTGAGGACTGAGGGTTGAGGATTGAGGTTTGAGGAACGAGGATTGAGGATTGAGGATTGAGGACTGAGGATTGACGATTGAGTATTGAAGATTGAGGATTGATTACAGAGGATAGAGGATTGAGGATTGAGGATTGAGGATTGAGGATTGAAGATTCAGTATTGAGGATGGAAGGTCGAGAATTGAGGATTGAGGATTGAACATTGAGGACTGAGCGTCCAGGGATGAGTGATGAGAATTGATGTTTCTGGATAGAGATTTGAAGATGGCAGATTGAGTATTGAGCATTGAAAGCAGTGAATTGATGATATTCCATTGGGGATTGAGGACTGACAACTGATTGTTGAGGACTGAGGGCTGAAGATTGAGGATGCAGGATTGAGGATTCAGAATTGAGGTTTGAGGACTGAGGACTGAGGATTGAATATTGAGTATTGAGGATTGAAGATTGAGGATTGAGGATTGAGGATTGAGGATTGATGATGAGGGCTGAGGTTTGAGGATTGATGTTTGTGGACTGAGGACTGAGGATTGAGGGTTGAGAATTGAGGATTGAGGATTGAGGATTGAAGATTGAGGATTGGGTATTGAGGAATGAAGAATGAGGATTGAGGATTGAGGATTGAGGATTGAGGATTGATGATTGAAGATTGAGTATTCAGGATTGGAGATTGACGATTGAGGATTGAGGACCGAGGATTGAGGACTAAGGATTGAAGATTGAGTATTGAGGATTGAAGATTGAGGATTGAGGATTGAGGATTGAGGATTGAGGATGAGGGCTGAGGGTTGAGGATTGAGGTTTGAGGACTGAGGACTGAGGATTGAGGATTGAGAATTGAGGATTGAGGATTGAGGATTGAAGATTGAGGATTGGGTATTGATGATTGTAGAATGAGGATTGAGGATTGAGGATTGAGGATTGAGTATTGAGGATTGAGGACTGAGGATTGAGGATTGAGGATTGAATATTGAGTATTGAGGACTGAAGATTGAGGATTGAGGATTGAGGGTTGAGGATTCAGGACGAGGACTGACGGTTGAGGATTGAGGTTTGAGGATTGAGGATTGAGGATTGAGGACTGAGGATTGGGGATTGAGGATTGAGCATTGAGGATTGAAGATTGAGTACTGGGGATTGAGGATTGAAGATTGAGGACTAAGGATTGAGTATTGGGGATTGAGGATCTAGGATTGGAGATTGATTATTGAGGATTGAAGATTGAGGATTGAGGATTGAGGATTGAGGATTGAGGATTGAGGATTGAGGATTGAGGATTGAGGATTGAGGATTGAGGATTGAGGACTGAGTGTTGATGATTGAGTGATGAGAATTGATGTCTGTGGATTGAGATTTGAAGATTGAAGAATGGGGATTGAGTATTGAAAACTGTGAATTGAGGATATTCTATTGAGGATTGAGGATTGACAACTGATTGTTGAGGACTGAAGGCAGAAGATTGATGATTCAGGATTGATGATTCAGGATAGAGGTTTGAGGACTGAGGATTGAGGATTGAGGATTGAGGATTGAGGATTGAGGATTGAGGATTGAAGAATGAGGATTGCGTATTGGGGATAGAACATTGAGGATTGAGGATTGAGTATTGAGGATTGAGGATTGAGGATTGAGGATTGAAGATTGAATATTGCTGATTGAATGTTGAGGATCGAGGATTGAGGATTGAGGATTGAGGATTGAGGATTGAGGATTGAGGATTGAGTATTGAAGATTCAGGATCGAGGATTGAGGGTTGTGGATTGAGGACGAGGACTGAGGGTTGAGTATTGATGTTTGAGGTCTGAGGATTGAGGATTGAGGATTGAGAATTGAGGATTGAGGATTGAGGATTGAAGATTGAGGATTGGGTGTTGAGTATTGAAGAATGAGGATTGAGGGTTGAGGACTGAGGATTGAGGATTGAAGATTGAGGATTGAGTGTTGAGGGATGAGTGATGAGAATTGATGTTTGTGGAAAGAGATTTGAAGATTGCAGATAGAGTATTGAGTATTGAAAACTGTGAATTGATGATATTCTCTTGAGGATTGAGGATTGACAAATGATTGTTGAGGACTGAGGGCTGAAGGTTGAGGATTCAGGATTGAGGATTCAGGATTGTGGTTTGAGGACCGAGGATTGAGGATTGAGGATTGAAGATTGAGAATTGAAGATTGAGGATTGAGTATTGGGCGTTGTGGATTGAGGACGAGGACTGAGGGTTGAGTATTGATGTTTGAGGTCTGAGGATTGAGGATTGAGGATTGAGAATTGAGGATTGAGGATTGAAGATTGAGGATTGGGTATTGAGGATTGAAGAATGAGGATTGAGTATTGAGTATTGAGGATTGAGGAATGAAGATTGAGTATTGAGGATTGAAGATTGAGGATTGAGGATTGAGGATTGAGGATTGAGGATTGAGGATTGAGGATTGAGTATTGAGGATTGAGGATTGAGGATTGAATATTGAATATTGCTGATTGAAGATTGAGGATCGAGGATTGAGCGTTGTGGATTGAGGACGAGGACTGTGGGTTGAGTATTGATGTTTGAGGACTGAGGATTGAGGATTGAGGATTGAGAATTGAGGATTGAGGATTGAGGATTGAAGATAGAGGATTGGGTATTGAGGATTGAAGAATGAGGATTGAGGATTGAAGATTGAGGATTGAGGATTGTGGATTGAGGACTGAGGATTGAAGATTGAGGATTGAGGATTGTGGATTGAGGATTGAGGATTGAAGATTGAGGATTGGGTATTGAGGATTGAGTATTGAGGATTGAAGATTGAGGATTGAGGATTGAGGACTGAGGATTGAGGATTGAGGATTGAGGATTGCAAATTGAGTATTGAGGATCGAAGATTGAGGACTGAGGATTGAGGATTGAGGATTGAGGATTGACAACTGATTGTTGAGGACAGAAGGCTGAAGATTGAGGATTCAGGATTGATGTTTCAGGATTGAGGTTTGAGGACTGAGGTCTGAAGATTGAGGATTCAGGATTGAGGATTCGGGATTGAGTTTTGAGGACTGTGGATTGAGTGTTGAGGATTGAGGATTGAGGATTGACGCCTGAGGATTGAGGATTGAGGATGGAGGATTGAAGAGAGAGGGCTGAGTGTTGAGGATTGAGTGTTGAGAACTGATGTTTGAGGATTGAGATTTGATTATTGGATATTGTGGATTGAGTATTGAACCATGAGAATTCAGGATATTCTATTGAGTATTGAGAATTGAGGATTGATGGTTGAGTATTAAGGATTGATGGTTGAGGGTTGTGCGTAGAATATTGAGGGTTGAGTGATGAGAATTGATGTTTGTGGATAGAGATTTGAAAATTGCAGGCTGAGTATTGAGTATTGATACCTGTGAATTGAGGATATCCTATTGAGGATTGAGGATTCACAACTGATTGTTGAGCTCTGAGGGCTGAATATTGAGGGTTCAGGATTGTGGATTCAGGATTGAGGATTGAGGATTGAGGATTGAGGATTGAGGATTGAGGATTGAGGATTGCGGATAGAATGTTGAGGATTGGGTATTACGGATTGACCATTGAGGATTGAGGATTGAGGATTGAGGATTGACGCTTGAGGATTGAGAATTGAGGATTGAGGATTGAGGATTGAAGATTGAGGATTGAGTATTGAGGATTGAAGAATGAGGATAGAGGATTGAGGATTGAGGATTGAGGATTGAAGACTGAGTATTGATGATTGAAGTTTGAGTATTGAGGAGTGAGTATTGAAGATTGAGGATTTGGGACTGAGGATTGAAGATTGAGGATTGAGGACTGAGGATTGAGGATTGAGGATTGAGGATTGAGGATTGAAGATTGGGTATTGAGGATTGTGTATTGAGGATTGAAGAATGAGGATTGAGGATTGAGGATTGAGGATTGAGGATTGAAGATTGAGGATTGAGTGTTGAGGGATGAGTGATGAGAATTGATGTTTGTGGAAAGAGATTTGAAGATTGCAGATTGAGTATTGAGTATTGAAAACTGTGAATTGATGACATTCTATTGAGGATTGAGGATTGACACCTGATTGTTGAGGACTGAAGGCAGAAGATTGATGATTCAGGATTGATGATTCAGGATTGAGGTTTGAGGACTGAGGATTGAGGATTGAGGATTGAGGATTGAGGATTGGGGATTGAGGATTGAAGAATGAGGATTGCGTATTGAGGATAGAACATTGAGGATTGAGGATTGAGTATTGAGGATTGAGGATTGAGGATTGGGTATTGATGATTGTAGAATGAGGATTGAGGATTGAGGATTGAGGATTGAGTATTGAGGATTGAGGACTGAGGATTGAGGATTGAGGATTGAATATTGAGTATTGAGGACTGAAGATTGAGGATTGAGGATTGAGGGTTGAGGATTCAGGACGAGGACTGACGGTTGAGGATTGAGGTTTGAGGATTGAGGATTGAGGATTGAGGACTGAGGATTGGGGATTGAGGATTGAGCATTGAGGATTGAAGATTGAGTACTGGGGATTGAGGATTGAAGATTGAGGACTAAGGATTGAGTATTGGGGATTGAGGATCTAGGATTGGAGATTGATTATTGAGGATTGAAGATTGAGGATTGAGGATTGAGGATTGAGGATTGAGGATTGAGGATTGAGGATTGAGGATTGAGGATTGAGGATTGAGGATTGAGGACTGAGTGTTGATGATTGAGTGATGAGAATTGATGTCTGTGGATTGAGATTTGAAGATTGAAGAATGGGGATTGAGTATTGAAAACTGTGAATTGAGGATATTCTATTGAGGATTGAGGATTGACAACTGATTGTTGAGGACTGAAGGCAGAAGATTGATGATTCAGGATTGATGATTCAGGATAGAGGTTTGAGGACTGAGGATTGAGGATTGAGGATTGAGGATTGAGGATTGAGGATTGAGGATTGAAGAATGAGGATTGCGTATTGGGGATAGAACATTGAGGATTGAGGATTGAGTATTGAGGATTGAGGATTGAGGATTGAGGATTGAAGATTGAATATTGCTGATTGAATGTTGAGGATCGAGGATTGAGGATTGAGGATTGAGGATTGAGGATTGAGGATTGAGGATTGAGTATTGAAGATTGAGGATCGAGGATTGAGGGTTGTGGATTGAGGACGAGGACTGAGGGTTGAGTATTGATGTTTGAGGTCTGAGGATTGAGGATTGAGGATTGAGAATTGAGGATTGAGGATTGAGGATTGAAGATTGAGGATTGGGTGTTGAGTATTGAAGAATGAGGATTGAGGGTTGAGGACTGAGGATTGAGGATTGAAGATTGAGGATTGAGTGTTGAGGGATGAGTGATGAGAATTGATGTTTGTGGAAAGAGATTTGAAGATTGCAGATAGAGTATTGAGTATTGAAAACTGTGAATTGATGATATTCTCTTGAGGATTGAGGATTGACAAATGATTGTTGAGGACTGAGGGCTGAAGGTTGAGGATTCAGGATTGAGGATTCAGGATTGTGGTTTGAGGACCGAGGATTGAGGATTGAGGATTGAAGATTGAGAATTGAAGATTGAGGATTGAGTATTGGGCGTTGTGGATTGAGGACGAGGACTGAGGGTTGAGTATTGATGTTTGAGGTCTGAGGATTGAGGATTGAGGATTGAGAATTGAGGATTGAGGATTGAAGATTGAGGATTGGGTATTGAGGATTGAAGAATGAGGATTGAGTATTGAGTATTGAGGATTGAGGAATGAAGATTGAGTATTGAGGATTGAAGATTGAGGATTGAGGATTGAGGATTGAGGATTGAGGATTGAGGATTGAGGATTGAGTATTGAGGATTGAGGATTGAGGATTGAATATTGAATATTGCTGATTGAAGATTGAGGATCGAGGATTGAGCGTTGTGGATTGAGGACGAGGACTGTGGGTTGAGTATTGATGTTTGAGGACTGAGGATTGAGGATTGAGGATTGAGAATTGAGGATTGAGGATTGAGGATTGAAGATAGAGGATTGGGTATTGAGGATTGAAGAATGAGGATTGAGGATTGAAGATTGAGGATTGAGGATTGTGGATTGAGGACTGAGGATTGAAGATTGAGGATTGAGGATTGTGGATTGAGGATTGAGGATTGAAGATTGAGGATTGGGTATTGAGGATTGAGTATTGAGGATTGAAGATTGAGGATTGAGGATTGAGGACTGAGGATTGAGGATTGAGGATTGAGGATTGCAAATTGAGTATTGAGGATCGAAGATTGAGGACTGAGGATTGAGGATTGAGGATTGAGGATTGACAACTGATTGTTGAGGACAGAAGGCTGAAGATTGAGGATTCAGGATTGATGTTTCAGGATTGAGGTTTGAGGACTGAGGTCTGAAGATTGAGGATTCAGGATTGAGGATTCGGGATTGAGTTTTGAGGACTGTGGATTGAGTGTTGAGGATTGAGGATTGAGGATTGACGCCTGAGGATTGAGGATTGAGGATGGAGGATTGAAGAGAGAGGGCTGAGTGTTGAGGATTGAGTGTTGAGAACTGATGTTTGAGGATTGAGATTTGATTATTGGATATTGTGGATTGAGTATTGAACCATGAGAATTCAGGATATTCTATTGAGTATTGAGAATTGAGGATTGATGGTTGAGTATTAAGGATTGATGGTTGAGGGTTGTGCGTAGAATATTGAGGGTTGAGTGATGAGAATTGATGTTTGTGGATAGAGATTTGAAAATTGCAGGCTGAGTATTGAGTATTGATACCTGTGAATTGAGGATATCCTATTGAGGATTGAGGATTCACAACTGATTGTTGAGCTCTGAGGGCTGAATATTGAGGGTTCAGGATTGTGGATTCAGGATTGAGGATTGAGGATTGAGGATTGAGGATTGAGGATTGAGGATTGAGGATTGCGGATAGAATGTTGAGGATTGGGTATTACGGATTGACCATTGAGGATTGAGGATTGAGGATTGAGGATTGACGCTTGAGGATTGAGAATTGAGGATTGAGGATTGAGGATTGAAGATTGAGGATTGAGTATTGAGGATTGAAGAATGAGGATAGAGGATTGAGGATTGAGGATTGAGGATTGAAGACTGAGTATTGATGATTGAAGTTTGAGTATTGAGGAGTGAGTATTGAAGATTGAGGATTTGGGACTGAGGATTGAAGATTGAGGATTGAGGACTGAGGATTGAGGATTGAGGATTGAGGATTGAGGATTGAAGATTGGGTATTGAGGATTGTGTATTGAGGATTGAAGAATGAGGATTGAGGATTGAGGATTGAGGATTGAGGATTGAAGATTGAGGATTGAGTGTTGAGGGATGAGTGATGAGAATTGATGTTTGTGGAAAGAGATTTGAAGATTGCAGATTGAGTATTGAGTATTGAAAACTGTGAATTGATGACATTCTATTGAGGATTGAGGATTGACACCTGATTGTTGAGGACTGAAGGCAGAAGATTGATGATTCAGGATTGATGATTCAGGATTGAGGTTTGAGGACTGAGGATTGAGGATTGAGGATTGAGGATTGAGGATTGGGGATTGAGGATTGAAGAATGAGGATTGCGTATTGAGGATAGAACATTGAGGATTGAGGATTGAGTATTGAGGATTGAGGATTGAGGATTGGGGATTGAAGATTGAATATTGCTGATTGAAGATTGAGGATCGAGGATTGAGGGTTGTGGATTGAGGACGAGGACTGATGGTTGAGTATTGATGTTTGAGGTCTGAGGATTGAGGATTGAGGATTGAGAATTGAGGATTGAGGATTGAGGATTGAAGATTGACGATTGGGTTTTGAGGATTGAAGAATGAGGATTGAGGATTGAGTATTGAGGATTGATGGTTGAGGGTTGTGCGTTGAATATTGAGGATTGAGGATTGAGGATTGAGGATTGAGGATTGAGGATTGGGGATTGCGGATAGAATATTGAGGATTGGGTATTGCGGATTGAAGAATGAGGATTGAGGATTGAGGATTGAGGATTGAAGATTGAGGATTGAGGATTGAGGATTGATGATTGAGGACTGAGTGTTGGTGGTTGAGGACTGAGTGTTGGTGGTTGAGTGATGAGAATAGATGTTTGTGGATTGAGATTTGAAAATTGAGGAATGGGGATTGAGGATTGAAAACTGTGAATTGAGGATATTCTATTGAGGATTGAGGATTGACAACTGATTGTTGAGGACTGAAGGCTGAAGATTGATGATTCAGGTTTGAGGATTCAGGATTGAGGTTTGAGGACTGAGGATTGAGGGTTGAGGATTGAGGATTGAGGATTGAGAATTGAAGATTGAGGATTGGTGACTGAGTGTTGAGGGTTGAGTGATGCTTCTGGATAGAGATTTGAAGATTGCAGATTGAGTATTGAGTATTGAAAACTGTGAATTGATGACATTCTATTGAGGATTGAGGATTGACAACTGATTGTTGAGGACTGAAGGCAGAAGCTTGATGATTCAGGATTGATGATTCAGGATTGAGGTTTGAGGACTGAGGATTGAGGATTGAGGATTGAGGATTGAGGATTGGGGATTGAGGATTGAAGAATGAGGATTGCGTATTGAGGATAGAACATTGAGGATTGAGGATTGAGTATTGAGGATTGAGGATTGAGGATTGGGGATTGAAGATTGAATATTGCTGATTGAAGATTGAGGATCGAGGATTGAGGGTTGTGGATTGAGGACGAGGACTGATGGTTGAGTATTGATGTTTGAGGTCTGAGGATTGAGGATTGAGGATTGAGAATTGAGGATTGAGGATTGAGGATTGAAGATTGAGGATTGGGTTTTGAGGATTGAAGAATGAGGATTGAGGATTGCGGATTGAGGATTGAAGATTGAGGATTGCGTATTGAGGATAGAACATAGAGGATTGAGGATTGAGTATTGAGGATTGAGGATTCAGGATTGAAGATTGAATATTGATGATTGAAGATTGAGGATCGAGGATTGAGGGTTGTGGATTGAGGACGAGGACTGAGGGTTGAGTATTTATGTTTGAGGTCTGAGGATTGAGGATTGAGGATTGAGAATTGAGGATTGATGATTGAGGATTGAAGATTGAGGATTGGGTGTTGAGGATTGAAGAATGAGGATTGAGGATTGAGGATTGAGGATTGAGGATTCAAGATTGAGTATTGAGGATTGAAGATTGAGGATTGAGGATTGAGGATTGAGGATTGAGGATTGGGGATTGCGGATAGAATATTGAGGATTGGGTATTGGGGATTGAACATTGAGGATTGAGGATTGAGGATTAAGGATTGAGGATTGAGGACTGAAGATCGAATATTGATGATTGAATATTGAGGATTGAGGATTGATGGTTGTGGATTGAGGACGAGGACTGAGGGTTGAGTATTGCTGTTTGAGGTCTGAGGATTGAGGATTGAGGATTGACGCTTGAGGATTGAGGATTGAGGATGGAGGATTGAAGAGAGAGGACTGAGTGTTGAGGATTGAGTGTTGAGAATTGATGTTAGAGGATTGAGATTTGATTATTGGATATTGTGGATTGAGTATTGAACCATGAGAATTCAGGATATTCTATTGAGTATTGAGGATTGAGGATTGAGGATTGAGGATTGAGACTGAGGGCTGAGGGTTGAGGATTGAGGCTTGAGGACTGAGGACTGAGGATTGAGGATTGAGAATTGGGGATTGAGGATTGAGAATTGAAGATTGAGGATTGGGTATTGAGGATTGAAGAATGAGGATTGAGGATTGATTATTGAGGATTGAGTATTGAAGATTGAGTATTGAGGATTGAGGATTGAATATTGAGTATTGAGGATTGAAGATTGTGGATTGAGGATTGAGGGTTGAGGATTGAGTATTGAGGATTGAGGACTGAGGATTGAGGATTGAAGATTGAGTATTGAGGATTGAGGACTGAGGATTGAGGATTGAGGATTGAAGAGAGAGGACTGAGTATTGAGGATTGAGTGTTGAGAATTGATGTTTGAGAATTGAGATTTGATTATTGAATTTTGTGGATTGAGTATTGAACCATGAGAATTCAGGATATTCTATTGAGTATTGAGAAGTGAGCATTGATGGTTGAGTATTGAGGATTGATGGTTGAGGGTTTTGTGTTGAATATTGAGGATTGACGATTGAGGATTGAGGATTGAGGATTGAAGATTGAGGATTGGGTATTGAGGATTGAAGATTGAGGATTGAGGATCGAGAATTGAGGATTGAGGATTGAGGATTGAAGATTGAGGATTGGGTATTGAGGATTGAAGATTGAGGATTGAGGATTGAGGATTGATGGTTGTGGATTGAGGACGAGTACTGAGGGTTGAGTATTGCTGTTTGAGGTCTGAGGATTGAGGATTGAGCATCGAGAATTGAGGATTGAGGATTGAGGATTGAAGATTGAGGATTGGGTATTGAGGATTGAAGATTGAGGATTGAGGATTGAGGATTGAGGATTGAAGATTGAGGACTGAGTGTTGAGGTTTGAGTGATGAGAATTGATGTTTGTGGATTGAGATTTCAAGGTTGAAGAATGGGGATTGAGTATTGAATACTGTGAATTGAGGATATTCTATGGAGGACTGAGGATTGACAATTGATTGTTGAGAACTGAGAGCTGAAGATTGAGGATTCAGGATTGAGGATTCGGGATTGAGTTTTGAGGACTGAGGATTGAGGGTTGAGGATTGAGGATTGAGGATTGACGCTTGAGGATTGAGGATTGAGGATGGAGGATTGAAGAGAGAGGACTGAGTGTTGAGGATTGAGTATTGAGAATTGATGTTAGAGGTTTGAGATTTGATTATTGGATATTGTGGGTTGAGTATTGAACCATGAGAATTCAGGATATTCTATTGAGTATTGAGAATTGAGGATTGATGGTTGAGTATTGAGGATTGATGGTTGAGGGTTGTGCGTTGAATATTGAGGATTGAGGATTGAGGATTGAGGATTGAGGATTGAGGATTGAAGATTCAGTATTGATGATTGAAGATGGGAGGAATGAGTATTGAGGGTTGAGGATTGAGGACGAGTACTGACGATTGAGGATTGAGGTTTGAGGGTTGAGGATTGAAGATTAAGGATTGGGTATTGAGGATTGAAGAATGAGGATTGAGGATTGAGGATTGAGGATTGAGGATTGAAGACTGAGTATTGAGGATTGAAGATTGGGGATTGAGGATTGAGGAATGAGGACTGAGGATTGAGGATTGAGGATTGAGGATTGAAGATTGAGTATTGAGGATTGAAGATTGAGGATTGACGATTGAGGATTGAGGATTGAGGATTGATGATTGAGGATTGGGGACTGAGGTTTGACGATTGAGGATTGAGTATTGAGTGTTGAGAATTGAGGATTGATTATTGAAGATTGAGTATTGAGTATTGAAGATTGAGGATTGAGGATTGAGGATTGAGGATTGAGGATTGAGAATGAGGGGTGAGGGTTGAGGATTGAGGTTTGAGGACTGAGGACTGAGGATTGAGGATTGAGAATTGAGGATTGAGGATTGAGAATTGAAGATTGAGGATTGATTATTGAGGATTGAGGATTGAAGATTGAAGATTGAGTATTGAGGATTGAGGATTGAATATTGAGTATTGAGGATTGAAGATTGTGGATTGAGGATTGAGGGTTGAGGATTGAGTATTGAGGATTGAGGACTGAGGATTGAGGATTGAAGATTGAGTATTGAGGATTGAGGACTGAGGATTGAGGATTGAGGATTGAAGAGAGAGGACTGAGTATTGAGGATTGAGTGTTGAGAATTGATGTTTGAGAATTGAGATTTGATTATTGAATTTTGTGGATTGAGTATTGAACCATGAGAATTCAGGATATTCTATTGAGTATTGAGAAGTGAGGATTGATGGTTGAGTATTGAGGATTGATGGTTGAGGGTTTTGTGTTGAATATTGGGGATTGAGGATTGAGGATTGAGGATTGAGGATTGAAGATTGAGGAATGGCGATTGAGGGTTGACGATTGAGGATTGAGTATAGAGGATTGAGAATTGAGGATTGAGGATTGAGGATTGAGTATTGAGGATTGAAGTTTGAGGATTGAGGATTGAGGATTGAAGATTGAGGATTGGGTGTTGAGGATTGAAGAATGAGGATTGAGGATTGAGTATTGAGGATTGATGGTTGAGGGTTGTGCGTTGAATATTGAGGATTGAGGATTGAGGATTGAGGATTGAGGATTGAGGATTGGGGATTGCGGATAGAATATTGAGGATTGGGTATTGCGGATTGAAGAATGAGGATTGAGGATTGAGGATTGAGGATTGAAGATTGAGGATTGAGGATTGAGGATTGATGATTGAGGACTGAGTGTTGGTGGTTGAGGACTGAGTGTTGGTGGTTGAGTGATGAGAATAGATGTTTGTGGATTGAGATTTGAAAATTGAGGAATGGGGATTGAGTATTGAAAACTGTGAATTGAGGATATTCTATTGAGGATTGAGGATTGACAACTGATTGTTGAGGACTGAAGGCTGAAGATTGATGATTCAGGTTTGAGGATTCAGGATTGAGGTTTGAGGACTGAGGATTGAGGGTTGAGGATTGAGGATTGAGGTGTGAGTATTGTAGATTGAGGATTTGGGACAGAGGATTGAAGATTGAGGATTGAGGATTGAGGATTGAGGATTGAGGATAGAAGATTGAGGATTCTGTATTGAGGATTGAAGAATGAGGATTGAGGATTGAGGATTGGGGATTGAGGATTGAAGATTGAGTATTGAGGATTGAAGATTGAGGATTGAGGATTGAGAATTGAAGATTGAGGATTGAGGATTCAGGGTTGTGGATTGAGGATGAAGACTGAGGGTTGAGTATTGATGTTTGACGTCAGAGGATTGAGGATTGAGGACTGAGAATTGAGGATTGAGGATTGAGGATTGAAGATCGAGTATTGGGTATTGAGGATTGAGGAAAGAGGGTTGAGGACTGAGGATTGAGGATTGAGGATTGAAGATTGAGTATTGAGTATTGAAGATTGAGGATTGAGGATTGAGTATTGAAGATTGAGGATTTGGGACTGAGGATTGAAGATTGAGGATTGAGGATTGAGGATTGAGGATTGAGGATTAAGGATTGAGGAATGAAGATTGAGGATTGGGTATTGAGGATTGAAGAATGAGGATTGAGGATTGAGGATTAAGGACTGAGGATTGAGGATGAAGGCTGAGGGTTGATGATTGCGGTTTGAGGACTGAGGACTGAGGATTGAGTGTTGAGAATTGAGGATTGAGGATTGAGGATTGAAGATTGAGGATTGGGTATTGAGGATTGTAGAATGAGGATTGAGGATTGAGGATTGAGGATTGAGGATTGAGGATTGAGGATTGAGGATTGAGGACTGAGGATTGAGGATTGAGGATTGAATATTGAGTCTTGATGATTGAAGATTGAGGATTGAGGATTGAGGGTTGAGGATTCAGGACGAGGACTGACGGTTGAGGATTGAGGTTTGAGGATTGAGGATTGGGGATTGAGGATTGAGCATTGAGGATTGAAGATTGAGGATTGAAGATTGAGGATTAAGGATTGAGTATTGGGGATTGAGGATCTAGGATTGGAGATTGATTATTGAGGATTGAAGGTTGAGGATTGAGGATTGAGGATTGAGAATTGAGAATTGAGGGTGAGGACTGAGGGTTGAGGATTGAGGTTTGAGGAACGAGGATTGAGGATTGAGGATTGAGGACTGAGGATTGACGATTGAGTATTGAAGATTGAGGATTGATTACAGAGGATAGAGGATTGAGGATTGAGGATTGAGGATTGAGGATTGAAGATTCAGTATTGAGGATGGAAGGTCGAGAATTGAGGATTGAGGATTGAACATTGAGGACTGAGCGTCCAGGGATGAGTGATGAGAATTGATGTTTCTGGATAGAGATTTGAAGATGGCAGATTGAGTATTGAGCATTGAAAGCAGTGAATTGATGATATTCCATTGGGGATTGAGGACTGACAACTGATTGTTGAGGACTGAGGGCTGAAGATTGAGGATGCAGGATTGAGGATTCAGAATTGAGGTTTGAGGACTGAGGACTGAGGATTGAATATTGAGTATTGAGGATTGAAGATTGAGGATTGAGGATTGAGAATTGAGGATTGATGATGAGGGCTGAGGTTTGAGGATTGATGTTTGTGGACTGAGGACTGAGGATTGAGGGTTGAGAATTGAGGATTGAGGATTGAGGATTGAAGATTGAGGATTGGGTATTGAGGAATGAAGAATGAGGATTGAGGATTGAGGATTGAGGATTGAGGATTGATGATTGAAGATTGAGTATTCAGGATTGGAGATTGACGATTGAGGATTGAGGACCGAGGATTGAGGACTAAGGATTGAAGATTGAGTATTGAGGATTGAAGATTGAGGATTGAGGATTGAGGATTGAGGATTGAGGATGAGGGCTGAGGGTTGAGGATTGAGGTTTGAGGACTGAGGACTGAGGATTGAGGATTGAGAATTGAGGATTGAGGATTGAGGATTGAAGATTGAGGATTGGGTATTGATGATTGTAGAATGAGGATTGAGGATTGAGGATTGAGGATTGAGGATTGAGGATTGAGGACTGAGGATTGAGGATTGAGGATTGAATATTGAGTATTGAGGACTGAAGATTGAGGATTGAGGATTGAGGGTTGAGGATTCAGGACGAGGACTGACGGTTGAGGATTGAGGTTTGAGGATTGAGGATTGAGGATTGAGGACTGAGGATTGGGGATTGAGGATTGAGCATTGAGGATTGAAGATTGAGTACTGGGGATTGAGGATTGAAGATTGAGGACTAAGGATTGAGTATTGGGGATTGAGGATCTAGGATTGGAGATTGATTATTGAGGATTGAAGATTGAGGATTGAGGATTGAGGATTGAGAATTGAGAATTGAGGGTGAGGACTCAGGGTTGAGTATTGAGGTTTGAGGAACGAGGATTGAGGATTGAGGATTGAGGACTGAAGATTCAGTATTGAGGATTGAAGGTTGGGAATTGAGGATTGAGGATTGAGCATTGAGGATTGAGTGTTGAGGATAGAGGATTGAGGATTGAGGATTGAAGGTTGAATATTAATGACTGAATATTGAGGATTGCGGACAATGACTGAGGGTTGAGTATTGATGTTTGAAGTCTGAGGATTCTGGATTGATTATTTTGAATTGAGGATTGAGGATTGAGGATTGAAGATTGAGGATTCGGTAAGGAGGATTGAAGAATGAGGATTGAGGTGTGAGGACTGAGGATTGAGGATTGCAGATTGAGTATTGAGGATTGAAGGTTGAGGATTGAGGATTGAGGATTGAGGATTGAGGATTGAGGATTGAGGATTGAGGATTGAGGATTGAGGATTGAGGATTGAGGATTGAGGATTGAAGATTGAGTATTGAGGATTGAAGATTGAGGATTGAGGATTGAGGATTGAGGATTGAGGATTGAGGATTGAAGATTGAGGATTGGGGATTGAGGATTGACGATTGAGGATTGAGCATTGAGGATTGAGAATTGAGGATTGAGGATTCAAGATTGAGTATTGAGGATTGAAGATTGAGGATTGAGGATTGAGGATTGACGATTGAGGACTGAGTGTTGAGGGTTGAGTGATGAGAATTGATGTTTGTGGATTGAGATTTCAAGATTGAAGAATGGGGATTGAGCATTGAAAACAGTGAATTGAGGATATTCTATGGAGGACTGAGGATTGACAAATGATTGTTGAGGACTGAGGTCTGAAGATTGAGGATTCAGGATTGAGGATACGGGATTGAGTTTTGAGGACTGAGGATTGAGTGTTGCGGATTGAGGATTGAGGATTGACGCTTGAGGATTGAGGATTGAGGATGGAGGATTGAAGAGAGAGGGCTGAGTGTTGAGGATTGAGTGTTGAGAACTGATGTTTGAGGATTGAGATTTGATTATTGGATATTGTGGATTGTGTATTGAACCATGAGAATTCAGGATATTCTATTGAGTATTGAGAATTGAGGATTGATGGTTGAGTATTGAGGATTGATGGTTGAGGGTTGTGCGTTGAATATTGAGGGTTGAGTGATGAGAATTGATGTTTGTGGATAGAGATATGAAAATTGCAGGCTGAGTATTGAGTATTGATACCTGTGAATTGAGGATATCCGATTGAGGATTGAGGATTCACAACTGATTGTTGAGGTCTGAGGGCTGAATATTGAGGGTTCAGGATTGTGGATTCAGGATTGAGGATTGAGGATTGAGGATTGAGGATTGAGGATTGAGGATTGCGGATAGAATGTTGAGGATTGGGTATTGCGGATTGACCATTGAGGATTGAGGATTGAGGACTGAGAATTGAGGATTGAGGATTGAGGATTGAAGATCGAGTATTGGGTATTGAGGATTGAGGAAAGAGGGTTGAGGACTGAGGATTGAGGATTGAGGATTGAAGATTGAGTATTGAGGATTGAAGATTGAGGATTGAGGATTGAGTATTGAAGATTGAGGATTTGGGACTGAGGATTGAAGATTGAGGATTGAGGATTGAGGATTGAGGATTGAGGATTGAGGATTGAGGAATGAAGATTGAGGATTGGGTATTGAGGATTGAAGAATGAGGATTGAGGATTGAGGATTAAGGACTGAGGATTGAGGATGAAGGCTGAGGGTTGATGATTGCGGTTTGAGGACTGAGGACTGAGGATTGAGTGTTGAGAATTGAGGATTGAGGATTGAGGATTGAAGATTGAGGATTGGGTATTGAGGATTGTAGAATGAGGATTGAGGATTGAGGATTGAGGATTGAGGATTGAGGATTGAGGATTGAGGATTGAGGACTGAGGATTGAGGATTGAGGATTGAATATTGAGTCTTGATGATTGAAGATTGAGGATTGAGGATTGAGGGTTGAGGATTCAGGACGAGGACTGACGGTTGACGATTGAGGTTTGAGGATTGAGGATTGGGGATTGAGGATTGAGCATTGAGGATTGAAGATTGAGTACTGGGGATTGAGGATTGAAGATTGAGGATTAAGGATTGAGTATTGGGGATTGAGGATCTAGGATTGGAGATTGATTATTGAGGATTGAAGGTTGAGGATTGAGGATTGAGGATTGAGAATTGAGAATTGAGGGTGAGGACTGAGGGTTGAGGATTGAGGTTTGAGGAACGAGGATTGAGGATTGAGGATTGAGGACTGAGGATTGACGATTGAGTATTGAAGATTGAGGATTGATTACAGAGGATAGAGGATTGAGGATTGAGGATTGAGGATTGAGGATTGAAGATTCAGTATTGAGGATGGAAGGTCGAGAATTGAGGATTGAGGATTGAACATTGAGGACTGAGCGTCCAGGGTTGAGTGATGAGAATTGATGTTTCTGGATAGAGATTTGAAGATGGCAGATTGAGTATTGAGCATTGAAAGCAGTGAATTGATGATATTCCATTGGGGATTGAGGACTGACAACTGATTGTTGAGGACTGAGGGCTGAAGATTGAGGATGCATGATTGAGGATTCAGAATTGAGGTTTGAGGACTGAGGACTGAGGATTGAATATTGAGTATTGAGGATTGAAGATTGAGGATTGAGGATTGAGGATTGAGGATTGATGACGAGGGCTGAGGTTTGAGGATTGATGTTTGTGGACTGAGGACTGAGGATTGAGGGTTGAGAATTGAGGATTGAGGATTGAGGATTGAAGATTGAGGATTGGGTATTGAGGAATGAAGAATGAGGATTGAGGATTGAGGATTGAGGATTGAGGATTGATGATTGAAGATTGAGTATTCAGGATTGGAGATTGACGATTGAGGATTGAGGACCGAGGATTGAGGACTAAGGATTGAAGATTGAGTATTGAGGATTGAAGATTGAGGATTGAGGATTGAGGATTGAGGATTGAGGATGAGGGCTGAGGGTTGAGGATTGAGGTTTGAGGACTGAGGACTGAGGATTGAGGATTGAGAATTGAGGATTGAGGATTGAGGATTGAAGATTGAGGATTGGGTATTGATGATTGTAGAATGAGGATTGAGGATTGAGGATTGAGGATTGAGGATTGAGGATTGAGGTCTGAGGATTGAGGATTGAGGATTGAATATTGAGTATTGAGGACTGAAGATTGAGGATTGAGGATTGAGGGTTGAGGATTCAGGACGAGGACTGACGGTTGAGGATTGAGGTTTGAGGATTGAGGATTGAGGATTGAGGACTGAGGATTGGGGATTGAGGATTGAGCATTGAGGATTGAAGATTGAGTACTGGGGATTGAGGATTGAAGATTGAGGACTAAGGATTGAGTATTGGGGATTGAGGATCTAGGATTGGAGATTGATTATTGAGGATTGAAGATTGAGGATTGAGGATTGAGGATTGAGAATTGAGGGTGAGGACTCAGGGTTGAGTATTGAGGTTTGAGGAACGAGGATTGAGGATTGAGGACTGAAGATTCAGTATTGAGGATTGAAGGTTGGGAATTGAGGATTGAGGATTGAGCATTGAGGATTGAGTGTTGAGGATAGAGGATTGAGGATTGAGGATTGAAGGTTGAATATTAATGACTGAATATTGAGGATTGCGGACAAGGACTGAGGGTTGAGTATTGAAGTTTGAAGTCTGAGGATTCTGGATTGATTATTTTGAATTGAGGATTGAGGATTGAGGATTGAAGATTGAGGATTCGGTAAGGAGGATTGAAGAATGAGGATTGAGGTGTGAGGACTGAGGATTGAGGATTGAAGATTGAG
This sequence comes from Calliopsis andreniformis, assembly GCF_051401765.1. Lineage (NCBI taxonomy): Eukaryota > Metazoa > Arthropoda > Insecta > Hymenoptera > Andrenidae > Calliopsis > Calliopsis andreniformis. Next base: position 4,027,095 of record NW_027480454.1, read on the forward strand.
GATTCGGTAAGGAGGATTGAAGAATGAGGATTGAGGTGTGAGGACTGAGGATTGAGGATTGCAGATTGAGTATTGAGGATTGAAGGTTGAGGATTGAGGATTGAGGATTGAGGATTGAGGATTGAGGATTGAGGATTGAGGATTGAGGATTGAGGATTGAGGATTGAAGATTGAGTATTGAGGATTGAAGATTGAGGATTGAGGATTGAGGATTGAGGATTGAGGATTGAAGATTGAGGATTGGGAATTGAGGATTGACGATTGAGGATTGAGCATTGAGGATTGAGAATTGAGGATTGAGGATTCAAGATTGAGTATTGAGGATTGAAGATTGAGGATTGAGGATTGAGGATTGACGATTGAGGACTGAGTGTTGAGGGTTGAGTGATGAGAATTGATGTTTGTGGATTGAGATTTCAAGATTGAAGAATGGGGATTGAGCATTGAAAACAGTGAATTGAGGATATTCTATGGAGGACTGAGGATTGACAAATGATTGTTGAGGACTGAGGTCTGAAGATTGAGGATTCAGGATTGAGGATACGGGATTGAGTTTTGAGGACTGAGGATTGAGTGTTGCGGATTGAGGATTGAGGATTGACGCTTGAGGATTGAGGATTGAGGATGGAGGATTGAAGAGAGAGGGCTGAGTGTTGAGGATTGAGTGTTGAGAACTGATGTTTGAGGATTGAGATTTGATTATTGGATATTGTGGATTGTGTATTGAACCATGAGAATTCAGGATATTCTATTGAGTATTGAGAATTGAGGATTGATGGTTGAGTATTGAGGATTGATGGTTGAGGGTTGTGCGTTGAATATTGAGGGTTGAGTGATGAGAATTGATGTTTGTGGATAGAGATTTGAAAATTGCAGGCTGAGTATTGAGTATTGATACCTGTGAATTGAGGATATCCGATTGAGGATTGAGGATTCACAACTGATTGTTGAGGTCTGAGGGCTGAATATTGAGGGTTCAGGATTGTGGATTCAGGATTGAGGATTGAGGATTGAGGATTGAGGATTGAGGATTGAGGATTGCGGATAGAATGTTGAGGATTGGGTATTGCGGATTGACCATTGAGGATTGAGGATTGAGTATTGAGGATTGACGCTTGAGGATTGAGAATTGAGGATTGAGGATTGAGGATTGAAGATTGAGGATTGAGTATTGAGGATTGAAGGATGAGGATAGAGGATTGAGGATTGAGGATTGAGGATTGAAGACTGAGTATTGATGATTGAAGATTGAGGATTGAGGAGTGAGTATTGAAGAGTGAGGATTTGGGACTGAGGATTGAAGATTGAGGATTGAGGATTGAGTATTGAGGATTGAGGACTGAGGATTGAGGATTGAAGATTGAGTATTGATGATAAGGGCTGAGGTTTGAGGATTGATGTTTGTGGACTGAGGACTGAGGATTGAGGGTTGAGAATTGAGGATTGAGGATTGAGGATTGAAGATTGAGGATTGGGTATTGAGGAATGAAGAATGAGGATTGAGGATTGAGGATTGAGGATTGAGGATTGATGATTGAAGATTGAGTATTCAGGATTGGAGATTGACGATTGAGGATTGAGGACCGAGGATTGAGGACTAAGGATTGAAGATTGAGTATTGAGGATTGAAGATTGAGGATTGAGGATTGAGGATTGAGGATTGAGGATGAGGGCTGAGGGTTGAGGATTGAGGTTTGAGGACTGAGGACTGAGGATTGAGGATTGAGAATTGAGGATTGAGGATTGAAGATTGAGGATTGGGTATTGATGATTGTAGAATGAGGATTGAGGATTGAGGATTGAGGATTGAGGATTGAGGACTGAGGATTGAGGATTGAGGATTGAATATTGAGTATTGAGGACTGAAGATTGAGGATTGAGGATTGAGGGTTGAGGATTCAGGACGAGGACTGACGGTTGAGGATTGAGGTTTGAGGATTGAGGATTGAGGATTGAGGACTGAGGATTGGGGATTGAGGATTGAGCATTGAGGATTGAAGATTGAGTACTGGGGATTGAGGATTGAAGATTGAGGACTAAGGATTGAGTATTGGGGATTGAGGATCTAGGATTGGAGATTGATTATTGAGGATTGAAGATTGAGGATTGAGGATTGAGGATTGAGAATTGAGAATTGAGGGTGAGGACTCAGGGTTGAGTATTGAGGTTTGAGGAACGAGGATTGAGGATTGAGGATTGAGGACTGAAGATTCAGTATTGAGGATTGAAGGTTGGGAATTGAGGATTGAGGATTGAGCATTGAGGATTGAGTGTTGAGGATAGAGGATTGAGGATTGAGGATTGAAGGTTGAATATTAATGACTGAATATTGAGGATTGCGGACAAGGACTGAGGGTTGAGTATTCATGTTTGAAGTCTGAGGATTCTGGATTGATTATTTTGAATTGAGGATTGAGGATTGAGGATTGAAGTTTGAGGATTCGGTAAGGAGGATTGAAGAATGAGGATTGAGGTGTGAGGACTGAGGATTGAGGATTGCAGATTGAGTATTGAGGATTGAAGGTTGAGGATTGAGGATTGAGGATTGAGGATTGAGGATTGAGGATTGAGGATTGAGGATTGAGGATTGAGGATTGAGCATTGAAGATTGAGTATTGAGGATTGAAGATTGAGGATTGAGGATTGAGGATTGAGGATTGAGGATTGAAGATTGAGGATTGGGGATTGAGGATTGACGATTGAGGATTGAGCATTGAGGATTGAGAATTGAGGATTGAGGATTCAAGATTGAGTATTGAGGATTGAAGATTGAGGATTGAGGATTGAGGATTGACGATTGAGGACTGAGTGTTGAGGGTTGAGTGATGAGAATTGATGTTTGTGGATTGAGATTTCAAGATTGAAGAATGGGGATTGAGCATTGAAAACAGTGAATTGAGGATATTCTATGGAGGACTGAGGATTGACAAATGATTGTTGAGGACTGAGGTCTGAAGATTGAGGATTCAGGATTGAGGATACGGGATTGAGTTTTGAGGACTGAGGATTGAGTGTTGCGGATTGAGGATTGAGGATTGACGCTTGAGGATTGAGGATTGAGGATGGAGGATTGAAGAGAGAGGGCTGAGTGTTGAGGATTGAGTGTTGAGAACTGATGTTCGAGGATTGAGATTTGATTATTGGATATTGTGGATTGTGTATTGAACCATGAGAATTCAGGATGTTCTATTGAGTATTGAGAATTGAGGATTGATGGTTGAGTATTGAGGATTGATGGTTGAGGGTTGTGCGTTGAATATTGAGGGTTGAGTGATGAGAATTGATGTTTGTGGATAGAGATTTGAAAATTGCAGGCTGAGTATTGAGTATTGATACCTGTGAATTGAGGATATCCGATTGAGGATTGAGGATTCACAACTGATTGTTGAGGTCTGAGGGCTGAATATTGAGGGTTCAGGATTGTGGATTCAGGATTGAGGATTGAGGATTGAGGATTGAGGATTGAGGATTGAGGATTGCGGATAGAATGTTGAGGATTGGGTATTGCGGATTGACCATTGAGGATTGAGGATTGAGGACTGAGAATTGAGGATTGAGGATTGAGGATTGAAGATCGAGTATTGGGTATTGAGGATTAAGGAAAGAGGGTTGAGGACTGAGGATTGAGGATTGAGGATTGAAGATTGAGTATTGAGGATTGAAGATTGAGGATTGAGGATTGAGTATTGAAGATTGAGGATTTGGGACTGAGGATTGAAGATTGAGGATTGAGGATTGAGGATTGAGGATTGAGGATTGAGGATTGAGGAATGAAGATTGAGGATTGGGTATTGAGGATTGAAGAATGAGGATTGAGGATTGAGGATTAAGGACTGAGGATTGAGGATGAAGGCTGAGGGTTGATGATTGCGGTTTGAGGACTGAGGACTGAGGATTGAGTGTTGAGAGTTGAGGATTGAGGATTGAGGATTGAAGATTGAGGATTGGGTATTGAGGATTGTAGAATGAGGATTGAGGATTGAGGATTGAGGATTGAGGATTGAGGATTGAGGATTGAGGATTGAGGACTGAGGATTGAGGATTGAGGATTGAATATTGAGTCTTGATGATTGAAGATTGAGGATTGAGGATTGAGGGTTGAGGATTCAGGACGAGGACTGACGGTTGAGGATTGAGGTTTGAGGATTGAGGATTGGGGATTGAGGATTGAGCATTGAGGATTGAAGATTGAGTACTGGGGATTGAGGATTGAAGATTGAGGATTAAGGATTGAGTATTGGGGATTGAGGATCTAGGGTTGGAGATTGATTATTGAGGATTGAAGGTTGAGGATTGAGGATTGAGGATTGAGAATTGAGAATTGAGGGTGAGGACTGAGGGTTGAGGATTGAGGTTTGAGGAACGAGGATTGAGGATTGAGGATTGAGGACTGAGGATTGACGATAGAGTATTGAAGATTGAGGATTGATTACAGAGGATAGAGGATTGAGGATTGAGGATTGAGGATTGAGGATTGAAGATTCAGTATTGAGGATGGAAGGTCGAGAATTGAGGATTGAGGATTGAACATTGAGGACTGAGCGTCCAGGGTTGAGTGATGAGAATTGATGTTTCTGGATAGAGATTTGAAGATGGCAGATTGAGTATTGAGCATTGAAAGCAGTGAATTGATGATATTCCATTGGGGATTGAGGACTGACAACTGATTGTTGAGGACTGAGGGCTGAAGATTGAGGATGCATGATTGAGGATTCAGAATTGAGGTTTGAGGACTGAGGACTGAGGATTGAATATTGAGTATTGAGGATTGAAGATTGAGGATTGAGGATTGAGGATTGAGGATTGATGATGAGGGCTGAGGTTTGAGTATTGATGTTTGTGGACTGAGGACTGAGGATTGAGGGTTGAGAATTGAGGATTGAGGATTGAGGATTGAAGATTGAGGATTGGGTATTGAGGAATGAAGAATGAGGATTGAGGATTGAGGATTGAGGATTGAGGATTGATGATTGAAGATTGAGTATTCAGGATTGGAGATTGACGATTGAGGATTGAGGACCGAGGATTGAGGACTAAGGATTGAAGATTGAGTATTGAGGATTGAAGATTGAGGATTGAGGATTGAGGATTGAGGATTGAGGATGAGGGCTGAGGGTTGAGGATTGAGGTTTGAGGACTGAGGACTGAGGATTGAGGATTGAGAATTGAGGATTGAGGATTGAGGATTGAAGATTGAGGATTGGGTATTGATGATTGTAGAATGAGGATTGAGGATTGAGGATTGAGTATTGAGGATTGAGCATTGAGGATTGAAGATTGAGTACTGGGGATTGAGAATTGAGGATTGAGGATTGAGGATTGAGCATTGAGGATTGAAGTTTGAGGATTGAGGATTGAGGATTGATGATTGAGGACTGAGTGTTGATGGTTGAGTGATGAGGATTGATGTTTGTGGATTGAGATTTGAAGATTGAAGAATGGGGATTGAGTATAGAAAACTGTGAATTGAGGATATTCTACTGAGGATTGAGGATTGACAACTGATTGTTGAGGACTGAAGCCTGAAGATTGATGATTCAGGATTGAGGATTCAGGATTGAGGTTTGAGGACTGAGGATTGAGGATTGAGGATTGAGGATTGAGGATTGAGGATTGAAGATTGAGGATTGGTGACTGAGTGTTGAGGGTTGAGTGATTAGAATTGATGTTTGTGGATAGAGATTTGAAGATTGCAGATTGAGTATTGAGTATTGAAAGCTGTGAATTGATGATATTCTATTGAGGATTGAGGATTGACAACTGATTGTTGAGGACTGAAGGCAGAAGATTAATGATTCAGGATTGATGATTCAGGATTGAGGTTTGAGGACTGAGGATTGAGGATTGAGGATTGAGGATTGAGGATTGAGGATTGAGGATTGAAGATTGAGGATTGGGTATTGAGGATTGAGTATTGAGGATTGAAGATTGAGGATTGAGGATTGAGGACTGAGGATTGAGGATAGAGGATTGAAGATTGAGGATTGGGGATTGAAGATTGACGATTGAGGATAGAGCATTGAGGATTGAGAGTTGAGGATTGAGGATTGAAGATTGAGTATTGAGGATTGAAGATTGACGATTGAGGATTGAGGATTGAAGATTGAGGACTGAGTGTTGAGGGTTGAGTGATGAGAATTGATGTTTGTGGATTGAGATTTGAAAATTGAAGAATGGGGATTGAGTATTGAAAACTGTTAATTGAGGATATTCTATTGAGGACTGAGGATTGACAATTGATTGTTGGGGACTGAGGGCTGATATTGAGGATTCAGGATTGAGAATTCGGGATTGAGGTTTGAGGACTCTAGATTGAGGGTTGAGGACTGAGGATTGAGGATTGACGCTTGAGGATTGAGGATTGAGGTTTGAGGATGGAGGATTGAAGAGAGACGACTGAGTGTTGAGGAGTGAGTGTTGAGAATTGATGTTTGAGGATTGAGATTTGATTATTGAATATTGTGGATTGAGTATTGAACCATGAGAATTCAGGATATTCTATTGAGTATTGAGAACTGAGGATTGATGATTGAGTATTGAGGACTGATGGCTGAGGGTTGAGTTTTGAATACTGAGGATTGAGGATTGAGCATTGAGGATTGAGGATTGAGGATTGAAGATTGAGTATTGATGATTGAAGATGGGAGGATTGAGGTTTGAGGTTTGAGGATTGAGGACGAGTACTGACGGTTGAGGATTGAGGTCTGAGGATTGTGGATTGAGGATTGAGAATGAGGGCTGAGGGTTGAGGATTGAGGTTTGAGTATAGAATCCTGAGAATTCAGGATATTCTATTGAGTGTTGAGAATTGAGGATTGATGGTGGAGTATTGAGGATTGAGTATTGAGGATTGAGGATTGAGGATTGAGGATTGAAGATTGAGTATTGAGGATTGAAGCCTGACGATTGAGGATTGAGTATTGAAGATTGAGGATCGACGATTGAGGATTGAGGATTGAAGATTGAGGATCGAGGATTGAGGGTTGTGGATTGAGGACGAGGACTGAGGGTTGACTATTGATGTTTGAGGTCTGAGGATTGACGATTGAGGATTGAGAATTGAGGATTGAGGATTGAGGATTGAAGATTGAGGATTGGGTGTTGAGGATTGAAGAATGTGGATTGAGGATTGAGGATTGAGGATTGAGTATTGAAGATTGGGTATTGAGGATTCAAGTTTGAGGATTGAGCATTCAGGGTTGAGGATTGAGGATTGAGGATTGCGGATAGAAGATTGAGGATTGGGTATTGCGGATTGAACATTGAGGATTGAGGATTGAGGATTGAGGACTGAAGATTGAATATTGATGATTGAATATTGAGGTTTGAGGATTGATGGTTGTGGATTGAGTACAAGGACTGAGGGTTGAGTATTGCTGTTTGAGGTCTGAGGATTGAGGATTGAGGATTGAGAACTGAGGATTGAGGATTGAGGATTGACGATTGAGGATTGAGCATTGAGGATTGAGAATTGAGAATTGAGGATTGAAGATTGAGTATTGAGGATTGAAGATTGAGGATTGGTGATTGAGGATTGATCATTAAGGACTGAGCGTTCAGGGTTGAGTGATGAGAATTGATGTTTGTGGATAGAGATTTGAAGATTGCAGATTGAGTATTGAGTATTGAAAACTGTGAATTGAGGATATTCTATTGGGAATTGAGGATTGACAACTGATTGTTGAGGACTGAGGGCTGAAGATTGAGGATGCAGGATTGAGGATTCAGAATTGATGTTTGTGGACTGAGGATTGAGGTTTGAAATTGAGTACTGAGGATTGAAGATTGAGGATTGAGGATTGAGGATTGAGGATTGAGGCTGAGGGCTGAGGTTTGAGGATTGAGGTTTGAGGATTGAAGATTGAGGATTGGGTATTGAGGATTGAAGAATGAGGATTGAGTATTCGGGATTGAGGATTGAGGATTGAAGATTGAGTATTGAGGGTTGAAGATTGACGATTGAGGATTGAGGATTGAGGATTGAGGATTGAGGATTGAGGATTGAGGATTGAGGATTGAGGATTGAGAATTGAAGATTGAGGATTGAGTATTGGGGGTTGTGGATTGAGCACGAGTACTGACGGTTGAGTATTGATGTTTGAGGTCTGAGGATTGAGGATTGAGGATTGAGAATTGAGGATTGAGGATTGAAGATTGGGGATTGGGTATTGAGGATTGAAGAATGAGGATTGAGTATTGAGTATTGAGGATTGAGGATTGAAGATTGAGTATTGAGGATTGAAGATTGACGATTGAGGATTGAGGATTGAGGATTGTCGATTGAGGATTGAGCATTGAGGATTGAGAGTTGAGGATTGAGGATTGAAGATTGAGTATTGAGGATTGATGGTTGAGGATTGAGGATTGAGTATTGAAGATTGAGGATTGGGTATTGAGGATTGAGGATTCAGGATTGAGGATTGAGGATTGAAGATTGAGTACTGAGGATTGAAGATTAAGATTGAGGATTGAGGATTGAGGATTGAGGATTGAAGATTGAGGATTGAGCATTGAGGGTTGAGGATTGAGGATTGAGGATTGCGGATAGAAGATTGAGGATTGGGTATTGCGGATTGAACATTGAGGATTGAGGATTGAGGATTGAGGACTGAAGATTGAATACTGATGATTGAATATTGAGGTTTGAGGATTGATGGTTGTGGATTGAGTACAAGGACTGAGGGTTGAGTATTGCTGTTTGAGGTCTGAGGATTGAGGATTGAGGATTGAGAATTGAGTATTGAGGATTGAGGATTGACGATTGAGGATTGAGCATTGAGGATTGAGGATTGAGAATTGAGGATTGAAGATTGAGTATTGAGGATTGAAGATTGAGGATTGGTGATTGAGGATTGAACATTAAGGACTGAGCGTTCAGGGTTGAGTGATGAGGATTGATGTTTGTGGATAGAGATTTGAAGATTGCAGATTGAGTATTGAGTATTGAAAACTGTGAATTGAGGATATTCTATTGGGAATTGAGGATTGACAACTGATTGTTGAGGACTGAGGGCTGAAGATTGAGGATGCAGGATTGAGGATTCAGAATTGATGTTTGTGGACTGAGGATTGAGGTTTGAAATTGAGTACTGAGGATTGAAGATTGAGGATTGAGGATTGAGGATTGAGGATTGAGGCTGAGGGCTGAGGTTTGAGGATTGAGGTTTGAGGACTGAGGATTGAGGATTGCAGATAGAAGATTGAGGATTGGGTATTGCGGATTGAACATTGAGGATTGAGGATTGAGGATTGAGGATTGAAGAATGAGGATTGAGTATTGGGGATTGAGGATTGAGGATTGAAGATTGAGTATTGAGGGTTGAAGATTGACGATTGAGGATTGAGGATTGAGGATTGAGGATTGAGGATTGAGGATTGAGGATTGAGGACTGAAGATTGAATATTGATCATTGAATATTGAGGATTGAGGATTGATGGTTGTGGATTGAGGACGAGGACTGAGGGTTGAGTATTGCTGTTTGAGGTCTGAGGATTGAGGATTGAGGATTGAGAGTTGAGGATTGAGGATTGAGGATTCAAGATTGAGGATTGGGTATTGAGGATTGAAGAATGAGGATTGAGGATTGAGGATTGAGGATTGAGGATTGAGGATTGAAGACTGAGTGTTGAGGGTTGAGTGATGAGAATTGATGTTTGTGGATAGAGATTTGAAGATTGCAGATTGAGTATTGAGTATTGAAAACAGTGAATTGATGATATTCTCTTGAGGATTGAGGATTGACAACTGATTGTTGAGGACTGGGGGCTGAAGGTTGAGGATTCAGGATTGAGGATTCAGGATTGTGGTTTGAGGACCGAGGATTGAGGATTGAGGATTGAGGATTGAGAATTGAAGATTGAGGATTGAGTATTGGGGGTTGTGGATTGAGCACGAGTACTGACGGTTGAGTATTGATGTTTGAGGTCTGAGGATTGAGGATTGAGGATTGAGAATTGAGGATTGAGGATTGAAGATTGGGGATTGGGTATTGAGGATTGAAGAATGAGGATTGAGTATTGAGTATTGAGGATTGAGGATTGAAGATTGAGTATTGAGGATTGAAGATTGACGATTGAGGATTGAGGATTGAGGATTCAGGATTGAGGATTGAGGATTGAGGATTGAAGATTAAGTATTGAGGATTGAAGATTGGGGATTGATGATTGAGGATTGAGGATTGAGGATTGAAGATTGAGTACTGGGGATTGAAGATTGAGATTGAGGATTGAGGATTGAGGATTGAGTATTGAAGATTGAGGATTGGTGACTGAGTGTTGAGGGTTGAGTGATTAGAATTGATGTTTGTGGATAGAGATTTGAAGATTGCAGATTGAGTATTGAGTATTGAAAGCTGTGAATTGATGATATTCTATTGAGGATTGAGGATTGACAACTGATTGTTGAGGACTGAAGGCAGAAGATTAATGATTCAGGATTGATGATTCAGGATTGAGGTTTGAGGACTGAGGATTGAGGATTGAGGATTGAGGATTGAGGATTGAGGATTGAGGATTGAAGATTGAGGATTGGGTATTGAGGATTGAGTATTGAGGATTGAAGATTGAGGATTGAGGATTGAGGACTGAGGATTGAGGATAGAGGATTGAAGATTGAGGATTGGGGATTGAAGATTGACGATTGAGGATAGAGCATTGAGGATTGAGAGTTGAGGATTGAGGATTGAAGATTGAGTATTGAGGATTGAAGATTGACGATTGAGGATTGAGGATTGAAGATTGAGGACTGAGTGTTGAGGGTTGAGTGATGAGAATTGATGTTTGTGGATTGAGATTTGAAAATTGAAGAATGGGGATTGAGTATTGAAAACTGTTAATTGAGGATATTCTATTGAGGACTGAGGATTGACAATTGATTGTTGGGGACTGAGGGCTGATATTGAGGATTCAGGATTGAGAATTCGGGATTGAGGTTTGAGGACTCTAGATTGAGGGTTGAGGACTGAGGATTGAGGATTGACGCTTGAGGATTGAGGATTGAGGTTTGAGGATGGAGGATTGAAGAGAGACGACTGAGTGTTGAGGAGTGAGTGTTGAGAATTGATGTTTGAGGATTGAGATTTGATTATTGAATATTGTGGATTGAGTATTGAACCATGAGAATTCAGGATATTCTATTGAGTATTGAGAACTGAGGATTGATGATTGAGTATTGAGGACTGATGGCTGAGGGTTGAGTTTTGAATACTGAGGATTGAGGATTGAGCATTGAGGATTGAGGATTGAGGATTGAAGATTGAGTATTGATGATTGAAGATGGGAGGATTGAGGTTTGAGGTTTGAGGATTGAGGACGAGTACTGACGGTTGAGGATTGAGGTCTGAGGATTGTGGATTGAGGATTGAGAATGAGGGCTGAGGGTTGAGGATTGAGGTTTGAGTATAGAATCCTGAGAATTCAGGATATTCTATTGAGTGTTGAGAATTGAGGATTGATGGTGGAGTATTGAGGATTGAGTATTGAGGATTGAGGATTGAGGATTGAGGATTGAAGATTGAGTATTGAGGATTGAAGCCTGACGATTGAGGATTGAGTATTGAAGATTGAGGATCGACGATTGAGGATTGAGGATTGAAGATTGAGGATCGAGGATTGAGGGTTGTGGATTGAGGACGAGGACTGAGGGTTGACTATTGATGTTTGAGGTCTGAGGATTGACGATTGAGGATTGAGAATTGAGGATTGAGGATTGAGGATTGAAGATTGAGGATTGGGTGTTGAGGATTGAAGAATGAGGATTGAGGATTGAGGATTGAGGATTGAGTATTGAAGATTGGGTATTGAGGATTCAAGTTTGAGGATTGAGCATTCAGGGTTGAGGATTGAGGATTGAGGATTGCGGATAGAAGATTGAGGATTGGGTATTGCGGATTGAACATTGAGGATTGAGGATTGAGGATTGAGGACTGAAGATTGAATATTGATGATTGAATATTGAGGTTTGAGGATTGATGGTTGTGGATTGAGTACAAGGACTGAGGGTTGAGTATTGCTGTTTGAGGTCTGAGGATTGAGGATTGAGGATTGAGAACTGAGGATTGAGGATTGAGGATTGACGATTGAGGATTGAGCATTGAGGATTGAGAATTGAGAATTGAGGATTGAAGATTGAGTATTGAGGATTGAAGATTGAGGATTGGTGATTGAGGATTGATCATTAAGGACTGAGCGTTCAGGGTTGAGTGATGAGAATTGATGTTTGTGGATAGAGATTTGAAGATTGCAGATTGAGTATTGAGTATTGAAAACTGTGAATTGAGGATATTCTATTGGGAATTGAGGATTGACAACTGATTGTTGAGGACTGAGGGCTGAAGATTGAGGATGCAGGATTGAGGATTCAGAATTGATGTTTGTGGACTGAGGATTGAGGTTTGAAATTGAGTACTGAGGATTGAAGATTGAGGATTGAGGATTGAGGATTGAGGATTGAGGCTGAGGGCTGAGGTTTGAGGATTGAGGTTTGAGGATTGAAGATTGAGGATTGGGTATTGAGGATTGAAGAATGAGGATTGAGTATTCGGGATTGAGGATTGAGGATTGAAGATTGAGTATTGAGGGTTGAAGATTGACGATTGAGGATTGAGGATTGAGGATTGAGGATTGAGGATTGAGGATTGAGGATTGAGGATTGAGGATTGAGAATTGAAGATTGAGGATTGAGTATTGGGGGTTGTGGATTGAGCACGAGTACTGACGGTTGAGTATTGATGTTTGAGGTCTGAGGATTGAGGATTGAGGATTGAGAATTGAGGATTGAGGATTGAAGATTGGGGATTGGGTATTGAGGATTGAAGAATGAGGATTGAGTATTGAGTATTGAGGATTGAGGATTGAAGATTGAGTATTGAGGATTGAAGATTGACGATTGAGGATTGAGGATTGAGGATTGACGATTGAGGATTGAGCATTGAGGATTGAGAGTTGAGGATTGAGGATTGAAGATTGAGTATTGAGGATTGATGGTTGAGGATTGAGGATTGAGTATTGAAGATTGAGGATTGGGTATTGAGGATTGAGGATTCAGGATTGAGGATTGAGGATTGAAGATTGAGTACTGAGGATTGAAGATTAAGATTGAGGATTGAGGATTGAGGATTGAGGATTGAAGATTGAGGATTGAGCATTGAGGGTTGAGGATTGAGGATTGAGGATTGCGGATAGAAGATTGAGGATTGGGTATTGCGGATTGAACATTGAGGATTGAGGATTGAGGATTGAGGACTGAAGATTGAATACTGATGATTGAATATTGAGGTTTGAGGATTGATGGTTGTGGATTGAGTACAAGGACTGAGGGTTGAGTATTGCTGTTTGAGGTCTGAGGATTGAGGATTGAGGATTGAGAATTGAGGATTGAGGATTGAGGATTGACGATTGAGGATTGAGCATTGAGGATTGAGGATTGAGAATTGAGGATTGAAGATTGAGTATTGAGGATTGAAGATTGAGGATTGGTGATTGAGGATTGAACATTAAGGACTGAGCGTTCAGGGTTGAGTGATGAGGATTGATGTTTGTGGATAGAGATTTGAAGATTGCAGATTGAGTATTGAGTATTGAAAACTGTGAATTGAGGATATTCTATTGGGAATTGAGGATTGACAACTGATTGTTGAGGACTGAGGGCTGAAGATTGAGGATGCAGGATTGAGGATTCAGAATTGATGTTTGTGGACTGAGGATTGAGGTTTGAAATTGAGTACTGAGGATTGAAGATTGAGGATTGAGGATTGAGGATTGAGGATTGAGGCTGAGGGCTGAGGTTTGAGGATTGAGGTTTGAGGACTGAGGATTGAGGATTGCAGATAGAAGATTGAGGATTGGGTATTGCGGATTGAACATTGAGGATTGAGGATTGAGGATTGAGGATTGAAGAATGAGGATTGAGTATTGGGGATTGAGGATTGAGGATTGAAGATTGAGTATTGAGGGTTGAAGATTGACGATTGAGGATTGAGGATTGAGGATTGAGGATTGAGGATTGAGGATTGAGGATTGAGGACTGAAGATTGAATATTGATCATTGAATATTGAGGATTGAGGATTGATGGTTGTGGATTGAGGACGAGGACTGAGGGTTGAGTATTGCTGTTTGAGGTCTGAGGATTGAGGATTGAGGATTGAGAGTTGAGGATTGAGGATTGAGGATTCAAGATTGAGGATTGGGTATTGAGGATTGAAGAATGAGGATTGAGGATTGAGGATTGAGGATTGAGGATTGAGGATTGAAGACTGAGTGTTGAGGGTTGAGTGATGAGAATTGATGTTTGTGGATAGAGATTTGAAGATTGCAGATTGAGTATTGAGTATTGAAAACAGTGAATTGATGATATTCTCTTGAGGATTGAGGATTGACAACTGATTGTTGAGGACTGGGGGCTGAAGGTTGAGGATTCAGGATTGAGGATTCAGGATTGTGGTTTGAGGACCGAGGATTGAGGATTGAGGATTGAGGATTGAGAATTGAAGATTGAGGATTGAGTATTGGGGGTTGTGGATTGAGCACGAGTACTGACGGTTGAGTATTGATGTTTGAGGTCTGAGGATTGAGGATTGAGGATTGAGAATTGAGGATTGAGGATTGAAGATTGGGGATTGGGTATTGAGGATTGAAGAATGAGGATTGAGTATTGAGTATTGAGGATTGAGGATTGAAGATTGAGTATTGAGGATTGAAGATTGACGATTGAGGATTGAGGATTGAGGATTCAGGATTGAGGATTGAGGATTGAGGATTGAAGATTAAGTATTGAGGATTGAAGATTGGGGATTGATGATTGAGGATTGAGGATTGAGGATTGAAGATTGAGTACTGGGGATTGAAGATTGAGATTGAGGATTGAGGATTGAGGATTGAGTATTGAAGATTGAGGATTGGGGACTCAGTATTGAGGGTTGAGTGATGAGAATTGATGTTTGTGGATAGAGGTCTGAAGATTGCAGATTAAGTATTGAGTATTGAAAACTGTGAATTGAGGATATTCTGTTGTGGATTGAGGATTGACAACTGATTGTTGAGGACTTAGGGCTGAAGATTGAGGATTCAGGGTTTAGGGTTCGGGATTGAGGTTTGAGGAAAGAGGATTGAGGATTGAGGATTGAGGATTGAGGATTGAGGATTGAGGATTGAGGATTGAAGACTGAGGATTGGGTATTGAGGATTGAACATTGAGGATTGAGTGTTGAGGATAGAGGATTGAGGATTGAAAACTGTGCGTTGAGGATATTCTATTGAGGTTTGAGGATTGACAACTGATTGTTGCGGACTGAGGGCTGAAGATTGAGGATTAAGGATTGAGGATTCAGGATTGAGGTTTGAGGACTGAGGATTGAGGATTGAGGATTGAGGATTGAGGGTTGTGGATTGAGGACGAGGACTGAGGGTTGAGTATTGATGTTTGAAGTCTGAGGATTGAGGATTGAGGATTGAGAATTGAGGATTGAGTATTGAGGATTGAGTATTGAGGATTGAGGATTGAGGATTGAAGATTGAATATTGCTGATTGAAGATTGAGGATCGAGGATTGATGGTTGTGGATTGAGGACGAGGACTGAGGGTTGAGTATTGCTGTTTGAGGTCTGAGGATTGAGGATTGAGGATTGAGAATTGAGGATTGAGGATTGAGGATTCAAGATTGAGGATTGGGTATTGAGGATTGAAGAATTAGGATTGAGGATAGAGGATTGAGGATTGAGGATTGAGGATTGAAGACTGAGTGTTGAGGGTTGAGTGATGAGAATTGATGTTTGTGGATAGAGATTTGAAGATTGCAGATTGAGTATTGAGTATTGAAAACTGTGAATTGATGATATTCTCTTGAGGATTGAGGATTGACAACTGATTGTTGAGGACTGGGGGCTGAAGGTTGAGGATTCAGGATTGAGGATTCAGGATTGTGGTTTGAGGACCGAGGATTGAGGATTGAGGATTGAGGATTGAGAATTGAAGATTGAGGATTGAGTATTGGGGGTTGTGGATTGAGCACGAGTACTGACGGTTGAGTATTGATGTTTGAGGTCTGAGGATTGAGGATTGAGGATTGAGAATTGAGGATTGAGGATTGAAGATTGGGGATTGGGTATTGAGGATTGAAGAATGAGGATTGAGTATTGAGTATTGAGGATTGAGGATTGAAGATTGAGTATTGAGGATTGAAGATTGACGATGGAGGATTGAGGATTGAGTATTCAGGATTGAGGATTGAGGATTGAGGATTGAAGATTAAGTATTGAGGATTGAAGATTGGGGATTGATGATTGAGGATTGGGTATTGCGGATTGAACATTGAGGATTGAGGATTGAGGATTGAGGACTGAAGATTGAATACTGATGATTGAATATTGAGGTTTGAGGATTGATGGTTGTGGATTGAGTACAAGGACTGAGGGTTGAGTATTGCTGTTTGAGGTCTGAGGATTGAGGATTGAGGATTGAGAATTGAGGATTGAGGATTGAGGATTGACGATTGAGGATTGAGCATTGAGGATTGAGGATTGAGAATTGAGGATTGAAGATTGAGTATTGAGGATTGAAGATTGAGGATTGGTGATTGAGGATTGAACATTAAGGACTGAGCGTTCAGGGTTGAGTGATGAGGATTGATGTTTGTGGATAGAGATTTGAAGATTGCAGATTGAGTATTGAGTATTGAAAACTGTGAATTGAGGATATTCTATTGGGAATTGAGGATTGACAACTGATTGTTGAGGACTGAGGGCTGAAGATTGAGGATGCAGGATTGAGGATTCAGAATTGATGTTTGTGGACTGAGGATTGAGGTTTGAAATTGAGTACTGAGGATTGAAGATTGAGGATTGAGGATTGAGGATTGAGGATTGAGGCTGAGGGCTGAGGTTTGAGGATTGAGGTTTGAGGACTGAGGATTGAGGATTGCAGATAGAAGATTGAGGATTGGGTATTGCGGATTGAACATTGAGGATTGAGGATTGAGGATTGAGGATTGAAGAATGAGGATTGAGTATTGGGGATTGAGGATTGAGGATTGAAGATTGAGTATTGAGGGTTGAAGATTGACGATTGAGGATTGAGGATTGAGGATTGAGGATTGAGGATTGAGGATTGAGGATTGAGGACTGAAGATTGAATATTGATCATTGAATATTGAGGATTGAGGATTGATGGTTGTGGATTGAGGACGAGGACTGAGGGTTGAGTATTGCTGTTTGAGGTCTGAGGATTGAGGATTGAGGATTGAGAATTGAGGATTGAGGATTGAGGATTCAAGATTGAGGATTGGGTATTGAGGATTGAAGAATGAGGATTGAGGATTGAGGATTGAGGATTGAGGATTGAGGATTGAAGACTGAGTGTTGAGGGTTGAGTGATGAGAATTGATGTTTGTGGATAGAGATTTGAAGATTGCAGATTGAGTATTGAGTATTGAAAACAGTGAATTGATGATATTCTCTTGAGGATTGAGGATTGACAACTGATTGTTGAGGACTGGGGGCTGAAGGTTGAGGATTCAGGATTGAGGATTCAGGATTGTGGTTTGAGGACCGAGGATTGAGGATTGAGGATTGAGGATTGAGAATTGAAGATTGAGGATTGAGTATTGGGGGTTGTGGATTGAGCACGAGTACTGACGGTTGAGTATTGATGTTTGAGGTCTGAGGATTGAGGATTGAGGATTGAGAATTGAGGATTGAGGATTGAAGATTGGGGATTGGGTATTGAGGATTGAAGAATGAGGATTGAGTATTGAGTATTGAGGATTGAGGATTGAAGATTGAGTATTGAGGATTGAAGATTGACGATTGAGGATTGAGGATTGAGGATTCAGGATTGAGGATTGAGGATTGAGGATTGAAGATTAAGTATTGAGGATTGAAGATTGGGGATTGATGATTGAGGATTGAGGATTGAGGATTGAAGATTGAGTACTGGGGATTGAAGATTGAGATTGAGGATTGAGGATTGAGGATTGAGTATTGAAGATTGAGGATTGGGGACTCAGTATTGAGGGTTGAGTGATGAGAATTGATGTTTGTGGATAGAGGTCTGAAGATTGCAGATTGAGTATTGAGTATTGAAAACTGTGAATTGAGGATATTCTGTTGAGGATTGAGGATTGACAACTGATTGTTGAGGACTTAGGGCTGAAGATTGAGGATTCAGGGTTTAGGATTCGGGATTGAGGTTTGAGGAAAGAGGATTGAGGATTGAGGATTGAGGATTGAGGATTGAGGATTGAGGATTGAGGATTGAAGACTGAGGATTGGGTATTGAGGATTGAACATTGAGGATTGAGTGTTGAGGATAGAGGATTGAGGATTGAAAACTGTGCGTTGAGGATATTCTATTGAGGTTTGAGGATTGACAACTGATTGTTGCGGACTGAGGGCTGAAGATTGAGGATTAAGGATTGAGGATTCAGGATTGAGGTTTGAGGACTGAGGATTGAGGATTGAGGATTGAGGATTGAGGGTTGTGGATTGAGGACGAGGACTGAGGGTTGAGTATTGATGTTTGAAGTCTGAGGATTGAGGATTGAGGATTGAGAATTGAGGATTGAGGATTGAGGATTGAGTATTGAGGATTGAGGATTGAGGATTGAAGATTGAATATTGATGATTGAAGATTGAGGATCGAGGATTGAGGGTTGTGGATTGAGGACGAGGACTGAGGGTTGAGTATTGCTGTTTGAGGTCTGAGGATTGAGGATTGAGGATTGAGAATTGAGGATTGAGGATTGAGGATTCAAGATTGAGGATTGGGTATTGAGGATTGAAGAATTAGGATTGAGGATAGAGGGTTGAGGATTGAGGATTGAGGATTGAAGACTGAGTGTTGAGGGTTGAGTGATGAGAATTGATGTTTGTGGATAGAGATTTGAAGATTGCAGATTGAGTATTGAGTATTGAAAACTGTGAATTGATGATATTCTCTTGAGGATTGAGGATTGACAACTGATTGTTGAGGACTGGGGGCTGAAGGTTGAGGATTCAGGATTGAGGATTCAGGATTGTGGTTTGAGGACCGAGGATTGAGGATTGAGGATTGAGGATTGAGAATTGAAGATTGAGGATTGAGTATTGGGGGTTGTGGATTGAGCACGAGTACTGACGGTTGAGTATTGATGTTTGAGGTCTGAGGATTGAGGATTGAGGATTGAGAATTGAGGATTGAGGATTGAAGATTGGGGATTGGGTATTGAGGATTGAAGAATGAGGATTGAGTATTGAGTATTGAGGATTGAGGATTGAAGATTGAGTATTGAGGATTGAAGATTGACGATGGAGGATTGAGGATTGAGTATTCAGGATTGAGGATTGAGGATTGAGGATTGAAGATTAAGTATTGAGGATTGAAGATTGGGGATTGATGATTGAGGATTGAGGATTGAGGATTGAAGATTGAGTACTGAGGATTGAAGATTGAGATTGAGGATTGAGGATTGAGGATTGAGTATTGAAGATTGAGGATTGGGGACTCAGTATTGAGGGTTGAGTGATGAGAATTGATGTTTGTGGATAGAGGTCTGAAGATTGCAGATTGAGTATTGAGTATTGAAAACTGTGAATTGAGGATATTCTGTTGAGGATTGAGGATTGACAACTGATTGTTGAGGACTTAGGGCTGAAGATTGAGGATTCAGGGTTTAGGATTCGGGATTGAGGTTTGAGGTCTGAGGATTGAGGATTGAGGATTGAGGATTGAGGATTGAGGATTGAGGATTGAAGATTGAGGATTGGGTATTGAGGATTGAGTATTGAGGATTGAAGATTGAGGATTGAGGATTGAGGACTGAGGATTGAGGATTGAGGATTGAGGATTGCAGATTGAGTATTGAGGATCGAAGATTGAGGACTGAGGATTGAGGATTGAGGATTGAGGATTGAAGATTGAGGATTGGGGATTGAGGATTGACGATTGAGGATTGAGCATTGAGGATTGAGAGTTGAGGATTGAGTATTGAAGATTGAGTATTGAGGATTGAAGATTGACGATTGAGGATTGAGGATTGAAGATTGAGGACTGAGTGTTGAGGGTTGAGTGATGAGAATTGATGTTTGTGGATTGAGATTTGAAAATTGAAGAATGGGGATTGAGTATTGAAAACTGTTAATTGAGGATATTCTATTGAGGACTGAGGATTGACAATTGATTGTTGAGGACTGAGGGCTGATATTGAGGATTCAGGAGTGAGAATTCGGGATTGAGGTTTGAGGACTGTAGATTGAGGGTTGAGGACTGAGGATTGAGGATTGACGCTTGAGGATTGAGGATTGAGGATGGAGGATTGAAGAGAGAGGACTGAGTGTTGAGGATTGTGTGTTGAGCATTGATGTTTGAGGATTGAGATTTGATTATTGAATATTGTGGATTGAGTATTGAAGCATGAGAATTCAGGATATTCTATTGAGTATTGAGAACTGAGGATTGATGATTGAGTATTGAGGACTGATGGTTGAGGGTTGAGTCTTGAATACTGAGGATTGAGGATTGAGCATTGAGGATTGAGGATTGAGGATTGAAGACTGAGTATTGATGATTGAAAATGGGAGGATTGAGGTTTGAGGTTTGAGGATTGAGGACGAGTACTGACGGTTGAGGATTGAGGTTTGAGGATTGTGGATTGAGGATTGAGAATGTGTCCTGAGGGTTGAGGATTGCGGTTTGAGTATAGAATCCTGAGAATTCAGGATATTCTATTGAGTATTGAGAATTGAGGATTGATGGTTGAGTATTGAGGATTGAGTATTGAGGATTGAGGATTGAGGATTGAGAATTGAAGATTAAGTATTGAGGATTGAAGCCTGACGATTGAGGATTGAGGATTGAGAATTGAGGATTGAGGATGGAGGATTGAAGTTTGAGTATTGAGTATTGAAGATTGAGGTTCGACGATTGAGGATTGAGGATTGAAGATTGAGGATTGGTTACTGAGTGTTGAGGGTTGAATGATGAGAATTGATGTTTGTGGATAGAGATTTGAAGATTGCAGATTGAGTATTGAGTATTGAAAACTGTGAATTGATGATACTCTATTGAGGATTGAGGATTGACAACTGATTGTTGAGGACTGAATGCTGAAGATTGAGGATTCAGGTTTGATGTTTCAGGATTGAGGTTTGAGGACTGAGGATTGAGGATTGAGGATTGAGGATTGAGGATTGAGAATTGAAGATTGAGTATTGAGGATTGAGGTTTGTGGATTGAGGACGAGGACTGAGGGTTGAGTATTGACGTTTGAGGTCTGAGGATTGAGGATTGAGGATTGAGAATTGAGTATTGAGGATTGAAGATTGAGGATTGACGATTGAGGGTTGAGGGTTGAGGATTGAGGACTGAGGATTGAGGATTGAAGATTGAGTATTGAGGATTGAAGATTGAGGATTGAGGATTGAGGATTGAGGATTGAGGATTGAGGATTGAAGATTGAAGATTGGGGATTGAGGATTGACGATTGAGGATTGAGCATTGAGGATTGAGAGCTGAGGATTGAGGATTGAAGATTGATTATTGAGGATTAACGGTTGAGGGATGAGGATTGAGTATTGAAGATTGAGCATTGGGTATTGAGGATTGAAGAATGAGGATTGAGGATTGAGGATTGAGGATTGAGGATTGAAGATTGAGTATTGAGGATTGAAGATTGACGATTGAGGATTGAGGATTGAGGATTGATGATTGAGGATTGAGGATTGAGGATTGAAGATTGAGTATTGAGGATTGAAGATTGAGGATTGAGGATTCAGGATTGAGGATTGAGGATTGAAGATTGAGTACTGAGGATTGAAGATTAAGATTGAGGATTGAGGATTGAGGATTCAGGATTGAAGATTGAGGATTGGGGACTGAGTATTGAGGGTTGAGTGATGAGAATTGATGTTTGTGGATAGAGATCTGAAGATTGCAGATTGAGTATTGAGTATTGAAAACTGTGCGTTGAGGATATTCCATTGAGGTTTGAGGATTGACAACTGATTGTTGCGGACTGAGGGCTGAAGATTGAGGATTAAGGATAGAGGATTCAGGATTGAGGTTTGAGGACTGAGGATTGAGGATTGAGGATTGAGGATTGAGGGTTGTGGATTGAGGACGAGGACTGAGGGTTGAGCATTGATGTTTGAAGTCTGAGGATTGAGGATTGAGGATTGAGAATTGAGGATTGAGGATTGAGGATTGAGTATTGAGGATTGAGGATTGAGGATTGAAGATTGAATATTGATGATTGAAGATTGAGGATCGAGGATTGAGGGATGTGGATTGAGGACGAGAACTGAGGGTTGAGTATTGATGTTTGAGGTCTGAGGATTGACGATTGAGGATTGAGAATTGAGGATTGAGGATTGAGGATTGAAGATTGAGGATTGGGTGTTGAGGATTGAAGAATGAGGATTGAGGATTGAGGATTGAGGATTGAGTATTGAAGATTGGGTATTGAGGATTGAAGGTTGAGGATTGAGCATTGAGGGTTGAGGATTGAGGATTGAGGATTGCGGATAGAAGATTGAGGATTGGGTATTGCGGATTGAACATTGAGGATTGAGGATTGAGGATTGAGGACTGAAGATTGAATATTGATGATTGAATATTGAGGTTTGAGGATTGATGGTTGTGGATTGAGTACAAGGACTGAGGGTTGAGTATTGCTGTTTGAGGTCTGAGGATTGAGGATTGAGGATTGAGAATTGAGGATTGAGGATTGAGGATTGACGATTGAGGATTGAGCATTGAGGATTGAGAATTGAGGATTGAGGATTGAAGATTGAGTATTGAGGATTGAAGATTGAGGATTGAGGATTGAGGATTGAACATTAAGGACTGAGCGTTCAGGGTTGAGTGATGAGAATTGATGTTTGTGGATAGAGATTTGAAGATTGCAGATTGAGTATTGAGTATTGAAAACTGTGAATTGAGGATATTCTATTGGGAATTGAGGATTGACAACTGATTGTTGAGGACAGAGGGCTGAAGATTGAGGATGCAGGATTGAGGATTCAGAATTGATGTTTGTGGACTGAGGATTGAGGTTTGAAATTGAGTACTGAGGATTGAAGATTGAGGATTGAGGATTGAGGATTGAGGATTGAGGCTGAGGGCTGAGGTTTGAGGATTGAGGTTTGAGGACTCAGGATTGAGGATTGCGGATAGAAGATTGAGGATTGGGTATTGCGGATTGAACATTGAGGATTGAGGATTGAGGATTGAGGATTGAGGATTGAGGATTGAGGATTGAGAATTGAGGATTGAGGATTGAGGATTGAAGATTGAGGATTGGGTATTGAGGATTGAAGAATGAGGATTGAGGATTGAGGATTGAGGATTGAGGATTGAAGACTGAGTATTGAGGATTGAAGTTTGAGGATTGAGGAGTGAGTATTGAAGATTGAGGATTTGTGACTGAGGATTGAAGATTGAGGATTGAGGATTGCGGATTGAGGATTGAGGATTGAGGTTTGAGGATTGAAGATTGAGGATTGGGTATTGAGGATTGAAGAATGAGGATTGAGTATTGGGGATTGAGGATTGAGGATTGAAGATTGAGTATTGAGGGTTGAAGATTGACGATTGAGGATTGAGGATTGAGGATTGAGGATTGAGGATTGAGGATTGAGGATTGAGGACTGAAGATTGAATATTGATCATTGAATATTGAGGATTGAGGATTGATGGTTGTGGATTGAGGACGAGGACTGAGGGTTGAGTATTGCTGTTTGAGGTCTGAGGATTGAGGATTGAGGATTGAGAATTGAGGATTGAGGATTGAGGATTCAAGATTGAGGATTGGGTATTGAGGATTGAAGAATGAGGATTGAGGATTGAGGATTGAGGATTGAGGATTGAGGATTGAAGACTGAGTGTTGAGGGTTGAGTGATGAGAATTAATGTTTGTGGATAGAGATTTGAAGATTGCAGATTGAGTATTGAGTATTGAAAACTGTGAATTGATGATATTCTCTTGAGGATTGAGGATTGACAACTGATTGTTGAGGACTGGGGGCTGAAGGTTGAGGATTCAGGATTGAGGATTCAGGATTGTGGTTTGAGGACCGAGGATTGAGGATTGAGGATTGAGGATTGAGAATTGAAGATTGAGGATTGAGTATTGGGGGTTGTGGATTGAGCACGAGTACTGACGGTTGAGTATTGATGTTTGAGGTCTGAGGATTGAGGATTGAGGATTGAGAATTGAGGATTGAGGATTGAAGATTGGGGATTGGGTATTGAGGATTGAAGAATGAGGATTGAGTATTGAGTATTGAGGATTGAGGATTGAATACTGATGATTGAATATTGAGGTTTGAGGATTGATGGTTGTGGATTGAGTACAAGGACTGAGGGTTGAGTATTGCTGTTTGAGGTCTGAGGATTGAGGATTGAGGATTGAGAATTGAGGATTGAGGATTGAGGATTGACGATTGAGGATTGAGCATTGAGGATTGAGGATTGAGAATTGAGGATTGAAGATTGAGTATTGAGGATTGAAGATTGAGGATTGGTGATTGAGGATTGAACATTAAGGACTGAGCGTTCAGGGTTGAGTGATGAGGATTGATGTTTGTGGATAGAGATTTGAAGATTGCAGATTGAGTATTGAGTATTGAAAACTGTGAATTGGGGATATTCTATTGGGAATTGAGGATTGACAACTGATTGTTGAGGACTGAGGGCTGAAGATTGAGGATGCAGGATTGAGGATTCAGAATTGATGTTTGTGGACTGAGGATTGAGGTTTGAAATTGAGTACTGAGGATTGAAGATTGAGGATTGAGGATTGAGGATTGAGGATTGAGGCTGAGGGCTGAGGTTTGAGGATTGAGGTTTGAGGACTGAGGATTGAGGATTGCAGATAGAAGATTGAGGATTGGGTATTGCGGATTGAACATTGAGGATTGAGGATTGAGGATTGAGGATTGAAGAATGAGGATTGAGTATTGGGGATTGAGGATTGAGGATTGAAGATTGAGTATTGAGGGTTGAAGATTGACGATTGAGGATTGAGGATTGAGGATTGAGGATTGAGGATTGAGGATTGAGGATTGAGGACTGAAGATTGAATATTGATCATTGAATATTGAGGATTGAGGATTGATGGTTGTGGATTGAGGACGAGGACTGAGGGTTGAGTATTGCTGTTTGAGGTCTGAGGATTGAGGATTGAGGATTGAGAATTGAGGATTGAGGATTGAGGATTCAAGATTGAGGATTGGGTATTGAGGATTGAAGAATGAGGATTGAGGATTGAGGATTGAGGATTGAGGATTGAGGATTGAAGACTGAGTGTTGAGGGTTGAGTGATGAGAATTGATGTTTGTGGATAGAGATTTGAAGATTGCAGATTGAGTATTGAGTATTGAAAACAGTGAATTGATGATATTCTCTTGAGGATTGAGGATTGACAACTGATTGTTGAGGACTGGGGGCTGAAGGTTGAGGATTCAGGATTGAGGATTCAGGATTGTGGTTTGAGGACCGAGGATTGAGGATTGAGGATTGAGGATTGAGAATTGAAGATTGAGGATTGAGTATTGGGGGTTGTGGATTGAGCACGAGTACTGACGGTTGAGTATTGATGTTTGAGGTCTGAGGATTGAGGATTGAGGATTGAGAATTGAGGATTGAGGATTGAAGATTGGGGATTGGGTATTGAGGATTGAAGAATGAGGATTGAGTATTGAGTATTGAGGATTGAGGATTGAAGATTGAGTATTGAGGATTGAAGATTGACGATTGAGGATTGAGGATTGAGGATTCAGGATTGAGGATTGAGGATTGAGGATTGAAGATTAAGTATTGAGGATTGAAGATTGGGGATTGATGATTGAGGATTGAGGATTGAGGATTGAAGATTGAGTACTGGGGATTGAAGATTGAGATTGAGGATTGAGGATTGAGGATTGAGTATTGAAGATTGAGGATTGGGGACTCAGTATTGAGGGTTGAGTGATGAGAATTGATGTTTGTGGATAGAGGTCTGAAGATTGCAGATTGAGTATTGAGTATTGAAAACTGTGAATTGAGGATATTCTGTTGAGGATTGAGGATTGACAACTGATTTTTGAGGACTTAGGGCTGAAGATTGAGGATTCAGGGTTTAGGATTCGGGATTGAGGTTTGAGGAAAGAGGATTGAGGATTGAGGATTGAGGATTGAGGATTGAGGATTGAGGATTGAGGATTGAAGACTGAGGATTGGGTATTGAGGATTGAACATTGAGGATTGAGTGTTGAGGATAGAGGATTGAGGATTGAAAACTGTGCGTTGAGGATATTCTATTGAGGTTTGAGGATTGACAACTGATTGTTGCGGACTGAGGGCTGAAGATTGAGGATTAAGGATTGAGGATTCAGGATTGAGGTTTGAGGACTGAGGATTGAGGATTGAGGATTGAGGATTGAGGGTTGTGGATTGAGGACGAGGACTGAGGGTTGAGTATTGATGTTTGAAGTCTGAGGATTGAGGATTGAGGATTGAGAATTGAGGATTGAGGATTGAGGATTGAGTATTGAGGATTGAGGATTGAGGATTGAAGATTGAATATTGATGATTGAAGATTGAGGATCGAGGATTGAGGGTTGTGGATTGAGGACGAGGACTGAGGGTTGAGTATTGCTGTTTGAGGTCTGAGGATTGAGGATTGAGGATTGAGAATTGAGGATTGAGGATTGAGGACTGAGGATTGAGGATTGAGGATTGAGGATTGCAGATTGAGTATTGAGGATCGAAGATTGAGGACTGAGGATTGAGGATTGAGGATTGAGGATTGAAGATTGAGGATTGGGGATTGAGGATTGACGATTGAGGATTGAGCATTGAGGATTGAGAGTTGAGGATTGAGGATTGAAGATTGAGTATTGAGGATTGAAGATTGACGATTGAGGATTGAGGATTGAAGATTGAGGACTGAGTGTTGAGGGTTGAGTGATGAGAATTGATGTTTGTGGATTGAGATTTGAAAATTGAAGAATGGGGATTGAGTATTGAAAACTGTTAATTGAGGATATTCTATTGAGGACTGAGGATTGACAATTGATTGTTGAGGACTGAGGGCTGATATTGAGGATTCAGGATTGAGAATTCGGGATTGAGGTTTGAGGACTGTAGATTGAGGGTTGAGGACTGAGGATTGAGGATTGACGCTTGAGGATTGAGGATTGAGGATGGAGGATTGAAGAGAGAGGACTGAGTGTTGAGGATTGTGTGTTGAGCATTGATGTTTGAGGATTGAGATTTGATTATTGAATATTGTGGATTGAGTATTGAAGCATGAGAATTCAGGATATTCTATTGAGTATTGAGAACTGAGGATTGATGATTGAGTATTGAGGACTGATGGTTGAGGGTTGAGTCTTGAATACTGAGGATTGAGGATTGAGCATTGAGGATTGAGGATTGAGGATTGAAGATTGAGTATTGATGATTGAAAATGGGAGGATTGAGGTTTGAGGTTTGAGGATTGAGGACGAGTACTGACGGTTGAGGATTGAGGTTTGAGGATTGTGGATTGAGGATTGAGAATGTGTCCTGAGGGTTGAGGATTGCGGTTTGAGTATAGAATCCTGAGAATTCAGGATATTCTATTGAGTATTGAGAATTGAGGATTGATGGTTGAGTATTGAGGATTGAGTATTGAGGATTGAGGATTGAGGATTGAGAATTGAAGATTAAGTATTGAGGATTGAAGCCTGACGATTGAGGATTGAGGATTGAGAATTGAGGATTGAGGATGGAGGATTGAAGTTTGAGTATTGAGTATTGAAGATTGAGGTTCGACGATTGAGGATTGAGGATTGAAGATTGAGGATTGGTTACTGAGTGTTGAGGGTTGAATGATGAGAATTGATGTTTGTGGATAGAGATTTGATGATTGCAGATTGAGTATTGAGTATTGAAAACTGTGAATTGATGATACTCTATTGAGGATTGAGGATTGACAACTGATTGTTGAGGACTGAATGCTGAAGATTGAGGATTCAGGTTTGATGTTTCAGGATTGAGGTTTGAGGACTGAGGATTGAGGATTGAGGATTGAGGATTGAGGATTGAGAATTGAAGATTGAGTATTGAGGATTGAGGTTTGTGGATTGAGGACGAGGACTGAGGGTTGAGTATTGACGTTTGAGGTCTGAGGATTGAGGATTGAGGATTGAGAATTGAGTATTGAGGATTGAAGATTGAGGATTGACGATTGAGGGTTGAGGGTTGAGGATTGAGGACTGAGGATTGAGGATTGAAGATTGAGTATTGAGGATTGATGATTGAGGATTGAGGATTGAGGATTGAGGATTGAGGATTGAGGATTGAAGATTGAAGATTGGGGATTGAGGATTGACGATTGAGGATTGAGCATTGAGGATTGAGAGCTGAGGATTGAGGATTGAAGATTGAGTATTGAGGATTGACGGTTGAGGGTTGAGGATTGAGTATTGAAGATTGAGCATTGGGTATTGAGGATTGAAGAATGAGGATTGAGGATTGAGGATTGAGGATTGAGGATTGAAGATTGAGTATTGAGGATTGAAGATTGACGATTGAGGATTGAGGATTGAGGATTGATGATTGAGGATTGAGGATTGAGGATTGAAGATTGAGTATTGAGTATTGAAGATTGAGGATTGAGGATTCAGGATTGAGGATTGAGGATTGAAGATTGAGTACTGAGGATTGAAGATTAAGATTGAGGATTGAGGATTGAGGATTCAGGATTGAAGATTGAGGATTGGGGACTGAGTATTGAGGGTTGAGTGATGAGAATTGATGTTTGTGGATAGAGATCTGAAGATTGCAGATTGAGTATTGAGTATTGAAAACTGTGCGTTGAGGATATTCCATTGAGGTTTGAGGATTGACAACTGATTGTTGCGGACTGAGGGCTGAAGATTGAGGATTAAGGATAGAGGATTCAGGATTGAGGTTTGAGGACTGAGGATTGAGGATTGAGGATTGAGGATTGAGGGTTGTGGATTGAGGACGAGGACTGAGGGTTGAGCATTGATGTTTGAAGTCTGAGGATTGAGGATTGAGGATTGAGAATTGAGGATTGAGGATTGAGGATTGAGTATTGAGGATTGAGGATTGAGGATTGAAGATTGAATATTGATGATTGAAGATTGAGGATCGAGGATTGAGGGATGTGTATTGAGGACGAGGACTGAGGGTTGAGTATTGATGTTTGAGGTCTGAGGATTGACGACTGAGGATTGAGAATTGAGGATTGAGGATTGAGGATTGAAGATTGAGGATTGGGTGTTGAGGATTGAAGAATGAGGATTGAGGATTGAGGATTGAGGATTGAGTATTGAAGATTGGGTATTGAGGATTGAAGGTTGAGGATTGAGCATTGAGGGTTGAGGATTGAGGATTGAGGATTGCGGATAGAAGATTGAGGATTGGGTATTGCGGATTGAACATTGAGGATTGAGGATTGAGGATTGAGGACTGAAGATTGAATATTGATGATTGAATATTGAGGTTTGAGGATTGATGGTTGTGGATTGAGTACAAGGACTGAGGGTTGAGTATTGCTGTTTGAGGTCTGAGGATTGAGGATTGAGGATTGAGAATTGAGGATTGAGGATTGAGGATTGACGATTGAGGATTGAGCATTGAGGATTGAGAATTGAGGATTGAGGATTGAAGATTGAGTATTGAGGATTGAAGATTGAGGATTGAGGATTGAGGATTGAACATTAAGGACTGAGCGTTCAGGGTTGAGTGATGAGAATTGATGTTTGTGGATAGAGATTTGAAGATTGCAGATTGAGTATTGAGTATTGAAAACTGTGAATTGAGGATATTCTATTGGGAATTGAGGATTGACAACTGATTGTTGAGGACAGAGGGCTGAAGATTGAGGATGCAGGATTGAGGATTCAGAATTGATGTTTGTGGACTGAGGATTGAGGTTTGAAATTGAGTACTGAGGATTGAAGATTGAGGATTGAGGATTGAGGATTGAGGATTGAGGCTGAGGGCTGAGGTTTGAGGATTGAGGTTTGAGGACTGAGGATTGAGGATTGCGGATAGAAGATTGAGGATTGGGTATTGCGGATTGAACATTGAGGATTGAGGATTGAGGATTGAGGATTGAGGATTGAGGATTGAGGATTGAGAATTGAGGATTGAGGATTGAGGATTGAAGATTGAGGATTGGGTATTGAGGATTGAAGAATGAGGATTGAGGATTGAGGATTGAGGATTGAGGATTGAAGACTGAGTATTGAGGATTGAAGTTTGAGGATTGAGGAGTGAGTATTGAAGATTGAGGATTTGTGACTGAGGATTGAAGATTGAGGATTGAGGATTGCGGATTGAGGATTGAGGATTGAGGTTTGAGGATTGAAGATTGAGGATTGGGTATTGAGGATTGAAGAATGAGGATTGAGTATTGGGGATTGAGGATTGAGGATTGAAGATTGAGTATTGAGGGTTGAAGATTGACGATTGAGGATTGAGGATTGAGGATTGAGGATTGAGGATTGAGGATTGAGGATTGAGGACTGAAGATTGAATATTGATCATTGAATATTGAGGATTGAGGATTGATGGTTGTGGATTGAGGACGAGGACTGAGGGTTGAGTATTGCTGTTTGAGGTCTGAGGATTGAGGATTGAGGATTGAGAATTGAGGATTGAGGATTGAGGATTCAAGATTGAGGATTGGGTATTGAGGATTGAAGAATGAGGATTGAGGATTGAGGATTGAGGATTGAGGATTGAGGATTGAAGACTGAGTGTTGAGGGTTGAGTGATGAGAATTGATGTTTGTGGATAGAGATTTGAAGATTGCAGATTGAGTATTGAGTATTGAAAACTGTGAATTGATGATATTCTCTTGAGGATTGAGGATTGACAACTGATTGTTGAGGACTGGGGGCTGAAGGTTGAGGATTCAGGATTGAGGATTCAGGATTGTGGTTTGAGGACCGAGGATTGAGGATTGAGGATAGAGGATTGAGAATTGAAGATTGAGGATTGAGTATTGGGGGTTGTGGATTGAGCACGAGTACTGACGGTTGAGTATTGATGTTTGAGGTCTGAGGATTGAGGATTGAGGATTGAGAATTGAGGATTGAGGATTGAAGATTGGGGATTGGGTATTGAGGATTGAAGAATGAGGATTGAGTATTGAGTATTGAGGATTGAGGATTGAAGATTGAGTATTGAGGATTGAAGATTGACGATTGAGGATTGAGGATTGAGGATTCAGGATTGAGGATTGAGGATTGAGGATTGAAGATTAAGTATTGAGGATTGAAGATTGGGGATTGATGATTGAGGATTGAGGATTGAGGATTGAAGATTGAGTACTGAGGATTGAAGATTGAGATTGAGGATTGAGGATTGAGGATTGAGTATTGAAGATTGAGGATTGGGGACTCAGTATTGAGGGTTGAGTGATGAGAATTGATGTTTGTGGATAGAGGTCTGAAGATTGCAGATTGAGTATTGAGTATTGAAAACTGTGAATTGAGGATATTCTATTGAGGATTGAGGATTGACAACTGATTGTTGAGGACTTAGGGCTGAAGGTTGAGGATTCAGGGTTTAGGATTCGGGATTGAGGTTTGAGGAAAGAGGATTGAGGATTGAGGATTGAGGATTGAGGATTGAGGATTGAGGATTGAGGATTGAGGATTGAGGATTGAAGACTGAGGATTGGGTATTGAGGATTGAACATTGAGGATTGAGTGTTGAGGATAGAGGATTGAGGATTGAAGCCTGACGATTGAGGATTGAGGATTGAGAATTGAGGATTGAGGATGGAGGATTGAAGTTTGAGTATTGAGTATTGAAGATTGAGGTTCGACGATTGAGGATTGAGGATTGAAGATTGAGGATTGGTTACTGAGTGTTGAGGGTTGAATGATGAGAATTGATGTTTGTGGATAGAGATTTGAAGATTGCAGATTGAGTATTGAGTATTGAAAACTGTGAATTGATGATACTCTATTGAGGATTGAGGATTGAAAACTGATTGTTGAGGACTGAATGCTGAAGATTGAGGATTCAGGTTTGATGTTTCAGGATTGAGGTTTGAGGACTGAGGATTGAGGATTGAGGATTGAGGATTGAGGATTGAGAATTGAAGATTGAGTATTGAGGATTGAGGTTTGTGGATTGAGGAGGAGGTCTGAGGGTTGAGTATTGACGTTTGAGGTCTGAGGATTGAGGATTGAGGATTGAGAATTGAGTATTGAGGATTGAAGATTGAGGATTGGTGACTGAGTGTTGAGGGTTGAGTGATTAGAATTGATGTTTGTGGATAGAGATTTGAAGATTGCAGATTGAGTATTGAGTATTGAAAGCTGTGAATTGATGATATTCTATTGAGGATTGAGGATTGACAACTGATTGTTGAGGACTGAAGGCAGAAGATTAATGATTCAGGATTGATGATTCAGGAGTGAGGTTTGAGGTCTGAGGATTGAGGATTGAGGATTGAGGATTGAGGATTGAGGATTGAGGATTGAAGATTGAGGATTGGGTATTGAGGATTGAGTATTGAGGATTGAAGATTGAGGATTGAGGATTGAGGACTGAGGATTGAGGATTGAGGATTGAGGATTGCAGATTGAGTATTGAGGATCGAAGATTGAGGACTGAGGATTGAGGATTGAGGATTGAGGATTGAAGATTGAGGATTGGGGATTGAGGGTTGACGATTGAGGATTGAGCATTGAGGATTGAGAGTTGAGGATTGAGGATTGAAGATTGAGTATTGAGGATTGAAGATTGACGATTGAGGATTGAGGATTGAAGATTGAGGACTGAGTGTTGAGGGTTGAGTGATGAGAATTGATGTTTGTGGATTGAGATTTGAAAATTGAAGAATGGGGATTGAGTATTGAAAACTGTTAATTGAGGATATTCTATTGAGGACTGAGGATTGACAATTGATTGTTGAGGACTGAGGGCTGATATTGAGGATTCAGGATTGAGAATTCGGGATTGAGGTTTGAGGACTGTAGATTGAGGGTTGAGGACTGAGGATTGAGGATTGACGCTTGAGGATTGAGGATTGAGGATGGAGGATTGAAGAGAGAGGACTGAGTGTTGAGGATTGTGTGTTGAGCATTGATGTTTGAGGATTGAGATTTGATTATTGAATATTGTGGATTGAGTATTGAAGCATGAGAATTCAGGATATTCTATTGAGTATTGAGAACTGAGGATTGATGATTGAGTATTGAGGACTGATGGTTGAGGGTTGAGTCTTGAATACTGAGGATTGAGGATTGAGCATTGAGGATTGAGGATTGAGGATTGAAGATTGAGTATTGATGATTGAAAATGGGAGGATTGAGGTTTGAGGTTTGAGGATTGAGGACGAGTACTGACGGTTGAGGATTGAGGTTTGAGGATTGTGGATTGAGGATTGAGAATGAGTCCTGAGGGTTGAGGATTGAGGTTTGAGTATAGAATCCTGAGAATTCAGGATATTCTATTGAGTATTGAGAATTGAGGATTGATGGTTGAGTATTGAGGATTGAGTATTGAGGATTGAGGATTGAGGATTGAGGATTGAAGATTAAGTATTGAGGATTGAAGCCTGACTATTGAGGATTGAGGATTGAGAATTGAGGATTGAGGATGGAGGATTGAAGTTTGAGTATTGAGTATTGAAGATTGAGGTTCGACGATTGAGGATTGAGGATTGAAGATTGAGGATTGGTTACTGAGTGTTGAGGGTTGAATGATGAGAATTGATGTTTGTGGATAGAGATTTGAAGATTGCAGATTGAGTATTGAGTATTGAAAACTGTGAATTGATGATACTCTATTGAGGATTGAGGATTGACAACTGATTGTTGAGGACTGAATGCTGAAGATTGAGGATTCAGGTTTGATGTTTCAGGATTGAGGTTTGAGGACTGAGGATTGAGGATTGAGGATTGAGGATTGAGGATTGAGAATTGAAGATTGAGTATTGAGGATTGAGGTTTGTGGATTGAGCACGAGGACTGAGGGTTGAGTATTGACGTTTGAGGTCTGAGGATTGAGGATTGAGGATTGAGAATTGAAAATTGAAGAATGGGGATTGAGTATTGAAAACTGTTAATTGAGGATATTCTATTGAGGACTGAGGATTGACAATTGATTGTTGAGGACTGAGGGCTGATATTGAGGATTCAGGATTGAGAATTCGGGATTGAGGTTTGAGGACTGTAGATTGAGGGTTGAGGACTGAGGATTGAGGATTGACGCTTGAGGATTGAGGATTGAGGATGGAGGATTGAAGAGAGAGGACTGAGTGTTGAGGATTGTGTGTTGAGCATTGATGTTTGAGGATTGAGATTTGATTATTGAATATTGTGGATTGAGTATTGAAGCATGAGAATTCAGGATATTCTATTGAGTATTGAGAACTGAGGATTGATGATTGAGTATTGAGGACTGATGGTTGAGGGTTGAGTCTTGAATACTGAGGATTGAGGATTGAGCATTGAGGATTGAGGATTGAGGATTGAAGATTGAGTATTGATGATTGAAAATGGGAGGATTGAGGTTTGAGGTTTGAGGATTGAGGACGAGTACTGACGGTTGAGGATTGAGGTTTGAGGATTGTGGATTGAGGATTGAGAATGAGTCCTGAGGGTTGAGGATTGAGGTTTGAGTATAGAATCCTGAGAATTCAGGATATTCTATTGAGTATTGAGAATTGAGGATTGATGGTTGAGTATTGAGGATTGAGTATTGAGGATTGAGGATTGAGGATTGAGGATTGAAGATTAAGTATTGAGGATTGAAGCCTGACTATTGAGGATTGAGGATTGAGAATTGAGGATTGAGGATGGAGGATTGAAGTTTGAGTATTGAGTATTGAAGATTGAGGTTCGACGATTGAGGATTGAGGATTGAAGATTGAGGATTGGTTACTGAGTGTTGAGGGTTGAATGATGAGAATTGATGTTTGTGGATAGAGATTTGAAGATTGCAGATTGAGTATTGAGTATTGAAAACTGTGAATTGATGATACTCTATTGAGGATTGAGGATTGACAACTGATTGTTGAGGACTGAATGCTGAAGATTGAGGATTCAGGTTTGATGTTTCAGGATTGAGGTTTGAGGACTGAGGATTGAGGATTGAGGATTGAGGATTGAGGATTGAGAATTGAAGATTGAGTATTGAGGATTGAGGTTTGTGGATTGAGCACGAGGACTGAGGGTTGAGTATTGACGTTTGAGGTCTGAGGATTGAGGATTGAGGATTGAGAATTGAGAATTGAGTATTGAGGATTGAAGATTGAGGATTGACGATTGAGGGTTGAGGGTTGAGGATTGAGGACTGAGGATTGAGGATTGAAGATTGAGTATTGAGGATTGAAGATTGAGGATTGAGGATTGAGGATTGAGGATTGAGGATTGAGGATTGAAGATTGAGGATTGGGGATTGAGGTTTGACGATTGAGGATTGAGCATTGAGGATTGAGAGCTGAGGATTGAGGATTGAAGATTGAGTATTGAGGATTGACGGTTGAGGGTTGAGGATTGAGTATTGAAGATTGAGCATTGGGTATTGAGGATTGAAGAATGAGGATTGAGGATTGAGGATTGAGGATTCAGGATTGAAGATTGAGTATTGAGGATTGAAGATTGACGATTGAGGATTGAGGATTGAGGATTGATGATTGGGGATTGAGGATTGAGGATTGAAGATTGAGTATTGAGGATTGAAGATTGAGGATTGAGGATTCAGGATTGAGGATTGAGGATTGAAGATTGAGTACTGAGGATTGAAGATTAAGATTGAGGATTGAGGATTGAGGATTGAGGATTGAAGATTGAGGATTGGGGACTGAGTATTGAGGGTTGAGTGATGAGAATTGATGTTTGTGGATAGAGATCTGAAGATTGCAGATTGAGTATTGAGTATTGAAAACTGTGCGTTGAGGATATTCCATTGAGGTTTGAGGATTGACAACTGATTGTTGCGGACTGAGGGCTGAAGATTGAGGATTAAGGATTGAGGATTCAGGATTGAGGTTTGAGGACTGAGGATTGAGGATTGAGGATTGAGGATTGAGGGTTGTGGATTGAGGACGAGGACTGAGGGTTGAGCATTGATGTTTGAAGTCTGAGGATTGAGGATTGAGGATTGAGAATTGAGGATTGAGGATTGAGGATTGAGTATTGAGGATTGAGGATTGAGGATTGAAGATTGAATATTGATGATTGAAGATTGAGGATCGAGGATTGAGGGATGTGGTTTGAGGACGAGGACTGAGGGTTGAGTATTGATGTTTGAGGTCTGAGGATTGACGATTGAGGATTGAGAATTGAGGATTGAGGATTGAGGATTGAAGATTGAGGATTGGGTGTTGAGGATTGAAGAATGAGGATTGAGGATTGAGGATTGAGGATTGAGTATTGAAGATTGGGTATTGAGGATTGAAGGTTGAGGATTGAGCATTGAGGGTTGAGGATTGAGGATTGAGGATTGCGGATAGAAGATTGAGGATTGGGTATTGCGGATTGAACATTGAGGATTGAGGATTGAGGATTGAGGACTGAAGATTGAATATTGATGATTGAATATTGAGGTTTGAGGATTGATGGTTGTGGATTGAGTACAAGGACTGAGGGTTGAGTATTGCTGTTTGAGGTCTGAGGATTGAGGATTGAGGATTGAGAATTGAGGATTGAGGATTGAGAATTGAGGATTGAGGATTGAAGATTGAGTATTGAGGATTGAAGATTGAGGATTGAGGATTGAGGATTGAACATTAAGGACTGAGCGTTCAGGGTTGAGTGATGAGAATTGATGTTTGTGGATAGAGATTTGAAGATTGCAGATTGAGTATTGAGTATTGAAAACTGTGAATTGAGGATATTCTATTGGGAATTGAGGATTGACAACTGATTGTTGAGGACAGAGGGCTGAAGATTGAGGATGCAGGATTGAGGATTCAGAATTGATGTTTGTGGACTGAGGATTGAGGTTTAAAATTGAGTACTGAGGATTGAAGATTGAGGATTGAGGATTGAGGATTGAGGATTGAGGCTGAGGGCTGAGGTTTGAGGATTGAGGTTTGAGGACTGAGGATTGAGGATTGCGGATAGAAGATTGAGGATTGGGTATTGCGGATTGAACATTGAGGATTGAGGATTGAGGATTGAGGATTGAGGATTGAGGATTGAGGATTGAGAATTGAGGATTGAGGATTGAGGATTGAAGATTGAGGATTGGGTATTGAGGATTGAAGAATGAGGATTGAGGATTGAGGATTGAGGATTGAGGATTGAAGACTGAGTATTGAGGATTGAAGATTGAGGATTGAGGAGTGAGTATTGAAGATTGAGGATTTGTGACTGAGGATTGAAGATTGAGGATTGAGGATTGCGGATTGAGCATTGAGGATTGAGGTTTGAGGATTGAAGATTGAGGATTGGGTATTGAGGATTGAAGAATGAGGATTGAGTATTGGGGATTGAGGATTGAGGATTGAAGATTGAGTATTGAGGGTTGAAGATTGACGATTGAGGATTGAGGATTGAGGATTGAGGATTGAGGATTGAGTACTGAAGATTGAATATTGATCATTGAATATTGAGGATTGAGGATTGATGGTTGTGGATTGAGGACGAGGACTGAGGGTTGAGTATTGCTGTTTGAGGTCTGAGGATTGAGGATTGAGGATTGAGAATTGAGGATTGAGGATTGAGGATTCAAGATTGAGGATTGGGTATTGAGGATTGAAGAATGAGGATTGAGGATTGAGGATTGAGGATTGAGGATTGAGGATTGAAGACTGAGTGTTGAGGGTTGAGTGATGAGAATTGATGTTTGTGGATAGAGATTTGAAGATTGCAGATTGAGTATTGAGTATTGAAAACTGTGAATTGATGATATTCTCTTGAGGATTGAGGATTGACAACTGATTGTTGAGGACTGGGGGCTGAAGGTTGAGGATTCAGGATTGAGGATTCAGGATTGTGGTTTGAGGACCGAGGATTGAGGATTGAGGATTGAGGATTGAGAATTGAAGATTGAGGATTGAGTATTGGGGGTTGTGGATTGAGCACGAGTACTGACGGTTGAGTATTGATTTTTGAGGTCTGAGGATTGAGGATTGAGGATTGAGAATTGAGGATTGAGGATTGAAGATTGGGAATTGGGTATTGAGGATTGAAGAATGAGGATTGAGTATTGAGTATTGAGGATTGAGGATTGAAGATTGAGTATTGAGGATTGAAGATTGACGATTGAGGATTGAGGATTGAGGATTCAGGATTGAGGATTGAGGATTGAGGATTGAAGATTAAGTATTGAGGATTGAAGATTGGGGATTGATGATTGAGGATTGAGGATTGAGGATTGAAGATTGAGTACCGAGGATTGAAGATTGAGATTGAGGATTGAGGATTGAGGATTGAGTATTGAAGATTGAGGATTGGGGACTCAGTATTGAGGGTTGAGTGATGAGAATTGATGTTTGTGGATAGAGGTCTGAAGATTGCAGATTGAGTATTGAGTATTGAAAACTGTGAATTGAGGATATTCTATTGAGGATTGAGGATTGACAACTGATTGTTGAGGACTTAGGGCTGAAGATTGAGGATTCAGGGTTTAGGATTCGGGATTGAGGTTTGAGGAAAGAGGATTGAGGATTGAGGATTGAGGATTGAGGATTGAGGATTGAGGATTGAGGATTGAAGACTGAGGATTGGGTATTGAGGATTGAACATTGAGGATTGAGTGTTGAGGATAGAGGATTGAGGATTGAGGATTGAAGGTTGAATATTAATGACTGAATATTGAGGATTGAGGATTGAAGATTGAAGGTTGAATATTAATGACTGAATATTGAGGATTGAGGATTGAGGGTTGTGGATTGAGGATTGAGGATTGAGGATTGATGATGAGGATTGAGGATTGAGGATTGAGGATTGAGAATTGAGGACTGAGGATTGAGGATTGAAGATTGAGGATTCGGTATTGAGGATTGAAGAATGAGGATTGAGGAGTGAGGACTGAGGATTGAGGATTGAGGATTGAGGATTGAGAGTTGAGGATTGAGGATTGAAGATTGAGTATTGAGGATTGAAGGTTGAGGATTGAGGATTGAGTATTGAAGATTGAGGATTGGGTATTGAGGATTGAAGAATGAGGATTGAGGATTGAGGATTGAGGATTGAGGATTGAAGATTGAGTATTGAGGATTGAAGATTGACGAATGAGGATTGAGGATTGAGGATTGATGATTGAGGATTGAGGATTGAGGATTGAAGATGGAGTATTTAGGATTGAAGATTGAGGATTGAGGATTCAGGATTGAGGATTGAGGATTGAAGATTGAGTACTGAGGATTGAAGATTAAGATTGAGGATTGAGGATTGAGGATTGAGGATTGAAGATTGAGGATTGGGGACTGAGTATTGAGGGTTGAGTGATGAGAATTGATGTTTGTGGATAGAGATCTGAAGATTGCAGATTGAGTATTGAGTATTGAAAACTGTGCGTTGAGGATATTCTATTGAGGACTGAGGATTGACAACTGATTGTTGCGGACTGAGGGCTGAAGATTGAGGATTAAGGATTGAGGATTCAGGATTGAGGTTTGAGGACTGAGGATTGAGGATTGAGGATTGAGAATTGAGGGTTGTGAACTGAGGACGAGGACTGAGGGTTGAGTATTGATGTTTGAAGTCTGAGGATTGAGGATTGAGGATTGAGGATTGAGGATTGAGGATTGAGGATTGAGTATTGAGGATTGAGGATTGAGGATTGAAGATTGAATATTGATGATTGAAGATTGAGGATCGAGGATTGAGGGTTGTGGATTGAGGACGAGGACTGAGGGTTGAGTATTGATGTTTGAGGTCTGAGGATTGACGATTGAGGATTGAGAATTGAGGATTGAGGATTGAGGATTGAAGATTGAGGATTGGGTGTTGAGGATTGAAGAATGCGGATTGAGGATTGAGAATTGAGAATTGAGGATGAGGACTGAGGGTTGAGGATTGAGGTTTGAGGAACGAGGATTGAGGATTGGGGATTGAGGACTGAGGATTGACGATTGAGTATTGAAGATTGAGGATCGATTACTGAGGATTGAGGATTGACGATTGAGGATTGAGGATTGGGGATTGAGGATTGAAGATTCAGTATTGAGGTTTGAAGATTGAGAATTGAAGATTGAGGATTGAACATTGAGGACTGAGCGTTCAGGGTTGAGTGATGAGAATTGATGTTTGTGGATAGAGATTTGAAGATTGCAGGTTGAGTATTGAGTATTGAAAACTGTGAATTGAGGATATTCTAGTGGGAATTGTGGATTGACAACTGATTGTTGAGGACTGAGGGCTGAAGATTGAGGATGCAGGATTGAGGATTCAGAATTGATGTTTGTGGACTGAGGATTGAGGTTTTAAAATTGAGTACTGAGTATTGAAGATTGAGGATTGAGGATTGAGGATTGAGGATTGAGGCTGAGGGCTGAGGTTTGAGGATTGAGGTTTGAGGACTGAGGATTGAGGATTGCGGATAGAAGATTGAGGATTGGGTATTGCGGATTGAACATTGAGGATTGAGGATTGAGGATTGAGGATTGAGGATTGAGGATTGAGGATTGAGAATTGAGGATTGAGGATTGAGGATTGAAGATTGAGGATTGGGTATTGAGGATTGAAAAATGAGGATTGAGGATTGAGGATTGAGGATTGAGGATTGACGACTGAGTATTGAGGATTGAGGATTGAGGATTGAGGAGTGAGTATTGACGATTGAGGATTTGTGACTGAGGATTGAAGATTGAGGATTGAGGATTGAGGATTGAGGATTGAGGATTGAGGTTTGAGGATTGAAGGTTGAGGATTGGGTATTGAGGATTGAAGAATGAGGATTGAGTATTGGGGATTGAGGATTGAGGATTGAAGATTGAGTATTGAGGGTTGAAGATTGACGATTGAGGATTGAGGATTGAGGATTGAGGATTGAGGATTGAGGATTGAGGATTGAGGACTGAAGATTGAATATTGATCATTGAATATTGAGGATTGAGGATTGATGGTTGTGGATTGAGGACGAGGACTGAGGGTTGAGTATTGCTGTTTGAGGTCTGAGGATTGAGGATTGAGGATTGAGAATTGAGGATTGAGGATTGAGGATTCAAGATTGAGGATTGGGTATTGAGGATTGAAGAATGAGGATTGAGGATTGAGGATTGAGGATTGAGGATTGAGGATTGAAGACTGAGTGTTGAGGGTTGAGTGATGAGAATTGATGTTTGTGGATAGAGATTTGAAGATTGCAGATTGAGTATTGAGTATTGAAAACTGTGAATTGATGATATTCTCTTGAGGATTGAGGATTGACAACTGATTGTTGAGGACTGAGGGCTGAAGGTTGAGGATTCAGGATTGAGGATTCAGGATTGTGGTTTGAGGACCGAGGATTGAGGATTGAGGATTGAGGATTGAGAATTGAAGATTGAGGATTGAGTATTGGGGGTTGTGGATTGAGCACGAGTATTGACGGTTGAGTATTGATGTTTGAGGTCTGAGGATTGAGGATTGAGGATCGAGAATTGAGGATTGAGGATTGAAGATTGGGGATTGGGTATTGAGGATTGAAGAATGAGGATTGAGTATTGAGTATTGAGGATTGAGGATTGAAGATTGAGTATTGAGGATTGAAGATTGACGATTGAGGATTGAGGATTGAGGATTCAGGATTGAGGATTGAGGATTGAGGATTGAAGATTAAGTATTGAGGATTGAAGATTGGGGATTGATGATTGAGGATTGAGGATTGAGGATTGAAGATTGAGTACTGAGGATTGAAGATTGAGATTGAGGATTGAGGATTGAGGATTGAGTATTGAAGATTGAGGATTGGGGACTCAGTATTGAGGGTTGAGTGATGAGAATTTATGTTTGTGGATAGAGGTCTGAAGATTGCAGATTGAGTATTGAGTATTGAAAACTGTGAATTGAGGATATTCTATTGAGGATTGAGGATTGACAACTGATTGTTGAGGACTTAGGGCTGAAGATTGAGGATTCAGGGTTTAGGATTCGGGATTGAGGTTTGAGGAAAGAGGATTGAGGATTGAGGATTGAGGATTGAGGATTGAGGATTGAGGATTGAGGATTGAAGACTGAGGATTGGGTATTGAGGATTGAACATTGAGGATTGAGTGTTGAGGATAGAGGATTGAGGATTGAGGATTGAACGTTGAATATTAATGACTGAATATTGAGAATTGAGGATGGAGGGTTGTGGATTGAGGACGAGGACTGAGGGTTGAGTATTGAGGATTGAAGATTGAGGATTGAGGATTGAGGATTGAGAATTGAGGATTGAGGATTGAGGATTGAAGATTGAGGATTCGGTATTGAGGATTGAAGAATGAGGGTTGAGGAGTGAGGACTGAGGATTGAGGATTGTGGATTGAGGATTGAGAGTTGAGGATTGAGGATTGAAGATTGAGTATTGAGGATTGAAGGTTGAGGATTGAGGATTTAGTATTGAAGATTGAGGATTGGGTATTGAGGATTGAAGAATGAGGATTGAGGATTGAGGATTGAGGATTGAGGATTGAAGATTGAGTATTGAGGATTGAAGATTGACGAATGAGAATTGAGGATTGAGGATTGATGATTGAGGATTGAGGATTGAGGATTGAAGATGGAGTATTTAGGATTGAAGATTGAGGATTGAGGATTCAGGATTGAGGATTGAGGATTGAAGATTGAGTACTGAGGATTGAAGATTAAGATTGAGGATTGAGGATTGAGGATTGAGGATTGAAGATTGAGGATTGGGGACTGAGTATTGAGGGTTGAGTGATGAGAATTGATGTTTGTGGATAGAGATCTGAAGATTGCAGATTGAGTATTGAGTATTGAAAACTGTGCGTTGAGGATATTCTATTGAGGATTGAGGATTGACAACTGATTGTTGCGGACTGAGGGCTGAAGATTGAGGATTAAGGATTGAGGATTCAGGATTGAGGTTTGAGGACTGAGGATTGAGGATTGAGGATTGAGGATTGAGGATTGAGGGTTGTGAATTGAGGACGAGGACTGAGGGTTGAGTATTGATGTTTGAAGTCTGAGGATTGAGGATTGAGGATTGAGGATTGAGGATTGAGGATTGAGGATTGAGTATTGAGGATTGAGGATTGAGGATTGAAGATTGAATATTGATGATTGAAGATTGAGGATCGAGGATTGAGGGTTGTGGATTGAGGACGAGGACTGAGGGTTGAGTATTGATGTTTGAGGTCTGAGGATTGACGATTGAGGATTGAGAATTGAGGATTGAGGATTGAGGATTGAAGATTGAGGATTGAGGATTGAAGATTGAGGATTGGGTGTTGAGGATTGAAGAATGAGGATTGAGGATTGAGGATTGAGGATTGAGTAATGAAGATTGGGTATTGAGGATTGAAGGTTGAGGATTGAGGATTGAGGGTTGAGGATTGAGGATTGAGGATTGCGGATAGAAGATTGAGGATTGGGTATTGCGGATTGAACATTGAGGATTGAGGATTGAGGATTGAGGACTGAAGATTGAATATTGATGATTGAATATTGAGGATTGAGGATTGATGGTTGTTGATTGAGGACAAGGACTGAGGGTTGAGTATTGCTGTTTGAGGTCTGAGGATTGAGGATTGAGGATTGAGAATTGAGGATTGAGGATTGAGGATTGAGAATTGAGGATTGAGGATTGAGGATTGAAGATTGAGGATTGGGTATTGAGGATTGAAGATTGCAGATTGAGTATTGAGTATTGAAAACTGTGAATTGATGATATTCTCTTGAGGATTGAGGATTGACAACTGATTGTTGAGGACTGAGGGCTGAAGGTTGAGGATTCAGGATTGAGGATTCAGGATTGTGGTTTGAGGACCGAGGATTGAGGAT
Source organism: Calliopsis andreniformis (assembly GCF_051401765.1). NCBI lineage: Eukaryota > Metazoa > Arthropoda > Insecta > Hymenoptera > Andrenidae > Calliopsis > Calliopsis andreniformis. Next base: position 4,070,967 of record NW_027480454.1, read on the forward strand.
TGAGGATTCGGTATTGAGGATTGAAGAATGAGGATTGAGGAGTGAGGACTGAGGATTGAGGATTGAGGATTGAGGATTGAGAGTTGAGGATTGAGGATTGAAGATTGAGTATTGAGGATTGAAGGTTGAGGATTGAGGATTGAGTATTGAAGATTGAGGATTGAGGATTGAGGATTGAGGATTGAGTAATGAAGATTGGGTATTGAGGATTGAAGGTTGAGGATTGAGGATTGAGGGTTGAGGATTGAGGATTGAGAATTGCGGATAGAAGATTGAGGATTGGGTATTGCGGATTGAACATTGAGGATTGAGGATTGAGGACTGAAGATTGAATATTGATGATTGAATATTGAGGATTGAAGATTGATGGTTGTGGATTGAGGACAAGGACTGAGGGTTGAGTATTGCTGTTTGAGGTCTGAGGATTGAGGATTGAGGATTGAGAATTGAGGATTGAGGATTGAGGATTGACGATTGAGGATTGAGCATTGAGGACTGAGAATTGAGGATTGAGGATTGAAGATTGAGTATTGAGGATAGAAGATTGAGGATTGAGGATTGAGGATTGAAGATTGAGGACTGAGTGTTGAGGGTTGAGTGATGAGAATTGATGTTTGTGGATTGAGATTTGAAGATCGAAGAATGGGGATTGAGTATTGAAAACTGCGAATTGTGGATATTCTATGGAGGACTGAGGATTGACTATTGATTGTTGAGGACTGAGGGCTGAAGATTGAGGATTAAGGATTGAGGATTCAGGATTGAGGTTTGAGGACTGAGGATTGAGGATTGAGGATTGAGGATTGAGGGTTGTGAATTGAGGACGAGGACTGAGGGTTGAGTATTGATGTTTGAAGTCTGAGGATTGAGGATTGAGGATTGAGAATTGAGGATTGAGGACTGAGGATTGAGTATTGAGGATTGAGGATTGAGGATTGAAGATTGAATATTGATGATTGAAGATTGAGGATCGAGGATTGAGGGTTGTGGATTGAGGACGAGGACTGAGGGTTGAGTATTGATGTTTGAGGTCTGAGGATTGACGATTGAGGATTGAGAATTGAGGATTGAGGATTGAGGATTGAAGATTGAGGATTGGGTGTTGAGGATTGAAGAATGCGGATTGAGGATTGAGAATTGAGGATGAGGACTGAGGGTTGAGGATTGAGGTTTGAGGAACGAGGATTGAGGATTGGGGATTGAGGACTGAGGATTGACGATTGAGTATTGAAGATTGAGGATCGATTACTGAGGATTGAGGATTGACGATTGAGGATTGAGGATTGGGGATTGAGGATTGAAGATTCAGTATTGAGGTTTGAAGATTGAGAATTGAAGATTGAGGATTGAACACTGAGGACTGAGCGTTCAGGGTTGAGTGATGAGAATTGATGTTTGTGGATAGAGATTTGAAGATTGCAGGTTGAGTATTGAGTATTGAAAACTGTGAATTGAGGATATTCTATTGGGAATTGTGGATTGACAACTCATTGTTGAGGACTGAGGGCTGAAGGTTGAGGATTCAGGATTGAGGATTCAGGATTGTGGTTTGAGGACCGAGGATTGAGGATTGAGGATTGAGGATTCGGCATTGAGGATTGAAGAATGAGGATTGAGGAGTGAGGACTGAGGATTGAGGATTGAGGATTGAGGATTGAGAGTTGAGGATTGAGGATTGAAGATTGAGTATTGAGGATTGAAGGTTGAGGATTGAGGATTTAGTATTGAAGATTGAGGATTGAGGATTGAGGATTGAGGATTGAGTAATGAAGATTGGGTATTGAGGATTGAAGGTTGAGGATTGAGGATTGAGGGTTGAGGATTGAGGATTGAGGATTGCGGATAGAAGATTGAGGATTGGGTATTGCGGATTGAACATTGAGGATTGAGGATTGAGGATTGAGGACTGAAGATTGAATATTGATGATTGAATATTGAGGATTGAGGATTGATGGTTGTGGATTGAGGACAAGGACTGAGGGTTGAGTATTGCTGTTTGAGGTCTGAGGATTGAGGATTGAGGATTGAAGATTGAGTATTGAGGATAGAAGATTGAGGATTGAGGATTGAGGATTGAAGATTGAGGACTGAGTGTTGAGGGTTGAGTGATGAGAATTGATGTTTGTGGATTGAGATTTGAAGATCGAAGAATGGGGATTGAGTATTGAAAACTGTGAATTGTGGATATTCTATGGAGGACTGAGGATTGACTATTGACTGTTGAGGACTGAGGGCTGAAGATTGAGGATTAAGGATTGAGGATTCAGGATTGAGGTTTGAGGACTGAGGATTGAGGATTGAGGATTGAGGATTGAGGGTTGTGAATTGAGGACGAGGACTGAGGGTTGAGTATTGATGTTTGAAGTCTGAGGATTGAGGATTGAGGATTGAGAATTGAGGATTGAGGATTGAGGATTGAGTATTGAGGATTGAGGATTGAGGATTGAAGATTGAATATTGATGATTGAAGATTGAGGATCGAGGATTGAGGGTTGTGGATTGAGGACGAGGACTGAGGGTTGAGTATTGATGTTTGAGGTCTGAGGATTGACGATTGAGGATTGAGAATTGAGGATTGAGGATTGAGGATTGAAGATTGAGGATTGGGTGTTGAGGATTGAAGAATGCGGATTGAGGATTGAGAATTGAGGATGAGGACTGAGGGTTGAGGATTGAGGTTTGAGGAACGAGGATTGAGGATTGGGGATTGAGGACTGAGGATTGACGATTGAGTATTGAAGATTGAGGATCGATTACTGAGGATTGAGGATTGACGATTGAGGATTGAGGATTGGGGATTGAGGATTGAAGATTCAGTATTGAGGTTTGAAGATTGAGAATTGAAGATTGAGGATTGAACACTGAGGACTGAGCGTTCAGGGTTGAGTGATGAGAATTGATGTTTGTGGATAGAGATTTGAAGATTGCAGGTTGAGTATTGAGTATTGAAAACTGTGAATTGAGGATATTCTATTGGGAATTGTGGATTGACAACTGATTGTTGAGGACTGAGGGCTGAAGATTGAGGATGCAGGATTGAGGATTCAGAATTGATGTTTGTGGACTGAGGATTGAGGTTTTAAAATTGAGTACTGAGTATTGAAGGTTGAGGATTGAGGATTGAGGATTGAGGATTGAGGCTGAGGGCTCAGGTTTGAGGATTGAGGTTTGAGGACTGAGGATTGAGGATTGCGGATAGAAGATTGAGGATTGGGTATTGCGGATTGAACATTGAGGATTGAGGATTGAGGATTGAGGATTGAGGATTGAGGATTGAGGATTGAGAATTGAGGATTGAGGATTGAGGATTGAAGATTGAGGATTGGGTATTGAGGATTGAAGAATGAGGATTGAGGAGTGAGTATTGAAGATTGAGGATTTGTGACTGAGGATTGAAGATTGAGGATTGAGGATTGAGGATTGAGGATTGAGGATTGAGGTTTGAGGATTGAAGATTGAGGATTGGGTATTGAGGATTGAAGAATGAGGATTGAGTATTGAGAATTGAGGATTGAGGATTGAAGATTGAGGATTGAGGACTGAAGATTGAATATTGATCATTGAATATTGAGGATTGAGGATTGATGGTTGTGGATTGAGGACGAGGACTGAGGGTTGAGTATTGCTGTTTGAGGTCTGAGGATTGAGGATTGAGGATTGAGAATTGAGGATTGAGGATTGAGGATTCAAGATTGAGGATTGGGTATTGAGGATTGAAGAATGAGGATTGAGGATTGAGGATTGAGGATTGAGGATTGAGGATTGAAGACTGAGTGTTGAGGGTTGCGTGATGAGAATTCACGTTTGTGGATAGAGATTTGAAGATTGCAGATTGAGTATTGAGTATTGAACACTGTGAATTGATGATATTCTCTTGAGGATTGAGGATTGACAACTGATTGTTGAGGACTGAGTGCTGAAGGTTGAGGATTCAGGATTGAGGATTCAGGATTGTGGTTAGAGGACCGAGGATTGAGGATTGAGGATTGAGGATTGAGAATTGAAGATTGAGGATTGAGTATTGGGGGTTGTGGATTGAGCACGAGTACTGACGGTTGAGTATTGATGTTTGAGGTCTGAGGATTGAGGATTGAGGATCGAGAATTGAGGATTGAGGATTGAAGATTGGGGATTGGGTATTGAGGATTGAAGAATGAGGATTGAGTATTGAGTATTGAGGATTGAGGATTGAAGATTGGGTATTGAGGATTGAAGAGTGACGATTGAGGATTGAGGATTGAGGATTCAGGATTGAGGATTGAGGATTGAGGATTGAAGATTATGTATTGAGGATTGAAGATTGGGGATTGATGATTGAGGATTGAGGATTGAGGATTGAAGATTGAGTACTGAGGATTGAAGATTGAGATTGAGGATTGAGGATTGAGGATTGAGTATTGAAGATTGAGGATTGGGGACTCAGTATTGAGGGTTGAGTGATGAGAATTGATGTTTGTGGATAGAGGTCTGAAGATTGCAGATTGAGTATTGAGTATTGAAAACTGTGAATTGAGGATATTCTATTGAGGATTGAGGATTGACAACTGATTGTTGAGGACTTAGGGCTGAAGATTGAGGATTCAGGGTTTAGGATTCGGGATTGAGGTTTGAGGAAAGAGGATTGAGGATTGAGGATTGAGGATTGAGGATTGAGGATTGAGGATTGAAGACTGAGGATTGGGTATTGAGGATTGAACATTGAGGATTGAGTGTTGAGGATAGAGGATTGAGGATTGAGGATTGAAGGTTGAATATTAATGACTGAATATTGAGAATTGAGGATTGAGGGTTGTGGATTGAGGACGAGGACTGAGGGTTGAGTATTGAGGATTGAAGATTGAGGATTGAGGATTGAGGATTGAGAATTGAGGATTGAGGATTGAGGATTGAAGATTGAGGATTCGGTATTGAGGATCGAAGAATGAGGATTGAGGAGTGAGGACTGAGGATTGAGGATTGAGGATTGAGGATTGAGAGTTGAGGATTGAGGATTGAAGATTGAGTATTGAGGATTGAAGGTTGAGGATTGAGGATTGAGTATTGAAGATTGAGGATTGGGTATTGAGGATAGAAGAATGAGGATTGAGGATTGAGGATTGAGGATTGAGGATTGAAGATTGAGTATTGAGGATTGAAGATTGACGAATGAGGATTGAGGATTGAGGATTGATGATTGAGGATTGAGGATTGAGGATTGAAGATGGAGTATTTAGGATTGAAGATTGAGGATTGAGGATTCAGGATTGAGGATTGAGGATTGAAGATTGAGTACTGAGGATTGAAGATTAAGATTGAGGATTGAGGATTGAGGATTGAGGATTGAAGATTGAGGATTGGGGACTGAGTATTGAGGGTTGAGTGATGAGAATTGATGTTTGTGGATAGAGATCTGAAGATAGCAGATTGAGTATTGAGTATTGAAAACTGAGCGTTGAGGATATTCTATTGAGGATTGAGGATTGACAACTGATTGTTGCGGACTGAGGGCTGAAGATTGAGGATTAAGGATTGAGGATTCAGGATTGAGGTTTGAGGACTGAGGATTGAGGATTGAGGATTGAGGATTGAGGATTGAGGGTTGTGAATTGAGGACGAGGACTGAGGGTTGAGTATTGATGTTTGAAGTCTGAGGATTGAGGATTGAGGATTGAGGATTAAGGATTGAGGATTGAGGATTGAGTATTGAGGATTGAGGATTGAGGATTGAAGATTGAATATTGATGATTGAAGATTGAGGATCGAGGATTGAGGGTTGTGGATTGAGGACGAGGACTGAGGGTTGAGTATTGATGTTTGAGGTCTGAGGATTGACGATTGAGGATTGAGAATTGAGGATTGAGGATTGAGGATTGAAGATTGAGGATTGAGGATTGAAGATTGAGGATTGGGTGTTGAGGATTGAAGAATGAGGATTGAGGATTGAGGATTGAGGGTTGAGGATTGAGGATTGCGGATAGAAGATTGAGGATTGGGTATTGCGGATTGAACATTGAGGATTGAGGATTGAGGATTGAGGACTGAAGATTGAATATTGATGATTGAATATTGAGGTTTGAGGATTGATGGTTGTGGATTGAGGACAAGGACTGAGGGTTGAGTATTGCTGTTTGAGGTCTGAGGATTGAGGATTGAGGATTGAGAATTCAGGATTGAGGATTGAGGATTGACGATTGAGGATTGAGCATTGAGGATTGAGAATTGAGGATTGAGGATTGAAGATTGAGTATTGAGGATAGAAGATTGAGGATTGAGGATTGAGGATTGAAGATTGAGGACTGAGTGTTGAGGGTTGAGTGGTGAGAATTGATGTTTGCGGATTGAGATTTGAAGATCGAAGAATGGGGATTGAGTATTGAAAACTGTGAATTGTGGATATTCTATGGAGGACTGAGGATTGACAATTGATTGTTGAGGACTGAGGGCTGAAGATTGAGGATTCAGGATTGAGGATTCGGGATTGAGTTTTGAGGACTGAGGATTGAGGGTTGAGGATTGAGGATTGAGGATTGACGCTTGGGGATTGAGGATTGAGGATGGAGGATTGAAGAGAGAGGACTGAGTGTTGAGGATTGAGTGTTGAGAATTGATGTTAGAGGATTGAGATTTGATTATTGGATATTGTGGACTGAGTATTGAACAATGAGAATTCAGGATATTCTATTGAGTATTGAGAATTGAGGATTGATGGTTGAGTATTGAGGATTGATGGTTGAGGGTTGTGCGTTGAATATTGAGGATTGAGGATTGAGGATTGAGGATTGAGGATTGAGGATTGAAGATTCAGCATTGATGATTGAAGATGGGAGGAATGAGTATTGAGGGTTGAGGATTGAGGACGAGTACTGACGGTTGAGGATTGAAGTTTGAGGGTTGAGGATTGAAGATTGAGGATTGGGTATGGCGGGTTGAAGAATGAGGATTGCGGATTGAGGATTGAGGATTGAGGATTGAAGACTGAGGATTGAGGAATGAAGACTGAGTATTGAGGATTGAAGATTGGGGATTGAGGATTGAGGATTGAGGATTGAGGATTGAGGATTGAGGATTGAAGATTGAGGATTGAGGATTGAGTGTTGAGGATTGAGGACTGAGGATTGTGGATTGAAGATTGAGTATTGAGGATTGAAGATTGAGGATTGAGGATTGAGGATTGAGGATTGAGGATTGAGGATTGAGGATTGAAGATTGAGGATTGGGGATTGAGGATTGACGATTGAGGATTGAGTATTGAAGATTGAGGATTGGGTATTGAGGATTGAAGAATGAGGATTGAGGATTGAGGATTGAGGATTGAGGATTGATGATTGTGTATTGAGGATTGAAGATTGACGATTGAGGATTGAGGACTGAGGATTGATGATTGAGGATTGAGGATTGAGGATTGAAGATTGAGTATTGAGGATTGAAGATTGAGGATTGACGATTCAGGATTGAGGATTGAGGATTGAAGATTGAGTACTGAGGATTGGTAGATTAAGATTGAGGATTGAGGATTGAGGTTTGAGGATTGAAGATTGAGGATTGGGGACTGAGTATCGAGGGTTGAGTGATGAGAATTGATGTTTGTGGATAGAGATCTGAAGATTGCAGATTGAGTATTGAGTATTGAAAACTGTGAGTTGAGGATATTCTATTGATGATTGAGGATTGACAACTGATTGTTGCGGACTGAGGGCTGAAGATTGAGGATTAAGGATTGAGGATTCAGGATTGAGGTTCGAGGACTGAGGATTGAGGATTGAGGATTGAGGATTGAGGGTTGTGAATTGAGGACGAGGACTGAGGGTTGGGTATTGATGTTTGAAGTCTGATGATTGAGGATTGAGGATTGAGAATTGAGGATTGATGATTGAGGATTGAGTATTGAGGATTGAGGATTGAGGATTGAAGATTGAATATTGATGATTGAAGATTGAGCATCGAGGATTGAGGGTTGTGAATTGAGGACGAGGACTGAGGGTTGAGTATTGATGTTTGAGGTCTGAGGATTGAGGATTGAGGATTGAGAATAGAGGATTGAGGATTGAGGATTGAGTGTTGAGAATTGATGTTAGAGGATTGAGATTTGATTATTGGATATTGTGGATTGAGTATTGAACAATGAGAATTCAGGATATTCTATTGAGTATTGAGAATTGAGGATTGATGGTTGAGTATTGAGGATTGATGGTTGAGGGTTGTGCGTTGAATATTGAGGATTGAGGATTGAGGATTGAGGATTGAGGATTGAGGATTGAAGATTCAGCATTGATGATTGAAGATGGGAGGAATGAGTATTGAGGGTTAAGGATTGAGGACGAGTACTGACGGTTGAGGATTGAGGTTTGAGGGTTGAGGATTGAAGATTGAGGATTGGGTATGGCGGGTTGAAGAATGAGGATTGCGGATTGAGGATTGAGGATTGAGGATTGAAGACTGAGGATTGAGGAATGAAGACTGAGTATTGAGGATTGAAGATTGGGGATTGAGGATTGAGGATTGAGGATTGAGGATTGAGGATTGCGGATTGAAGATTGAGGATTGAGGATTGAGTGTTGAGGATTGAGGATTGAGGATTGAGGATTGAGGATTGAGGATTGAGGATTGAAGATTCAGCATTGATGATTGAAGATGGGAGGAATGAGTATTGAGGGTTGAGGATTGAGGACGAGTACTGACGGTTGAGGATTGAGGTTTGAGGGTTGAGGATTGAAGATTGAGGATTGGGTATTGACGATTGAGGATTGAGGATTGAGGATTGAGGATTGAGGATTGAGGATTGAGGATTGAGGATTGAAGATTGAGTATTGAGGATTGAAGATTGGGGATTGAGGATTGAGGATTGAGGATTGAGGATTGAAGATTGAGTACTGAGCATTGAAGATTAAGATTGAGGATTGAGGATTGAGTATTGAGGATTGAAGATTGAGGATTGGGGACTGAGTATTGAAGGTTGAGTGATGAGAATTGATGTTTGTGGATAGAGGTCTGGAGATTGCAGATTGAGTATTGGGTTTTGAAAACTGTGAATTCAGGATATTCTATTGAGGATTGAGGATTGACAACTGATTGTTGAGGACTTAGGGCTGAAGATTGAGGATTCAGTGCTGAGGATTCAGGATTGAGGTTTGAGGACTGAGGATTGAGGATTGAGGATTGAGGATTGAGGATTGAGGATTGAGGATGGAGGATTGAAGAGAGAGGACTGAGTGTTGAGGATTGAGTGTTGAGAATTGATGTTAGAGGATTGAGATTTGATTATTGGATATTGTGGATTGAGTATTGAACCATGAGAATTCAGGATATTCTATTGAGTATTGAGAAGTGAGGATTGATGGTTGAGTATTGAGGATTGATGGTTGAGGGTTTTGTGTTGAATATTGAGGATTGAGGATTGAGGATTGAGGATTGAGGATTGAAGATTGAGGATTGGGGATTGAGGGTCGACGATTGAGGATTGAGTATAGAGAATTGAGAATTGAGGATTGAGGATTGAGGATTGAGTATTGAGGGTTGAAGATTGAGGATTGAGGATTGAGGATTGATGATTGAGGACTCAGTGTTGATGGTTGAGTGATGAGAATTGATGTTTGTGGATAGAGATTTGAAGATTGAAGAATGGGGATTGAGTATTGAAAACTGTGAATTGAGGATATTCTATTGAGGATTGAGGATTGACAACTGATTGTTGAGGACTTAGGGCTGAAGATTGAGGATTCAGTGTTGAGGATTCAGGATTGAGGTTTGAGGACTGAGGATTGAGGATTGAGGATTGAGGATTGAGGATTGAGGATTGAGGATGGAGGATTGAAGAGAGAGGACTGAGTGTTGCGGATTGAGTGTTGAGAATTGATGTTAGAGGATTGAGATTTAATTATTGGATATTGTGGATTGAGTATTGAACCATGAGAATTCAGGATATTCTATTGAGTATTGAGAATTGAGGATTGATGGTTGAGTATTGAGGATTGATGGTTGAGGCTTGTGCGTTGAATATTGAGGATTGAGGATTGAGGATTGAGGATTGAGGATTGAGGATTGAAGATTCAGTATTGATGATTGAAGATGGGAGGAATGAGTATTGAGGGTTGAGGATTGAGGACGAGTACTGACGGTTGAGGATTGAGGTTTGAGGGTTGAGGATTGAAGATTGAGGATTGGGTATTGAGGATTGAAGAATGAGGATTGAGGATTGAGGATTGAGGATTGAGGATTGAGGATTGAAGACTGAGTATTGAGGATTGAAGATTGGGGATTGAGGATTGAGGATTGACGATTGAGGATTGAGGATTGGGGACTGAAGATTGAGTATTGAGGATTGAAGATTGAGGATTGACGATTGAGGATTGAGGATTGAGGATTGATGATTGAGGATTGGGGACTGAGGTTTGACGATTGAGTATTGAGTGTTGAGTGTTGAGAATTATGAATTGATTATTGAAGATTGAGTATTGAGGATTGAAGATTGAGGATTGAGGATTGAGGATTGAGGATTGAGGATTGAGGATTGAGGACGAGGACTGAGGGTTGAGTATTGATGTTTGAGGTCTGAGGATTGACGATTGAGGATTGAGAATTGAGGATTGAGGATTGAGGATTGAAGATTGAGGATTGGGTGTTGAGGATTGAAGAATGCGGATTGAGGATTGAGAATTGAGGATGAGGACTGAGGGTTGAGGATTGAGGTTTGAGGAACGAGGATTGAGGATTGGGGATTGAGGACTGAGGATTGACGATTGAGTATTGAAGATTGAGGATCGATTACTGAGGATTGAGGATTGACGATTGAGGATTGAGGATTGGGGATTGAGGATTGAAGATTCAGTATTGAGGTTTGAAGATTGAGAATTGAAGATTGAGGATTGAACACTGAGGACTGAGCGTTCAGGTTTGAGTGATGAGAATTGATGTTTGTGGATAGAGATTTGAAGATTGCAGGTTGAGTATTGAGTATTGAAAACTGTGAATTGAGGATATTCTATTGGGAATTGTGGATTGACAACTCATTGTTGAGGACTGAGGGCTGAAGGTTGAGGATTCAGGATTGAGGATTCAGGATTGTGGTTTGAGGACCGAGGATTGAGGATTGAGGATTGAGGATTCGGTATTGAGGATTGAAGAATGAGGATTGAGGAGTGAGGACTCAGGATTGAGGATTGAGGATTGAGGATTGAGAGTTGCGGATTGAGGATTGAAGATTGAGTATTGAGGATTGAAGGTTGAGGATTGAGGATTGAGTATTGAAGATTGAGGATTGAGGATTGAGGATTGAGGATTGAGTAATGAAGATTGGGTATTGAGGATTGAAGGTTGAGGATTGAGGATTGAGGGTTGAGGATTGAGGATTGAGGATTGCGGATAGAAGATTGAGGATTGGGTATTGCGGATTGAACATTGAGGATTGAGGATTGAGGATTGAGGACTGAAGATTGAATATTGATGATTGAATATTGAGGATTGAGGATTGATGGTTGTGGATTGAGGACAAGGACTGAGGGTTGAGTATTGCTGTTTGAGGTCTGAGGATTGAGGATTGAGGATTGAGAATTGAGGATTGAGGATTGAGGATTGACGATTGAGGATTGAGCATTGAGGATTGAGAATTGAGGATTGAGGATTGAAGATTGAGTATTGAGGATTGAAGATTGAGGATTGAGGATTGAGGATTGAAGATTGAGGACTGAGTGTTGAGGGTTGAGTGGTGAGAATTGATGTTTGCGGATTGAGATTTGAAGATCGAAGAATGGGGATTGAGTATTGAAAACTGTGAATTGTGGATATTCTATGGAGGACTGAGGATTGACAATTGATTGTTGAGGACTGAGGGCTGAAGATTGAGGATTCAGGATTGAGGATTCGGGATTGAGTTTTGAGGACTGAGGATTGAGGGTTGAGGATTGAGGATTGAGGATTGACGCTTGGGGATTGAGCATTGAGGATGGAGGATTGAAGAGAGAGGACTGAGTGTTGAGGATTGAGTGTTGAGAATTGATGTTAGAGGATTGAGATTTGATTATTGGATATTGTGGATTGAGTATTGAACAATGAGATTTCAGGATATTCTATTGAGTATTGAGAATTGAGGATTGATGGTTGAGTATTGAGGATTGATGGTTGAGGGTTGTGCGTTGAATATTGAGGATTGAGGATTGAGGATTGAGGATTGAGGATTGAGGATTGAAGATTCAGCATTGATGATTGAAGATGGGAGGAATGAGTATTGAGGGTTGAGGATTGAGGACGAGTACTGACGGTTGAGGATTGAGGTTTGAGGGTTGAGGATTGAAGATTGAGGATTGGGTATGGCGGGTTGAAGAATGAGGATTGCGGATTGAGGATTGAGGATTGAGGATTGAAGACTGAGGATTGAGGAATGAAGACTGAGTATTGAGGATTGAAGATTGGGGATTGAGGATTGAGGATTGAGGATTGAGGATTGAGGATTGAGGATTGAAGATTGAGGATTGAGGATTGAGTGTTGAGGATTGAGGACTGAGGATTGTGGATTGAAGATTGAGTATTGAGGATTGAAGATTGAGGATTGAGGATTGAGGATTGAGGATTGAGGATTGAGGATTGAGGATTGAAGATTGAGGATTGGGGATTGAGGATTGACGATTGAGGATTGAGCATTGAGGATTGAGAGTTGAGGATTGAGGATTGAAGATTGAGTATTGAGGATTGAAGGTTGAGGATTGAGGATTGAGTATTGAAGATTGAGGATTGGGTATTGAGGATTGAAAAATGAGGATTGAGGATTGAGGATTGAGGATTGAGGATTGATGATTGTGTATTGAGGATTGAAGATTGACGATTGAGGATTGAGGACTGAGGATTGATGATTGAGGATTGAGGATTGAGGATTGAAGATTGAGTATTGAGGATTGAAGATTGAGGATTGACGATTCAGGATTGAGGATTGAGGATTGAAGATTGAGTACTGAGGATTGGTAGATTAAGATTCAGGATTGAGGATTGAGGTTTGAGGATTGAAGATTGAGGATTGGGGACTGAGTATCGAGGGTTGAGTGATGAGAATTGATGTTTGTGGATAGAGGTCTGAAGATTGCAGATTGAGTATTGAGTATTGAAAACTGTGAATTGAGGATATTCTATTGAGGATTGAGGATTGACAACTGATTGTTGAGGACTTAGGGCTGAAGATTGAGGATTCAGTGTTGAGGATTCAGGATTGAGGTTTGAGGACTGAGGATTGAGGATTGAGGATTGAGGATTGAGGATTGAGGATTGAGGATGGAGGATTGAAGAGATAGGACTGAGTGTTGAGGATTGAGTGTTGAGAATTGATGTTAGAGTATTGAGATTTGATTATTGGATATTGTGGATTGAGTATTGAACCATGAGAATTCAGGATATTCTATTGAGTATTGAGAAGTGAGGATTGATGGTTGAGTATTGAGGATTGATGGTTGAGGGTTTTGTGTTGAATATTGAGGATTGAGGATTGAGGATTGAGGATTGAGGATTGAAGATTGAGGATTGGGGATTGAGGGTCGACGATTGAGGATTGAGTATAGAGAATTGAGAATTGAGGATTGAGGATTGAGGATTGAGTATTGAGGATTGAAGATTGAGGATTGAGGATTGAGGATTGATGATTGAGGACTGAGTGTTGATGGTTGAGTGATGAGAATTGATGTTTGTGGATTGAGATTTGAAGATTGAAGAATGGGGATTGAGTATTGAAAACTGTGAATTGAGGATATTCTATTGAGGATTGAGGATTGACAACTGATTGTTGAGGACTTAGGGCTGAAGATTGATGATTCAGTGTTGAGGATTCAGGATTGAGGTTTGAGGACTGAGGATTGAGGATTGAGGATTGAGGATTGAGGATTGAGGATTGAGGATGGAGGATTGAAGAGAGAGGACTGAGTGTTGCGGATTGAGTGTTGAGAATTGATGTTAGAGGATTGAGATTTAATTATTGGATATTGTGGATTGAGTATTGAACCATGAGAATTCAGGATATTCTATTGAGTATTGAGAATTGAGGATTGATGGTTGAGTATTGAGGATTGATGGTTGAGGCTTGTGCGTTGAATATTGAGGATTGAGGATTGAGGATTGAGGATTGAGGATTGAGGATTGAAGATTCAGTATTGATGATTGAAGATGGGAGGAATGAGTATTGAGGGTTGAGGATTGAGGACGAGTACTGACGGTTGAGGATTGAGGTTTGAGGGTTGAGGATTGAAGATTGAGGATTGGGTATTGAGGATTGAAGAATGAGGATTGAGGATTGAGGATTGAGGATTGAGGATTGAAGACTGAGTATTGAGGATTGAAGATTGGGGATTGAGGATTGAGGATTGACGATTGAGGATTGAGGATTGGGGACTGCAGATTGAGTATTGAGGATTGAAGATTGAGGATTGACCATTGAGGATTGAGGATTGAGGATTGATGATTGAGGATTGGGGACTGAGGTTTGACGATTGAGTATTGAGTGTTGAGTGTTGAGAATTATGAATTGATTATTGAAGATTGAGTATTGAGGATTGAAGATTGAGGATTGAGGATTGAGGATTGAGGATTGAGGATTGAGGATTGAGGATGAGGGCTGAGGGTTGAGGATTGAGGTTTGAGGAATGAGGACTGAGGATTGAGGATTGAGAATTGAGGATTGAGGATTGAGGAATGAAGATTGAGGATTGGGTATTGAGGATTGAAGAATGAGGATTGAGGATTGATTATTGAGGATTGAGGATTGAAGATTGAGGATTGAGGATTGAGGATTGAATATTGAGTATTGAGGATTGAAGATTGTGGATCGAGGATAGCGGGTTGAGGATTGAGGACGAGGACTGACGGTTGAGGATTGAGGTTTGGGGATTGAGGATTGAGGATTGAGGACTGAGGATTGAGGATTGAGGATTGAGCATTGAGGACTGAAGATTGAGGACTGGGGACTGAGGATTGAAGATTGAGGATTAAGGATTGAGGATTGGGGAGTGAGGTTCTAGGATTGGAGATAGATTATTGAGGATTGAAGATTGAGGATTGAGGATTGAGGATTGAGAATTGAGAATTGAGGATGAGGACTAAGAGTTGAGGATTGAGGTTTGAGGAACGAGGATTGAGGATTGAAGATTGAGGACTGAGGATTGACGATTGAGTATTGAAGATTGAGGATTGATTACTGAGGATTGAGGATTGACGATTGAGGATTGAGGATTGGGGATTGAGGATTGAAGATTCAGTATTGAGGTTTGAAGATTGAGAATTGAAGATTGAGGATTGAACATTGAGGACTGAGCGTTCAGGGTTGAGTGACGAGAATTGATGTTTGTGGATAGAGATTTGAAGATTGCAGATTGAGTATTGAGTATTGAAAACAGTGAATTGAGGATATTCAATTGGGAATTGAGGATTGGCAACTGATTGTTGAGGACTGAGGGCTGAAGATTGAGGATGCAGGATTGAGGATTCAGAATTGAGGTTTGAGGACTGAGGATTGAGGTTTGAAATTGAGTACTGAGGATTGAAGATTGAGGATTGGGGATTGAGGATTCAGGATTGAGGATTCAGGATTGTGGTTTGTGGACCGAGGATTGAGGATTGAGGATTGAGGATTGAGAATTCAAGATTGAGGATTGAGTATTGGGGGTTGTGGATTGAGGACGAGGACTGACTCTGAGTATTGATGTTTGAGGTCTGAGGATTGAGGATTGAGGATAGAGAATTGAGGATTGCGGATTGAAGATTGGGGATTGGGTATTGATGATTGAAGAATGAGGATTGAGTATTGAGTATTGAGGATTGAGGATTGAAGATTGAGTATTGAGGATTGAAGATTGACGATTGAGGATTGAGGATTGAGGATTGAGGATTGAGGATTGAGGATTGAGGATTGAAGATTGAGTATTGTGGATTGAAGATTGGGGATTGAGGATTGAGGATTGAGGATTGAGGATTGAAGATTGAGTACTGAGCATTGAAGATTAAGATTGAGGATTGAGGATTGAGGATTGAGGATTGAAGATTGAGGATTGGGGACTGAGTATTGAGGGTTGAGTGATGAGAATTGATGTTTGTGGATAGAGGTCTGAAGATTGCAGATTGAGTATTGAGTATTGAAAACTGTGAATTGAGGATATTCTATTGAGGATTGAGGATTGACAACTGATTGTTGAGGACTTAGGGCTGAAGATTGAGGATTCAGTGTTGAGGATTCAGGACTGAGGTTTGAGGACTGAGGATTGAGGATTGAGGATTGAGGATTGAGGATTGAGGATTGAGGATGGAGGATTGAAGAGATAGGACTGAGTGTTGAGGATTGAGTGTTGAGTATTGATGTTAGAGTATTGAGATTTGATTATTGGATATTGTGGATTGAGTATTGAACCATGAGAATTCAGGATATTCTATTGAGTATTGAGAAGTGAGGATTGATGGTTGAGTATTGAGGATTGATGGTTGAGGGTTTTGTGTTGAATATTGAGGATTGAGGATTGAGGATTGAGGATTGAGGATTGAAGATTGAGGATTGGGGATTGAGGGTCGACGATTGAGGATTGAGTATAGAGAATTGAGAATTGAGGATTGAGGATTGAGGATTGAGGATTGAGTATTGAGGATTGAAGATTGAGGATTGAGGATTGAGGATTGATGATTGAGGACTGAGTGTTGATGGTTGAGTGATGAGAATTGATGTTTGTGGATTGAGATTTGAAGACTGAAGAATGGGGATTGAGTATTGAAAACTGTGAATTGAGGATATTCTATTGAGGATTGAGGATTGACAACTGATTGTTGAGGACTTAGGGCTGAAGATTGAGGATTCAGTGTTGAGGATTCAGGATTGAGGTTTGAGGACTGAGGATTGAGGATTGAGGATTGAGGATTGAGGATTGAGGATTGAGGATTGAGGATGGAGGATTGAAGAGAGAGGACTGAGTGTTGAGGATTGAGTGTTGAGAATCGATGTTAGAGGATTGAGATTTGATTATTGGATATTGTGGATTGAGTATTGAACCATGAGAATTCAGGATATTCTATTGAGTATTGAGAATTGAGGACTGATGGTTGAGTATTGAGGATTGATGGTTGAGGCTTGTGCGTTGAATATTGAGGATTGAGGATTGAGGATTGAAGATTCAGTATTGATGATTGAAGATGGGAGGAATGAGTATTGAGGGTTGAGGATTGAGGACGAGTACTGACGGTTGAGGATTGAGGTTTGAGGGTTGAGGATTGAAGATTGAGGATTGGTTATTGACGATTGAGGATTGAGGATTGAGGATTGAGGATTGAGGATTGAGGATTGAGGATTGAGGATTGAAGATTGAGTATTGAGGATTGAAGATTGGGGATTGAGGATTGAGGATTGAGGATTGAGGATTGAAGATTGAGTACTGAGCATTGAAGATTAAGATTGAGGATTGAGGATTGAGTATTGAGGATTGAAGATTGAGGATTGGGGACTGAGTATTGAAGGTTGAGTGATGAGAGTTGATGTTTGTGGGTAGAGGTCTGAAGATTGCAGATTGAGTATTGAGTATTGAAAACTGTGAATTCAGGATATTCTATTGAGGATTGAGGATTGACAACTGATTGTTGAGGACTTAGGGCTGAAGATTGAGGATTCAGTGCTGAGGATTCAGGATTGAGGTTTGAGGACTGAGGATTGAGGATTGAGGATTGAGGATTGAGGATTGAGGATGGAGGATTGAAGAGCGAGGACTGAGTGTTGAGGATTGAGTGTTGAGAATTGATGTTAGAGGATTGAGATTTGATTATTGGATATTGTGGATTGAGTATTGAACCATGAGAATTCAGGATATTCTATTGAGTATTGAGAAGTGAGGATTGATGGTTGAGTATTGAGGATTGATGGTTGAGGGTTTTGTGTTGAATATTGAGGATTGAGGATTGAGGATTGAGGATTGAGGATTGAAGATTGAGGATTGGGGATTGAGGGTCGACGATTGAGGATTGAGTATAGAGAATTGAGAATTGAGGATTGAGGATTGAGGATTGAGTATTGAGGGTTGAAGATTGAGGATTAGGATTGAGGATTGATGATTGAGGACTCAGTGTTGATGGTTGAGTGATGAGAATTGATGTTTGTGGATAGAGATTTGAAGATTGAAGAATGGGGATTGAGTATTGAAAACTGTGAATTGAGGATATTCTATTGAGGATTGAGGATTGACAACTGATTGTTGAGGACTTAGGGCTGAAGATTGAGGATTCAGTGTTGAGGATTCAGGATTGAGGTTTGAGGACTGAGGATTGAGGATTGAGGATTGAGGATTGAGGATTGAGGATGGAGGATTGAAGAGCGAGGACTGAGTGTTGCGGATTGAGTGTTGAGAATTGATGTTAGAGGATTGAGATTTAATTATTGGATATTGTGGATTGAGTATTGAACCATGAGAATTCAGGATATTCTATTGAGTATTGAGAATTGAGGATTGATGGTTGAGTATTGAGGATTGATGGTTGAGGCTTGTGCGTTGAATATTGAGGATTGAGGATTGAGGCTTGAGGATTGAGGATTGAGGATTGAAGATTCAGTATTGATGATTGAAGATGGGAGGAATGAGTATTGAGGGTTGAGGATTGAGGACGAGTACTGACGGTTGAGGATTGAGGTTTGAGGGTTGAGGATTGAAGATTGAGGATTGGGTATTGAGGATTGAAGAATGAGGATTGAGGATTGAGGATTGAGGATTGAGGATTGAGGATTGAAGACTGAGTATTGAGGATTGAAGATTGGGGATTGAGGATTGAGGATTGACGATTGAGGATTGAGGATTGGGGACTGAAGATTGAGTATTGAGGATTGAAGATTGAGGATTGACGATTGAGGATTGAGGATTGAGGATTGATGATTGAGGATTGGGGACTGAGGTTTGACGATTGAGTATTGAGTGTTGAGTGTTGAGAATTATGAATTGATTATTGAAGATTGAGTATTGAGGATTGAAGATTGAGGATTGAGGATTGAGGATTGAGGATTGAGGATTGAGGATTGAGGATGAGGGCTGAGGGTTGAGGATTGAGGTTTGAGGAATGAGGACTGAGGATTGAGGATTGAGAATTGAGGATTGAGGATTGAGGAATGAAGATTGAGGATTGGGTATTGAGGATTGAAGAATGAGGATTGAGGATTGATTATTGAGGATTGAGGATTGAAGATTGAGGATTGAGGATTGAGGATTGAATATTGAGTATTGAGGATTGAAGATTGTGGATCGAGGATTGCGGGTTGAGGATTGAGGACGAGGACTGACGGTTGAGGATTGAGGTTTGGGGATTGAGGATTGAGGTTTGAGGACAGAGGATTGAGGATTGAGGATTGAGCATTGAGGATTGAAGATTGAGGACTGGGGATAGAGTATTGAACCATGAGAATTCAGGATATTCTATTGAGTATTGAGAATTGAGGATTGATGGTTGAGTATTGAGGATTGATGGTTGAGGGTTGTGCGCTGAATATTGAGGATTGAGGATTGAGGATTGAGGATTGAGGATTGAAGATTGAATATTGCTGATTGAAGATTGAGGATCGAGGATTGAGGGTTGTGGATTGAGGACGAGGACTGAGGGTTGAGTATTGATGTTTGAGGTCTGAGGATTGAGGAATGAGGATTGAGAATTGAGGATTGAGGATTGAGGATTGAAGATTGAGGATTGGGTTTTGAGGATTGAATATTGAGGATTGGGTATGGAGGATTGAAGAATGAGGATTGAAGATTCAGGATTGGGTATTGAGGATTGAGTATTGAGGATTGAAGATTGAGGATTGAGGTTTGAGGATTGAGGATTGAGGATTGAGGATTGAGGATTGACGATTGCGGATTGAAGATTGAGTACTGAGCATTGAAGATTAAGATTGAGGATTGAGGATTGAGGATTGAGGATTGAATATTGAGGATTGGGGACTGAGTATTGAGGGTTGAGTGATCAGAATTGATGTTTGTGGATAGAGGTCTGAAGATTGCAGATTGAGTATTGAGTATTGAAAACTGTGAAGTGAGGATATTCTATTGAGGATTGAGGATTGACAACTGATTGTTGAGGACTTAGGGCTGAAGATTGAGGATTCAGTGTTGAGGATTCAGGATTGAGGTTTGAAGACTGAGGATTGAGGATTGAGGATTGAAGACTGAGGATTGGGTATTGAGGATTGAACATTGAGGATTGAGTGTTGAGGGTAGAGGATTGAGGATTGAGGATTGAAGGTTGAATATTAATGACTGAATATTGAGGATTGAGGATTGAGTGTTGTGTATTGAGGACGAGGACTGAGGGTTGAGTATTGATGTTTGAAGTCTGAGGATTCAGGATTGAGGATTGAGGATTGAGGATTGAAGATTGAGGATTCGGTATTGGGGATTGAAGAATGAGGATTGAGGAGTGAGGGCTCAGGATTGAGGATTGCAGATTGAGTATTGAGGGTTGAAGATTGAGGATTGAGGATTGAGGATTGAGGATTGAGGATTGAGGATTGAAGATTGAGGATTGGGGATTGAGGATTGACGATTGAGGATTGAGCATTGAGAATTGAGAGTTGAGGATTGATGATTGAAGTTTGAGTATTGAGAATTGAAGATTGAGGATTGAGGATTGAGGATTGAAGATTGAGGACTGAGTGTTGAGGGTTGAGTGATGAGAATTGATGTTTGTGGATTGAGATTTGAAGATTGAAGAATGGGGATTGAGTATTGAAAACTGTGAATTGTGGATATTCTATGGAGGACTGAGGATTGACAATTGATTGTTGAGGACTGAGGGCTGAAGATTGAGGATTCAGGATTGAGGATTCGGGATTGAGTTTTGAGGACTGAGGATTGAGGGTTGAGGATTGAGGATTGAGAATTGAAGATTGAGGATTGAGTATTGGGGGTTGTGGATTGAGGACGAGGACTGACGGTTGAGTATTGAAGTTTGAGGTCTGAGGATTGAGGATTGAGGATTGAGAATTGAGGATTGAAGATTGAGGATTGAGGTTTGAGGATTGAGGATTGAGGATTGAAGATTGAGGATTGGGGATTGAGGATTGTCGCTTGAGGATTGAGGATTGAGGATGGAGGATTGAAGAGAGAGGACTGAGTGTTGAGGATTGAGTGTTGAGAATTGATGTTAGAGGATTGAGATTTGATTATTGGATATTGTGGATTGAGTATTGAACCATGAGAATTCAGGATATTCTATTGAGTATTGAGAATTGAGGATTGATGGTTGAGTATTGAGGATTGATGGTTGAGGGTTGTGCGCTGAATATTGAGGATTGAGGATTGAGGATTGAAGATTGAGGATTGGGGATTGAGGATTGACGATTCAGGATTGAGCATTGAGGATTGAGAGTTGAGGATTGAGGATTGAAGATGAGTATTGAGGATTGAAGATTGAGGATTGAGGATTGAGGATTGAAGATTGAGGACTGAGTGTTGAGGGTTGAGTGATGAGAATTGATGTTTGTGGATTGAGATTTGAAGATTGAAGAATGGGGATTGAATATTGAAAACTGTTAATTGAGGATACTCTATTGAGGACTGAGGATTGACAATTGATTGTTGAGGACTGAGGGCTGATATTGAGGATTCAGGATTGAGAATTCGGGATTGAGGTTTGAGGAATGTAGATTGAGGGTTGAGGACTGAGGATTGAGGATTGGCGCTCGAGGATTGAGGATTGAGGATGGAGGATTGAAGAGAGAGGACTGAGTGTCGAGGATTGAGTGTTGAGAATTGATGTTTGAGGATTGAGATTTGATTATTGAATATTGTGGATTGAGTATTGAACCATGAGAATTCAGGATATTCTATTGAGTATTGAGAACTGAGGATTGATGATTGAGTATTGAGGACTGATGTTTGAGGGTTGAGTGCTGAATACTGAGGATTGAGGATTGAGCATTGAGGATTGAGGATTGAGGATTGAAGATTGAGTATTGATGATTGAAGATGGGAGGATTGAGGTTTGAGGTTTGAGGATTGAGGACGAGTACTGACGGTTGAGGATTGAGGATTGAGGATTGAGGATTGAGGATTGAGGATTGAAGATTGAGTATTGAGGATTGAAGACTGAGGATTGAGGTTTGAGGATTGAGGATTGAGGATTGAAGATTGAGGATTGGGGATTGAGGATTGACGATTGAGGATTGAGCATTGAGGATTGAGAGTTGAGGATTAAGGATTGAAGATTGAGTATTGAGGATTGAAGATTGAGGATTGAGGATTGAGGATTGAAGATTCAGTATTGATGATTGAAGATGGGAGGAATGAGTATTGAGGGTTGAGGATTGAGGACGAGTACTGACGGTTGAGGATTGAGGTTTGAGGGTTGAGGATTGAAGATTGAGGATTGGGTATTGCGGATTGAAGAATGAGGATTGCGGATTGAGGATTGAGGATTGAGCATTGAAGACTGAGGATTGAGGAATGAAGACTGAGTATTGAGGATTGAAGATTGGGGATTGAGGATTGAGGATTGAGGAATGAAGATTGAGGATTGAGGATTGAGTGTTGAGGATTGAGGACTGAGGATTGTGGATTGAAGATTGAGTATTGAGGATTGAGGATTGAGGATTGAGGATTGAGGATTGAGGATTGAGGATTGAGTGTTGAGGATTGGGGATTGAGGATTGACGATTGAGGATTGAGCATTGAGGATTGAGAGCTGAGGATTGAGGATTGAAGACTGAGTATTGAGGATTGAAGGTTGAGGATTGAGGATTGAGTATTGAAGATTGAGGATTGGGTATTGAGGATTGAAGAATGAGGATTGAGGATTGAGGATTGAGGATTGAGGATTGATGATTGAGTATTGAGGATTGAAGATTGACGATTGAGGATTGAGGATTGAGGATTGATGATTGAGGATTGAGGATTGAGGATTGAAGATTGAGTATTGAGGATTGAAGATTGAGGATTGACGATTCAGGATTGAGGATTGAGGATTGAAGATTGAGTACTGAGGATTGGTAGATTAAGATTGAGGATTGAGGATTGAGGATTGAGGATTGAAGATTGAGGATTGGGGACTGAGTATCGAGGGTTGAGTGATGAGAATTGATGTTCGTGGATAGAGATCTGAAGATTGCAGATTGACTATTGAGTATTGAAAACTGTGAGTTGAGGATATTCTATTGAGGATTGAGGATTGACAACTGATTGTTGCGGACTGAGGGCTGAAGATTGAGTATTAAGGATTGAGGATTCAGGATTGAGGATTGAGAACTGAGGATTGAGGATTGAGGATTGGGGATTGAGGGTTGTGAATTGAGGACGAGGACTGAGGATTGAGTATTGATGTTTGAAGTCTGAGGATTGAGGATTGAGGATTGAGAATTGAGGATTGAGGATTGAGGATTGAGTATTGAGGATTGAGGATTGAGGATTGAAGATTGAATATTGATGACTGAAGGTTGAGCATCGAGGATTGAGGGTTGTGGATTGAGGACGAGGACTGAGGGTTGAGTATTGATGTTTGAGGTCTGAGGATTGAGGATTGAGGATTGAGAATTGAGGATTGAGGATTGAGGATTGAAGATTGAGGATTGGGTGTTGAGGATTGAAGAATGAGGATTGAGGATTGAGGATTGAGGATTGAGTATTGACGTTTGAGGATTGAGGATTGAGTGTTGAGGGTAGAGGATTGAGGATTGAGGATTGAAGGTTGAATATTAATGACTGAATATTGAGGATTGAGGATTGAGGGTTGTGGATTGAGGACGAGGACTGAGGGTTGAGTATTGATGTTTGAAGTCTGAGGATTCAGGATTGAGGATTGAGGATTGACGATTGAGGATTGAGGATTGGGGATTGAGGATTGAAGATTCAGTATTGAGGTTTGAAGATTGAGAATTGAAGATTGAGGATTGAACATTGAGGACTGAGCGTTCAGGGTTGAGTGACGAGAATTGATGTTTGTGGATAGAGATTTGAAGATTGCAGATTGAGTATTGAGTATTGAAAACAGTGAATTGAGGATATTCTATTGGGAATTGAGGATTGGCAACTGATTGTTGAGGACTGAGGGCTGAAGATTGAGGATGCAGGATTGAGGATTCAGAATTGAGGTTTGAGGACTGAGTGTTGAGGGTTGAGTGGTGAGAATTGATGTTTGCGGATTGAGATTTGAAGATCGAAGAATGGGGATTGAGTATTGAAAACTGTGAATTGTGGATATTCTATGGAGGACTGAGGATTGACAATTGATTGTTGAGGACTGAGGGCTGAAGATTGAGGATTCAGGATTGAGGCTTAGGGATTGAGTTTTGAGGACTGAGGATTGAGGATTGAGGATCGAGGATTGAGGATTGAGGATTGAGGATTGAAGGCTGAGGATTGCGTATTGAGGATAGAACATTGAGGATTGAGGATTGAGTATTGAGGATTGACGATTGAGGATTGAGGATTGAGGATTGAGTATTGAGGATTGAGGATTGAGGATTGAGGATTGAGGATTGAGTATTGAGGATTGAGGATTGAGGATTGAAGATTGAATATTGATGATTGAAGATTGAGGATCGAGGATTGAGGGTTGTGGATTGAGGACGAGGACTGAGGGTTGAGTATTGATGTTTGAGGTCTGAGGATTGACGATTGAGGATTGAGAATTGAGGATTGAGGATTGAGGATTGAAGATTGAGGATTGAGGATTGAAGATTGAGGATTGGGTGTTGAGGATTGAAGAATGAGGATTGAGGATTGAGGATTGAGGGTTGAGTATTGAAGATTGGGTATTGAGGATTGAAGGTTGAGGATTGAGGATTGAGGGTTGAGGATTGAGGATTGAGGATTGCGGATAGAAGATTGAGGATTGGGTATTGCGGATTGAACATTGAGGATTGAGGATTGAGGATTGAGGACTGAAGATTGAATATTGATGATTGAATATTGAGGTTTGAGGATTGATGGTTGTGGATTGAGGACAAGGACTGAGGGTTGAGTATTGCTGTTTGAGGTCTGAGGATTGAGGATTGAGGATTGAGAATTGAGGATTGAGGATTGAGGATTGACGATTGAGGATTGAGCATTGAGGATTGAGAATTGAGGATTGAGGATTGAAGATTGAGTATTGAGGATAGAAGATTGAGGATTGAGGATTGAGGATTGAAGATTGAGGACTGAGTGTTGAGGGTTGAGTGGTGAGAATTGATGTTTGCGGATTGAGATATGAAGATCGAAGAATGGGGATTGAGTATTGAAAACTGTGAATTGTGGATATTCTATGGAGGACTGAGGATTGACAATTGATTGTTGAGGACTGAGGGCTGAAGATTGAGGATTCAGGATTGAGGATTCGGGATTGAGTTTTAAGGACTGAGGATTGAGGGTTGAGGATTGAGGATTGAGGATTGACGCTTGGGGATTGAGCATTGAGGATGGAGGATTGAAGAGAGAGGACTGAGTGTTGAGGATTGAGTGTTGAGAATTGATGTTAGAGGATTGAGATTTGATTATTGGATATTGTGGATTGAGTATTGAACAATGAGAATTCAGGATATTCTATTGAGTATTGAGAATTGAGGATTGATGGTTGAGTATTGAGGATTGATGGTTGAGGGTTGTGCGTTGAATATTGAGGATTGAGGATTGAGGATTGAGGATTGAGGATTGAGGATTGAAGATTCAGCATTGATGATTGAAGATGGGAGGAATGAGTATTGAGGGTTGAGGATTGAGGACGAGTACTGACGGTTGAGGATTGAGGTTTGAGGGTTGAGGATTGAAGATTGAGGATTGGGTATGGCGGGTTGAAGAATGAGGATTGCGGATTGAGGATTGAGGATTGAGGATTGAAGACTGAGGATTGAGGAATGAAGACTGAGTATTGAGGATTGAAGATTGGGGATTGAGGATTGAGGATTGAGGATTGAGGATTGAGGATTGAGGATTGAAGATTGAGGATTGAGGATTGAGTGTTGAGGATTGAGGACTGAGGATTGTGGATTGAAGATTGAGTATTGAGGATTGAAGATTGAGGATTGAGGATTGAGGATTGAGGATTGAGGATTGAGGATTGAGGATTGAAGATTGAGGATTGGGGATTGAGGATTGACGATTGAGGATTGAGCATTGAGGATTGAGAGTTGAGGATTGAGGATTGAAGATTGAGTATTGAGGATTGAAGGTTGAGGATTGAGGATTGAGTATTGAAGATTGAGGATTGGGTATTGAAGATTGAAGAATGAGGATTGAGGATTGAGGATTGAGGATTGAGGATTGATGATTGTGTATTGAGGATTGAAGATTGACGATTGAGGATTGAGGACTGAGGATTGATGATTGAGGATTGAGGATTGAGGATTGAAGATTGAGTATTGAGGATTGAAGATTGAGGATTGACGATTCAGGATTGAGGATTGAGGATTGAAGATTGAGTACTGAGGATTGGTAGATTAAGATTGAGGATTGAGGATTGAGGTTTGAGGATTGAAGATTGAGGATTGGGGACTGAGTATCGAGGGTTGAGTGATGAGAATTGATGTTTGTGGATAGAGATCTGAAGATTGCAGATTGAGTATTGAGTATTGAAAACTGTGAGTTGAGGATATTCTATTGATGATTGAGGATTGACAACTGATTGTTGCGGACTGAGGGCTGAAGATTGAGGATTAAGGATTGAGGATTCAGGATTGAGGTTTGAGGACTGAGGATTGAGGATTGAGGATTGAGGATTGAGGGTTGTGAATTGAGGACGAGGACTGAGGGTTGGGTATTGATGTTTGAAGTCTGATGATTGAGGATTGAGGATTGAGAATTGAGGATTGATGATTGAGGATTGAGTATTGAGGATTGAGGATTGAGGATTGAAGATTGAATATTGATGATTGAAGATTGAGCATCGAGGATTGAGGGTTGTGGATTGAGGACGAGGACTGAGGGTTGAGTATTGATGTTTGAGGTCTGAGGATTGAGGATTGAGGATTGAGAACAGAGGGTTGAGGATTGAGGATTGAGTGTTGAGAATTGATGTTAGAGGATTGAGATTTGATTATTGGATATTGTGGATTGAGTATTGAACAATGAGAATTCAGGATATTCTATTGAGTATTGAGAATTGAGGATTGATGGTTGAGTATTGAGGATTGATGGTTGAGGGTTGTGCGTTGAATATTGAGGATTGAGGATTGAGGATTGAGGATTGAGGATTGAGGATTGAAGATTCAGCATTGATGATTGAAGATGGGAGGAATGAGTATTGAGGGTTGAGGATTGAGGACGAGTACTGACGGTTGAGGATTGAGGTTTGAGGGTTGAGGATTGAAGATTGAGGATTGGGTATGGCGGGTTGAAGAATGAGGATTGCGGATTGAGGATTGAGGATTGAGGATTGAAGACTGAGGATTGAGGAATGAAGACTGAGTATTGAGGATTGAAGATTGGGGATTGAGGATTGAGGATTGAGGATTGAGGATTGAGGATTGAGGAGTGAAGATTGAGGATTGAGGATTGAGTGTTGAGGATTGAGGACTGAGGATTGTGGATTGAAGATTGAGTATTGAGGATTGAAGATTGAGGATTGAGGATTGAGGATTGAGGATTGAGGATTGAGGATTGAGGATTGAAGATTGAGGATTGGGGATTGAGGATTGACGATTGAGGATTGAGCATTGAGGATTGAGAGTTGAGGATTGAGGATTGAAGATTGAGTATTGAGGATTGAAGGTTGGGGATTGAGGATTGAGTATTGAAGATTGAGGATTGGGTATTGAGGATTGAAGAATGAGGATTGAGGATTGAGGATTGAGGATTGAGGATTGATGATTGTGTATTGAGGATTGAAGATTGACGATTGAGGATTGAGGACTGAGGATTGAGGATTGAGAATTGAGGATTGAGGATTGAGGAATGAAGATTGAGGATTGGGTATTGAGGATTGAAGAATGAGGATTGAGGATTGATTATTGAGGATTGAGGATTGAAGATTGAGGATTGAGGATTGAGGATTGAATATTGAGTATTGAGGATTGAAGATTGTGGATCGAGGATAGCGGGTTGAGGATTGAGGACGAGGACTGACGGTTGAGGATTGAGGTTTGGGGATTGAGGATTGAGGATTGAGGACTGAGGATTGAGGATTGAGGATTGACTATTGAGGACTGAAGATTGAGGACTGGGGACTGAGGATTGAAGATTGAGGATTAAGGATTGAGGATTGGGGAGTGAGGTTCTAGGATTGGAGATAGATTATTGAGGATTGAAGATTGAGGATTGAGGATTGAGGATTGAGAATTGAGAATTGAGGATGAGGACTAAGGGTTGAGGATTGAGGTTTGAGGAACGAGGATTGAGGATTGAAGATTGAGGACTGAGGATTGACGATTGAGTATTGAAGATTGAGGATTGATTACTGAGGATTGAGGATTGACGATTGAGGATTGAGGATTGGGGATTGGGGATTGAAGATTCAGTATTGAGGTTTGAAGATTGAGAATTGAAGATTGAGGATTGAACATTGAGGACTGAGCGTTCAGGGTTGAGTGACGAGAATTGATGTTTGTGGATAGAGATTTGAAGATTGCAGATTGAGTATTGAGTATTGAAAACAGTGAATTGAGGATATTCAATTGGGAATTGAGGATTGGCAACTGATTGTTGAGGACTGAGGGCTGAAGATTGAGGATGCAGGATTGAGGATTCAGAATTGAGGTTTGAGGACTGAGGATTGAGGTTTGAAATTGAGTACTGAGGATTGAAGATTGAGGATTGAGGATTGAGGATTCAGGATTGAGGATTCAGGATTGTGGTTTGTGGACCGAGGATTGAGGATTGAGGATTGAGGATTGAGAATTCAAGATTGAGGATTGAGGACTGAGGATTGAGGATTGAGGATTGAGGATTGAGGATTGAGGATTGAGGATGGAGGATTGAAGAGAGAGGACTGAGTGTTGAGGATTGAGTGTTGAGAATTGATGTTAGAGGATTGAGATTTGATTATTGGATATTGTGGATTGAGTATTGAACCATGAGAATTCAGGATATTCTATTGAGTATTGAGAAGTGAGGATTGATGGTTGAGTATTGAGGATTGATGGTTGAGGGTTTTGTGTTGAATATTGAGGATTGAGGATTGAGGATTGAGGATTGAGGACTGAAGATTGAGGATTGGGGATTGAGGGTCGACGATTGAGGATTGAGTATAGAGAATTGAGAATTGAGGATTGAGGATTGAGGATTGAGTATTGAGGGTTGAAGATTGAGGATTGAGGATTGAGGATTGATGATTGAGGACTCAGTGTTGATGGTTGAGTGATGAGAATTGATGTTTGTGGATAGAGATTTGAAGATTGAAGAATGGGGATTGAGTATTGAAAACTGTGAATTGAGGATATTCTATTGAGGATTGAGGATTGACAACTGATTGTTGAGGACTTAGGGCTGAAGATTGAGGATTCAGTGTTGAGGATTCAGGATTGAGGTTTGAGGACTGAGGATTGAGGATTGAGGATTGAGGATTGAGGATTGAGGATTGAGGATGCAGGATTGAAGAGAGAGGACTGAGTGTTGCGGATTGAGTGTTGAGAATTGATGTTAGAGGATTGAGATTTAATTATTGGATATTGTGGATTGAGTATTGAACCATGAGAATTCAGGATATTCTATTGAGTATTGAGAATTGAGGATTGATGGTTGAGTATTGAGGATTGATGGTTGAGGCTTGTGCGTTGAATATTGAGGATTGAGGATTGAGGATTGAGGATTGAGGATTGAGGATTGAAGATTCAGGATTGATGATTGAAGATGGGAGGAATGAGTATTGAGGGTTGAGGATTGAGGACGAGTACTGACGGTTGAGGATTGAGGTTTGAGGGTTGAGGATTGAAGATTGAAGATTGAGTATTGAGGATTGAAGAATGAGGATTGAGGATTGAGGATTGAGGATTGAGGATTGAGGATTGAAGACTGAGTATTGAGGATTGAAGATTGGGGATTGAGGATTGAGGATTGACGATTGAGGATTGAGGATTGGGGACTGAAGATTGAGTATTGAGGATTGAAGATTGAGGATTGACGATTGAGGATTGAGGATTGAGGATTGATGATTGAGGATTGGGGACTGAGGTTTGACGATTGAGTATTGAGTGTTGAGTGTTGAGAATTATGAATTGATTATTGAAGATTGAGTATTGAGGATTGAAGATTGAGGATTGAGGATTGAGGATTGAGGATTGAGGATTGAGGATTGAGGATGAGGGCTGAGGGTTGAGGATTGAGGTTTGAGGAATGAGGACTGAGGATTGAGGATTGAGAATTGAGGATTGAGGATTGAGGAATGAAGATTGAGGATTGGGTATTGAGGATTGAAGAATGAGGATTGAGGATTGATTATTGAGGATTGAGGATTGAAGATTGAGGATTGAGGATTGAGGATTGAATATTGAGTATTGAGGATTGAAGATTGTGGATCGAGGATAGCGGGTTGAGGATTGAGGACGAGGACTGACGGTTGAGGATTGAGGTTTGGGGATTGAGGATTGAGGATTGAGGGCTGAGGATTGAGGATTGAGGATTGAGCATTGAGGACTGAAGATTGAGGACTGGGGACTGAGGATTGAAGATTGAGGATTAAGGATTGAGGATTGGGGAGTGAGGTTCTAGGATTGGAGATAGATTATTGAGGATTGAAGATTGAGGATTGAGGATTGAGGATTGAGAATTGAGAATTGAGGATGAGGACTAAGGGTTGAGGATTGAGGTTTGAGGAACGAGGATTGAGGATTGAAGATTGAGGACTGAGGATTGACGATTGAGAATTGAAGATTGAGGATTGATTACTGAGGATTGAGGATTGACGATTGAGGATTGAGGATTGGGGATTGAGGATTGAAGATTCAGTATTGAGGTTTGAAGATTGAGAATTGAAGATTGAGGATTGAACATTGAGGACTGAGCGTTCAGGGTTGAGTGACGAGAATTGATGTTTGTGGATAGAGATTTGAAGATTGCAGATTGAGTATTGAGTATTGAAAACAGTGAATTGAGGATATTCAATTGGGAATTGAGGATTGGCAACTGATTGTTGAGGACTGAGGGCTGAAGATTGAGGATGCAGGATTGAGGATTCAGAATTGAGGTTTGAGGACTGAGGATTGAGGTTTGAAATTGAGTACTGAGGATTGAAGATTGAGGATTGAGGATTGAGGATTCAGGATTGAGGATTCAGGATTGTGGTTTGTGGACCGAGGATTGAGGATTGAGGATTGAGGATTGAGAATTCAAGATTGAGGATTGAGTATTGGGGGTTGTGGATTGAGGACGAGGACTGACGTCTGAGTATTGATGTTTGAGGTCTGAGGATTGAGGATTGAGGATAGAGAATTGAGGATTGCGGATTGAAGATTGGGGATTGGGTATTGATGATTGAAGAATGAGGATTGAGTATTGAGTATTGAGGATTGAGGATTGAAGATTGAGTATTGAGGATTGAAGATTGACGATTGAGGATTGAGGATTGAGGATTGAGGATTGAGGATTGAGGATTGAGGATTGAAGATTGAGTATTGAGGATTGAAGATTGGGGATTGAGGATTGAGGATTGAGGATTGAGGATTGAAGATTGAGTACTGAGCATTGAAGATTAAGATTGAGGATTGAGGATTGAGGATTGAGGATTGAAGATTGAGGATTGGGGACTGAGTATTGAGGGTTGAGTGATGAGAATTGATGTTTGTGGATAGAGGTCTGAAGATTGCAGATTGAGTATTGAGTATTGAAAACTGTGAATTGAGGATATTCTATTGAGGATTGAGGATTGACAACTGATTGTTGAGGACTTAGGGCTGAAGATTGAGGATTCAGTGTTGAGGATTCAGGATTGAGGTTTGAGGACTGAGGATTGAGGATTGAGGATTGAGGATTGAGGATTGAGGATTGAGGATGGAGGATTGAAGAGATAGGACTGAGTGTTGAGGATTGAGTGTTGAGTATTGATGTTAGAGTATTGAGATTTGATTATTGGATATTGTGGATTGAGTATTCAACCATGAGAATTCAGGATATTCTATTGAGTATTGAGAAGTGAGGATTGATGGTTGAGTATTGAGGATTGATGGTTGAGGGTTTTGTGTTGAATATTGAGGATTGAGGATTGAGGATTGAGGATTGAGGATTGAAGATTGAGGATTGTGGATTGAGGGTCGACGATTGAGGATTGAGTATAGAGAATTGAGAATTGAGGATTGAGGATTGAGGATTGAGTATTGAGGATTGAAGATTGAGGATTGAGGATTGAGGATTGATGATTGAGGACTGAGTGTTGATGGTTGAGTGATGAGAATTGATGTTTGTGGGTTGAGATTTGAAGACTGAAGAATGGGGATTGAGTATTGAAAACTGTGAATTGAGGATATTCTATTGAGGATTGAGGATTGACAACTGCTGTTGAGGACTTAGGGCTGAAGATTGAGGATTCAGTGTTGAGGATTCAGGATTGAGGTTTGAGGACTGAGGATTGAGGATTGAGGATTGAGGATTGAGGATTGAGGATTGAGGATTGAGGATTGAGGATGGAGGATTGAAGAGAGAGGACTGAGTGTTGAGGATTGAGTGTTGAGAATCGATGTTAGAGGATTGAGATTTGATTATTGGATATTGTGGATTGAGTATTGAACCATGAGAATTCAGGATATTCTATTGAGTATTGAGAATTGAGGACTGATGGTTGAGTATTGAGGATTGATGGTTGAGGCTTGTGCGTTGAATATTGAGGATTGAGGATTGAGGATTGAAGATTCAGTATTGATGATTGAAGATGGGAGGAATGAGTATTGAGGGTTGAGGATTGAGGACGAGTACTGACGGTTGAGGATTGAGGTTTGAGGGTTGAGGATTGAAGATTGAGGATTGGTTATTGACGATTGAGGATTGAGGATTGAGGATTGAGGATTGAGGATTGAGGATTGAGGATTGAGGATTGAAGATTGAGTATTGAGGATTGAAGATTGGGGATCGAGGATTGAGGATTGAGGATTGAGGATTGAAGATTGAGTACTGAGCATTGAAGATTAAGATTGAGGATTGAGGATTGAGTATTGAGGATTGAAGATTGAGGATTGGGGACTGAGTATTGAAGGTTGAGTGATGAGAATTGATGTTTGTGGATAGAGGTCTGAAGATTGCAGATTGAGTATTGAGTATTGAAAACTGTGAATTCAGGATATTCTATTGAGGATTGAGGATTGACAACTGATTGTTGAGGACTTAGGGCTGAAGATTGAGGATTCAGTGCTGAGGATTCAGGATTGAGGTTTGAGGACTGAGGATTGAGGATTGAGGATTGAGGATTGAGGATTGAGGATTGAGGATGGAGGATTGAAGAGAGAGGACTGAGTGTTGAGGATTGAGTGTTGCGAATTGATGTTAGAGGATTGAGATTTGGTTATTGGATATTGTGGATTGAGTATTGAACCATGAGAATTCAGGATATTCTATTGAGTATTGAGAAGTGAGGATTGATGGTTGAGTATTGAGGATTGATGGTTGAGGGTTTTGTGTTGAATATTGAGGATTGAGGATTGAGGATTGAGGATTGAGGATTGAAGATTGAGGATTGGGGATTGAGGGTCGACGATTGAGGATTGAGTATAGAGAATTGAGAATTGAGGATTGAGGATTGAGGATTGAGTATTGAGGGTTGAAGATTGAGGATTAGGTTTGAGGATTGATGATTGAGGACTCAGTGTTGATGGTTGAGTGATGAGAATTGATGTTTGTGGATAGAGATTTGAAGATTGAAGAATGGGGATTGAGTATTGAAAACTGTGAATTGAGGATATTCTATTGAGGATTGAGGATTGACAACTGATTGTTGAGGACTTAGGGCTGAAGATTGAGGATTCAGTGTTGAGGATTCAGGATTGAGGTTTGAGGACTGAGGATTGAGGATTGAGGATTGAGGATTGAGGATTGAGGATTGAGGATGGAGGATTGAAGAGCGAGGACTGAGTGTTGCGGATTGAGTGTTGAGAATTGATGTTAGAGGATTGAGATTTAATTATTGGATATTGTGGATTGAGTATTGAACCATGAGAATTCAGGATATTCTATTGAGTATTGAGAATTGAGGATTGATGGTTGAGTATTGAGGATTGATGGTTGAGGCTTGTGCGTTGAATATTGAGGATTGAGGATTGAGGATTGAGGATTGAGGATTGAGGATTGAAGATTCAGTATTGATGATTGAAGATGGGAGGAATGAGTATTGAGGGTTGAGGATTGAGGACGAGTACTGACGGTTGAGGATTGAGGTTTGAGGGTTGAGGATTGAAGGTTGAGGATTGGGTATTGAGGATTGAAGAATGAGGATTGAGGATTGAGGACTGAGGATTGAGGATTGAGGATTGAAGACTGAGTATTGAGGATTGAAGATTGGGGATTGAGGATTGAGGATTGACGATTGAGGATTGAGGATTGGGGACTGAAGATTGAGTATTGAGGATTGAAGATTGAGGATTGACGATTGAGGATTGAGGATTGAGGATTGATGATTGAGGATTGGGGACTGAGGTTTGACGAATGAGTATTGAGTGTTGAGTGTTGAGAATTATGAATTGATTATTGAAGATTGAGTATTGAGGATTGAAGATTGAGGATTGAGGATTGAGGATTGAGGATTGAGGATTGAGGATTGAGGATGAGGGCTGAGGGTTGAGGATTGAGGTTTGAGGAATGAGGACTGAGGATTGAGGATTGAGAATTGAGGATTGAGGATTGAGGAATGAAGATTGAGGATTGGGTATTGAGGATTGAAGAATGAGGATTGAGGATTGATTATTGAGGATTGAGGATTGAAGATTGAGGATTGAGGATTGAGGATTGAATATTGAGTATTGAGGATTGAAGATTGTGGATCGAGGATTGCGGGTTGAGGATTGAGGACGAGGACTGACGGTTGAGGATTGAGGTTTGGGGATTGAGGATTGAGGTTTGAGGACAGAGGATTGATGATTGAGGATTGAGCATTGAGGATTGAAGATTGAGGACTGGGGATAGAGTATTGAACCATGAGAATTCAGGATATTCTATTGAGTATTGAGAATTGAGGATTGATGGTTGAGTATTGAGGATTGATGGTTGAGGGTTGTGCGCTGAATATTGAGGATTGAGGATTGAGGATTGAGGATTGAGGATTGAAGATTGAATATTGCTGATTGAAGATTGAGGATCGAGGATTGAGGGTTGTGGATTGAGGACGAGGACTGAGGGTTGAGTATTGATGTTTGAGGTCTGAGGATTGAGGAATGAGGATTGAGAATTGAGGATTGAGGATTGAGGATTGAAGATTGAGGATTGGGTTTTGAGGATTGAATATTGAGGATTGGGTATGGAGGATTGAAGAATGAGGATTGAAGATTCAGGATTGGGTATTGAGGATTGAGTATTGAGGATTGAAGATTGAGGATTGAGGTTTGAGGATTGAGGATTGAGGATTGAGGATTGACGATTGCGGATTGAAGATTGAGTACTGAGCATTGAAGATTAAGATTGAGGATTGAGGATTGAGGATTGAGGATTGAATATTGAGGATTGGGGACTGAGTATTGAGGGTTGAGTGATGAGAATTGATGTTTGTGGATAGAGGTCTGAAGATTGCAGATTGAGTATTGAGTATTGAAAACTGTGAAGTGAGGATATTCTATTGAGGATTGAGGATTGACAACTGATTGTTGAGGACTTAGGGCTGAAGATTGAGGATTCAGTGTTGAGGATTCAGGATTGAGGTTTGAGGAATGAGGATTGAGGATTGAGGATTGAAGACTGAGGATTGGGTATTGAGGATTGAACATTGAGGATTGAGTGTTGAGGGTAGAGGATTGAGGATTGAGGATTGAAGGTTGAATATTAATGACTGAATATTGAGGATTGAGGATTGAGTGTTGTGGATTGAGGACGAGGACTGAGGGTTGAGTATTGATGTTTGAAGTCTGAGGATTCAGGATTGAGGATTGAGGATTGAGGATTGAAGATTGAGGATTCGGTATTGGGGATTGAAGAATGAGGATTGAGGAGTGAGGGCTCAGGATTGAGGATTGCAGATTGAGTATTGAGGGTTGAAGATTGAGGATTGAGGATAGAGGATTGAGGATTGAGGATTGAGGATTGAAGATTGAGGATTGGGGATTGAGGATTGACGATTGAGGATTGAGCATTGAGAATTGAGAGTTGAGGATTGATGATTGAAGTTTGAGTATTGAGAATTGAAGATTGAGGATTGAGGATTGAGGATTGAAGATTGAGGACTGAGTGTTGAGGGTTGAGTGATGAGAATTGATGTTTGTGGATTGAGATTTGAAGATTGAAGAATGGGGATTGAGTATTGAAAACTGTGAATTGTGGATATTCTATGGAGGACTGAGGATTGACAATTGATTGTTGAGGACTGAGGGCTGAAGATTGAGGATTCAGGATTGAGGATTCGGGATTGAGTTTTGAGGACTGAGGATTGAGGGTTGAGTATTGAGGATTGAGAATTGAAGATTGAGGATTGAGTATTGGGGGTTGTGGATTGAGGACGAGGACTGACGGTTGAGTATTGAAGTTTGAGGTCTGAGGATTGAGGATTGAGGATTGAGAATTGAGGATTGAAGATTGAGGATTGAGGTTTGAGGATTGAGGATTGAGGATTGAAGATTGAGGATTGGGGATTGAGGATTGTCGCTTGAGGATTGAGGATTGAGGATGGAGGATTGAAGAGAGAGGACTGAGTGTTGAGGATTGAGTGTTGAGAATTGATGTTAGAGGATTGAGATTTGATTATTGGATATTGTGGATTGAGTATTGAACCATGAGAATTCAGGATATTCTATTGAGTATTGAGAATTGTTGATTGATGGTTGAGTATTGAGGATTGATGGTTGAGGGTTGTGCGCTGAATATTGAGGATTGAGGATTGAGGATTGAAGATTGAGGATTGGGGATTGAGGATTGACGATTCAGGATTGAGCATTGAGGATTGAGAGTTGAGGATTGAGGATTGAAGATTGAGTATTGAGGATTGAAGATTGAGGATTGAGGATTGAGGATTGAAGATTGAGGACTGAGTGTTGAGGGTTGAGTGATGAGAATTGATGTTTGTGGATTGAGATTTGAAGATTGAAGAATGGGGATTGAATATTGAAAACTGTTAATTGAGGATACTCTATTGAGGACTGAGGATTGACAATTGATTGTTGAGGACTGAGGGCTGATATTGAGGATTCAGGATTGAGAATTCGGGATTGAGGTTTGAGGAATGTAGATTGAGGGTTGAGGACTGAGGATTGAGGATTGGCGCTCGAGGATTGAGGATTGAGGATGGAGGATTGAAGAGAGAGGACTGAGTGTCGAGGATTGAGTGTTGAGAATTGATGTTTGAGGATTGAGATTTGATTATTGAATATTGTGGATTGAGTATTGAACCATGAGAATTCAGGATATTCTATTGAGTATTGAGAACTGAGGATTGATGATTGAGTATTGAGGACTGATGGTTGAGGGTTGAGTGCTGAATACTGAGGATTGAGGATTGAGCATTGAGGATTGAGGATTGAGGATTGAAGATTGAGTATTGATGATTGAAGATGGGAGGATTGAGGTTTGAGGTTTGAGGATTGAGGACGAGTACTGACGGTTGAGGATTGAGGATTGAGGATTGAGGATTGAGGATTGAGGATTGAAGATTGAGTATTGAGGATTGGAGACTGAGGATTGAGGTTTGAGGATTGAGGATTGAGGATTGAAGATTGAGGATTGAAGATTGAGGATTGGGGATTGAGGATTGACGATTGAGGATTGAGCATTGAGGATTGAGAGTTGAGGATTAAGGATTGAAGATTGAGTATTGAGGATTGAAGATTGAGGGTTGAGGATTGAGGATTGAAGATTCAGTATTGATGATTGAAGATGGGAGGAATGAGTATTGAGGGTTGAGGATTGAGGACGAGTACTGACGGTTGAGGATTGAGGTTTGAGGGTTGAGGATTGAAGATTGAGGATTGGGTATTGCGGATTGAAGAATGAGGATTGCGGATTGAGGATTGAGGATTGAGCATTGAAGACTGAGGATTGAGGAATGAAGACTGAGTATTGAGGATTGAAGATTGGGGATTGAGGATTGAGGATTGAGGAATGAAGATTGAGGATTGAGGATTGAGTGTTGAGGATTGAGGACTGAGGATTGTGGATTGAAGATTGAGTATTGAGGATTGAGGATTGAGGATTGAGGATTGAGGATTGAGGATTGAGGATTGAGGATTGAGTGTTGAGGATTGGGGATTGAGGATTGACGATTGAGGATTGAGCATTGAGGATTGAGAGTTGAGGATTGAGGATTGAAGACTGAGTATTGAGGATTGAAGGTTGAGGATTGAGGATTGAGTATTGAAGATTGAGGATTGGGTATTGAGGATTGAAGAATGAGGATTGAGGATTGAGGATTGAGGATTGAGGATTGATGATTGAGTATTGAGGATTGAAGATTGACGATTGAGGATTGAGGATTGAGGATTGATGATTGAGGATTGAGGATTGAGGATTGAAGATTGAGTATTGAGGATTGAAGATTGAGGATTGACGATTCAGGATTGAGGATTGAGGATTGAAGATTGAGTACTGAGGATTGGTAGATTAAGATTGAGGATTGAGGATTGAGGATTGAGGATTGAAGATTGAGGATTGGGGACTGAGTATCGAGGGTTGAGTGATGAGAATTGATGTTCGTGGATAGAGATCTGAAGATTGCAGATTGACTATTGAGTATTGAAAACTGTGAGTTGAGGATATTCTATTGAGGATTGAGGATTGACAACTGATTGTTGCGGACTGAGGGCTGAAGATTGAGTATTAAGGATTGAGGATTCAGGATTGAGGTTTGAGAACTGAGGATTGAGGATTGAGGATTGAGGATTGAGGGTTGTGAATTGAGGACGAGGACTGAGGGTTGAGTATTGATGTTTGAAGTCTGAGGATTGAGGATTGAGGATTGAGAATTGAGGATTGAGGATTGAGGATTGAGTATTGAGGATTGAGGATTGAGAATTGAAGATTGAATATTGATGACTGAAGGTTGAGCATCGAGGATTGAGGGTTGTGGATTGAGGACGAGGACTGAGGGTTGAGTATTGATGTTTGAGGTCTGAGGATTGAGGATTGAGGATTGAGAATTGAGGATTGAGGATTGAGGATTGAAGATTGAGGATTGGGTGTTGAGGATTGAAGAATGAGGATTGAGGATTGAGGATTGAGGATTGAGTATTGACGTTTGAGGATTGAGGATTGAGTGTTGAGGGTAGAGGATTGAGGATTGAGGATTGAAGGTTGAATATTAATGACTGAATATTGAGGATTGAGGATTGAGGGTTGTGGATTGAGGACGAGGACTGAGGGTTGAGTATTGATGTTTGAAGTCTGAGGATTCAGGATTGAGGATTGAGAATTGAGGATTGAGGATTGAGGATTGAAGATTGAGGATTCGGTATTGAGGATTGAAGAATGAGGATTGAGGAGTGAGGACTGAGGATCGAGGATTGCAGATTGAGTATTGAGGGTTGAAGATTGAGGATTGAGGATTGAGGATTGAGGATTGAGGATTGAGGATTGAGGATTGAAGATTGAGTATCGAGGATTGAAGATTGAGGATGAGGGCTGAGGGCTGAGGACTGAGGTTTGAGGAATGAGGACTGAGGATTGAGGATTGAGAATTGAGGATTGAGGATTGAGGAATGAAGATTGAGGATTGGGTATTGAGGATTGAAGAATGAGGATTGAGGATTGATTATTGAGTATTGAGGATTGAAGATTGAGGATTGAGGATTGAGGATTGAATATTGAGTATTGAGGATTGAAGATTGTGGATCGAGGATAGCGGGTTGAGGATTGAGGACTGAAGATTGAGGACTGGGGATTGAGGATTGAAGATTGAGGATTAAGGATTGAGGATTGGGGAGTGAGGTTCTAGGATTGGAGATAGATTATTGAGGATTGAAGATTGAGGATTGAGGATTGAGGATTGAGAATTGAGAATTGAGGATGAGGACTAAGGGTTGAGGATTGAGGTTTGAGGAACGAGGATTGAGGATTGAAGATTGAGGACTGAGGATTGACGATTGAGTATTGAAGATTGAGGATTGATTACTGAGGATTGAGGATTGACGATTGAGGATTGAGGATTGGGGATTGAGGATTGAAGATTCAGTATTGAGGTTTGAAGATTGAGAATTGAAGATTGAGGATTGAACATTGAGGACTGAGCGTTCAGGGTTGAGTGACGAGAATTGATGTTTGTGGATAGAGATTTGAAGATTGCAGATTGAGTATTGAGTATTGAAAACAGTGAATTGAGGATATTCTATTGGGAATTGAGGATTGGCAACTGATTGTTGAGGACTGAGGGCTGAAGATTGAGGATGCAGGATTGAGGATTCAGAATTGAGGTTTGAGGGCTGAGGATTGAGGTTTGAAATTGAGTACTGAGGATTGAAGGTTGAGGATTGAGGATTGAGGATTCAGGATTGAGGATTCAGGATTGTGGTTTGTGGACCGAGGATTGAGGATTGAGGATTGAGGATTGAGAATTCAAGATTGAGGATTGAGTATTGGGGGTTGTGGATTGAGGACGAGGACTGACGGTTGAGTATTGATGTTTGAGGTCTGAGGATTGAGGATTGAGGATAGAGAATTGAGGATTGCGGATTGAAGATTGGGGATTGGGTATTGATGATTGAAGAATGAGGATTGAGTATTGAGTATTGAGGATTGAGGATTGAAGATTGAGTATTGAGGATTGAAGATTGACGATTGAGGATTGAGGATTGAGGATTGAGGATTGAGGATTGAGGATTGAGGATTGAGGATTGAAGATTGAGTATTGAGGATTGAAGATTGGGGATTGAGGATTGAGGGTTGAGGATTGAGGATTGAAGATTGAGTACTGCGCATTGAAGATTAAGATTGAGGATTGAGGATTGAGGATTGAGGATTGAAGATTGAGGATTGGGGACTGAGTATTGAGGGTTGAGTGATGAGAATTGATGTTTGTGGATAGAGGTCTGAAGATTGCAGATTGAGTATTGAGTATTGAAAACTGTGAATTGAGGATATTCTATTGAGGATTGAGGATTGACAACTGATTGTTGAGGACTTAGGGCTGAAGATTGAGGATTCAGTGTTGAGGATTCAGGATTGAGGTTTGAGGACT
Source organism: Calliopsis andreniformis (assembly GCF_051401765.1). Lineage (NCBI taxonomy): Eukaryota > Metazoa > Arthropoda > Insecta > Hymenoptera > Andrenidae > Calliopsis > Calliopsis andreniformis. The sequence goes on from NW_027480454.1 coordinate 4,112,103, forward strand.
GAGGATTGAGGATTGAGGATTGAGGATTGAGGATTGAGGATTGAGGATGGAGGATTGAAGAGATAGGACTGAGTGTTGAGGATTGAGTGTTGAGAATTGATGTTAGAGTATTGAGATTTGATTATTGGATATTGTGGATTGAGTATTGAACCATGAGAATTCAGGATATTCTATTGAGTATTGAGAAGTGAGGATTGATGGTTGAGTATTGAGGATTGATGGTTGAGGGTTTTGTGTTGAATATTGAGGATTGAGGATTGAGGATTGAGGATTGAGGATTGAAGATTGAGGATTGGGGATTGAGGGTCGACGATTGAGGATTGAGTATAGAGAATTGAGAATTGAGGATTGAGGATTGAGGATTGAGTATTGAGGATTGAAGATTGAGGATTGAGGATTGAGGATTGATGATTGAGGACTGAGTGTTGATGGTTGAGTGATGAGAATTGATGTTTGTGGATTGAGACTTGAAGATTGAAGAATGGGGATTGAGTATTGAAAACTGTGAATTGAGGATATTCTATTGAGGATTGAGGATTGACAACTGATTGTTGAGGACTTAGGGCTGAAGATTGAGGATTCAGTGTTGAGGATTCAGGATTGAGGTTTGAGGACTGAGGATTGAGGATTGAGGATTGAGGATTGAGGATTGAGGATTGAGGATGGAGGATTGAAGAGAGAGGACTGAGTGTTGCGGATTGAGTGTTGAGAATTGATGCTAGAGGATTGAGATTTAATTATTGGATATTGTGGATTGAGTATTGAACCATGAGAATTCAGGATATTCTATTGAGTAATGAGAATTGAGGATTGATGGTTGAGTATTGAGGATTGATGGTTGAGGCTTGTGCGTTGAATATTGAGGATTGAGGATTGAGGATTGAGGATTGAGGATTGAGGATTGAAGATTCAGTATTGATGATTGAAGATGGGAGGAATGAGTATTGAGGGTTGAGGATTGAGGACGAGTACTGACGGTTGAGGATTGAGGTTTGAGGGTTGAGGATTGAAGATTGAGGATTGGGTATTGAGGATTGAAGAATGAGGATTGAGGATTGAGGATTGAGGATTGAGGATTGAGGATTGAAGACTGAGTATTGAGGATTGAAGATTGGGGATTGAGGATTGAGGATTGACGATTGAGGATTGAGGATTGGGGACTGAAGATTGAGTATTGAGGATTGAAGATTGAGGATTGACGATTGAGGATTGAGGATTGAGGATTGATGATTGAGGATTGGGGACTGAGGTTTGACGATTGAGTATTGAGTGTTGAGTGTTGAGAATTATGAATTGATTATTGAAGATTGAGTATTGAGGATTGAAGATTGAGGATTGAGGATTGATTATTGAGGATTGAGGATTGAAGATTGAGGATTGATGATTGAGGATTGAAGATTGAGGATTGACGATTGAGGATTGAGGATTGAGGATTGAGGATTGAGGATTGAGGATGAGGGCTGAGGGTTGAGGATTGAGGTTTGAGGAATGAGGACTGAGGATTGAGGATTGAGAATTGAGGATTGAGGATTGAGGAATGAAGATTGAGGATTGGGTATTGAGGATTGAAGAATGAGGATTGAGGATTGATTATTGAGGATTGAGGATTGAAGATTGAGGATTGAGGATTGAGGATTGAATATTGAGAATTGAGGATTGATGGTTGAGTATTGAGGATTGATGGTTGAGGGTTGTGCGCTGAATATTGAGGATTGAGGATTGAGGATTGAGGATTGAGGATTGAAGATTGAATATTGCTGATTGAAGATTGAGGATCGAGGATTGAGTGTTGTGGATTGAGGACGAGGACTGAGGGTTGAGTATTGATGTTTGAGGTCTGAGGATTGAGGAATGAGGATTGAGAATTGAGGATTGAGGATTGAGGATTGAAGATTGAGGATTGGGTTTTGAGGATTGAATATTGAGGATTGGGTATGGAGGATTGAAGAATGAGGATTGAAGATTCAGGATTGGGTATTGAGGATTGAGTATTGAGGATTGAAGATTGAGGATTGAGGTTTGAGGATTGAGGATTGAGGATTGAGGATTGACGATTGCGGATTGAATATTGAGGATCGAATATTGAGGACTGAGGATTGAGGATTGAGGATTGAGGATTGAAGATTGAGGATTGGGGATTGAGGATTGACGATTCAGGATTGAGCATTGAGGATTGAGAGTTGAGGATTGAGGATTGAAGATTGAGTATTGAGGATTGAAGATTGAGGATTGAGGATTGAGGATTGAAGATTGAGGATTGAGTATTGAGTATTGAAGATTGATGATCGACGATTGAGGATTGAGGATTGAAGATTGAGGATTGGTTACTGAGTGTTGATGGTTGAATGATGAGAATTGTTGTTTGTGGATAGAGATTTGAAGATTGCAGGTTGAGTATTGAGTATTGAAAACTGTGAATAGATGATATTCTATTGAGGATTGAGGATTGACAACTGATTGTTGAGGACTGAAGGCTGAAGATTGAGGATTCAGGATTGATGTTTCAGGATTGAGGTTTGAGGACTGAGGATTGAGGATTGAGGATTGAGGATTGCGGATTGAGTATTGAGGATTGAAGATTGAGGATTGAGGATTGAGGATTGATGATTGAGGACTGAGTGTTGACGGTTGAGTGATGAGAATTGATGTTTGTGGATTGAGATTTGAAGATTGAAGAATGGGGATTGAGTATTGAAAACTGTGAACTGAGGATATCCTATTGAGGATTGAGGATTGACAACTGATTGTTGCGGACTCAGGGCTGAAGATTGAGGATTAAGGATTGAGGATTCAGGATTGAGGTTTGAGGACTGAGGATTGAGGATTGAGGATTGAGGATTGAGGGTTGTGAATTCAGGACGAGGACTGAGGGTTGAGTATTGATGTTTGAAATCTGAGGATTGAGGATTGAGGATTGAGAATTGAGGATTGAGGATTGAGGATTGAGGACTGAAGATTGAATATTGATGATTGAATATTGAGGATTGAGGACTGATGGTTGTGGATTGAGGACGAGGACTGAGGGTTGAGTATTGCTGTTTGAGGTCTGAGGATTGAGGATTGAGGATTGAGGATTGAAGATTGAATATTGATGATTGAAGATTGAGGATCGAGGATTGAGGGTTGTGGATTGAGGACGAGGACTGAGGGTTGAGTATTGATGTTTGAGGTCTGAGGATTGAGGATTGAGGATTGAGAATTGAGGATTGAGGATTGGTGATTGAGGATTGAGGATTGAGGATTAAGGATTCAGGATTGAGGATTGAGGATTGAGTATTGAGGATTGAGGGTTGAGGATTGAGGTTTTGAGGATTGAGGATTGAGGATTGAGGATTGAGGATTGAGGACAGAGGATTGAGGATTGAGGATTGATGGCTGCAAATTGATGATTGAAGATACAGAATTGAGGATGGAGTATTGCGGATTGAGGATTGAGGATTGAAAATTGAATATTGAGGATTGAGGATTGAGGATAGAATATTGTGGACTGAGGGTTGAGGATTGGGTGTTGAGAATTGATGTTTGAGGAATTGGGATCTGAATGTTGAAGATTGTGGATTTAGTATTTAAAACTGTGACTTAAGGATATACTGTTGAGGATTGAGAATTGAGGATTGAGGATTGAGGTTTGAGGATTGAGGATTGAGGATTGAGGATTGAGGATTAAGGATTGAGGATTGAGGATTGAGGATTGAGGATTGAGGACTGATGATTGAGGATTGAGGATTGAGGATTGAGGATTGAGGATTGAGGATTGAGGATTGAGGACTGAGGATTGAGGATTGAGGATTGAAGATTGAGGGTTGGGGATTGAGGGTTGACGATTGAGGATTGAGTATAGAGAATTGAGAATTGAGGATTGAGGATTGAGGATTGAGGATTGAGTATTGAGGATTGAAGATTGAGGATTGAGGATTGAGGATTGATGATTGAGGACTGAGTGTTGACGGTTGAGTGATGAGAATTGATGTTTGTGGATTGAGATTTGAAGATTGAAGAATGGGGATTGAGTATTGAAAACTGTGAACTGAGGATATTCTATTGAGGATTGAGGATTGACAACTGATTGTTGCGGACTCAGGGCTGAAGATTGAGGATTATGGATTGAGGATTCAGGATTGAGGTTTGAGGACTGAGGATTGAGGATTGAGGATTGAGGATTGAGGGTTGTGAATTCAGGACGAGGACTGAGGGTTGAGTATTGATGTTTGAAATCTGAGGATTGAGGATTGAGGATTGAGAATTGAGGATTGAGGATTGAGGATTGAGGACTGAAGATTGAATATTGATGATTGAATATTGAGGATTGAGGACTGATGGTTGTGGATTGAGGACGAGGACTGAGGGTTGAGTATTGCTGTTTGAGGTCTGAGGATTGAGGATTGAGGATTGAGGATTGAAGATTGAATATTGATGATTGAAGATTGAGGATCGAGGATTGAGGGTTGTGGATTGAGGACGAGGACTGAGGGTTGAGTATTGATGTTTGAGGTCTGAGGATTGAGGATTGAGGATTGAGAATTGAGGATTGAGGATTGCGGATAGAAGATTGAGGATTGGGTATTGCGGATTGAACATTGAGGATTGAGGATTGAGGATTGAGGATTGAGGATTGAGGATTGAGGACTGAAGATTGAATATTGATGATTGAATATTGAGGATTGAGGACTGATGGTTGTCGATTGAGGACGAGGACTGAGGGTTGAGTATTGCTGTTTGAGGTCTGAGGATTGAGGATTGAGGATTGAGAATTGAGGATTGAGGATTGAGGATTGAAGATTGAGGATTGGGTATTGAGGATTGAAGAATGAGGATTGAGGATTGAGGATTGAGGATTGAGGATTGAAGACTGAGTGTTGAGGGTTGAGTGATGAGAATTGATGTTTGTGGATACAGATTTGAAAATTGCAGATTGAGTATTGAGTATTGAAAACTGTGAATTGATGATATTCTCTTGAGGATTGAGGATTGACAACTGATTGTTGAGGACTGAGGGCTGAAGGTTGAGGATTCAGGATTGAGGATTCAGGATTGTGGTTTGAGGACCGAGGATTGAGGATTGAGTATTGAGGATTGAGAATTGAAGATTGAGGATTGAGTATTGGTGGTTGTGGATTGAGGACGAGGACTGACGGTTGAGTATTGATGTTTGAGGTCTGAGGATTGAGGATTGAGGATTGAGAATTGAGGATTGCGGATTGAAGATTGGGGATTGGGTATTGATGATTGAAGAATGAGGATTGAGTATTGAGTATTGAGGATTGAGGATTGAAGATTGAGTATTGAGGATTGCAGATTGACGATTGAGGATTGAGGATTGAGGATGAGGATTGAGGATTGAGGATTGAGGATTGAGGATTGAAGATTGAGTATTGAGGATAGAAGATTGGGGATTGAGGATTGAGGATTGAGGATTGAGGATTGAAGATTGAGTACTGAGCATTGAAGATTAAGATTGAGGATTGAGGATTGAGGATTGAGGATTGAATATTGAGGATTGGGGACTGAGTATTGAGGGTTGAGTGATGAGAATTGATGTTTGTGGATTGAGGTCTGAAGATTGCAGATTGAGTATTGAGTATTGAAAACTGTGAGTTGAGGATATTCTATTTAGGATTGAAGATTGACAACTGATTGTTGAGGACCTAGGGCTGAAGATTGAGGATCCAGTGTTGAGGATTCAGGATTGAGGTTTGAGGACTGAGGATTGAGGATTGAGGATTGAGGATTGAGGATTGAAGACTGAGGATTGGGTATTGAGGATTGAACATTGAGGATTGAGTGTTGAGGGTAGAGGATTGAGGATTGAGGATTGAAGGTTGAATATTAATGACTGAATATTGAGGATTGAGGATTGAGAGTTGTGGATTGAGGACGAGGACTGAGCGTTGAGTATTGATGTTTGAAGTCTGAGGATTCAGGATTGAGGATTGAGAATTGAGGATTGAGGATTGAGGATTGAATATTGAGGATTGGGTATTGAGGATTGAAGAATGAGGATTGAAGGTTCAGGATTGGGTATTGAGGATTGAGTATTGAGGATTGAAGATTGAGGATTGAGGATTGAGTATTGAGGATTGAGGATTGAGGATTGACGATTGCGGATTGAATATTGAGGATCGAAGATTGAGGACTGAGGATTGAGGATTGAGGATTGAGGATTGAGGATTGAGGACTGAAGATTGAGGATTGGGGATTGAGGATTGACGATTCAGGATTGAGCATTGAGGATTGAGAGTTGAGGATTGAGGATTGAAGATTGAGTATTGAGGATTGAAGATTGAGGATTGAGGATTGAGGATTGAAGATTGAGGACTGAGTGTTGAGGGTTGAGTGATGAGAATTGATGTTTGTGGATTGAGATTTGAAGATTGAAGAATAGGGATTGAGTATTGAAAACTGTTAATTGAGGATACTCTATTGAGGACTGAGGATTGACAATTGATTGTTGAGGACTGAGGGCTGATATTGAGGATTCAGGATTGAGAATTCGGGATTGAGGTTTGAGGACTGTAGATTGAGGGTTGAGGACTGAGGATTGAGGATTGGCGCTTGAGGATTGAGGATTGAGGATGGAGGATTGAAGAGAGAGGACTGAGTGTTGAGGATTGAGTGTTGAGAATTGATGTTTGAGGATTGAGATTTGATTATTGAATATTGTGGATTGAGTATTGAACCATGAGAATTCAGGATATTCTATTGAGTATTGAGAACTGAGGATTGATGATTGAGTATTGAGGACTGATGGTTGAGGGTTGAGTGCTGAATACTGAGGATTGAGGATTGAGCATTGAGGATTGAGGATTGAGGATTGAGGATTGAGGACTGAGGATTGAGGATTGAGGATTGAGGATTGAGGATTGAGGATTGAGGATTGGGGATTCAGGATTGTGGTTTGAGGACTGAGGATTGAGGTTTGAGGATTGAGGATTGAGAATTGAAGATTGAGGATTGAGTGTTGATGATTGAGGATTGAGGATTGAGGATTGAGGATTGAGGATTGAAGATTGAGGATTGAGGATTGAGGACTGAGGATTGAGGATTGAGGATTGAAGAGAGAGGACTGAGTATTGACGATTTAGTGTTGAGAATTGATGTTTGAGGATTGAGATTTGATTATTGAATTTTGTGGATTGAGTATTGAACCATGAGAATTCAGGATATTCTATTGAGTATTGAGAAGTGAGGATTGATGGTTGAGTATTGAGGATTGATGGTTGAGGGTTTTGTGTTGAATATTGAGGGTTGAGGATTGAGGATTGAGGATTGAGGATTGAAGATTGAGGATTGGGGATTGAGGGTTGACGATTGAGGATTGAGTATAGAGAATTGAGAATTAAGGATTGAGGATTGAGGATTGAGTATTGAAGATTGAAGAATGGGGATTGAGTATTGAAAACTGTGAACTGAGGATATTCTATTGAGGATTGAGGATTGACAACTGATTGTTGCGGACTCAGGGCTGAAGATTGAGGATTAAGGATTGAGGATTCAGGATTGAGGTTTGAGGACTGAGGATTGAGGATTGAGGATTGAGGATTGAGGGTTGTGAATTCAGGACGAGGACTGAGGGTTGAGTATTGATGTTTGAAATCTGAGGACTGAGGATTGAGGATTGAGAATTGAGGATTGAGGATTGAGGATTGAGGACTGAAGATTGAATATTGATGATTGAATATTGCGGATTGAGGACTGATGGTTGTGGATTGAGGACGAGGACTGAGGGTTGAGTATTGCTGTTTGAGGTCTGAGGATTGAGGATTGAGGATTGAGGATTGAAGATTGAATATTGATGATTGAAGATTGAGGATCGAGGATTGAGGGTTGTGGATTGAGGACGAGGACTGAGGGTTGAGTATTGATGTTTGAGGTCTGAGGATTGAGGATTGAGGATTGAGAATTGAGGATTGAGGATTGCGGATAGAAGATTGAGGATTGGGTATTGCGGATTGAACATTGAGTATTGAGGATTGAGGATTGAGGATTGAGGATTGAGGACTGAAGATTGAATATTGATGATTGAATATTGAGGTTTGAGGACTGATGATTGTGGATTGAGGACGAGGACTGAGGGTTGAGTATTGCTGTTTGAGGTCTGAGGATTGAGGATTGAGGATTGAGAATTGAGGATTGAGGATTGAGGATTGAAGATTGAGGATTGGGTATTGAGGATTGAAGAATGAGGATTGAGGATTGAGGATTGAGGATTGAGGATTGAAGACTGAGTGTTGAGGGTTGAGTGATGAGAATTGATGTTTGTGGATAGAGATTTGAAGATTGCAGATTGAGTATTGAGTATTGAAAACTGTGAATTGATGATATTCTCTTGAGGATTGAGGATTGACAACTGATTGTTGAGGACTGAGTGCTGAAGGTTGAGGATTCAGGATTGAGGATTCAGGATTGTGGTTTGAGGACCGAGGATTGAGGATTGAGTATTGAGGATTGAGAATTGAAGATTGAGGATTGAGTATTGGTGGTTGTGGATTGAGGACGAGGACTGACGGTTGAGTATTGATGTTTGAGGTCTGAGGATTGAGGATTGAGGATTGAGAATTGAGGATTGCGGATTGAAGATTGGGGATTGGGTATTGATGATTGAAGAATGAGGATTGAGTATTGAGTATTGAGGATTGAGGATTGAAGATTGAGTATTGAGGATTGCAGATTGACGATTGAGGATTGAGGATTGAGGATGAGGATTGAGGATTGAGGATTGAGGATTGAGGATTGAAGATTGAGTATTGAGGATAGAAGATTGGGGATTGAGGATTGAGGATTGAGGATTGAGGATTGAAGATTGAGTACTGAGCATTGAAGATTAAGATTGAGGATTGAGGATTGAGGATTGAGGATTGAATATTGAGGATTGGGGACTGAGTATTGAGGGTTGAGTGATGAGAATTGATGTTTGTGGATTGAGGTCTGAAGATTGCAGATTGAGTATTGAGTATTGAAAACTGTGAGTTGAGGATATTCTATTTAGGATTGAAGATTGACAACTGATTGTTGAGGACCTAGGGCTGAAGATTGAGGATCCAGTGTTGAGGATTCAGGATTGAGGTTTGAGGACTGAGGATTGAGGATTGAGGATTGAGGATTGAGGATTGAAGACTGAGGATTGGGTATTGAGGATTGAACATTGAGGATTGAGTGTTGAGGGTAGAGGATTGAGGATTGAGGATTGAAGGTTGAATATTAATGACTGAATATTGAGGATTGAGGATTGAGAGTTGTGGATTGAGGACGAGGACTGAGCGTTGAGTATTGATGTTTGAAGTCTGAGGATTCAGGATTGAGGATTGAGAATTGAGGATTGAGGATTGAGGATTGAATATTGAGGATTGGGTATTGAGGATTGAAGAATGAGGATTGAAGGTTCAGGATTGGGTATTGAGGATTGAGTATTGAGGATTGAAGATTGAGGATTGAGGATTGAGTATTGAGGATTGAGGATTGAGGATTGACGATTGCGGATTGAATATTGAGGATCGAAGATTGAGGACTGAGGATTGAGGATTGAGGATTGAGGATTGAGGATTGAGGACTGAAGATTGAGGATTGGGGATTGAGGATTGACGATTCAGGATTGAGCATTGAGGATTGAGAGTTGAGGATTGAGGATTGAAGATTGAGTATTGAGGATTGAAGATTGAGGATTGAGGATTGAGGATTGAAGATTGAGGACTGAGTGTTGAGGGTTGAGTGATGAGAATTGATGTTTGTGGATTGAGATTTGAAGATTGAAGAATAGGGATTGAGTATTGAAAACTGTTAATTGAGGATACTCTATTGAGGACTGAGGATTGACAATTGATTGTTGAGGACTGAGGGCTGATATTGAGGATTCAGGATTGAGAATTCGGGATTGAGGTTTGAGGACTGTAGATTGAGGGTTGAGGACTGAGGATTGAGGATTGGCGCTTGAGGATTGAGGATTGAGGATGGAGGATTGAAGAGAGAGGACTGAGTGTTGAGGATTGAGTGTTGAGAATTGATGTTTGAGGATTGAGATTTGATTATTGAATATTGTGGATTGAGTATTGAACCATGAGAATTCAGGATATTCTATTGAGTATTGAGAACTGAGGATTGATGATTGAGTATTGAGGACTGATGGTTGAGGGTTGAGTGCTGAATACTGAGGATTGAGGATTGAGCATTGAGGATTGAGGATTGAGGATTGAGGATTGAGGACTGAGGATTGAGGATTGAGGATTGAGGATTGAGGATTGAGGATTGAGGATTGGGGATTCAGGATTGTGGTTTGAGGACTGAGGATTGAGGTTTGAGGATTGAGGATTGAGAATTGAAGATTGAGGATTGAGTATTGATGATTGAGGATTGAGGATTGAGGATTGAGGATTGAGGATTGAAGATTGAGGATTGAGGATTGAGGACTGAGGATTGAGGATTGAGGATTGAAGAGAGAGGACTGAGTATTGACGATTTAGTGTTGAGAATTGATGTTTGAGGATTGAGATTTGATTATTGAATTTTGTGGATTGAGTATTGAACCATGAGAATTCAGGATATTCTATTGAGTATTGAGAAGTGAGGATTGATGGTTGAGTATTGAGGATTGATGGTTGAGGGTTTTGTGTTGAATATTGAGGGTTGAGGATTGAGGATTGAGGATTGAGGATTGAAGATTGAGGATTGGGGATTGAGGGTTGACGATTGAGGATTGAGTATAGAGAATTGAGAATTAAGGATTGAGGATTGAGGATTGAGTATTGAAGATTGAAGAATGGGGATTGAGTATTGAAAACTGTGAACTGAGGATATTCTATTGAGGATTGAGGATTGACAACTGATTGTTGCGGACTCAGGGCTGAAGATTGAGGATTAAGGATTGAGGATTCAGGATTGAGGTTTGAGGACTGAGGATTGAGGATTGAGGATTGAGGATTGAGGGTTGTGAATTCAGGACGAGGACTGAGGGTTGAGTATTGATGTTTGAAATCTGAGGACTGAGGATTGAGGATTGAGAATTGAGGATTGAGGATTGAGGATTGAGGACTGAAGATTGAATATTGATGATTGAATATTGCGGATTGAGGACTGATGGTTGTGGATTGAGGACGAGGACTGAGGGTTGAGTATTGCTGTTTGAGGTCTGAGGATTGAGGATTGAGGATTGAGGATTGAAGATTGAATATTGATGATTGAAGATTGAGGATCGAGGATTGAGGGTTGTGGATTGAGGACGAGGACTGAGGGTTGAGTATTGATGTTTGAGGTCTGAGGATTGAGGATTGAGGATTGAGAATTGAGGATTGAGGATTGCGGATAGAAGATTGAGGATTGGGTATTGCGGATTGAACATTGAGTATTGAGGATTGAGGATTGAGGATTGAGGATTGAGGACTGAAGATTGAATATTGATGATTGAATATTGAGGTTTGAGGACTGATGATTGTGGATTGAGGACGAGGACTGAGGGTTGAGTATTGCTGTTTGAGGTCTGAGGATTGAGGATTGAGGATTGAGAATTGAGGATTGAGGATTGAGGATTGAAGATTGAGGATTGGGTATTGAGGATTGAAGAATGAGGATTGAGGATTGAGGATTGAGGATTGAGGATTGAAGACTGAGTGTTGAGGGTTGAGTGATGAGAATTGATGTTTGTGGATAGAGATTTGAAGATTGCAGATTGAGTATTGAGTATTGAAAACTGTGAATTGATGATATTCTCTTGAGGATTGAGGATTGACAACTGATTGTTGAGGACCGAGTGCTGAAGGTTGAGGATTCAGGATTGAGGATTCAGGATTGTGGTTTGAGGACCGAGGATTGAGGTTTGAGGATTGAGGATTGAGAATTGAAGATTGAGGATTGAGTATTGGTGGTTGTGGATTGAGGACGAGGACTGACGGTTGAGTATTGATGTTTGAGGTCTGAGGATTGAGGATTGAGGATTGAGAATTGAGTATTGCGGATTGAAGATTGGGGATTGGGTATTGATGATTGAAGAATGAGGATTGAGTATTGAGTATTGAGGATTGAGGATTGAAGATTGAGGATTGAGGATTGAGGATTGAGGATTGAGGATTGAGGATTGAGGATTGAGGATTGAGCACTGAGGATTGAGGTTTGAGCATTGAGATTTGATATTGAAAATTGAGGGTTGAGTATTGAAAACTGAGCATTGAGGATATACTGTTGAGGATTGAGGATTGAGGGTTGAGTACTGAGGATTGAGGATTGAAGACTGAGGATTGACGATAGAGTATTGAAGATTGAGGAATGAGGGTTGAGCATTGAGTGTTGAGAATTGTTGTTCGTAGACTGAGATTTGAAGAATGAGGATTGAGTATTGAATTCTGAGAATTGAAGCTATTTTATTGAGGATTGAGGATTGAGGATTGAGGACTGAGGATTGAGGATTGGTGACCGAGGATTGAGGATTGAGGATTAAGGATTCAGGATTGAGGGTTGAGGATTGAGTATTGAGGATTGAGGGTGGAGGATTGAGGTTTTGAGGATTGAGTATTGAGGATTGAGGATTGAGGATTGAGGACAGAGGATTGAGGATTGAGGATTGATGGCTGCAGATTGATGATTGAAGATACAGAACTGAGGATGGAGTAATGCGGATTGAGGATTGAGGATTGAGAATTGAATACTGAGGATTGAGGGTTGAGGATAGAATATTGTGGACTGAGGGTTGAGGATTGGGTGTTGAGAATTGATGTTTGAGGATTGAGATCTGAATGTTGAAGATTGTGGATTTAGTATTTAAAACTGTGACTTAAGGATATACTGTTAAGGATTGAGAATTGAGGATTGAGGATTGAGGTTTGAGGATTGAGGATTGAGGATTGAGGATTGAGGATTGAGGATTGAGGATTGAGGATTGAGGATTGAGGATTGAGGACTGATGATTGAGGATTGAATATTGAGTATTGAGGATTGAAGATTGTGGATCGAGGATTGCGGGTTGAGGATTGAGGACGAGGACTGACGGTTGAGGATTGAGGTTTGGGGATTGAGGATTGAGGTTTGAGGACAGAGGATTGATGATTGAGGATTGAGCATTGAGGATTGAAGATTGAGGACTGGGGATAGAGTATTGAACCATGAGAATTCAGGATATTCTATTGGGTATTGAGAATTGAGGATTGATGGTTGAGTATTGAGGATTGATGGTTGAGGGTTGTGCGCTGAATATTGAGGATTGAGGATTGAGGATTGAGGATTGAGGATTGAAGATTGAATATTGCTGATTGAAGATTGAGGATCGAGGATTGAGGGTTGTGGATTGAGGACGAGGACTGAGGGTTGAGTATTGATGTTTGAGGTCTGAGGATTGAGGAATGAGGATTGAGAATTGAGGATTGAGGATTGAGGATTGAAGATTGAGGATTGGGTTTTGAGGATTGAATATTGAGGATTGGGTATGGAGGATTGAAGAATGAGGATTGAAGATTCAGGATTGGGTATTGAGGATTGAGTATTGAGGATTGAAGATTGAGGATTGAGGTCTGAAGATTGCAGATTGAGTATTGAGTATTGAAAACTGTGAAGTGAGGATATTCTATTGAGGATTGAAGATTGACAACTGATTGTTGAGGACCTAGGGCTGAAGATTGAGGATCCAGTGTTGAGGATTCAGGATTGAGGTTTGAGGACTGAGGATTGAGGATTGAGGATTGAGGATTGAGGATTGAAGACTGAGGATTGGGTATTGAGGATTGAACATTGAGGATTGAGTGTTGAGGGTAGAGGATTGAGGATTGAGGATTGAAGGTTGAATATTAATGACTGAATATTGAGGATTGAGGATTGAGAGTTGTGGATTGAGGACGAGGACTGAGCGTTGAGTATTGATGTTTGAAGTCTGAGGATTCAGGATTGAGGATTGAGAATTGAGGATTGAGGATTGAGGACTGAGGATTGAGGATTGAGGATTGAGGATTGAGGATTGAGGATTGAGGATTGGGGATTCAGGATTGTGGTTTGAGGACTGAGGATTGAGGTTTGAGGATTGAGGATTGAGAATTGAAGATTGAGGATTGAGTATTGATGATTGAGGATTGAGGATTGAGGATTGAGGATTGAGGATTGAAGATTGAGGATTGAGGATTGAGGACTGAGGATTGAGGATTGAGGATTGAAGAGAGAGGACTGAGTATTGACGATTTAGTGTTGAGAATTGATGTTTGAGGATTGAGATTTGATTATTGAATTTTGTGGATTGAGTATTGAACCATGAGAATTCAGGATATTCTATTGAGTATTGAGAAGTGAGGATTGATGGTTGAGTATTGAGGATTGATGGTTGAGGGTTTTGTGTTGAATATTGAGGGTTGAGGATTGAGGATTGAGGATTGAGGATTGAAGATTGAGGATTGGGTATTGAGGGTTGACGATTGAGGATTGAGTATAGAGAATTGAGAATTAAGGATTGAGGATTGAGGATTGAGTATTGAAGATTGAAGATTGAGGATTGAGGATTGAGGATTGATGATTGAGGACTGAGTGTTGACGGTTGAGTGATGAGAATTGATGTTTGTGGATTGAGATTTGAAGATTGAAGAATGGGGATTGAGTATTGAAAACTGTGAACTGAGGATATTCTATTGAGGATTGAGGACTGACAACTGATTGTTGCGGACTCAGGGCTGAAGATTGAGGATTAAGGATTGAGGATTCAGGATTGAGGTTTGAGGACTGAGGATTGAGGATTGAGGATTGAGGATTGAGGGTTGTGAATTCAGGACGAGGACTGAGGGTTGAGTATTGATGTTTGAAATCTGAGGACTGAGGATTGAGGATTGAGAATTGAGGATTGAGGATTGAGGATTGAGGACTGAAGATTGAATATTGATGATTGAATATTGCGGATTGAGGACTGATGGTTGTGGATTGAGGACGAGGACTGAGGGTTGAGTATTGCTGTTTGAGGTCTGAGGATTGAGGATTGAGGATTGAGGATTGAAGATTGAATATTGATGATTGAAGATTGAGGATCGAGGATTGAGGGTTGTGGATTGAGGACGAGGACTGAGGGTTGAGTATTGATGTTTGAGGTCTGAGGATTGAGGATTGAGGATTGAGAATTGAGGATTGAGGATTGCGGATAGAAGATTGAGGATTGGGTATTGCGGATTGAACATTGAGTATTGAGGATTGAGGATTGAGGATTGAAGATTGAGGATTGAGTATTGGGGGTTGTGGATTGAGGACGAGGACTGACGGTTGAGTATTGAAGTTTGAGGTCTGAGGATTGAGGATTGAGGATTGAGAATTGAGGATTGAAGATTGAGGATTGAGGTTTGAGGATTGAGGATTGAGGATTGAAGATTGAGGATTGGGGATTGAGGATTGTCGCTTGAGGATTGAGGATTGAGGATGGAGGATTGAAGAGAGAGGACTGAGTGTTGAGGATTGAGTGTTGAGAATTGATGTTAGAGGATTGAGATTTGATTATTGGATATTGTGGATTGAGTATTGAACCATGAGAATTCAGGATATTCTATTGAGTATTGAGAATTGAGGATTGATGGTTGAGTATTGAGGATTGATGGTTGAGGGTTGTGCGCTGAATATTGAGGATTGAGGATTGAGGATTGAAGATTGAGGATTGGGGATTGAGGATTGACGATTCAGGATTGAGCATTGAGGATTGAGAGTTGAGGATTGAGGATTGAAGATTGAGTATTGAGGATTGAAGATTGAGGATTGAGGATTGAGGATCGAAGATTGAGGACTGAGTGTTGAGGGTTGAGTGATGAGAATTGATGTTTGTGGATTGAGATTTGAAGATTGAAGAATGGGGATTGAATATTGAAAACTGTTAATTGAGGATACTCTATTGAGGACTGAGGATTGACAATTGATTGTTGAGGACTGAGGGCTGATATTGAGGATTCAGGATTGAGAATTCGGGATTGAGGTTTGAGGAATGTAGATTGAGGGTTGAGGACTGAGGATTGAGGATTGGCGCTCGAGGATTGAGGATTGAGGATGGAGGATTGAAGAGAGAGGACTGAGTGTCGAGGATTGAGTGTTGAGAATTGATGTTTGAGGATTGAGATTTGATTATTGAATATTGTGGATTGAGTATTGAACCATGAGAATTCAGGATATTCTATTGAGTATTGAGAACTGAGGATTGATGATTGAGTATTGAGGACTGATGGTTGAGGGTTGAGTGCTGAATACTGAGGATTGAGGATTGAGCATTGAGGATTGAGGATTGAGGATTGAAGATTGAGTATTGATGATTGAAGATGGGAGGATTGAGGTTTGAGGTTTGAGGATTGAGGACGAGTACTGACGGTTGAGGATTGAGGATTGAGGATTGAGGATTGAGAATTGAGGATTGAAGATTGAGTATTGAGGATTGAAGACTGAGGATTGAGGTTTGAGGATTGAGGATTGAGGATTGAAGATTGAGGATTGGGGATTGAGGATTGACGATTGAGGATTGAGCATTGAGGATTGAGAGTTGAGGATTAAGGATTGAAGATTGAGTATTGAGGATTGAAGATTGAGGATTGAGGATTGAGGATTGAAGATTCAGTATTGATGATTGAAGATGGGAGGAATGAGTATTGAGGGTTGAGGATTGAGGACGAGTACTGACGGTTGAGGATTGAGGTTTGAGGGTTGAGGATTGAAGATTGAGGATTGGGTATTGCGGATTGAAGAATGAGGATTGCGGATTGAGGATTGAGGATTGAGCATTGAAGACTGAGGATTGAGGAATGAAGACTGAGTATTGAGGATTGAAGATTGGGGATTGAGGATTGAGGATTGAGGAATGAAGATTGAGGATTGAGGATTGAGTGTTGAGGATTGAGGACTGAGGATTGTGGATTGAAGATTGAGTATTGAGGATTGAGGATTGAGGATTGAGGATTGAGGATTGAGGATTGAGGATTGAGTGTTGAGGATTGGGGATTGAGGATTGACGATTGAGGATTGAGCATTGAGGATTGAGAGTTGAGGATTGAGGATTGAAGACTGAGTATTGAGGATTGAAGGTTGAGGATTGAGGATTGAGTATTGAAGATTGAGGATTGGGTATTGAGGATTGAAGAATGAGGATTGAGGATTGAGGATTGAGGATTGAGGATTGATGATTGAGTATTGAGGATTGAAGATTGACGATTGAGGATTGAGGATTGAGGATTGATGATTGAGGATTGAGGATTGAGGATTGAAGATTGAGTATTGAGGATTGAAGATTGAGGATTGACGATTCAGGATTGAGGATTGAGGATTGAAGATTGAGTACTGAGGATTGGTAGATTAAGATTGAGGATTGAGGATTGAGGATTGAGGATTGAAGATTGAGGATTGGGGACTGAGTATCGAGGGTTGAGTGATGAGAATTGATGTTCGTGGATAGAGATCTGAAGATTGCAGATTGACTATTGAGTATTGAAAACTGTGAGTTGAGGATATTCTATTGAGGATTGAGGATTGACAACTGATTGTTGCGGACTGAGGGCTGAAGATTGAGTATTAAGGATTGAGGATTCAGGATTGAGGTTTGAGAACTGAGTATTGAGGATTGAGGATTGAGGATTGAGGGTTGTGAATTGAGGACGAGGACTGAGGGTTGAGTATTGATGTTTGAAGTCTGAGGATTGAGGATTGAGGATTGAGAATTGACGATTGAGGATTGAGGATTGAGTATTGAGGATTGAGGATTGAGGATTGAAGATTGAATATTGATGACTGAAGGTTGAGCATCGAGGATTGAGGGTTGTGGATTGAGGACGAGGACTGAGGGTTGAGTATTGATGTTTGAGGTCTGAGGATTGAGGATTGAGGATTGAGAATTGAGGATTGAGGATTGAGGATTGAAGATTGAGGATTGGGTGTTGAGGATTGAAGAATGAGGATTGAGGATTGAGGATTGAGGATTGAGTATTGACGTTTGAGGATTGAGGATTGAGTGTTGAGGGTAGAGGATTGAGGATTGAGGATTGAAGGTTGAATATTAATGACTGAATATTGAGGATTGAGGATTGAGGGTTGTGGATTGAGGACGAGGACTGAGGGTTGAGTATTGATGTTTGAAGTCTGAGGATTCAGGATTGAAGATTGAGAATTGAGGATTGAGGATTGAGGATTGAAGATTGAGGATTCGGTATTGAGGATTGAAGAATGAGGATTGAGGAGTGAGGACTGAGGATCGAGGATTGCAGATTGAGTATTGAGGGTTGAAGATTGAGGATTGAGGATTGAGGATTGAGGATTGAGGATTGAGGATTGAGGATTGAAGATTGAGTATCGAGGATTGAAGATTGAGGATGAGGGCTGAGGGTTGAGGACTGAGGTTTGAGGAATGAGGACTGAGGATTGAGGATTGAGAATTGAGGATTGAGGATTGAGGAATGAAGATTGAGGATTGGGTATTGAGGATTGAAGAATGAGGATTGAGGATTGATTATTGAGGATTGAGGATTGAAGATTGAGGATTGAGGATTGAGGATTGAATATTGAGTATTGAGGATTGACGATTGAGGATTGAGGATTGGGGATTGAGGATTGAAGATTCAGTATTGAGGTTTGAAGATTGAGAATTGAAGATTGAGGATTGAACATTGAGGACTGAGCGTTCAGGGTTGAGTGACGAGAATTGATGTTTGTGGATAGAGATTTGAAGATTGCAGATTGAGTATTGAGTATTGAAAACAGTGAATTGAGGATATTCTATTGGGAATTGAGGATTGGCAACTGATTGTTGAGGACTGAGGGCTGAAGATTGAGGATGCAGGATTGAGGATTCAGAATTGAGGTTTGAGGACTGAGGATTGAGGTTTGAAATTGAGTACTGAGGATTGAAGATTGAGGATTGAGGATTGAGGATTCAGGATTGAGGATTCAGGATTGTGGTTTGTGGACCGAGGATTGAGGATTGAGGATTGAGGATTGAGAATTCAAGATTGAGGATTGAGTATTGGGGGTTGTGGATTGAGGACGAGGACTGACGGTTGAGTATTGATGTTTGAGGTCTGAGGATTGAGGATTGAGGATAGAGAATTGAGGATTGCGGATTGAAGATTGGGGATTGGGTATTGATGATTGAAGAATGAGGATTGAGTATTGAGTATTGAGGATTGAGGATTGAAGATTGAGTATTGAGGATTGAAGATTGACGATTGAGGATTGAGGATTGAGGATTGAGGATTGAGGATTGAGGATTGAGGATTGAGGATTGAAGATTGAGTATTGAGGATTGAAGATTGGGGATTGAGGAATGAGGATTGAGGATTGAGGATTGAAGATTGAGTACTGCGCATTGAAGATTAAGATTGAGGATTGAGGATTGAGGATTGAGGATTGAAGATTGAGGATTGGGGACTGAGTATTGAGGGTTGAGTGATGAGAATTGATGTTTGTGGATAGAGGTCTGAAGATTGCAGATTGCATCAATCCTCAATTGGAGATTGATTATTGAGGATTGAAGATTGAGAATTGAGGATTCAGGATTGAGGATTGAGGATTGAATACTGAGGATTGAGGATTGAGGATTGAGGATGAGGGCTGAGAGTTCAGGATTGAGGTTTGAGGTCTGAGGACTGAGGATTGAGGATTGAGAATTGAGGATTGAGGATTGAGGATTGAAGATTGAGGATTGGGGACTGAGTGTTGAGGGTTGAGTGATGAGAATTGATGTTTGAGGACAGAGACTTGAAGACTGCAGATTGAGTATTGAGTATTGAAATCTGTGAATTGACGATATTCCATTGAGGATTGAGGATTGACAACTGATTGTTGAGGACTGAGGGCTGAAGATTGAGGATTCAGGATTGAGGATTCAGGATTGATGTTTGAGGACTGAGGATTGAGGATTGAGGATTGAAGATTGAAGATTGAGGATTGGGTATTGAGGATTGAAGAATGAGCATTGAGGATTGAGGATTGAGGATTGAGGATTGAAGATTGAGTATTGAGGATTGAAGATTGACGATTGGGAATAAAGGATTGAAGATTGAGGATTAAGGATCGAAGATTGGGGATTGAGGATCTAGGATTGGAGATTGATTATTGATGATTGAAGATTGAGGATTGAGGATTGAGAATTGAGAATTGAGGATGAGGACTGATGGTTGAGGATTGAGGTTTGAGGAATGAGGACTGAGGGTTGAGGATTGAGGATTGAGGATTGAGGATTGAGTATTGAAGATTGAGTACTGATGCCTGAGGATTGAGGATTGAGGATTGAGGATTGAGAATTGAAGATTGAAGATTGAGGATAGGATATTGAGGATGGCAGAATAAGGATTGAGGATTGAGGACTGAGGATTGAGGATTGGAGATTGATTATTGAGGATTGAGGCTTGAGGTCTGAGGACTGAGGATTTAGGATTGAGAATTGAGGATTGAGGATTGAGGATTGAAGATTGAGGATTGAAGATTGAGGATGGGGGACTGAGTGTTGAGGGTTGACTGATGAGAATTGAAGTTTGTGGATAGAGACTTTAAGATTGCAGATTGAGTATTGAGTATTGAAAGGTGTGAATTGACGATATTCTATTGAGGATTGAGAATTGACGACTGATTGTTGAGTACTGAGGGCTGAAGAGTGAGGATTCAGGATTGAGGATTCAGGATTGAGGTTTGAGGTCTGAGGATTGAGGATTGCGGATTGAACATTGAGGATTGTGGATTGAGGATTGAAGGTTGAATATTGATGAATGAAGATTGAGGATTGATGATTGAGGGTTGTGTATTGAGGACGAGGACTGAGGATTGAGTATTGATACTTGAGGACTGGGGATTGAATATTGAAGATTGAGGATTGAGGGTTGAAGATTGAGGATTAAGGATTGAGGATTGAGGATTGAGGATTGAGGATTAAAGATTGAATATTGATGATTGAAGATTGAGGATTGAGGATTGAGGATTGAGAAATGGGAATTGAGGATGAGGACTGAGGGATGAGGATTGAGGTTTGCGGAATGAGGACTGAGGGTTGAGGATTGAGGATTGAGGATTCAGGATTGAGGATTGAGGATTGAATACTGAGGATTGAGGATTGAGGATTGAGGATTGAGGATTGATGATTGAGGATTGGGTATTGCGGATTGAACATTGAGGATTGAGAATTGAGGATTGAGGATTGAGGATTGAGGATTGAGGATTGAGGATTGAGGATTGTAGATTGATGATAAAGGATTGAAGATTATTGAAGATTGATGATTAAGGATTGAAGATTGAGGATTGAGGATCTAGGATTGGAGATTGATTATTGAGGATTGAATATTGAGGATTGAGGATTGAGGATTGAGAAATGGGAATTGAGGATGAGGACTGAGGGATGAGGATTGAGGTTTGCGGAATGAGGACTGAGGGTTGAGGATTGAGGATTGAGGATTCAGGATTGAGGATTGAGGATTGAATACTGAGGATTGAGGATTGAGGATTGAGGATTGAGGATTGATGATTGAGGATTGGGTATTGCGGATTGAACATTGAGGATTGAGGATTGAGGATTGAGGATTGAGGATTGATGATTGAGGATTGGGTATTGCGGATTGAACATTGAGGATTGAGAATTGAGGATTGAGGATTGAGGATTGAGGATTGAGGATTGAGGATTGAGGATTGTAGATTGATGATAAAGGATTGAAGATTATTGAAGATTGATGATTAAGGATTCAAGATTGGGGATTGTGGATCTATGATTGGAGATTGATTATTGAGGATTGAAGATTGAGAATTGAGGATTCAGGATTGAGGATTGAGGATTGAATACTGAGGATTGAGGATTGAGGATTGAGGATTGAGGATTGATGATTGAGGATTGGGTATTGCGGATTGAACATTGAGGATTGAGAATTGAGGATTGAGGATTGAGGATTGAGGATTGAGGATTGAGGATTGAGGATTGTAGATTGATGATAAAGGATTCAAGATTATTGAAGATTGATGATTAAGGATTGAAGATTGAGGATTGAGGATCTAGGATTGGAGATTGATTATTGAGGATTGAATATTGAGGATTGAGGATTGAGGATTGAGAAATGGGAATTGAGGATGAGGACTGAGGGATGAGGATTGAGGTTTGCGGAATGAGGACTGAGGGTTGAGGATTGAGGATTGAGGATTCAGGATTGAGGATTGAGTATTGAAGATTGAGTATTGATGCCTGAGGATTGATGACTGAGGATTGAGGACTGAGGATTGAGGATTGAGGATTGATGATTGAAGATTGAGTATTGAGGATTCAATATTGAGGATTGTGGATTGAGGATTGAGGATTGAGGATAGAGGATTGAGGATTGAGGATTGAAGATTGAGTATTGAGGATTGAAGGTTGAGGATTGTGGATTGAGGATTGAGGATTGAGGATTGAATATTGAGGATTGGGGACTGAGTGTTGGGGGTTGAGTGATGAGAATTGATGTTTGTGGACAGAGACTTGAAGATTGCAGATTGAGTATTGTGTATTGAAAACTGTGAATTGATGATATTCTTTGGAGGATTGAGGATTGACAACTGATTGTTGAGTACTGAGGGCTGAAGAGTGAGGATTCAGGATTGAGGATTCAGGATTGAGGTTTGAGGTCTGAGGATTGAGGATTGCGGATTGAACATTGAGGATTGTGGATTGAGGATTGAAGGTTGAATATTGATGAATGAAGATTGAGGATTGATGATTGAGGGTTGTGTATTGAGGACGAGGACTGAGGATTGAGTATTGATACTTGAGGACTGGGGATTGAATATTGAAGATTGAGGATTGAGGGTTGAAGATTGAGGATTAAGGATTGAGGATTGAGGATTGAGGATTGAGGATTAAAGATTGAATATTGATGATTGAAGATTGAGGATTGATGATTGAGGGTTGTGGATTGAGGACGAGTACTGAGGGTGGAATATTGATGTTTGAGGCCTGAGGATTGAGGATTGAGGATTGAAATTGAGTATTGAGGATTGAAGATTGAGGATTGAGATTTGATTATTGAATGTTGTGGATTGAGTATTGAACCATGAGAATTCAGGATACTCTATTGAGTATTGAGAATTGAGGATTGATGGTTGAGTATTGAGGATTGATGGCTGAGGGTTGTGTGCTGAGTATTAAGGATTGAGGATTGAGGGTTGAGGATTGAGGACGAGGACTGACGGTTGAGGATTGAGGTTTGAGGATTGAGGATTGAGGATTGAGGTTTGAGGATTGAGGATTGAGGATTGAGGACTGAGGATTAAGGATTGAGGACTGGGCATTGAGGATTGAAGATTGATGACTGGGGATTGAGGATTGTAGATTGATGATTAAGGATTGAAGATTATTGAAGATTGATGATTAAGGATTGAAGATTGGGGATTGAGGATCTAGGATTGGAGATTGATTATTGAGGATTAAAGATTGAGGATTGAGGATTGAGGATTGAAGATTGAGGATTGAAGATTGAGGATGGGGGACTGAGTGTTGAGGGTTGACTGATGAGAATTGAAGTTTGTGGATAGAGACTTTAAGATTGCAGATTGAGTATTGAGTATTGAAAGGTGTGAATTGACGATATTCTATTGAGGATTGAGAATTGACGACTGATTGTTGAGGACTGAGGTCTGAAGGTTGAGGATTCAGGATTGTTGATTCAGGATTGAGGTTTGAGGACTGAGATTTGAGGACTGAGTATTGAGAATTGAGGTTTGAGGATTGAGGATTGAGGATTGATGATTGAGGATTGGGTATTGCGGATTGAACATTGAGGATTGAGGATTGAGGATTGAGGATTGAGGATTGAGGATTGAGGATTGAGGATTGAGGATTGAGGATTGAGGATTGTAGATTGATGATAAAGGATTGAAGATTATTGAAGATTGATGATTAAGGATTGAAGATTGAGGATTGAGGATCTAGGATTGGAGATTGATTATTGAGGATTGAATATTGAGGATTGAGGATTGAGGATTGAGAAATGAGAATTGAGGATGAGGACTGAGGGATGAGGATTGAGGTTTGCGGAATGAGGACTGAGGGTTGAGGATTGAGGATTGAGGATTCAGGATTGAGGATTGAGTATTGAAGATTGAGTATTGATGCCTGAGGATTGATGACTGAGGATTGAGGACTGAGGATTGTGGATTGAGGATTGAGGATTGAGGATTGAGGATTGAGGATTGAAGATTGAATATTGCTGATTGAAGATTGAGGATCGAGGATTGAGGGTTGTGGATTGAGGACGAGGACTGAGGGTTGAGTATTGATGTTTGAGGTCTGAGGATTGAGGAATGAGGATTGAGAATTGAGGATTGAGGATTGAGGATTGAAGATTGAGGATTGGGTTTTGAGGATTGAATATTGAGGATTGGGTATGGAGGATTGAAGAATGAGGATTGAAGATTCAGGATTGGGTATTGAGGATTGAGTATTGAGGATTGAAGATTGAGGATTGAGGTTTGAGGATTGAGGATTGAGGATTGAGGATTGACGATTGCGGATTGAAGATTGAGTACTGAGCATTGAAGATTAAGATTGAGGATTGAGGATTGAGGATTGAGGATTGAATATTGAGGATTGGGGACTGAGTATTGAGGGTTGAGTGATGAGAATTGATGTTTGTGGATAGAGGTCTGAAGATTGCAGATTGAGTATTGAGTATTGAAAACTGTGAAGTGAGGATATTCTATTGAGGATTGAGGATTGACAACTGATTGTTGAGGACTTAGGGCTGAAGATTGAGGATTCAGTGTTGAGGATTCAGGATTGAGGTTTGAGGAATGAGGATTGAGGATTGAGGATTGAAGACTGAGGATTGGGTATTGAGGATTGAACATTGAGGATTGAGTGTTGAGGGTAGAGGATTGAGGATTGAGGATTGAAGGTTGAATATTAATGACTGAATATTGAGGATTGAGGATTGAGTGTTGTGGATTGAGGACGAGGACTGAGGGTTGAGTATTGATGTTTGAAGTCTGAGGATTCAGGATTGAGGTTTGAGGAATGAGGATTGAGGATTGAGGATTGAAGACTGAGGATTGGGTATTGAGGATTGAACATTGAGGATTGAGTGTTGAGGGTAGAGGATTGAGGATTGAGGATTGAAGGTTGAATATTAATGACTGAAGATTGAGGATTGAGGATAGAGGATTGAGGATTGAGGATTGAGGATTGAAGATTGAGGATTGGGGATTGAGGATTGACGATTGAGGATTGAGCATTGAGAATTGAGAGTTGAGGATTGATGATTGAAGTTTGAGTATTGAGAATTGAAGATTGAGGATTGAGGATTGAGGATTGAAGATTGAGGACTGAGTGTTGAGGGTTGAGTGATGAGAATTGATGTTTGTGGATTGAGATTTGAAGATTGAAGAATGGGGATTGAGTATTGAAAACTGTGAATTGTGGATATTCTATGGAGGACTGAGGATTGACAATTGATTGTTGAGGACTGAGGGCTGAAGATTGAGGATTCAGGATTGAGGATTCGGGATTGAGTTTTGAGGACTGAGGATTGAGGGTTGAGTATTGAGGATTGAGAATTGAAGATTGAGGATTGAGTATTGGGGGTTGTGGATTGAGGACGAGGACTGACGGTTGAGTATTGAAGTTTGAGGTCTGAGGATTGAGGATTGAGGATTGAGAATTGAGGATTGAAGATTGAGGATTGAGGTTTGAGGATTGAGGATTGAGGATTGAAGATTGAGGATTGGGGATTGAGGATTGTCGCTTGAGGATTGAGGATTGAGGATGGAGGATTGAAGAGAGAGGACTGAGTGTTGAGGATT
Source organism: Calliopsis andreniformis (assembly GCF_051401765.1). NCBI lineage: Eukaryota > Metazoa > Arthropoda > Insecta > Hymenoptera > Andrenidae > Calliopsis > Calliopsis andreniformis. The sequence continues at coordinate 4,137,810 of NW_027480454.1, forward strand.
GAGTGTTGAGAATTGATGTTAGAGGATTGAGATTTGATTATTGGATATTGTGGATTGAGTATTGAACCATGAGAATTCAGGATATTCTATTGAGTATTGAGAATTGTTGATTGATGGTTGAGTATTGAGGATTGATGGTTGAGGGTTGTGCGCTGAATATTGAGGATTGAGGATTGAGGATTGAAGATTGAGGATTGGGGATTGAGGATTGACGATTCAGGATTGAGCATTGAGGATTGAGAGTTGAGGATTGAGGATTGAAGATTGAGTATTGAGGATTGAAGATTGAGGATTGAGGATTGAGGATTGAAGATTGAGGACTGAGTGTTGAGGGTTGAGTGATGAGAATTGATGTTTGTGGATTGAGATTTGAAGATTGAAGAATGGGGATTGAATATTGAAAACTGTTAATTGAGGATACTCTATTGAGGACTGAGGATTGACAATTGATTGTTGAGGACTGAGGGCTGATATTGAGGATTCAGGATTGAGAATTCGGGATTGAGGTTTGAGGAATGTAGATTGAGGGTTGAGGACTGAGGATTGAGGATTGGCGCTCGAGGATTGAGGATTGAGGATGGAGGATTGAAGAGAGAGGACTGAGTGTCGAGGATTGAGTGTTGAGAATTGATGTTTGAGGATTGAGATTTGATTATTGAATATTGTGGATTGAGTATTGAACCATGAGAATTCAGGATATTCTATTGAGCATTGAAGACTGAGGATTGAGGAATGAAGACTGAGTATTGAGGATTGAAGATTGGGGATTGAGGATTGAGGATTGAGGAATGAAGATTGAGGATTGAGGATTGAGTGTTGAGGATTGAGGACTGAGGATTGTGGATTGAAGATTGAGTATTGAGGATTGAGGATTGAGGATTGAGGATTGAGGATTGAGGATTGAGGATTGAGGATTGAGTGTTGAGGATTGGGGATTGAGGATTGACGATTGAGGATTGAGCATTGAGGATTGAGAGTTGAGGATTGAGGATTGAAGACTGAGTATTGAGGATTGAAGGTTGAGGATTGAGGATTGAGTATTGAAGATTGAGGATTGGGTATTGAGGATTGAAGAATGAGGATTGAGGATTGAGGATTGAGGATTGAGGATTGATGATTGAGTATTGAGGATTGAAGATTGACGATTGAGGATTGAGGATTGAGGATTGATGATTGAGGATTGAGGATTGAGGATTGAAGATTGAGTATTGAGGATTGAAGATTGAGGATTGACGATTCAGGATTGAGGATTGAGGATTGAAGATTGAGTACTGAGGATTGGTAGATTAAGATTGAGGATTGAGGATTGAGGATTGAGGATTGAAGATTGAGGATTGGGGACTGAGTATCGAGGGTTGAGTGATGAGAATTGATGTTCGTGGATAGAGATCTGAAGATTGCAGATTGACTATTGAGTATTGAAAACTGTGAGTTGAGGATATTCTATTGAGGATTGAGGATTGACAACTGATTGTTGCGGACTGAGGGCTGAAGATTGAGTATTAAGGATTGAGGATTCAGGATTGAGGTTTGAGAACTGAGGATTGAGGATTGAGGATTGAGGATTGAGGGTTGTGAATTGAGGACGAGGACTGAGGGTTGAGTATTGATGTTTGAAGTCTGAGGATTGAGGATTGAGGATTGAGAATTGAGGATTGAGGATTGAGGATTGAGTATTGAGGATTGAGGATTGAGAATTGAAGATTGAATATTGATGACTGAAGGTTGAGCATCGAGGATTGAGGGTTGTGGATTGAGGACGAGGACTGAGGGTTGAGTATTGATGTTTGAGGTCTGAGGATTGAGGATTGAGGATTGAGAATTGAGGATTGAGGATTGAGGATTGAAGATTGAGGATTGGGTGTTGAGGATTGAAGAATGAGGATTGAGGATTGAGGATTGAGGATTGAGTATTGACGTTTGAGGATTGAGGATTGAGTGTTGAGGGTAGAGGATTGAGGATTGAGGATTGAAGGTTGAATATTAATGACTGAATATTGAGGATTGAGGATTGAGGGTTGTGGATTGAGGACGAGGACTGAGGGTTGAGTATTGATGTTTGAAGTCTGAGGATTCAGGATTGAGGATTGAGAATTGAGGATTGAGGATTGAGGATTGAAGATTGAGGATTCGGTATTGAGGATTGAAGAATGAGGATTGAGGAGTGAGGACTGAGGATCGAGGATTGCAGATTGAGTATTGAGGGTTGAAGATTGAGGATTGAGGATTGAGGATTGAGGATTGAGGATTGAGGATTGAGGATTGAAGATTGAGTATCGAGGATTGAAGATTGAGGATGAGGGCTGAGGGTTGAGGACTGAGGTTTGAGGAATGAGGACTGAGGATTGAGGATTGAGAATTGAGGATTGAGGATTGAGGAATGAAGATTGAGGATTGGGTATTGAGGATTGAAGAATGAGGATTGAGGATTGATTATTGAGTATTGAGGATTGAAGATTGAGGATTGAGGATTGAGGATTGAATATTGAGTATTGAGGATTGAAGATTGTGGATCGAGGATAGCGGGTTGAGGATTGAGGACTGAAGATTGAGGACTGGGGATTGAGGATTGAAGATTGAGGATTAAGGATTGAGGATTGGGGAGTGAGGTTCTAGGATTGGAGATAGATTATTGAGGATTGAAGATTGAGGATTGAGGATTGAGGATTGAGAATTGAGAATTGAGGATGAGGACTAAGGGTTGAGGATTGAGGTTTGAGGAACGAGGGTTGAGGATTGAAGATTGAGGACTGAGGATTGACGATTGAGTATTGAAGATTGAGGATTGATTACTGAGGATTGAGGATTGACGATTGAGGATTGAGGATTGGGGATTGAGGATTGAAGATTCAGTATTGAGGTTTGAAGATTGAGAATTGAAGATTGAGGATTGAACATTGAGGACTGAGCGTTCAGGGTTGAGTGACGAGAATTGATGTTTGTGGATAGAGATTTGAAGATTGCAGATTGAGTATTGAGTATTGAAAACAGTGAATTGAGGATATTCTATTGGGAATTGAGGATTGGCAACTGATTGTTGAGGACTGAGGGCTGAAGATTGAGGATGCAGGATTGAGGATTCAGAATTGAGGTTTGAGGGCTGAGGATTGAGGTTTGAAATTGAGTACTGAGGATTGAAGGTTGAGGATTGAGGATTGAGGATTCAGGATTGAGGATTCAGGATTGTGGTTTGTGGACCGAGGATTGAGGATTGAGGATTGAGGATTGAGAATTCAAGATTGAGGATTGAGTATTGGGGGTTGTGGATTGAGGACGAGGACTGACGGTTGAGTATTGATGTTTGAGGTCTGAGGATTGAGGATTGAGGATAGAGAATTGAGGATTGCGGATTGAAGATTGGGGATTGGGTATTGATGATTGACGAATGAGGATTGAGTATTGAGTATTGAGGATTGAGGATTGAAGATTGAGTATTGAGGATTGAAGATTGACGATTGAGGATTGAGGATTGAGGATTGAGGATTGAGGATTGAGGATTGAGGATTGAGGATTGAAGATTGAGTATTGAGGATTGAAGATTGGGGATTGAGGATTGAGGGTTGAGGATTGAGGATTGAAGATTGAGTACTGCGCATTGAAGATTAAGATTGAGGATTGAGGATTGAGGATTGAGGATTGAAGATTGAGGATTGGGGACTGAGTATTGAGGGTTGAGTGATGAGAATTGATGTTTGTGGATAGAGGTCTGAAGATTGCAGATTGAGTATTGAGTATTGAAAACTGTGAATTGAGGATATTCTATTGAGGATTGAGGATTGACAACTGATTGTTGAGGACTTAGGGCTGAAGATTGAGGATTCAGTGTTGAGGATTCAGGATTGAGGTTTGAGGACTGAGGATTGAGGATTGAGGATTGAGGATTGAGGATTGAGGATTGAGGATGGAGGATTGAAGAGATAGGACTGAGTGTTGAGGATTGAGTGTTGAGAATTGATGTTAGAGTATTGAGATTTGATTATTGGATATTGTGGATTGAGTATTGAACCATGAGAATTCAGGATATTCTATTGAGTATTGAGAAGTGAGGATTGATGGTTGAGTATTGAGGATTGATGGTTGAGGGTTTTGTGTTGAATATTGAGGATTGAGGATTGAGGATTGAGGATTGAGGATTGAAGATTGAGGATTGGGGATTGAGGGTCGACGATTGAGGATTGAGTATAGAGAATTGAGAATTGAGGATTGAGGATTGAGGATTGAGTATTGAGGATTGAAGATTGAGGATTGAGGATTGAGGATTGATGATTGAGGACTGAGTGTTGATGGTTGAGTGATGAGAATTGATGTTTGTGGATTGAGACTTGAAGATTGAAGAATGGGGATTGAGTATTGAAAACTGTGAATTGAGGATATTCTATTGAGGATTGAGGATTGACAACTGATTGTTGAGGACTTAGGGCTGAAGATTGAGGATTCAGTGTTGAGGATTCAGGATTGAGGTTTGAGGACTGAGGATTGAGGATTGAGGATTGAGGATTGAGGATTGAGGATTGAGGATTGAGGATGGAGGATTGAGATTTGATTATTGGATATTGTGGATTGAGTATTGAACCATGAGAATTCAGGATATTCTATTGAGTATTGAGAATTGAGGACTGATGGTTGAGTATTGAGGATTGATGGTTGAGGCTTGTGCGTTGAATATTGAGGATTGAGGATTGAGGATTGAAGATTCAGTATTGATGATTGAAGATGGGAGGAATGAGTGTTGAGGGTTGAGGATTGAGGACGAGTACTGACGGTTGAGGATTGAGGTTTGAGGGTTGAGGATTGAAGATTGAGGATTGGGTATTGACGATTGAGGATTGAGGATTGAGGATTGAGGATTGAGGATTGAGGATTGAGGATTGAGGATTGAAGATTGAGTATTGAGGATTGAAGATTGGGGATTGAGGATTGAGGATTGAGGATTGAGTATTGAAGATTGAGTACTGAGCATTGAAGATTAAGATTGAGGATTGAGGATTGAGTATTGAGAATTGAAGATTGAGGACTGGGGACTGAGTATTGAGGGTTGAGTGATGAGAATTGATGTTTGTGGATAGAGGTCTGAAGATTGCAGATTGAGTATTGAGTATTGAAAACTGTGAATTCAGGATATTCTATTGAGGATTGAGGATTGACAACTGATTGTTGAGGACTTAGGGCTGAAGATTGAGGATTCAGTGCTGAGGATTCAGGATTGAGGTTTGAGGACTGAGGATTGAGGGTTGAGGATTGAGGATTGAGGATTGAGGATTGAGGATGGAGGATTGAAGAGAGAGGACTGAGTGTTGAGGATTGAGTGTTGAGAATTGATGTTAGAGGATTGAGATTTGATTATTGGATATTGTGGATTGAGTATTGAACCATGAGAATTCAGGATATTCTATTGAGTATTGAGAAGTGAGGATTGATGGTTGAGTATTGAGGATTGATGGTTGAGGGTTTTGTGTTGAATATTGAGGATTGAGGATTGAGGATTGAGGATTGAGGATTGAAGATTGAGGATTGGGGATTGAGGGTCGACGATTGAGGATTGAGTATAGAGAATTGAGAATTGAGGATTGAGGATTGAGGATTGAGTATTGAGGGTTGAAGATTGAGGATTGAGGATTGAGGATTGATGATTGAGGACTGAGTGTTGATGGTTGAGTGATGAGAATTGATGTTTGTGGATAGAGATTTGAAGATTGAAGAATGGGGATTGAGTATTGAAAACTGTGAATTGAGGATATTCTATTGAGGATTGAGGATTGACAACTGATTGTTGAGGACTTAGGGCTGAAGATTGAGGATTCAGTGTTGAGGATTCAGGATTGAGGTTTGAGGACTGAGGATTGAGGATTGAGGATTGAGGATTGAGGATTGAGGATTGAGGATGGAGGATTGAAGAGAGAGGACTGAGTGTTGCGGATTGAGTGTTGAGAATTGATGCTAGAGGATTGAGATTTAATTATTGGATATTGTGGATTGAGTATTGAACCATGAGAATTCAGGATATTCTATTGAGTAATGAGAATTGAGGATTGATGGTTGAGTATTGAGGATTGATGGTTGAGGCTTGTGCGTTGAATATTGAGGATTGAGGATTGAGGATTGAGGATTGAGGATTGAGGATTGAAGATTCAGTATTGATGATTGAAGATGGGAGGAATGAGTATTGAGGGTTGAGGATTGAGGACGAGTACTGACGGTTGAGGATTGAGGTTTGAGGGTTGAGGATTGAAGATTGAGGATTGGGTATTGAGGATTGAAGAATGAGGATTGAGGATTGAGGATTGAGGATTGAGGATTGAGGATTGAAGACTGAGTATTGAGGATTGAAGATTGGGGATTGAGGATTGAGGATTGACGATTGAGGATTGAGGATTGGGGACTGAAGATTGAGTATTGAGGATTGAAGATTGAGGATTGACGATTGAGGATTGAGGATTGAGGATTGATGATTGAGGATTGGGGACTGAGGTTTGACGATTGAGTATTGAGTGTTGAGTGTTGAGAATTATGAATTGATTATTGAAGATTGAGTATTGAGGATTGAAGATTGAGGATTGAGGATTGATTATTGAGGATTGAGGATTGAAGATTGAGGATTGATGATTGAGGATTGAAGATTGAGGATTGACGATTGAGGATTGAGGATTGAGGATTGAGGATTGAGGATTGAGGATGAGGGCTGAGGGTTGAGGATTGAGGTTTGAGGAATGAGGACTGAGGATTGAGGATTGAGAATTGAGGATTGAGGATTGAGGAATGAAGATTGAGGATTGGGTATTGAGGATTGAAGAATGAGGATTGAGGATTGATTATTGAGGATTGAGGATTGAAGATTGAGGATTGAGGATTGAGGATTGAATATTGAGAATTGAGGATTGATGGTTGAGTATTGAGGATTGATGGTTGAGGGTTGTGCGCTGAATATTGAGGATTGAGGATTGAGGATTGAGGATTGAGGATTGAAGATTGAATATTGCTGATTGAAGATTGAGGATCGAGGATTGAGTGTTGTGGATTGAGGACGAGGACTGAGGGTTGAGTATTGATGTTTGAGGTCTGAGGATTGAGGAATGAGGATTGAGAATTGAGGATTGAGGATTGAGGATTGAAGATTGAGGATTGGGTTTTGAGGATTGAATATTGAGGATTGGGTATGGAGGATTGAAGAATGAGGATTGAAGATTCAGGATTGGGTATTGAGGATTGAGTATTGAGGATTGAAGATTGAGGATTGAGGTTTGAGGATTGAGGATTGAGGATTGAGGATTGACGATTGCGGATTGAATATTGAGGATCGAATATTGAGGACTGAGGATTGAGGATTGAGGATTGAGGATTGAAGATTGAGGATTGGGGATTGAGGATTGACGATTCAGGATTGAGCATTGAGGATTGAGAGTTGAGGATTGAGGATTGAAGATTGAGTATTGAGGATTGAAGATTGAGGATTGAGGATTGAGGATTGAAGATTGAGGATTGAGTATTGAGTATTGAAGATTGATGATCGACGATTGAGGATTGAGGATTGAAGATTGAGGATTGGTTACTGAGTGTTGATGGTTGAATGATGAGAATTGTTGTTTGTGGATAGAGATTTGAAGATTGCAGGTTGAGTATTGAGTATTGAAAACTGTGAATAGATGATATTCTATTGAGGATTGAGGATTGACAACTGATTGTTGAGGACTGAAGGCTGAAGATTGAGGATTCAGGATTGATGTTTCAGGATTGAGGTTTGAGGACTGAGGATTGAGGATTGAGGATTGAGGATTGCGGATTGAGTATTGAGGATTGAAGATTGAGGATTGAGGATTGAGGATTGATGATTGAGGACTGAGTGTTGACGGTTGAGTGATGAGAATTGATGTTTGTGGATTGAGATTTGAAGATTGAAGAATGGGGATTGAGTATTGAAAACTGTGAACTGAGGATATCCTATTGAGGATTGAGGATTGACAACTGATTGTTGCGGACTCAGGGCTGAAGATTTTGATTAAGGATTGAGGATTCAGGATTGAGGTTTGAGGACTGAGGATTGAGGATTGAGGATTGAGGATTGAGGGTTGTGAATTCAGGACGAGGACTGAGGGTTGAGTATTGATGTTTGAAATCTGAGGATTGAGGATTGAGGATTGAGAATTGAGGATTGAGGATTGAGGATTGAGGACTGAAGATTGAATATTGATGATTGAATATTGAGGATTGAGGACTGATGGTTGTGGATTGAGGACGAGGACTGAGGGTTGAGTATTGCTGTTTGAGGTCTGAGGATTGAGGATTGAGGATTGAGGATTGAAGATTGAATATTGATGATTGAAGATTGAGGATCGAGGATTGAGGGTTGTGGATTGAGGACGAGGACTGAGGGTTGAGTATTGATGTTTGAGGTCTGAGGATTGAGGATTGAGGATTGAGAATTGAGGATTGAGGATTGGTGATTGAGGATTGAGGATTGAGGATTAAGGATTCAGGATTGAGGATTGAGGATTGAGTATTGAGGATTGAGGGTTGAGGATTGAGGTTTTGAGGATTGAGGATTGAGGATTGAGGATTGAGGATTGAGGACAGAGGATTGAGGATTGAGGATTGATGGCTGCAAATTGATGATTGAAGATACAGAATTGAGGATGGAGTATTGCGGATTGAGGATTGAGGATTGAAAATTGAATATTGAGGATTGAGGATTGAGGATAGAATATTGTGGACTGAGGGTTGAGGATTGGGTGTTGAGAATTGATGTTTGAGGAATTGGGATCTGAATGTTGAAGATTGTGGATTTAGTATTTAAAACTGTGACTTAAGGATATACTGTTGAGGATTGAGAATTGAGGATTGAGGATTGAGGTTTGAGGATTGAGGATTGAGGATTGAGGATTGAGGATTAAGGATTGAGGATTGAGGATTGAGGATTGAGGATTGAGGACTGATGATTGAGGATTGAGGATTGAGGATTGAGGATTGAGGATTGAGGATTGAGGATTGAGGACTGAGGATTGAGGATTGAGGATTGAAGATTGAGGGTTGGGGATTGAGGGTTGACGATTGAGGATTGAGTATAGAGAATTGAGAATTGAGGATTGAGGATTGAGGATTGAGGATTGAGTATTGAGGATTGAAGATTGAGGATTGAGGATTGAGGATTGATGATTGAGGACTGAGTGTTGACGGTTGAGTGATGAGAATTGATGTTTGTGGATTGAGATTTGAAGATTGAAGAATGGGGATTGAGTATTGAAAACTGTGAACTGAGGATATTCTATTGAGGATTGAGGATTGACAACTGATTGTTGCGGACTCAGGGCTGAAGATTGAGGATTATGGATTGAGGATTCAGGATTGAGGTTTGAGGACTGAGGATTGAGGATTGAGGATTGAGGATTGAGGGTTGTGAATTCAGGACGAGGACTGAGGGTTGAGTATTGATGTTTGAAATCTGAGGATTGAGGATTGAGGATTGAGAATTGAGGATTGAGGATTGAGGATTGAGGACTGAAGATTGAATATTGATGATTGAATATTGAGGATTGAGGACTGATGGTTGTGGATTGAGGACGAGGACTGAGGGTTGAGTATTGCTGTTTGAGGTCTGAGGATTGAGGATTGAGGATTGAGGATTGAAGATTGAATATTGATGATTGAAGATTGAGGATCGAGGATTGAGGGTTGTGGATTGAGGACGAGGACTGAGGGTTGAGTATTGATGTTTGAGGTCTGAGGATTGAGGATTGAGGATTGAGAATTGAGGATTGAGGATTGCGGATAGAAGATTGAGGATTGGGTATTGCGGATTGAACATTGAGGATTGAGGATTGAGGATTGAGGATTGAGGATTGAGGATTGAGGACTGAAGATTGAATATTGATGATTGAATATTGAGGATTGAGGACTGATGGTTGTGGATTGAGGACGAGGACTGAGGGTTGAGTATTGCTGTTTGAGGTCTGAGGATTGAGGATTGAGGATTGAGAATTGAGGATTGAGGATTGAGGATTGAAGATTGAGGATTGGGTATTGAGGATTGAAGAATGAGGATTGAGGATTGAGGATTGAGGATTGAGGATTGAAGACTGAGTGTTGAGGGTTGAGTGATGAGAATTGATGTTTGTGGATACAGATTTGAAAATTGCAGATTGAGTATTGAGTATTGAAAACTGTGAATTGATGATATTCTCTTGAGGATTGAGGATTGACAACTGATTGTTGAGGACTGAGGGCTGAAGGTTGAGGATTCAGGATTGAGGATTCAGGATTGTGGTTTGAGGACCGAGGATTGAGGATTGAGTATTGAGGATTGAGAATTGAAGATTGAGGATTGAGTATTGGTGGTTGTGGATTGAGGACGAGGACTGACGGTTGAGTATTGATGTTTGAGGTCTGAGGATTGAGGATTGAGGATTGAGAATTGAGGATTGCGGATTGAAGATTGGGGATTGGGTATTGATGATTGAAGAATGAGGATTGAGTATTGAGTATTGAGGATTGAGGATTGAAGATTGAGTATTGAGGATTGCAGATTGACGATTGAGGATTGAGGATTGAGGATGAGGATTGAGGATTGAGGATTGAGGATTGAGGATTGAAGATTGAGTATTGAGGATAGAAGATTGGGGATTGAGGATTGAGGATTGAGGATTGAGGATTGAAGATTGAGTACTGAGCATTGAAGATTAAGATTGAGGATTGAGGATTGAGGATTGAGGATTGAATATTGAGGATTGGGGACTGAGTATTGAGGGTTGAGTGATGAGAATTGATGTTTGTGGATTGAGGTCTGAAGATTGCAGATTGAGTATTGAGTATTGAAAACTGTGAGTTGAGGATATTCTATTTAGGATTGAAGATTGACAACTGATTGTTGAGGACCTAGGGCTGAAGATTGAGGATCCAGTGTTGAGGATTCAGGATTGAGGTTTGAGGACTGAGGATTGAGGATTGAGGATTGAGGATTGAGGATTGAAGACTGAGGATTGGGTATTGAGGATTGAACATTGAGGATTGAGTGTTGAGGGTAGAGGATTGAGGATTGAGGATTGAAGGTTGAATATTAATGACTGAATATTGAGGATTGAGGATTGAGAGTTGTGGATTGAGGACGAGGACTGAGCGTTGAGTATTGATGTTTGAAGTCTGAGGATTCAGGATTGAGGATTGAGAATTGAGGATTGAGGATTGAGGATTGAATATTGAGGATTGGGTATTGAGGATTGAAGAATGAGGATTGAAGGTTCAGGATTGGGTATTGAGGATTGAGTATTGAGGATTGAAGATTGAGGATTGAGGATTGAGTATTGAGGATTGAGGATTGAGGATTGACGATTGCGGATTGAATATTGAGGATCGAAGATTGAGGACTGAGGATTGAGGATTGAGGATTGAGGATTGAGGATTGAGGACTGAAGATTGAGGATTGGGGATTGAGGATTGACGATTCAGGATTGAGCATTGAGGATTGAGAGTTGAGGATTGAGGATTGAAGATTGAGTATTGAGGATTGAAGATTGAGGATTGAGGATTGAGGATTGAAGATTGAGGACTGAGTGTTGAGGGTTGAGTGATGAGAATTGATGTTTGTGGATTGAGATTTGAAGATTGAAGAATAGGGATTGAGTATTGAAAACTGTTAATTGAGGATACTCTATTGAGGACTGAGGATTGACAATTGATTGTTGAGGACTGAGGGCTGATATTGAGGATTCAGGATTGAGAATTCGGGATTGAGGTTTGAGGACTGTAGATTGAGGGTTGAGGACTGAGGATTGAGGATTGGCGCTTGAGGATTGAGGATTGAGGATGGAGGATTGAAGAGAGAGGACTGAGTGTTGAGGATTGAGTGTTGAGAATTGATGTTTGAGGATTGAGATTTGATTATTGAATATTGTGGATTGAGTATTGAACCATGAGAATTCAGGATATTCTATTGAGTATTGAGAACTGAGGATTGATGATTGAGTATTGAGGACTGATGGTTGAGGGTTGAGTGCTGAATACTGAGGATTGAGGATTGAGCATTGAGGATTGAGGATTGAGGATTGAGGATTGAGGACTGAGGATTGAGGATTGAGGATTGGGGATTGAGGATTGAGGATTGAGGATTGGGGATTCAGGATTGTGGTTTGAGGACTGAGGATTGAGGTTTGAGGATTGAGGATTGAGAATTGAAGATTGAGGATTGAGTGTTGATGATTGAGGATTGAGGATTGAGGATTGAGGATTGAGGATTGAAGATTGAGGATTGAGGATTGAGGACTGAGGATTGAGGATTGAGGATTGAAGAGAGAGGACTGAGTATTGACGATTTAGTGTTGAGAATTGATGTTTGAGGATTGAGATTTGATTATTGAATTTTGTGGATTGAGTATTGAACCATGAGAATTCAGGATATTCTATTGAGTATTGAGAAGTGAGGATTGATGGTTGAGTATTGAGGATTGATGGTTGAGGGTTTTGTGTTGAATATTGAGGGTTGAGGATTGAGGATTGAGGATTGAGGATTGAAGATTGAGGATTGGGGATTGAGGGTTGACGATTGAGGATTGAGTATAGAGAATTGAGAATTAAGGATTGAGGATTGAGGATTGAGTATTGAAGATTGAAGAATGGGGATTGAGTATTGAAAACTGTGAACTGAGGATATTCTATTGAGGATTGAGGATTGACAACTGATTGTTGCGGACTCAGGGCTGAAGATTGAGGATTAAGGATTGAGGATTCAGGATTGAGGTTTGAGGACTGAGGATTGAGGATTGAGGATTGAGGATTGAGGGTTGTGAATTCAGGACGAGGACTGAGGGTTGAGTATTGATGTTTGAAATCTGAGGACTGAGGATTGAGGATTGAGAATTGAGGATTGAGGATTGAGGATTGAGGACTGAAGATTGAATATTGATGATTGAATATTGCGGATTGAGGACTGATGGTTGTGGATTGAGGACGAGGACTGAGGGTTGAGTATTGCTGTTTGAGGTCTGAGGATTGAGGATTGAGGATTGAGGATTGAAGATTGAATATTGATGATTGAAGATTGAGGATCGAGGATTGAGGGTTGTGGATTGAGGACGAGGACTGAGGGTTGAGTATTGATGTTTGAGGTCTGAGGATTGAGGATTGAGGATTGAGAATTGAGGATTGAGGATTGCGGATAGAAGATTGAGGATTGGGTATTGCGGATTGAACATTGAGTATTGAGGATTGAGGATTGAGGATTGAGGATTGAGGACTGAAGATTGAATATTGATGATTGAATATTGAGGTTTGAGGACTGATGATTGTGGATTGAGGACGAGGACTGAGGGTTGAGTATTGCTGTTTGAGGTCTGAGGATTGAGGATTGAGGATTGAGAATTGAGGATTGAGGATTGAGGATTGAAGATTGAGGATTGGGTATTGAGGATTGAAGAATGAGGATTGAGGATTGAGGATTGAGGATTGAGGATTGAAGACTGAGTGTTGAGGGTTGAGTGATGAGAATTGATGTTTGTTGATAGAGATTTGAAGATTGCAGATTGAGTATTGAGTATTGAAAACTGTGAATTGATGATATTCTCTTGAGGATTGAGGATTGACAACTGATTGTTGAGGACTGAGTGCTGAAGGTTGAGGATTCAGGATTGAGGATTCAGGATTGTGGTTTGAGGACCGAGGATTGAGGATTGAGTATTGAGGATTGAGAATTGAAGATTGAGGATTGAGTATTGGTGGTTGTGGATTGAGGACGAGGACTGACGGTTGAGTATTGATGTTTGAGGTCTGAGGATTGAGGATTGAGGATTGAGAATTGAGGATTGCGGATTGAAGATTGGGGATTGGGTATTGATGATTGAAGAATGAGGATTGAGTATTGAGTATTGAGGATTGAGGATTGAAGATTGAGTATTGAGGATTGCAGATTGACGATTGAGGATTGAGGATTGAGGATGAGGATTGAGGATTGAGGATTGAGGATTGAGGATTGAAGATTGAGTATTGAGGATAGAAGATTGGGGATTGAGGATTGAGGATTGAGGATTGAGGATTGAAGATTGAGTACTGAGCATTGAAGATTAAGATTGAGGATTGAGGATTGAGGATTGAGGATTGAATATTGAGGATTGGGGACTGAGTATTGAGGGTTGAGTGATGAGAATTGATGTTTGTGGATTGAGGTCTGAAGATTGCAGATTGAGTATTGAGTATTGAAAACTGTGAGTTGAGGATATTCTATTTAGGATTGAAGATTGACAACTGATTGTTGAGGACCTAGGGCTGAAGATTGAGGATCCAGTGTTGAGGATTCAGGATTGAGGTTTGAGGACTGAGGATTGAGGATTGAGGATTGAGGATTGAGGATTGAAGACTGAGGATTGGGTATTGAGGATTGAACATTGAGGATTGAGTGTTGAGGGTAGAGGATTGAGGATTGAGGATTGAAGGTTGAATATTAATGACTGAATATTGAGGATTGAGGATTGAGAGTTGTGGATTGAGGACGAGGACTGAGCGTTGAGTATTGATGTTTGAAGTCTGAGGATTCAGGATTGAGGATTGAGAATTGAGGATTGAGGATTGAGGATTGAATATTGAGGATTGGGTATTGAGGATTGAAGAATGAGGATTGAAGGTTCAGGATTGGGTATTGAGGATTGAGTATTGAGGATTGAAGATTGAGGATTGAGGATTGAGTATTGAGGATTGAGGATTGAGGATTGACGATTGCGGATTGAATATTGAGGATCGAAGATTGAGGACTGAGGATTGAGGATTGAGGATTGAGGATTGAGGATTGAGGACTGAAGATTGAGGATTGGGGATTGAGGATTGACGATTCAGGATTGAGCATTGAGGATTGAGAGTTGAGGATTGAGGATTGAAGATTGAGTATTGAGGATTGAAGATTGAGGATTGAGGATTGAGGATTGAAGATTGAGGACTGAGTGTTGAGGGTTGAGTGATGAGAATTGATGTTTGTGGATTGAGATTTGAAGATTGAAGAATAGGGATTGAGTATTGAAAACTGTTAATTGAGGATACTCTATTGAGGACTGAGGATTGACAATTGATTGTTGAGGACTGAGGGCTGATATTGAGGATTCAGGATTGAGAATTCGGGATTGAGGTTTGAGGACTGTAGATTGAGGGTTGAGGACTGAGGATTGAGGATTGGCGCTTGAGGATTGAGGATTGAGGATGGAGGATTGAAGAGAGAGGACTGAGTGTTGAGGATTGAGTGTTGAGAATTGATGTTTGAGGATTGAGATTTGATTATTGAATATTGTGGATTGAGTATTGAACCATGAGAATTCAGGATATTCTATTGAGTATTGAGAACTGAGGATTGATGATTGAGTATTGAGGACTGATGGTTGAGGGTTGAGTGCTGAATACTGAGGATTGAGGATTGAGCATTGAGGATTGAGGATTGAGGATTGAGGATTGAGGACTGAGGATTGAGGATTGAGGATTGAGGATTGAGGATTGAGGATTGAGGATTGGGGATTCAGGATTGTGGTTTGAGGACTGAGGATTGAGGTTTGAGGATTGAGGATTGAGAATTGAAGATTGAGGATTGAGTATTGATGATTGAGGATTGAGGATTGAGGATTGAGGATTGAGGATTGAAGATTGAGGATTGAGGATTGAGGACTGAGGATTGAGGATTGAGGATTGAAGAGAGAGGACTGAGTATTGACGATTTAGTGTTGAGAATTGATGTTTGAGGATTGAGATTTGATTATTGAATTTTGTGGATTGAGTATTGAACCATGAGAATTCAGGATATTCTATTGAGTATTGAGAAGTGAGGATTGATGGTTGAGTATTGAGGATTGATGGTTGAGGGTTTTGTGTTGAATATTGAGGGTTGAGGATTGAGGATTGAGGATTGAGGATTGAAGATTGAGGATTGGGGATTGAGGGTTGACGATTGAGGATTGAGTATAGAGAATTGAGAATTAAGGATTGAGGATTGAGGATTGAGTATTGAAGATTGAAGAATGGGGATTGAGTATTGAAAACTGTGAACTGAGGATATTCTATTGAGGATTGAGGATTGACAACTGATTGTTGCGGACTCAGGGCTGAAGATTGAGGATTAAGGATTGAGGATTCAGGATTGAGGTTTGAGGACTGAGGATTGAGGATTGAGGATTGAGGATTGAGGGTTGTGAATTCAGGACGAGGACTGAGGGTTGAGTATTGATGTTTGAAATCTGAGGACTGAGGATTGAGGATTGAGAATTGAGGATTGAGGATTGAGGATTGAGGACTGAAGATTGAATATTGATGATTGAATATTGCGGATTGAGGACTGATGGTTGTGGATTGAGGACGAGGACTGAGGGTTGAGTATTGCTGTTTGAGGTCTGAGGATTGAGGATTGAGGATTGAGGATTGAAGATTGAATATTGATGATTGAAGATTGAGGATCGAGGATTGAGGGTTGTGGATTGAGGACGAGGACTGAGGGTTGAGTATTGATGTTTGAGGTCTGAGGATTGAGGATTGAGGATTGAGAATTGAGGATTGAGGATTGCGGATAGAAGATTGAGGATTGGGTATTGCGGATTGAACATTGAGTATTGAGGATTGAGGATTGAGGATTGAGGATTGAGGACTGAAGATTGAATATTGATGATTGAATATTGAGGTTTGAGGACTGATGATTGTGGATTGAGGACGTGGACTGAGGGTTGAGTATTGCTGTTTGAGGTCTGAGGATTGAGGATTGAGGATTGAGAATTGAGGATTGAGGATTGAGGATTGAAGATTGAGGATTGGGTATTGAGGATTGAAGAATGAGGATTGAGGATTGAGGATTGAGGATTGAGGATTGAAGACTGAGTGTTGAGGGTTGAGTGATGAGAATTGATGTTTGTGGATAGAGATTTGAAGATTGCAGATTGAGTATTGAGTATTGAAAACTGTGAATTGATGATATTCTCTTGAGGATTGAGGATTCACAACTGATTGTTGAGGACCGAGTGCTGAAGGTTGAGGATTCAGGATTGAGGATTCAGGATTGTGGTTTGAGGACCGAGGATTGAGGTTTGAGGATTGAGGATTGAGAATTGAAGATTGAGGATTGAGTATTGGTGGTTGTGGATTGAGGACGAGGACTGACGGTTGAGTATTGATGTTTGAGGTCTGAGGATTGAGGATTGAGGATTGAGAATTGAGGATTGCGGATTGAAGATTGGGGATTGGGTATTGATGATTGAAGAATGAGGATTGAGTATTGAGTATTGAGGATTGAGGATTGAAGATTGAGTATTGAGGATTGCAGATTGACGATTGAGGATTGAGGATTGAGGATGAGGATTGAGGATTGAGGATTGAGGATTGAGGATTGAAGATTGAGTATTGAGGATAGAAGATTGGGGATTGAGGATTGAGGATTGAGGATTGAGGATTGAAGATTGAGTACTGAGCATTGAAGATTAAGATTGAGGATTGAGGATTGAGGATTGAGGATTGAATATTGAGGATTGGGGACTGAGTATTGAGGGTTGAGTGATGAGAATTGATGTTTGTGGATTGAGGTCTGAAGATTGCAGATTGAGTATTGAGTATTGAAAACTGTGAGTTGAGGATATTCTATTTAGGATTGAAGATTGACAACTGATTGTTGAGGACCTAGGGCTGAAGATTGAGGATCCAGTGTTGAGGATTCAGGATTGAGGTTTGAGGACTGAGGATTGAGGATTGAGGATTGAGGATTGAGGATTGAAGACTGAGGATTGGGTATTGAGGATTGAACATTGAGGATTGAGTGTTGAGGGTAGAGGATTGAGGATTGAGGATTGAAGGTTGAATATTAATGACTGAATATTGAGGATTGAGGATTGAGAGTTGTGGATTGAGGACGAGGACTGAGCGTTGAGTATTGATGTTTGAAGTCTGAGGATTCAGGATTGAGGATTGAGAATTGAGGATTGAGGATTGAGGATTGAATATTGAGGATTGGGTATTGAGGATTGAAGAATGAGGATTGAAGGTTCAGGATTGGGTATTGAGGATTGAGTATTGAGGATTGAAGATTGAGGATTGAGGATTGAGTATTGAGGATTGAGGATTGAGGATTGACGATTGCGGATTGAATATTGAGGATCGAAGATTGAGGACTGAGGATTGAGGATTGAGGATTGAGGATTGAGGATTGAGGACTGAAGATTGAGGATTGGGGATTGAGGATTGACGATTCAGGATTGAGCATTGAGGATTGAGAGTTGAGGATTGAGGATTGAAGATTGAGTATTGAGGATTGAAGATTGAGGATTGAGGATTGAGGATTGAAGATTGAGGACTGAGTGTTGAGGGTTGAGTGATGAGAATTGATGTTTGTGGATTGAGATTTGAAGATTGAAGAATAGGGATTGAGTATTGAAAACTGTTAATTGAGGATACTCTATTGAGGACTGAGGATTGACAATTGATTGTTGAGGACTGAGGGCTGATATTGAGGATTCAGGATTGAGAATTCGGGATTGAGGTTTGAGGACTGTAGATTGAGGGTTGAGGACTGAGGATTGAGGATTGGCGCTTGAGGATTGAGGATTGAGGATGGAGGATTGAAGAGAGAGGACTGAGTGTTGAGGATTGAGTGTTGAGAATTGATGTTTGAGGATTGAGATTTGATTATTGAATATTGTGGATTGAGTATTGAACCATGAGAATTCAGGATATTCTATTGAGTATTGAGAACTGAGGATTGATGATTGAGTATTGAGGACTGATGGTTGAGGGTTGAGTGCTGAATACTGAGGATTGAGGATTGAGCATTGAGGATTGAGGATTGAGGATTGAGGATTGAGGACTGAGGATTGAGGATTGAGGATTGAGGATTGAGGATTGAGGATTGAGGATTGGGGATTCAGGATTGTGGTTTGAGGACTGAGGATTGAGGTTTGAGGATTGAGGATTGAGAATTGAAGATTGAGGATTGAGTATTGATGATTGAGGATTGAGGATTGAGGATTGAGGATTGAGGATTGAAGATTGAGGATTGAGGATTGAGGACTGAGGATTGAGGATTGAGGATTGAAGAGAGAGGACTGAGTATTGACGATTTAGTGTTGAGAATTGATGTTTGAGGATTGAGATTTGATTATTGAATTTTGTGGATTGAGTATTGAACCATGAGAATTCAGGATATTCTATTGAGTATTGAGAAGTGAGGATTGATGGTTGAGTATTGAGGATTGATGGTTGAGGGTTTTGTGTTGAATATTGAGGGTTGAGGATTGAGGATTGAGGATTGAGGATTGAAGATTGAGGATTGGGGATTGAGGGTTGACGATTGAGGATTGAGTATAGAGAATTGAGAATTAAGGATTGAGGATTGAGGATTGAGTATTGAAGATTGAAGAATGGGGATTGAGTATTGAAAACTGTGAACTGAGGATATTCTATTGAGGATTGAGGATTGACAACTGATTGTTGCGGACTCAGGGCTGAAGATTGAGGATTAAGGATTGAGGATTCAGGATTGAGGTTTGAGGACTGAGGATTGAGGATTGAGGATTGAGGATTGAGGGTTGTGAATTCAGGACGAGGACTGAGGGTTGAGTATTGATGTTTGAAATCTGAGGACTGAGGATTGAGGATTGAGAATTGAGGATTGAGGATTGAGGATTGAGGACTGAAGATTGAATATTGATGATTGAATATTGCGGATTGAGGACTGATGGTTGTGGATTGAGGACGAGGACTGAGGGTTGAGTATTGCTGTTTGAGGTCTGAGGATTGAGGATTGAGGATTGAGGATTGAAGATTGAATATTGATGATTGAAGATTGAGGATCGAGGATTGAGGGTTGTGGATTGAGGACGAGGACTGAGGGTTGAGTATTGATGTTTGAGGTCTGAGGATTGAGGATTGAGGATTGAGAATTGAGGATTGAGGATTGCGGATAGAAGATTGAGGATTGGGTATTGCGGATTGAACATTGAGTATTGAGGATTGAGGATTGAGGATTGAGGATTGAGGACTGAAGATTGAATATTGATGATTGAATATTGAGGTTTGAGGACTGATGATTGTGGATTGAGGACGTGGACTGAGGGTTGAGTATTGCTGTTTGAGGTCTGAGGATTGAGGATTGAGGATTGAGAATTGAGGATTGAGGATTGAGGATTGAAGATTGAGGATTGGGTATTGAGGATTGAAGAATGAGGATTGAGGATTGAGGATTGAGGATTGAGGATTGAAGACTGAGTGTTGAGGGTTGAGTGATGAGAATTGATGTTTGTGGATAGAGATTTGAAGATTGCAGATTGAGTATTGAGTATTGAAAACTGTGAATTGATGATATTCTCTTGAGGATTGAGGATTCACAACTGATTGTTGAGGACCGAGTGCTGAAGGTTGAGGATTCAGGATTGAGGATTCAGGATTGTGGTTTGAGGACCGAGGATTGAGGTTTGAGGATTGAGGATTGAGAATTGAAGATTGAGGATTGAGTATTGGTGGTTGTGGATTGAGGACGAGGACTGACGGTTGAGTATTGATGTTTGAGGTCTGAGGATTGAGGATTGAGGATTGAGAATTGAGGATTGCGGATTGAAGATTGGGGATTGGGTATTGATGATTGAAGAATGAGGATTGAGTATTGAGTATTGAGGATTGAGGATTGAAGATTGAGGATTGAGGATTGAGGATTGAGGATTGAGGATTGAGGATTGAGGATTGAGGATTGAGCACTGAGGATTGAGGTTTGAGCATTGAGATTTGATATTGAAAATTGAGGGTTGAGTATTGAAAACTGAGCATTGAGGATATACTGTTGAGGATTGAGGATTGAGGGTTGAGTACTGAGGATTGAGGATTGAAGACTGAGGATTGACGATAGAGTATTGAAGATTGAGGAATGAGGGTTGAGCATTGAGTGTTGAGAATTGTTGTTCGTAGACTGAGATTTGAAGAATGAGGATTGAGTATTGAATTCTGAGAATTGAAGCTATTTTATTGAGGATTGAGGATTGAGGATTGAGGACTGAGGATTGAGGATTGGTGACCGAGGATTGAGGATTGAGGATTAAGGATTCAGGATTGAGGGTTGAGGATTGAGTATTGAGGATTGAGGGTGGAGGATTGAGGTTTTGAGGATTGAGTATTGAGGATTGAGGATTGAGGATTGAGGACAGAGGATTGAGGATTGAGGATTGATGGCTGCAGATTGATGATTGAAGATACAGAACTGAGGATGGAGTAATGCGGATTGAGGATTGAGGATTGAGAATTGAATACTGAGGATTGAGGGTTGAGGATAGAATATTGTGGACTGAGGGTTGAGGATTGGGTGTTGAGAATTGATGTTTGAGGATTGAGATCTGAATGTTGAAGATTGTGGATTTAGTATTTAAAACTGTGACTTAAGGATATACTGTTAAGGATTGAGAATTGAGGATTGAGGATTGAGGTTTGAGGATTGAGGATTGAGGATTGAGGATTGAGGATTGAGGATTGAGGATTGAGGATTGAGGATTGAGGATTGAGGACTGATGATTGAGGATTGAATATTGAGTATTGAGGATTGAAGATTGTGGATCGAGGATTGCGGGTTGAGGATTGAGGACGAGGACTGACGGTTGAGGATTGAGGTTTGGGGATTGAGGATTGAGGTTTGAGGACAGAGGATTGATGATTGAGGATTGAGCATTGAGGATTGAAGATTGAGGACTGGGGATAGAGTATTGAACCATGAGAATTCAGGATATTCTATTGGGTATTGAGAATTGAGGATTGATGGTTGAGTATTGAGGATTGATGGTTGAGGGTTGTGCGCTGAATATTGAGGATTGAGGATTGAGGATTGAGGATTGAGGATTGAAGATTGAATATTGCTGATTGAAGATTGAGGATCGAGGATTGAGGGTTGTGGATTGAGGACGAGGACTGAGGGTTGAGTATTGATGTTTGAGGTCTGAGGATTGAGGAATGAGGATTGAGAATTGAGGATTGAGGATTGAGGATTGAAGATTGAGGATTGGGTTTTGAGGATTGAATATTGAGGATTGGGTATGGAGGATTGAAGAATGAGGATTGAAGATTCAGGATTGGGTATTGAGGATTGAGTATTGAGGATTGAAGATTGAGGATTGAGGTCTGAAGATTGCAGATTGAGTATTGAGTATTGAAAACTGTGAAGTGAGGATATTCTATTGAGGATTGAAGATTGACAACTGATTGTTGAGGACCTAGGGCTGAAGATTGAGGATCCAGTGTTGAGGATTCAGGATTGAGGTTTGAGGACTGAGGATTGAGGATTGAGGATTGAGGATTGAGGATTGAAGACTGAGGATTGGGTATTGAGGATTGAACATTGAGGATTGAGTGTTGAGGGTAGAGGATTGAGGATTGAGGATTGAAGGTTGAATATTAATGACTGAATATTGAGGATTGAGGATTGAGAGTTGTGGATTGAGGACGAGGACTGAGCGTTGAGTATTGATGCTTGAAGTCTGAGGATTCAGGATTGAGGATTGAGAATTGAGGATTGAGGATTGAGGACTGAGGATTGAGGATTGAGGATTGAGGATTGAGGATTGAGGATTGAGGATTGGGGATTCAGGATTGTGGTTTGAGGACTGAGGATTGAGGTTTGAGGATTGAGGATTGAGAATTGAAGATTGAGGATTGAGTATTGATGATTGAGGATTGAGGATTGAGGATTGAGGATTGAGGATTGAAGATTGAGGATTGAGGATTGAGGACTGAGGATTGAGGATTGAGGATTGAAGAGAGAGGACTGAGTATTGACGATTTAGTGTTGAGAATTGATGTTTGAGGATTGAGATTTGATTATTGAATTTTGTGGATTGAGTATTGAACCATGAGAATTCAGGATATTCTATTGAGTATTGAGAAGTGAGGATTGATGGTTGAGTATTGAGGATTGATGGTTGAGGGTTTTGTGTTGAATATTGAGGGTTGAGGATTGAGGATTGAGGATTGAGGATTGAAGATTGAGGATTGGGTATTGAGGGTTGACGATTGAGGATTGAGTATAGAGAATTGAGAATTCAGGATTGAGGATTGAGGATTGAGTATTGAAGATTGAAGATTGAGGATTGAGGATTGAGGATTGATGATTGAGGACTGAGTGTTGACGGTTGAGTGATGAGAATTGATGTTTGTGGATTGAGATTTGAAGATTGAAGAATGGGGATTGAGTATTGAAAACTGTGAACTGAGGATATTCTATTGAGGATTGAGGACTGACAACTGATTGTTGCGGACTCAGGGCTGAAGATTGAGGATTAAGGATTGAGGATTCAGGATTGAGGTTTGAGGACTGAGGATTGAGGATTGAGGATTGAGGATTGAGGGTTGTGGATTGAGGACGAGGACTGAGGGTTGAGTATTGCTGTTTGAGGTCTGAGGATTGAGGATTGAGGATTGAGGATTGAAGATTGAATATTGATGATTGAAGATTGAGGATCGAGGATTGAGGGTTGTGGATTGAGGACGAGGACTGAGGGTTGAGTATTGATGTTTGAGGTCTGAGGATTGAGGATTGAGGATTGAGAATTGAGGATGAGGATTGCGGATAGAAGATTGAGGATTGGGTATTGCGGATTGAACATTGAGTATTGAGGATTGAGGATTGAGGATTGAAGATTGAGGATTGAGTATTGGGGGTTGTGGATTGAGGACGAGGACTGACGGTTGAGTATTGAAGTTTGAGGTCTGAGGATTGAGGATTGAGGATTGAGAATTGAGGATTGAAGATTGAGGATTGAGGTTTGAGGATTGAGGATTGAGGATTGAAGATTGAGGATTGGGGATTGAGGATTGTCGCTTGAGGATTGAGGATTGAGGATGGAGGATTGAAGAGAGAGGACTGAGTGTTGAGGATTGAGTGTTGAGAATTGATGTTAGAGGATTGAGATTTGATTATTGGATATTGTGGATTGAGTATTGAACCATGAGAATTCAGGATATTCTATTGAGTATTGAGAATTGAGGATTGATGGTTGAGTATTGAGGATTGATGGTTGAGGGTTGTGCGCTGAATATTGAGGATTGAGGATTGAGGATTGAAGATTGAGGATTGGGGATTGAGGATTGACGATTCAGGATTGAGCATTGAGGATTGAGAGTTGAGGATTGAGGATTGAAGATTGAGTATTGAGGATTGAAGATTGAGGATTGAGGATTGAGGATCGAAGATTGAGGACTGAGTGTTGAGGGTTGAGTGATGAGAATTGATGTTTGTGGATTGAGATTTGAAGATTGAAGAATGGGGATTGAATATTGAAAACTGTTAATTGAGGATACTCTATTGAGGACTGAGGATTGACAATTGATTGTTGAGGACTGAGGGCTGATATTGAGGATTCAGGATTGAGAATTCGGGATTGAGGTTTGAGGAATGTAGATTGAGGGTTGAGGACTGAGGATTGAGGATTGGCGCTCGAGGATTGAGGATTGAGGATGGAGGATTGAAGAGAGAGGACTGAGTGTCGAGGATTGAGTGTTGAGAATTGATGTTTGAGGATTGAGATTTGATTATTGAATATTGTGGATTGAGTATTGAACCATGAGAATTCAGGATATTCTATTGAGTATTGAGAACTGAGGATTGATGATTGAGTATTGAGGACTGATGGTTGAGGGTTGAGTGCTGAATACTGAGGATTGAGGATTGAGCATTGAGGATTGAGGATTGAGGATTGAAGATTGAGTATTGATGATTGAAGATGGGAGGATTGAGGTTTGAGGTTTGAGGATTGAGGACGAGTACTGACGGTTGAGGATTGAGGATTGAGGATTGAGGATTGAGAATTGAGGATTGAAGATTGAGTATTGAGGATTGAAGACTGAGGATTGAGGTTTGAGGATTGAGGATTGAGGATTGAAGATTGAGGATTGGGGATTGAGGATTGACGATTGAGGATTGAGCATTGAGGATTGAGAGTTGAGGATTAAGGATTGAAGATTGAGTATTGAGGATTGAAGATTGAGGATTGAGGATTGAGGATTGAAGATTCAGTATTGATGATTGAAGATGGGAGGAATGAGTATTGAGGGTTGAGGATTGAGGACGAGTACTGACGGTTGAGGATTGAGGTTTGAGGGTTGAGGATTGAAGATTGGGGATTGGGTATTGCGGATTGAAGAATGAGGATTGCGGATTGAGGATTGAGGATTGAGCATTGAAGACTGAGGATTGAGGAATGAAGACTGAGTATTGAGGATTGAAGATTGGGGATTGAGGATTGAGGATTGAGGAATGAAGATTGAGGATTGACGATTGAGTGTTGAGGATTGAGGACTGAGGATTGTGGATTGAAGATTGAGTATTGAGGATTGAGGATTGAGGATTGAGGATTGAGGATTGAGGATTGAGGATTGAGTGTTGAGGATTGGGGATTGAGGATTGACGATTGAGGATTGAGCATTGAGGATTGAGAGTTGAGGATTGAGGATTGAAGACTGAGTATTGAGGATTGAAGGTTGAGGATTGAGGATTGAGTATTGAAGATTGAGGATTGGGTATTGAGGATTGAAGAATGAGGATTGAGGATTGAGGATTGAGGATTGAGGATTGATGATTGAGTATTGAGGATTGAAGATTGACGATTGAGGATTGAGGATTGAGGATTGATGATTGAGGATTGAGGATTGAGGATTGAAGATTGAGTATTGAGGATTGAAGATTGAGGATTGACGATTCAGGATTGAGGATTGAGGATTGAAGATTGAGTACTGAGGATTGGTAGATTAAGATTGAGGATTGAGGATT
The DNA here is from genome assembly GCF_051401765.1 of Calliopsis andreniformis. Classification (NCBI taxonomy): domain Eukaryota; kingdom Metazoa; phylum Arthropoda; class Insecta; order Hymenoptera; family Andrenidae; genus Calliopsis; species Calliopsis andreniformis. The sequence goes on from NW_027480454.1 coordinate 4,163,530, forward strand.
GAGGATTGAGGATTGAAGATTGAGGATTGGGGACTGAGTATCGAGGGTTGAGTGATGAGAATTGATGTTCGTGGATAGAGATCTGAAGATTGCAGATTGACTATTGAGTATTGAAAACTGTGAGTTGAGGATATTCTATTGAGGATTGAGGATTGACAACTGATTGTTGCGGACTGAGGGCTGAAGATTGAGTATTAAGGATTGAGGATTCAGGATTGAGGTTTGAGAACTGAGTATTGAGGATTGAGGATTGAGGATTGAGGGTTGTGAATTGAGGACGAGGACTGAGGGTTGAGTATTGATGTTTGAAGTCTGAGGATTGAGGATTGAGGATTGAGAATTGAGGATTGAGGATTGAGGATTGAGTATTGAGGATTGAGGATTGAGGATTGAAGATTGAATATTGATGACTGAAGGTTGAGCATCGAGGATTGAGGGTTGTGGATTGAGGACGAGGACTGAGGGTTGAGTATTGATGTTTGAGGTCTGAGGATTGAGGATTGAGGATTGAGAATTGAGGATTGAGGATTGAGGATTGAAGATTGAGGATTGGGTGTTGAGGATTGAAGAATGAGGATTGAGGATTGAGGATTGAGGATTGAGTATTGACGTTTGAGGATTGAGGATTGAGTGTTGAGGGTAGAGGATTGAGGATTGAGGATTGAAGGTTGAATATTAATGACTGAATATTGAGGATTGAGGATTGAGGGTTGTGGATTGAGGACGAGGACTGAGGGTTGAGTATTGATGTTTGAAGTCTGAGGATTCAGGATTGAGGATTGAGAATTGAGGATTGAGGATTGAGGATTGAAGATTGAGGATTCGGTATTGAGGATTGAAGAATGAGGATTGAGGAGTGAGGACTGAGGATCGAGGATTGCAGATTGAGTATTGAGGGTTGAAGATTGAGGATTGAGGATTGAGGATTGAGGATTGAGGATTGAGGATTGAGGATTGAAGATTGAGTATCGAGGATTGAAGATTGAGGATGAGGGCTGAGGGTTGAGGACTGAGGTTTGAGGAATGAGGACTGAGGATTGAGGATTGAGAATTGAGGATTGAGGATTGAGGAATGAAGATTGAGGATTGGGTATTGAGGATTGAAGAATGAGGATTGAGGATTGATTATTGAGGATTGAGGATTGAAGATTGAGGATTGAGGATTGAGGATTGAATATTGAGTATTGAGGATTGACGATTGAGGATTGAGGATTGGGGATTGAGGATTGAAGATTCAGTATTGAGGTTTGAAGATTGAGAATTGAAGATTGAGGATTGAACATTGAGGACTGAGCGTTCAGGGTTGAGTGACGAGAATTGATGTTTGTGGATAGAGATTTGAAGATTGCAGATTGAGTATTGAGTATTGAAAACAGTGAATTGAGGATATTCTATTGGGAATTGAGGATTGGCAACTGATTGTTGAGGACTGAGGGCTGAAGATTGAGGATGCAGGATTGAGGATTCAGAATTGAGGTTTGAGGACTGAGGATTGAGGTTTGAAATTGAGTACTGAGGATTGAAGATTGAGGATTGAGGATTGAGGATTCAGGATTGAGGATTCAGGATTGTGGTTTGTGGACCGAGGATTGAGGATTGAGGATTGAGGATTGAGAATTCAAGATTGAGGATTGAGTATTGGGGGTTGTGGATTGAGGACGAGGACTGACGGTTGAGTATTGATGTTTGAGGTCTGAGGATTGAGAATTGAGGATAGAGAATTGAGGATTGCGGATTGAAGATTGGGGATTGGGTATTGATGATTGAAGAATGAGGATTGAGTATTGAGTATTGAGGATTGAGGATTGAAGATTGAGTATTGAGGATTGAAGATTGACGATTGAGGATTGAGGATTGAGGATTGAGGATTGAGGATTGAGGATTGAGGATTGAGGATTGAAGATTGAGTATTGAGGATTGAAGATTGGGGATTGAGGATTGAGGATTGAGGATTGAGGATTGAAGATTGAGTACTGCGCATTGAAGATTAAGATTGAGGATTGAGGATTGAGGATTGAGGATTGAAGATTGAGGATTGGGGACTGAGTATTGAGGGTTGAGTGATGAGAATTGATGTTTGTGGATAGAGGTCTGAAGATTGCAGATTGCATCAATCCTCAATTGGAGATTGATTATTGAGGATTGAAGATAGAGAATTGAGGATTCAGGATTGAGGATTGAGGATTGAATACTGAGGATTGAGGATTGAGGATTGAGGATGAGGGCTGAGAGTTCAGGATTGAGGTTTGAGGTCTGAGGACTGAGGATTGAGGATTGAGAATTGAGGATTGAGGATTGAGGATTGAAGATTGAGGATTGGGGACTGAGTGTTGAGGGTTGAGTGATGAGAATTGATGTTTGAGGACAGAGACTTGAAGACTGCAGATTGAGTATTGAGTATTGAAATCTGTGAATTGACGATATTCCATTGAGGATTGAGGATTGACAACTGATTGTTGAGGACTGAGGGCTGAAGATTGAGGATTCAGGATTGAGGATTCAGGATTGATGTTTGAGGACTGAGGATTGAGGATTGAGGATTGAAGATTGAAGATTGAGGATTGGGTATTGAGGATTGAAGAATGAGCATTGAGGATTGAGGATTGAGGATTGAGGATTGAAGATTGAGTATTGAGGATTGAAGATTGACGATTGGGAATAAAGGATTGAAGATTGAGGATTAAGGATCGAAGATTGGGGATTGAGGATCTAGGATTGGAGATTGATTATTGATGATTGAAGATTGAGGATTGAGGATTGAGAATTGAGAATTGAGGATGAGGACTGATGGTTGAGGATTGAGGTTTGAGGAATGAGGACTGAGGGTTGAGGATTGAGGATTGAGGATTGAGGATTGAGTATTGAAGATTGAGTACTGATGCCTGAGGATTGAGGATTGAGGATTGAGGATTGAGAATTGAAGATTGAAGATTGAGGATAGGATATTGAGGATGGCAGAATAAGGATTGAGGATTGAGGACTGAGGATTGAGGATTGGAGATTGATTATTGAGGATTGAGGCTTGAGGTCTGAGGACTGAGGATTTAGGATTGAGAATTGAGGATTGAGGATTGAGGATTGAAGATTGAGGATTGAAGATTGAGGATGGGGGACTGAGTGTTGAGGGTTGACTGATGAGAATTGAAGTTTGTGGATAGAGACTTTAAGATTGCAGATTGAGTATTGAGTATTGAAAGGTGTGAATTGACGATATTCTATTGAGGATTGAGAATTGACGACTGATTGTTGAGTACTGAGGGCTGAAGAGTGAGGATTCAGGATTGAGGATTCAGGATTGAGGTTTGAGGTCTGAGGATTGAGGATTGCGGATTGAACATTGAGGATTGTGGATTGAGGATTGAAGGTTGAATATTGATGAATGAAGATTGAGGATTGATGATTGAGGGTTGTGTATTGAGGACGAGGACTGAGGATTGAGTATTGATACTTGAGGACTGGGGATTGAATATTGAAGATTGAGGATTGAGGGTTGAAGATTGAGGATTAAGGATTGAGGATTGAGGATTGAGGATTGAGGATTAAAGATTGAATATTGATGATTGAGGATTGAGGATTGAGGATTGAGGATTGAGAAATGGGAATTGAGGATGAGGACTGAGGGATGAGGATTGAGGTTTGCGGAATGAGGACTGAGGGTTGAGGATTGAGGATTGAGGATTCAGGATTGAGGATTGAGGATTGAATACTGAGGATTGAGGATTGAGGATTGAGGATTGAGGATTGATGATTGAGGATTGGGTATTGCGGATTGAACATTGAGGATTGAGAATTGAGGATTGAGGATTGAGGATTGAGGATTGAGGATTGAGGATTGAGGATTGTAGATTGATGATAAAGGATTGAAGATTATTGAAGATTGATGATTAAGGATTGAAGATTGAGGATTGAGGATCTAGGATTGGAGATTGATTATTGAGGATTGAATATTGAGGATTGAGGATTGAGGATTGAGAAATGGGAATTGAGGATGAGGACTGAGGGATGAGGATTGAGGTTTGCGGAATGAGGACTGAGGGTTGAGGATTGAGGATTGAGGATTCAGGATTGAGGATTGAGGATTGAATACTGAGGATTGAGGATTGAGGATTGAGGATTGAGGATTGATGATTGAGGATTGGGTATTGCGGATTGAACATTGAGGATTGAGGATTGAGGATTGAGGATTGAGGATTGATGATTGAGGATTGGGTATTGCGGATTGAACATTGAGGATTGAGAATTGAGGATTGAGGATTGAGGATTGAGGATTGAGGATTGAGGATTGAGGATTGTAGATTGATGATAAAGGATTGAAGATTATTGAAGATTGATGATTAAGGATTCAAGATTGGGGATTGTGGATCTATGATTGGAGATTGATTATTGAGGATTGAAGATTGAGAATTGAGGATTCAGGATTGAGGATTGAGGATTGAATACTGAGGATTGAGGATTGAGGATTGAGGATTGAGGATTGATGATTGAGGATTGGGTATTGCGGATTGAACATTGAGGATTGAGAATTGAGGATTGAGGATTGAGGATTGAGGATTGAGGATTGAGGATTGAGGATTGTAGATTGATGATAAAGGATTCAAGATTATTGAAGATTGATGATTAAGGATTGAAGATTGAGGATTGAGGATCTAGGATTGGAGATTGATTATTGAGGATTGAATATTGAGGATTGAGGATTGAGGATTGAGAAATGGGAATTGAGGATGAGGACTGAGGGATGAGGATTGAGGTTTGCGGAATGAGGACTGAGGGTTGAGGACTGAGGATTGAGGATTCAGGATTGAGGATTGAGTATTGAAGATTGAGTATTGATGCCTGAGGATTGATGACTGAGGATTGAGGACTGAGGATTGAGGATTGAGGATTGATGATTGAAGATTGAGTATTGAGGATTCAATATTGAGGATTGTGGATTGAGGATTGAGGATTGAGGATAGAGGATTGAGGATTGAGGATTGAAGATTGAGTATTGAGGATTGAAGGTTGAGGATTGTGGATTGAGGATTGAGGATTGAGGATTGAATATTGAGGATTGGGGACTGAGTGTTGGGGGTTGAGTGATGAGAATTGATGTTTGTGGACAGAGACTTGAAGATTGCAGATTGAGTATTGTGTATTGAAAACTGTGAATTGATGATATTCTTTGGAGGATTGAGGATTGACAACTGATTGTTGAGTACTGAGGGCTGAAGAGTGAGGATTCAGGATTGAGGATTCAGGATTGAGGTTTGAGGTCTGAGGATTGAGGATTGCGGATTGAACATTGAGGATTGTGGATTGAGGATTGAAGGTTGAATATTGATGAATGAAGATTGAGGATTGATGATTGAGGGTTGTGTATTGAGGACGAGGACTGAGGATTGAGTATTGATACTTGAGGACTGGGGATTGAATATTGAAGATTGAGGATTGAGGGTTGAAGATTGAGGATTAAGGATTGAGGATTGAGGATTGAGGATTGAGGATTAAAGATTGAATATTGATGATTGAAGATTGAGGATTGATGATTGAGGGTTGTGGATTGAGGACGAGTACTGAGGGTGGAATATTGATGTTTGAGGCCTGAGGATTGAGGATTGAGGATTGAAATTGAGTATTGAGGATTGAAGATTGAGGATTGAGATTTGATTATTGAATGTTGTGGATTGAGTATTGAACCATGAGAATTCAGGATACTCTATTGAGTATTGAGAATTGAGGATTGATGGTTGAGTATTGAGGATTGATGGCTGAGGGTTGTGTGCTGAGTATTAAGGATTGAGGATTGAGGGTTGAGGATTGAGGACGAGGACTGACGGTTGAGGATTGAGGTTTGAGGATTGAGGATTGAGGATTGAGGTTTGAGGATTGAGGATTGAGGATTGAGGACTGAGGATTAAGGATTGAGGACTGGGCATTGAGGATTGAAGATTGATGACTGGGGATTGAGGATTGTAGATTGATGATTAAGGATTGAAGATTATTGAAGATTGATGATTAAGGATTGAAGATTGGGGATTGAGGATCTAGGATTGGAGATTGATTATTGAGGATTAAAGATTGAGGATTGAGGATTGAGGATTGAAGATTGAGGATTGAAGATTGAGGATGGGGGACTGAGTGTTGAGGGTTGACTGATGAGAATTGAAGTTTGTGGATAGAGACTTTAAGATTGCAGATTGAGTATTGAGTATTGAAAGGTGTGAATTGACGATATTCTATTGAGGATTGAGAATTGACGACTGATTGTTGAGGACTGAGGTCTGAAGGTTGAGGATTCAGGATTGTTGATTCAGGATTGAGGTTTGAGGACTGAGATTTGAGGACTGAGTATTGAGAATTGAGGTTTGAGGATTGAGGATTGAGGATTGATGATTGAGGATTGGGTATTGCGGATTGAACATTGAGGATTGAGGATTGAGGATTGAGGATTGAGGATTGAGGATTGAGGATTGAGGATTGAGGATTGAGGATTGAGGATTGTAGATTGATGATAAAGGATTGAAGATTATTGAAGATTGATGATTAAGGATTGAAGATTGAGGATTGAGGATCTAGGATTGGAGATTGATTATTGAGGATTGAATATTGAGGATTGAGGATTGAGGATTGAGAAATGAGAATTGAGGATGAGGACTGAGGGATGAGGATTGAGGTTTGCGGAATGAGGACTGAGGGTTGAGGATTGAGGATTGAGGATTCAGGATTGAGGATTGAGTATTGAAGATTGAGTATTGATGCCTGAGGATTGATGACTGAGGATTGAGGACTGAGGATTGTGGATTGAGGATTGATGATTGAAGATTGAGTATTGAGGATTCAATATTGAGGATTGAGGATTGAGGATTGAGGATTGAGTATTGAGGATTGAGTATTGAGGATTGATGGTTGAGTATTGAGGATTGATGGCTGAGGGTTGTGTGTTGAGTATTGAGGATTGAGGATTGAGGACTGAGGATAGACGATTGAGGATTGAAGATTGAGTATTGATGATTGAATATTGAGGATTGAGGATTGAGGTTTGAGGATTGAGGTCGAGGACTGACGGTTGAGGATTGAGGTTTGAGGATTGAGGATTGAGGATTGAGGACTGAGGATTGAGGATTGAGGACTGGGCATTGAGGATTGAAGATTGATGACTGGGGATTGAGGATTGTAGATTGATGATTAAGGATTGAAGATTATTGAAGATTGATGATTAAGGATTGAAGATTGGGGATTGAGGATCTAGGATTGGAGATTGATTATTGGGGATTGAAGATTGAGGATTGAGGATTGAGGATTGAGAATTCAGAATTGAGGATGAGGACTGAGGGATGAGGATTGAGGTTTGCGGAATGAGGACTGAGGGTTGAGGATTGAGGATTGAGGATTGAGGATTAAAGATTGAATATTGATGATTGAAGATTGAGGATTGAGGATTGAGGGTTGTGGATTGAGGACGAGTACTGAGGGTGGAATATTGATGTTTGAGGCCTGAGGATTGAGGATTGAGGATTGAAGATTGAGGATTGAGGCCTGACGGTTGAGGATTGAGGATTGAGCATTGAGGATTGAAGATTGATGACTGGGGATTGAGGATTGAAGATTGAGGATTAAGGATTGAAGATTGGGGATTGAGCATCTTGGATTGGAGATTGATTATGGAGGATTGAAGATTGACAATTGAGGATTGAGGATTGAGAATTGAGAATTGAGAATGAGGACTGATAGTTGAGGATTGAGGTTTGAGGAATGAGGATTGAGGGTTGAGGATTGAGGATTGAGGATTGAGGATTGAGGATTGAGTATTGAAGATTGAGTATTGATGCCTGAGCATTGAGGATTGAGGATTGAGGATTGAGGATTGATGACTGAGGATTGACGACTGAGGATTGAGGATTGAGGATTGATGATTGAGGATTGAGGACTGAGGATTGAGGATTGAGGATTGAGGATTGAAGATTGAGTACTGTGGATTGAGGATTGAGGATTGGGTATTGAGGATTGCCGCTTGAGGTGTGAGGGTTGAGGATGTAGGATTGAAGAGAGAGGCCTGAGTGTTGAGGATTGAGTGTTGGGAATTGATGCTTGCGGTTTGAGATTTGATTATCGAATATTCTGAATTGAGTATTGAACCATGATAATTCATGATGTTCTATTGAGTATTGAGAATTGAGGACTGATGGTTGAGAATTGAGGATTGATGGTTGAGGGTTGAGTGTTGAATATTGAGGATTGAAGATTGAGGACTGGCGATTGAGGATTGAAGATTGAGGATTAAGGATTGAGGATTGGGGATTGAGGATCTAGGATTGGAGATTGATTATTGGGGATTGAAGATTGAGGATTTATGACTGAGGATTGAGGATTGAGGATTGAGGATTGAGGATTGAGGATTGAAGGTTCAGTATTGAGGATTGAATATTGAGGATTGTGGATTGAGGATTGAATATTGAGGACTGAGTATTGACGATTGAGTATTGAAGATTGAGGATTTATGACAGAGGATTGAGGATTAAGGATTGAAGATTGGGGATTGAGGATCTAGGATTGGAGATTGCTTATTGAGGATTGAAGATTGAGGATTGAGGTCTGAGGATTGAGAATTGAGAATTGAGGATGAGGACTGAGGTTTGAGGATTGAGGTTTTGGGAATGAGGATTGAGGGTTGAGGATTGAGGATTGAGGATTGTGGATTGAGGATTGAGTATTGAAGATTGAGTATTGATGCCTGAGGATTGAGGATTGTGGATTGAGTATTGAGGATTGAGGATTGAAGATTGAGTATTGGGGATTGAAGGTTGAGGATTGATGACTGAGGATTGAGGATTGAGGACTGAGGATTGAGGATTGAGGATTGAGCATTGAGGATTGATGATTGAGGACTGGGGATTGAGGATTGAAGATTGAGGTTTAAGGATTGAAGATTGGGGATTGAGGATCTAGGATTGGAGATTGCTTATTGAGGATTGAAGATTGAGGATTGAGGTCTGAGGATTGAGAATTGAGAATTGAGGATGAGGACTAAGGGTTGTGGATTGAGGTTTTGGGAATGAGGATTGAGGGTTGAGGATTGAGGATTGAGGATTGAGGATTGAGGATTGAGTATTGAAGATTGAGTATTGATGCCTGAGGATTGAGGATTGTGGATTGAGTATTGAGGATTGAGGATTGAAGATTGAGTATTGGGGATTGAAGGTTGAGGATTGAGGATTGAGGATTGAGGATTGAGGATGGAGGATGAGGACTGACGGTAGAGAATTGAGGTTTGAGGATTGAGGGTTGAGGATTGAGGACTGAGGATTGAGGATTGAGGATTCAGCATTGAGGATTGAAGATTGAGGACTGGGGATTGAGGATTGAAGATTGAGGATTAAGGATTGAAGATTGAGGATGGTGGATTGAGGGTTGTGGATTGAGGATTCATGATTGAAGATTGAGTATTGAGGATTCAATATTGAGGATTGAGGATTGAGGATTGAGGATTGAGGATTGAGGATTGAGGATTGAGGATTGAAGATTGAGTATTGAGGATTGAAGGTTGAGGATTGTGGATTGAGGATTGAGGATTGAGGATTGAATATTGAGGATTGGGGACTGAGTGTTGGGGGTTGAGTGATGAGAATTGATGTTTGTGGACAGAGACTTGAAGATTGCAGATTGAGTATTGTGTATTGAAAACTGTGAATTGATGATATTCTTTGGAGGATTGAGGATTGACAACTGATTGTTGAGTACTGAGGGCTGAAGAGTGAGGATTCAGGATTGAGGATTCAGGATTGAGGTTTGAGGACTGAGGATTGAGGATTGTGGATTGAGGATTGAGGATTGAGGATTGAGGATTGAGGATTGAGGATTGAAGATTGAGGATTGGGTATTGAGGATTGAACATTGAGGATTGTGGATTGAGGATTGAAGGTTGAATATTGATGAATGAAGATTGAGGATTGATGATTGAGGGTTGTGTATTGAGGACGAGGACTGAGGATTGAGTATTGATACTTGAGGACTGGGGACTGCAGATTCAAGATTGAGGATTAAGGATTGAAGATTGGGGATTGAGGATCTAGGATTGGAGATTGATTATTGAGGATTGAAGATTGAGGATCGAGGATTGAGGATTGAGGATTGAGGGTTGAAGATTGAGGATTAAGGATTGAGGATTGAGGATTGAGGATTGAGGATTAAAGATTGAATATTGATGATTGAAGATTGAGGATTGAGGATTGAGGGTTGTGGATTGAGGACGAGTACTGAGGGTGGAATATTGATGTTTGAGGCCTGAGGATTGAGGATTGAGGATTGAAATTGAGTATTGAGGATTGAAGATTGAGGATTGAGATTTGATTATTGAATATTGTGGATTGAGTATTGAACCATGAGAATTCAGGATATTCTATTGAGTGTTGAGAATTGAGGATTGATGGTTGATTATTGAGGATTGACGGCTGAGGGTTGTGTGCTGAGTATTAAGGATTGAGGATTGAGGGTTGAGGATTGAGGACGAGGACTGACGGTTGAGGATCGAGGTTTGAGGATTGAGGATTGAGGATTGAGGGCTGAGGCTTGAGGATTGAGGATTGAGCATTGAGGATTGAAGATTGAGGACTGGCGATTGAGGATTGAAGATTGAGGATTAAGGATTGAGGATTGGGGATTGAGGATGCAGGATTGGAGATTGATTATTGAGGATTGAAGATTGAGGACTGAGGATTGAGGACTGAGGATTGAGAATTGAGAATTGAGGATGACGGCTGAGGGTTGAGGATTGAGGTTTGAGGAACGAGCATTGAGGATTGAGGATTCAGGACTAAGGATTGACGATTGAGTATTGAAGATTGAGGATTGATGACTGAGGATTGACGACTGAGGATTGAGGATTGATGATTGATGATTGAGGATTGAGTATTGAGGATTGAGTATTGAGGATTGATGGTTGAGTATTGAGGATTGATGGCTGAGGGTTGTGTGTTGAGTATTGAGGATTGAGGATTGAGGACTGAGGATAGCGGATTGAATATTGAAGATTGAGTATTGATGATTGAATATTGAGGATTGAGGATTGAGGTTTGAGGATTGAGGTCGAGGACTGACGGTTGAGGATTGAGGTTTGAGGATTGAAGATTGAGGATTGAGGACTGAGGATTGAGGATTGAGGACTGGGCATTGAGGATTGAAGATTGATGACTGGGGATTGAGGATTGTAGATTGATGATTAAGGATTGAAGATTATTGAAGATTGATGATTAAGGATTGAAGATTGGGGATTGAGGATCTAGGATTGGAGATTGATTATTGAGGATTGAAGATTGAGGATTGAGGATTGAGGATTGAGAATTGAGAATTGAGGATGAGGACTGAGGGATGAGGATTGAGGTTTGCGGAATGAGGACTGAGGGTTGAGGATTGAGGATTGAGGATTGAGGATTAAAGATTGAATATTGATGATTGAAGATTGAGGATTGAGGATTGAGGGTTGTGGATTGAGGACGAGTACTGAGGGTGGAATATTGATGTTTGAGGCCTGAGGATTGAGGATTGAGGATTGAAGATTGAGGATTGTGGCCTGACGGTTGAGGATTGAGGATTGAGCATTGAGGATTGAAGATTGATGACTGGGGATTGAGGATTGAAGATTGAGGATTAAGGATTGAAGATTGGGGATTGAGCATCTTGGATTGAAGATTGAGTATTGAGGATTGAAAATTGAGGATTGAGGATTGAGGATTGAGGATGGAGGATGGATGATGAGGACGGACGGTTGAGGATTGATGGTTGAGTATTGAGGATTGACGGCTGAGGGTTGTGTGCTGAGTATTAAGGATTGAGGATTGAGGGTTGAGGATTGAGGACGAGGACTGACGGTTGAGGATTGAGGTTTGAGGATTGAGGATTGAGGATTGAGGATTGAGGACTAAGGATTGACGATTGAGTATTGAAGATTGAGGATTGATGACTGAGGATTGACGACTGAGGATTGAGGATTGAGGATTGATGATTGAAGATTGAGTATTGAGGATTGAATATTGAGGATTGAGGATTGAGGATTGAGGATTGAGGATTGAGGATTGAGGATTGAAGATTGAGTATTGAGGATTGAAGGTTGAGGATTGTGGATTGAGGATTGAGGATTGAGGATTGAAGATTGAGGATTGAGGATTGAGGATTGAGGATTGAGGATTGAGGATTGAGGGTTGAAGATTGAGGATTAAGGATTGAGGATTGAGGATTGAGGATTGAGGATTAAAGATTGAATATTGATGATTGAAGATTGAGAATTGAGGATTGAGGGTTGTGAATTGAGGACGAGGACTGAGGGTTGAATATTGATGTTTGAGGCCTGAGGATTGAGGATTGAGGATTGAGAATTGATGATTGAGGATTGAGGATTGAAGATTGAGGATTGGGTATTGAGGATTGAAGATTGAGGGTTCAGGATTGAGTATTGAGGATTGAGGATTGAGGATTGAGGATTGAGGATTGAAGATTGAGTACTGAGGATTGAAGATTGAGGATTGAGGATTGAGGATTGAAGATTGAGGATTGAGGATTGAGCATTGAAGATTGAGGATTGGTGATTGAGGATAGACGATTGAGGATTGAGTATTGAGGATTGAAGGTTGCGTATTGATGATTGAATATTGAGGATTGAGGATTGAGTGTTGAGGATTGAGGACGAGGACTGACGGTTGAGGATTCAGGATTGAGCATTGAGGATTGAAGATTGATGACTGGGGATTGAGGATTGAAGATTGAGGATTAAGGATTGAAGATTGGGGATTGAGGATCTAGGATTGGAGATTGCTTATTGAGGATTGAAGATTGAGGATTGAGGTCTGAGGATTGAGAATTGAGAATTGAGGATGAGGACTGAGGTTTGAGGATTGAGGTTTTGGGAATGAGGATTGAGGGTTGAGGATTGAGGATTGAGGATTGAGGATTGAGGATTGAGTATTGAAGATTGAGTATTGATGCCTGAGGATTGAGGATTGTGGATTGAGTATTGAGGATTGAGGATTGAAGATTGAGTATTGGGGATTGAAGGTTGAGGATTGATGACTGAGGATTGAGGATTGAGGACTGAGGATTGAGGATTGAGGATTGAGCATTGAGGATCGATGATTGAGGACTGGGGATTGAGGATTGAAGATTGAGGTTTAAGGATTGAAGATTGGGGATTGAGGATCTAGGATTGGAGATTGCTTATTGAGGATTGAAGATTGAGGATTGAGGTCTGAGGATTGAGAATTGAGAATTGAGGATGACGGCTGAGGGTTGAGGATTGAGGTTTGAGGAACGAGGATTGAGGATTGAGGATTGAGGACTAAGGATTGACGATTGAGTATTGAAGATTGAGGATTGATGACTGAGGATTGACGACTGAGGATTGAGGATTGAGGATTGATGATTGATGATTGAGGATTGAGGATTGAGGATTGAGGATTGAAGATTGAGTACTGTGGATTGAGGATTGAGGATTGAGGATTGAGGATTGAGGATTGGGTATTGAGGATTGCCGCTTGAGGTGTGAGGGTTGAGGATGTAGGATTGAAGAGTGAGGCCTGAGTGTTGAGGATTGAGTGTTGGGAATTGATGCTTGAGGTTTGAGATTTGATTATCGAATATTCTGAATTGAGTATTGAACCATGATAATTCATGATGTTCTATTGAGTATTGAGAATTGAGGAATGATGGTTGAGTATTGAGGATTGATGGTTGAGGGTTGAGTGTTGAATATTGAGGATTGAAGATTGAGGACTGGCGATTGAGGATTGAAGATTGAGGATTAAGGATTGAGGATTGGGGATTGAGGATCTAGGATTGGAGATTGATTATTGGGGATTGAAGGTTGAGGATTTATGACTGAGGATTGAGGATTGAGGATTGAGGATTGAGGATTGAGGATTGAAGGTTCAGTATTGAGGATTGAATATTGAGGATTGTGGATTGAGGATTGAATATTGAGGACTGAGGATTGACGATTGAGTATTGAAGATTGAGGATTTATGACAGAGGATTCAGGATTAAGGATTGAAGATTGGTGATTGAGGATCTAGGATTGGAGATTGCTTATTGAGGATTGAAGATTGAGGATTGAGGTCTGAGGATTGAGAATTGAGAATTGAGGATGAGGACTGAGGGTTGAGGATTGAGGTTTTGGGAATGAGGATTGAGGGTTGAGGATTGAGGATTGAGGATTGAGGATTGAGGATTGAGTATTGAAGATTGAGTATTGATGCCTGAGGATTGAGGATTGTGGATTGAGTATTGAGGATTGAGGATTGAAGATTGAGTATTGGGGATTGAAGGTTGAGGATTGATGACTGAGGATTGAGGATTGAGGACTGAGGATTGAGGATTGAGGATTGAGCGTTGAGGATTGATGATTGAGGACTGGGGATTGAGGATTGAAGATTGAGGTTTAAGGATTGAAGATTGGGGATTGAGGATCTAGGATTGGAGATTGCTTATTCAGGATTGAAGATTGAGGATTGAGGTCTGAGGATTGAGAATTGAGAATTGAGGATGAGGACTAAGGGTTGAGGATTGAGGTTTTGGGAATGAGGATTGAGGGTTGAGGATTGAGGATTGAGGATTGAGGATTGAGGATTGAGTATTGAAGATTGAGTATTGATGTCTGAGGATTGAGGATTGTGGATTGAGTATTGAGGATTGAGGATTGAAGATTGAGTATTGGGGATTGAAGATTGAGGATTGAGGATTGAGGATTGAGGATTGAGAATGGAGGATGAGGACTGACGGTAGAGAATTGAGGTTTGAGGATTGAGGGTTGAGGATTGAGGACTGAGGATTGAGGATTGAGGATTCAGCATTGAGGATTGAAGATTGAGGACTGGGGATTGAGGATTGAGGATTGAGGATTAAGGATTGAAGATTGGGGATTGAGGATTGAGGATTGAAGATTGAATGTTGAGGATTGAAGATTGAGGACTGATGACTGAGGATTGAGGATTGAGGACTGAGGATGGAGGATTGAGGATTGAGCATTGAGGATTGATGATTGAGTACTGGGGATTGAGGATTGAAGATTGAGGTTTAAGGATTGAAGATTGGGGATTGGGGATCTAGGATTGGAGATTGATTATTGAGGATTGAAGATTGAGGATTGAGGATTGAGGATTGAGAATTGAGAATTGAGTATGAGGATTGAGTATTGAGGATTGAAGGTTGAGAATTGAGGATTGAGGATTGAGGATTGAGGATTGAAGATTGAGGATTGAGGATTGAGGATTGAGGATTCAGGATTGAGGATTGAGGATTGAGGATTGAGGATTTAAGATTGAGGATTGAGGTTTGAGGATTGAGGATTGAGGGTTGAGGGTTGTGTATTGAGGACGAGAACTGAGGGTTGAATATAGATGTTTGAGGTCTGAGGATTGAGGATTGAGGATTGCGAATTGAGGATTGCGGATTGAGGATTGAAGACTGAGGATTGGGTGTTGATGATTGAAGAATGAGCATTGAGGATTGAGGATTGAGGATTGAGGATTGCAGATTGTGTATTGAGGATTGAGGATTGAGGATTGAGGATTGAGTATTGAGGATTGAGCATTGAGGATTGAAGATGATGACTGGGGATTGAGGATTGAGGATTGAGGATTGAGGGTTGAAGATTGAGGATTAAGGATTGAGGATTGAGGATTGAGGATTGAGGATTAAAGATTGAATATTGATGATTGAAGATTGAGGATTGAGGATTGAGGGTTGTGGATTGAGGACGAGTACTGAGGGTGGAATATTGATGTTTGAGGCCTGAGGATTGAGGATTGAGAATTGAAATTGAGTATTGAGTATTGAAGATTGAGGATTGGGATTTGATTATTGAATATTGTGGATTGAGTATTGAACCATGAGAATTCAGGATATTCTATTGAGTATTGAGAATCGAGGATTGATGGTTGAGTATTGAGGATTGATGGCTGAGGGTTGTGTGTTGAGTATTAAGGATTGAGGATTGAGGGTTGAGGATTGAGGACGAGGACTGACGGTTGAGGATTGAGGATTGTGGATTGAGGATTGAGGAATGGGGGCTGAGGCTTGAGGATTGAGGATAGAGCATTGAGGATTGAAGATTGAGGACTGGCGATTGAGGATTGAAGATTGAGGATTAAGGATTGAAGATTGAGGATTGGGTATTGAGGATTGAAGATTGAGGATTCATGATTGAGGGTTGAGGATTGAGGATTGAGGATTGAGGATTGAGGATTGAAGATTGAGTACTGAGGATTGAAGATTGAGGATTGAGGATTGAGGATTGAGGATTGAGGATTGAAGATTGAGGATTGGGTATTGAGGATTGAAGATTGAGGATTCATGATTGAGGGTTGAGGATTGAGGATTGAGGATTGAGGATTGAGGATTGAAGATTGAGTACTGAGGTTTGAAGATTGAGGATTGAGGATTGAGGATTGAGGATTGAGGATTGAGGATTGACTATTGAGCATTGAAGATTGAGGATTGGGGATTGAGGATTGACGACTGAGGATTGAGTATTGAGGATTGAAGATTGAGTATTGATGATTGAAGATTGAGGATTGAGGACTGACGGTTGAGGATTGAGGATTGAGCATTGAGGATTGTAGATTGATGACTGGGGATTGAGGATTGAAAATTGAGGATTAAGGATTGAAGATTGGGGATTGAGGAACTTGGATTGGAGATTGATTATGGAGGATTGAAGATTGACAATTGGGGATTGAGGATTGAGAATTGAGAATTGAGAATGAGGACTGAGAGTTGAGGATTGAGGTTTGAGGAATGAGGATTGAGGGTTGAGGATTGAGGATTGAGGATTGAGGATTGAGGATTGAGGATTGAGTATTGAAGATTGAGTATTGATGCCTGAGGATTGAGGATTGTGGATTGAGTATTGAGGATTGAGGATTGAAGATTGAGGATTGAGGTTTGAGGATTGAGGATTGAGGGTTGAGGGTTGTGTATTGAGGACGAGAACTGAGGGTTGAATATAGATGTTTGAGGTCTGAGGATTGAGGATTGAGGATTGCGAATTGAGGATTGCGGATTGAGGATTGAAGACTGAGGATTGGGTGTTGATGATTGAAGAATGAGCATTGAGGATTGAGGATTGAGGATTGAGGATTGCAGATTGAGTATTGAGGATTGAGGATTGAGGATTGAGGATTGAGGATTGAGTATTGAAGATTGAGTATTGATGCCTGAGGGTTGAGGATTGTGGATTGAGTATTGAGGATTGAGGATTGAAGATTGAGTATTGGGGATTGAAGGTTGAGGATTGATGACTGAGGATTGAGGATTGAGGACTGAGGATTGAGGATTGAGGATTGAGCATTGAGGATTGATGATTGAGGACTGGGGATTGAGGATTGAAGATTGAGGTTTAAGGATTGAAGATTGGGGATTGAGGATCTAGGATTGGAGATTGCTTACTGAGGATTGAAGATTGAGGATTGAGGTCTGAGGATTGAGAATTGAGAATTGAGGATGAGGACTAAGGGTTGAGGATTGAGGTTTTGGGAATGAGGATTGAGGGTTGAGGATTGAGGATTGAGGATTGAGGATTGAGGATTGAGTATTGAAGATTGAGTATTGATGCCTGAGGATTGAGGATTGTGGATTGAGTATTGAGGATTGAGGATTGAAGATTGAGTATTGGGGATTGAAGGTTGAGGATTGAGGATTGAGGATTGAGGATTGAGGATGGAGGATGAGGACTGACGGTAGACAATTGAGGTTTGAGGATTGAGGGTTGAGGATTGAGGACTGAGGATTGAGGATTGAGGATTCAGAATTGAGGATTGAAGATTGAGGACTGGGGATTGAGGATTGAAGATTGAGGATTAAGGATTGAAGATTGGGGATTGAGGATCTAGGATTGGAGATTGATTATTGAGGATTGAAGATTGAGGATTGAGGATTGAGGATTGAGAATTGAGAATTGAGTGTGAGGATTGAGTATTGAGGATTGAAGGTTGAGAATTGAGTACTGAGGATTGAGGATTGAGGATTGAAGATTGAGGATTGAGGATTGAGGATTGAGGATTGAGTATTGAGGATTGAGGATTGAGGATTGAAGATTGAGGATTGAGGATTGAGGATTGAGGATTGAGGATTGAGGATTGAGGATTGAGGATTGAAGATTGAGGATTGAGGTTTGAGGATTGAGGATTGAGGGTTGAGGGTTGTGTATTGAGTACGAGAACTGAGGGTTGAATATAGATGTTTGAGGTCTGAGGATTGAGGATTGAGGATTGCGAATTGAGGATTGCGGATTGAGGATTGAAGACTGAGGATTGGGTGTTGATGATTGAAGAATGAGCATTGAGGTTTGAGGATTGAGGATTGAGGATTGAAGATTGATGACTGGGGATTGAGGATTGAAGATTGAGGATTAAGGATTGAAGATTGGGTATTGAGGATCTTGGATTGGAGATTGATTATGGAGGATTGAAGATTGAGGATTGAGGATTGAGGATTGAGAATTGAGGATGACGGCTGAGGGTTGAGGATTGAGGTTTGAGGAACGAGGATTGAGGATTGAGGATTGAGGACTAAGGATTGACGATTGAGTATTGAAGATTGAGGATTGATGACTGAGGATTGACGACTGAGGATTGAGGATTGAGGATTGATGATTGATGATTGAGGATTGAGGATTGAGGATTGAGGATTGAAGATTGAGTACTGTGGATTGAGGATTGAGGATTGAGGATTGAGGATTGAGGATTGGGTATTGAGGATTGCCGCTTGAGGTGTGAGGGTTGAGGATGTAGGATTGAAGAGAGAGGCCTGAGTGTTGAGGATTGAGTGTTGGGAATTGATGCTTGAGGTTTGAGATTTGATTATCGAATATTCTGAATTGAGTATTGAACCATGATAATTCATGATGTTCTATGAGTATTGAGAATTGAGGAATGATGGTTGAGTATTGAGGATTGATGGTTGAGGGTTGAGTGTTGAATATTGAGGATTGAATATTGAGGACTGAGGATTGACGATTGAGTATTGAAGATTGAGGATTTATGACAGAGGATTCAGGATTAAGGATTGAAGATTGGTGATTGAGGATCTAGGATTGGAGATTGCTTATTGAGGATTGAAGATTGAGGATTGAGGTCTGAGGATTGAGAATTGAGAATTGAGGATGAGGACTGAGGGTTGAAGATTGAGGTTTTGGGAATGAGGATTGAGGGTTGAGGATTGAGGATTGAGGATTGAGGATTGAGGATTGAGTATTGAAGATTGAGTATTGATGCCTGAGGATTGAGGATTGTGGATTGAGTATTGAGGAGTGAGTATTGAAGATTGAGGATATGGGACTGAGGATTGAAGATTGAGGATTGAGGATTGAGGATTGAGGATTGAGGATTGAGGATTGAGGATTGAAGATTGAGGATTGGGTATTGAGGATTGAAGAATGAGGATTGAGGATTGAGGATTGAGGATTGAGTATTGAAGATTGAGTATTCAGGATTGAAGATTGACGATTGAGGATCGAGGATTGAGGATTGAGAATTGAGGATTGATGATTGAGGATTGAAGGTTGACTATTGAGTATTGAAGATTGAGGATTGAGGATTGAGGATTGAGGTTTGAGGGTTGAAGATTTAGGATTGAGGAATGAGGATTGAGGATTGAGGATTGAAGATTGAGGATTGAGGATTGAGGATTGGAGATTGAGTATTGAGTATTGAAGATTGAGGATTGAGGATTGAGGATTGAGGTTTGAGGACTGAAGATTTAGGATTGAGGAATGAGGATTGAGGATTGAGGATTGAAGATTGAGGATTGGGTATTGTGGATTGAAGATTGAGGAATGAGGATTGAGGATTGAGGATTGAAGATTGAGGATTGGGTATTGTGGATTGAAGATTGAGGATTGAGTATTGAGGATTGAGGATTGAAGATTGAGGATTGCGTATTGAGGATAGAACATTGAGGATTGAGGATTGAGTATTGAGGATTGAGGATTGAGGATTGAAGATTGAATATTGATGATTGAAGATTGAGGATCGTGGATTGAGTGTTGTGGATTGAGGACGAGGACTGAGGGTAGAGTATTGATGTTTGAGGTCTGAGGATTGAGGATTGAGGATTGAGAATTGAGGATTGAGGATTGAGGATTGAAGATTGAGGATTGGGTGTTGAGGATTGAAGAATGAGGATTGAGGATTGAGGATTGAGTATTGAGGATTGAAGGTTGAGTATTGAGGATTGAAGATTGAGGATTGAGGATTGAGGATTGAGGATTGAGGATTGAGGATTGCGGATAGAAGATTGAGGATTGGGTATTGCGGATTGAACATTGAGGATTGAGGATTGAGGATTGAGGTTTGAGGATTGAAGATTGAGGATTGAGGATTGAGGACTGAGGATTGAGGATTGAAAGTTGAGGATTGGGTATTGAGGATTGAAGAATGAGGATTGAGTATTGAGTATTGAGGATTGAGTATTGACGATTGAGTATTGAGGATTGAAGGCTGACTATTGAGGATTGAGGATTGAGGATTGAAGGTTGAGGATTGAGGATTGAGGATTGAAGATTGACTATTGAGTTTTGAAGATTGAGGATTGAGGATTGAGGATTGAGGATTGAGGATTGAAGATTGCGTACTGAGGATTGAAGATTAAGATTGAGGGTTGAGGATTGAGGAATGAGGATTGAGGATTGAGGATTGAAGATTGAGGATTGCGTATTGAGGATAGAACATTGAGGATTGAGGATTGAGTATTGAGGATTGAGGATTGAGGATTGAAGATTGAATATTGATGATTGAAGATTGAGGATCGAGGATTGAGTGTTGTGGATTGAGGACGAGGACTGAGGGTAGAGTATTGATGTTTGAGGTCTGAGGATTGAGGATTGAGGATTGAGAATTGAGGATTGAGGATTGAGGATTGAAGATTGAGGATTGGGTGTTGAGGATTGAAGAACGAGGATTGAGGACTGAGGAATGAGTGTTGAGGATTGAAGATTGAGTATTGAGGATTGAAGATTGAGGATTGAGGATTGAGGATTGAGGATTGAGGATTGCGGATAGAAGATTGAGGATTGGGTATTGCGGATTGAACATTGAGGATTGAGGATTGAGGATTGAGGATTGAGGATTGAGGACTGAAGATTGAATATTGATGATTGAAGATTGAGGGTTGAGGATTGATGGTTGTGGATTGAGGACGAGGACTGAGTGTTGACTATTGCTGTTTGAGGTCTGAGGATTGAGGATTGAGGATTGAGAATTGAGGATTGAGGATTGAGCATTGAGGATTGAGGATTGAGGATTGAGGATTGAGGATTGCGGATAGAAGATTGAGGATTGGGTATTGAGGATTGAGGATTGAGGATTGAGTATTGAGGATTGAAGGTTGAGTATTGAGGATTGAAGATTGAGGATTGAGGATTGAGGATTGAGGATTGAGGATTGAGGATTGCGGATAGAAGATTGAGGATTGGGTATTGCGGATTGAACATTGAGGATTGAGGATTGAGGATTGAGGTTTGAGGATTGAAGATTGAGGATTGAGGATTGAGGACTGAGGATTGAGGATTGAAAGTTGAGGATTGGGTATTGAGGATTGAAGAATGAGGATTGAGTATTGAGTATTGAGGATTGAGTATTGACGATTGAGTATTGAGGATTGAAGGCTGACTATTGAGGATTGAGGATTGAGGATTGAAGATTGAGGATTGAGGATTGAGGATTGAAGATTGACTATTGAGTTTTGAAGATTGAGGATTGAGGATTGAGGATTGAGGATTGAGGATTGAAGATTGCGTACTGAGGATTGAAGATTAAGATTGAGGGTTGAGGATTGAGGAATGAGGATTGAGGATTGAGGATTGAAGATTGAGGATTGCGTATTGAGGATAGAACATTGAGGATTGAGGATTGAGTATTGAGGATTGAGGATTGAGGATTGAAGATTGAATATTGATGATTGAAGATTGAGGATCGAGGATTGAGTGTTGTGGATTGAGGACGAGGACTGAGGGTAGAGTATTGATGTTTGAGGTCTGAGGATTGAGGATTGAGGATTGAGAATTGAGGATTGAGGATTGAGGATTGAAGATTGAGGATTGGGTGTTGAGGATTGAAGAACGAGGATTGAGGACTGAGGATTGAGTGTTGAGGATTGAAGATTGAGTATTGAGGATTGAAGATTGAGGATTGAGGATTGAGGATTGAGGATTGAGGATTGCGGATAGAAGATTGAGGATTGGGTATTGCGGATTGAACATTGAGGATTGAGGATTGAGGATTGAGGATTGAGGATTGAGGACTGAAGATTGAATATTGATGATTGAAGATTGAGGGTTGAGGATTGATGGTTGTGGATTGAGGACGAGGACTGAGTGTTGACTATTGCTGTTTGAGGTCTGAGGATTGAGGATTGATGATTGAGAATTGAGGATTGAGGATTGAGCATTGAGGATTGAGGATTGAGGATTGAGGATTGAGGATTGCGGATAGAAGATTGAGGATTGGGTATTGAGGATTGAAGAATGAGGATTGAGGATTGAGGATTGAGGATTGAGTATTGAAGATTGAGTATTCAGGATTGAAGATTGACGGTTGAGGATTGAGGATTGAGGATTGAGAATTGAGGATTGATGATTGAGGATTGAAGATTGAGTATTGATGATTGAAGATTGAGGATCGAGGATTGAGGATTGAAGATTGAGGATTGAGGAGTGAGTATTGAAGATTGAGGATTTGGGACTGAGGATTGAAGATTGAGGATTGAGGATTGAGGATTGAGGATTGAGGATTGAGGATTGAGGATTGAAGATAGAGGATTGGG
Source organism: Calliopsis andreniformis (assembly GCF_051401765.1). Taxonomy (NCBI): domain Eukaryota; kingdom Metazoa; phylum Arthropoda; class Insecta; order Hymenoptera; family Andrenidae; genus Calliopsis; species Calliopsis andreniformis. The sequence goes on from NW_027480454.1 coordinate 4,186,312, forward strand.
TATTGAGGATTGAAGAATGAGGATTGAGGATTGAGGATTGAGGATTGAGTATTGAAGATTGAGTATTCTGGATTGAAGATTGACGGTTGAGGATTGAGGATTGAGGATTGAGAATTGAGGATTGATGATTGAGGATTGAAGATTGAGTATTGATGATTGAAGATTGAGGATCGAGGATTGAGGATTGAGGTTTGAGGATTGAAGATTGAGGATTGAGGAATGAGGATTGAGGATTGAGGATTGAAGATTGAGGATTGGGTATTGAGGATTGAAGAATGAGGATTGAGTATTGAGTATTGAGGATTGAGCATTGACGATTGAGTATTGAGGATTGAAGATTGACGATTGAGGATTGAGGATTGAGGATTGAGGATTGGGGATTGAGGATTGAGGATTGAAGATTGAGTATTGAGTATTGGAGATTGAGGATTGAGGATTGGGGATTGAGGATTGAGGATTGAAGATTGCGTACTGAGGATTGAAGGTTGAGGATTGTGGATTGAGGATTGAGGATTGAGGCTTGAAAATTGAGTATTGGGGACTGAGTGTTGAGGGTTGAGTGATGAGAATTGATGTTTGAGCATAGAGATTTGAAGATTGCAGGTTGAGTATTGAGTATTGAAAACTGTGAATTCATGATATTCTATTGAGTATTGAGGATTGACAACTGATTGTTGAGGTCTGAGGGCTGAAGATTGAGGGTTCCGGGTTGAGGATTCAGAATTGAAATTTGAGGACTGAGCATTGAGGACTGAAGGTTGATAATTGAGGGTTGAAGATTGAGAATTGAGGATTGTGGATTGAGGATTGAGGATGAGGGCGGAGGGTTGAGGATTGAGGCTTGAGGACTGAGGACTGAGGATCGAGGATTGAGAATTGAGGATTGAGGATTGAGGATTGAGGACTGAGTGTTGAGGATTGAAGATTGAGTATTGAGGATAGAAGACTGACGATTGAGGATTGAGGATTGAGTGTTGAAGATTGAGGATTGATGATTGAGGAATGAGGATTGTGGATTGAGGATTGAGGATTGAGTGTTGAGGATTGAAGATTGAGTATTGAGGATAGAAGACTGTCGATTGTGGATTGAGGATTGAGTGTTGAAGATTGAGGATTGATGATTGAGGAATGAGGATTGAGGATTGAGGATTGAGGATTGAGTATTGAAGATTGAGGATTGATGATTGAGGACCGAGGATTGAGGATTGAGTATTGAAGAATGAGTATTGAGCATTGAAGACTGAGGATTGAGGATTGAGGATTGAGGATTGAGGTTTGAAGGTTGAGGATCGAGGATTGAGCGTTGTGGATTGAGGACGAGGACTGAGGGTTGAGTATTGCTGTTTGAGGTCTGAGGATTGAGGAATGAGGATTGAGAATTGAGGGTTGAGGATTGAGGATTGAAGATTGAGGATTGGGTGTTGATGATTGAAGAATGAGGATTGAGGATTGAGGATTGAGGATTGAGGATTGAAGATTGAGTATTGAGGATTGAAGATTGAGGATTGAGGATTGAGGATTGAGGATTGAGGATTGAGGATTGAGGATTGCGGGTAGAAGATTGAGGATTGGGTATTGAGGATTGAAGAATGAGGATTGAGGATTGTGGATTGAGGATTGAGGATTGAAGACTGAGTATTGAGGATTGAAGATTGAGGATTGAGGAGTGAGTATTGAAGATTGAGGATATGGGACTGAGGATTGAAGATTGAGGATTGAGGATTGAGGATTGAGGATTGAGGATTGAGGATTGAGGATTGAAGATTGAGGATTGGGTATTGAGGATTGAAGAATGAGGATTGAGGATTGAGGATTGAAGATTGAGGATTGGGTATTGAGGATTGAAGAATGAGGATTGAGGATTGAGGATTGAGGATTGAGTATTGAAAACTGAGTATTCAGGATTGAAGATTGACGATTGAGGATCGAGGATTGAGGATTGAGAATTGAGGATTGATGATTGAGGATTGAAGGTTGAGTATTGAGTATTGAAGATTGAGGATTGAGGATTGAGGATTGAGGTTTGAGGATTGAAGGTTTAGGATTGAGGAATGAGGATTGAGGATTGAGGATTGAAGATTGAGGATTGGGTATTGTGGATTGAAGATTGAGGATTGAGTATTGAGTATAGAGGATTGAGCATTGACGATTGAGTATTGAGGATTGAAGATTGACGATTGAGGATTGAGGATTGAGGATTGAGGACCGAGGATTGAGGATTGAGTATTGAAGAATGAGTATTGAGCATTGAAGACTGAGGATTGAGGATTGAGGATTGAGGATTGAGGTTTGAAGATTGAGGATCGAGGATTGAGCGTTGTGGATTGAGGACGAGGACTGAGGGTTGAGTATTGCTGTTTGAGGTCTGAGGATTGAGGAATGAGGATTGAGAATTGAGGGTTGAGGATTGAGGATTGAAGATTGAGGATTGGGTGTTGAGGATTGAAGAATGAGGATTGAGGATTGAGGATTGAGGATTGAGGATTGAAGATTGAGTATTGAGGATTGAAGATTGAGGATTGAGGATTGAGGATTGAGGATTGAGGATTGAGGATTGCGGGTAGAAGATTGAGGATTGGGTATTGAGGATTGAAGAATGAGGATTGAGGATTGAGGATTGAGGATTGAGGACTGAGGATTGAAGACTGAGTATTGAGGATTGAAGATTGAGGATTGAGGAGTGAGTATTGAAGATTGAGGATATGGGACTGAGGATTGAAGATTGAGGATTGAGGATTGAGGATTGAGGATTGAGGATTGAGGATTGAGGATTGGGTATTGAGGATTGAAGAATGAGGATTGAGGATTGAGGATTGAGGATTGAGTATTGAAGATTGAGTATTCAGGATTGAAGATTGACGATTGAGGATCGAGGATTGAGGATTGAGCATTGACGATTGAGTATTGAGGATTGAAGATTGACGATTGAGGATTGAGGAGTGAGGACTGAGGATCGAGGATTGCAGATTGAGTATTGAGGGTTGAAGATTGAGGATTGAGGATTGAGGATTGAGGATTGAGGATTGAGGATTGAGGATTGAAGATTGAGTATCGAGGATTGAAGATTGAGGATGAGGGCTGAGGGTTGAGGACTGAGGTTTGAGGAATGAGGACTGAGGATTGAGGATTGAGAATTGAGGATTGAGGATTGAGGAATGAAGATTGAGGATTGGGTATTGAGGATTGAAGAATGAGGATTGAGGATTGATTATTGAGGATTGAGGATTGAAGATTGAGGATTGAGGATTGAGGATTGAATATTGAGTATTGAGGATTGACGATTGAGGATTGAGGATTGGGGATTGAGGATTGAAGATTCAGTATTGAGGTTTGAAGATTGAGAATTGAAGATTGAGGATTGAACATTGAGGACTGAGCGTTCAGGGTTGAGTGACGAGAATTGATGTTTGTGGATAGAGATTTGAAGATTGCAGATTGAGTATTGAGTATTGAAAACAGTGAATTGAGGATATTCTATTGGGAATTGAGGATTGGCAACTGATTGTTGAGGACTGAGGGCTGAAGATTGAGGATGCAGGATTGAGGATTCAGAATTGAGGTTTGAGGACTGAGGATTGAGGTTTGAAATTGAGTACTGAGGATTGAAGATTGAGGATTGAGGATTGAGGATTCAGGATTGAGGATTCAGGATTGTGGTTTGTGGACCGAGGATTGAGGATTGAGGATTGAGGATTGAGAATTCAAGATTGAGGATTGAGTATTGGGGGTTGTGGATTGAGGACGAGGACTGACGGTTGAGTATTGATGTTTGAGGTCTGAGGATTGAGGATTGAGGATAGAGAATTGAGGATTGCGGATTGAAGATTGGGGATTGGGTATTGATGATTGAAGAATGAGGATTGAGTATTGAGTATTGAGGATTGAGGATTGAAGATTGAGTATTGAGGATTGAAGATTGACGATTGAGGATTGAGGATTGAGGATTGAGGATTGAGGATTGAGGATTGAGGATTGAGGATTGAAGATTGAGTATTGAGGATTGAAGATTGGGGATTGAGGATTGAGGATTGAGGATTGAGGATTGAAGATTGAGTACTGCGCATTGAAGATTAAGATTGAGGATTGAGGATTGAGGATTGAGGATTGAAGATTGAGGATTGGGGACTGAGTATTGAGGGTTGAGTGATGAGAATTGATGTTTGTGGATAGAGGTCTGAAGATTGCAGATTGCATCAATCCTCAATTGGAGATTGATTATTGAGGATTGAAGATAGAGAATTGAGGATTCAGGATTGAGGATTGAGGATTGAATACTGAGGATTGAGGATTGAGGATTGAGGATGAGGGCTGAGAGTTCAGGATTGAGGTTTGAGGTCTGAGGACTGAGGATTGAGGATTGAGAATTGAGGATTGAGGATTGAGGATTGAAGATTGAGGATTGGGGACTGAGTGTTGAGGGTTGAGTGATGAGAATTGATGTTTGAGGACAGAGACTTGAAGACTGCAGATTGAGTATTGAGTATTGAAATCTGTGAATTGACGATATTCCATTGAGGATTGAGGATTGACAACTGATTGTTGAGGACTGAGGGCTGAAGATTGAGGATTCAGGATTGAGGATTCAGGATTGATGTTTGAGGACTGAGGATTGAGGATTGAGGATTGAAGATTGAAGATTGAGGATTGGGTATTGAGGATTGAAGAATGAGCATTGAGGATTGAGGATTGAGGATTGAGGATTGAAGATTGAGTATTGAGGATTGAAGATTGACGATTGGGAATAAAGGATTGAAGATTGAGGATTAAGGATCGAAGATTGGGGATTGAGGATCTAGGATTGGAGATTGATTATTGATGATTGAAGATTGAGGATTGAGGATTGAGAATTGAGAATTGAGGATGAGGACTGATGGTTGAGGATTGAGGTTTGAGGAATGAGGACTGAGGGTTGAGGATTGAGGATTGAGGATTGAGGATTGAGTATTGAAGATTGAGTACTGATGCCTGAGGATTGAGGATTGAGGATTGAGGATTGAGAATTGAAGATTGAAGATTGAGGATAGGATATTGAGGATGGCAGAATAAGGATTGAGGATTGAGGACTGAGGATTGAGGATTGGAGATTGATTATTGAGGATTGAGGCTTGAGGTCTGAGGACTGAGGATTTAGGATTGAGAATTGAGGATTGAGGATTGAGGATTGAAGATTGAGGATTGAAGATTGAGGATGGGGGACTGAGTGTTGAGGGTTGACTGATGAGAATTGAAGTTTGTGGATAGAGACTTTAAGATTGCAGATTGAGTATTGAGTATTGAAAGGTGTGAATTGACGATATTCTATTGAGGATTGAGAATTGACGACTGATTGTTGAGTACTGAGGGCTGAAGAGTGAGGATTCAGGATTGAGGATTCAGGATTGAGGTTTGAGGTCTGAGGATTGAGGATTGCGGATTGAACATTGAGGATTGTGGATTGAGGATTGAAGGTTGAATATTGATGAATGAAGATTGAGGATTGATGATTGAGGGTTGTGTATTGAGGACGAGGACTGAGGATTGAGTATTGATACTTGAGGACTGGGGATTGAATATTGAAGATTGAGGATTGAGGGTTGAAGATTGAGGATTAAGGATTGAGGATTGAGGATTGAGGATTGAGGATTAAAGATTGAATATTGATGATTGAGGATTGAGGATTGAGGATTGAGGATTGAGAAATGGGAATTGAGGATGAGGACTGAGGGATGAGGATTGAGGTTTGCGGAATGAGGACTGAGGGTTGAGGATTGAGGATTGAGGATTCAGGATTGAGGATTGAGGATTGAATACTGAGGATTGAGGATTGAGGATTGAGGATTGAGGATTGATGATTGAGGATTGGGTATTGCGGATTGAACATTGAGGATTGAGAATTGAGGATTGAGGATTGAGGATTGAGGATTGAGGATTGAGGATTGAGGATTGTAGATTGATGATAAAGGATTGAAGATTATTGAAGATTGATGATTAAGGATTGAAGATTGAGGATTGAGGATCTAGGATTGGAGATTGATTATTGAGGATTGAATATTGAGGATTGAGGATTGAGGATTGAGAAATGGGAATTGAGGATGAGGACTGAGGGATGAGGATTGAGGTTTGCGGAATGAGGACTGAGGGTTGAGGATTGAGGATTGAGGATTCAGGATTGAGGATTGAGGATTGAATACTGAGGATTGAGGATTGAGGATTGAGGATTGAGGATTGATGATTGAGGATTGGGTATTGCGGATTGAACATTGAGGATTGAGGATTGAGGATTGAGGATTGAGGATTGATGATTGAGGATTGGGTATTGCGGATTGAACATTGAGGATTGAGAATTGAGGATTGAGGATTGAGGATTGAGGATTGAGGATTGAGGATTGAGGATTGTAGATTGATGATAAAGGATTGCAGATTATTGAAGATTGATGATTAAGGATTCAAGATTGGGGATTGTGGATCTATGATTGGAGATTGACTATTGAGGATTGAAGATTGAGAATTGAGGATTCAGGATTGAGGATTGAGGATTGAATACTGAGGATTGAGGATTGAGGATTGAGGATTGAGGATTGATGATTGAGGATTGGGTATTGCGGATTGAACATTGAGGATTGAGAATTGAGGATTGAGGATTGAGGATTGAGGATTGAGGATTGAGGATTGAGGATTGTAGATTGATGATAAAGGATTCAAGATTATTGAAGATTGATGATTAAGGATTGAAGATTGAGGATTGAGGATCTAGGATTGGAGATTGATTATTGAGGATTGAATATTGAGGATTGAGGATTGAGGATTGAGAAATGGGAATTGAGGATGAGGACTGAGGGATGAGGATTGAGGTTTGCGGAATGAGGACTGAGGGTTGAGGATTGAGGATTGAGGATTCAGGATTGAGGATTGAGTATTGAAGATTGAGTATTGATGCCTGAGGATTGATGACTGAGGATTGAGGACTGAGGATTGAGGATTGAGGATTGATGATTGAAGATTGAGTATTGAGGATTCAATATTGAGGATTGTGGATTGAGGATTGAGGATTGAGGATAGAGGATTGAGGATTGAGGATTGAAGATTGAGTATTGAGGATTGAAGGTTGAGGATTGTGGATTGAGGATTGAGGATTGAGGATTGAATATTGAGGATTGGGGACTGAGTGTTGGGGGTTGAGTGATGAGAATTGATGTTTGTGGACAGAGACTTGAAGATTGCAGATTGAGTATTGTGTATTGAAAACTGTGAATTGATGATATTCTTTGGAGGATTGAGGATTGACAACTGATTGTTGAGTACTGAGGGCTGAAGAGTGAGGATTCAGGATTGAGGATTCAGGATTGAGGTTTGAGGTCTGAGGATTGAGGATTGCGGATTGAACATTGAGGATTGTGGATTGAGGATTGAAGGTTGAATATTGATGAATGAAGATTGAGGATTGATGATTGAGGGTTGTGTATTGAGGACGAGGACTGAGGATTGAGTATTGATACTTGAGGACTGGGGATTGAATATTGAAGATTGAGGATTGAGGGTTGAAGATTGAGGATTAAGGATTGAGGATTGAGGATTGAGGATTGAGGATTAAAGATTGAATATTGATGATTGAAGATTGAGGATTGATGATTGAGGGTTGTGGATTGAGGACGAGTACTGAGGGTGGAATATTGATGTTTGAGGCCTGAGGATTGAGGATTGAGGATTGAAATTGAGTATTGAGGATTGAAGATTGAGGATTGAGATTTGATTATTGAATGTTGTGGATTGAGTATTGAACCATGAGAATTCAGGATACTCTATTGAGTATTGAGAATTGAGGATTGATGGTTGAGTATTGAGGATTGATGGCTGAGGGTTGTGTGCTGAGTATTAAGGATTGAGGATTGAGGGTTGAGGATTGAGGACGAGGACTGACGGTTGAGGATTGAGGTTTGAGGATTGAGGATTGAGGATTGAGGTTTGAGGATTGAGGATTGAGGATTGAGGACTGAGGATTAAGGATTGAGGACTGGGCATTGAGGATTGAAGATTGATGACTGGGGATTGAGGATTGTAGATTGATGATTAAGGATTGAAGATTATTGAAGATTGATGATTAAGGATTGAAGATTGGGGATTGAGGATCTAGGATTGGAGATTGATTATTGAGGATTAAAGATTGAGGATTGAGGATTGAGGATTGAAGATTGAGGATTGAAGATTGAGGATGGGGGACTGAGTGTTGAGGGTTGACTGATGAGAATTGAAGTTTGTGGATAGAGACTTTAAGATTGCAGATTGAGTATTGAGTATTGAAAGGTGTGAATTGACGATATTCTATTGAGGATTGAGAATTGACGACTGATTGTTGAGGACTGAGGTCTGAAGGTTGAGGATTCAGGATTGTTGATTCAGGATTGAGGTTTGAGGACTGAGATTTGAGGACTGAGTATTGAGAATTGAGGTTTGAGGATTGAGGATTGAGGATTGATGATTGAGGATTGGGTATTGCGGATTGAACATTGAGGATTGAGGATTGAGGATTGAGGATTGAGGATTGAGGATTGAGGATTGAGGATTGAGGATTGAGGATTGAGGATTGTAGATTGATGATAAAGGATTGAAGATTATTGAAGATTGATGATTAAGGATTGAAGATTGAGGATTGAGGATCTAGGATTGGAGATTGATTATTGAGGATTGAATATTGAGGATTGAGGATTGAGGATTGAGAAATGAGAATTGAGGATGAGGACTGAGGGATGAGGATTGAGGTTTGCGGAATGAGGACTGAGGGTTGAGGATTGAGGATTGAGGATTCAGGATTGAGGATTGAGTATTGAAGATTGAGTATTGATGCCTGAGGATTGATGACTGAGGATTGAGGACTGAGGATTGTGGATTGAGGATTGATGATTGAAGATTGAGTATTGAGGATTCAATATTGAGGATTGAGGATTGAGGATTGAGGATTGAGTATTGAGGATTGAGTATTGAGGATTGATGGTTGAGTATTGAGGATTGATGGCTGAGGGTTGTGTGTTGAGTATTGAGGATTGAGGATTGAGGACTGAGGATAGACGATTGAGGATTGAAGATTGAGTATTGATGATTGAATATTGAGGATTGAGGATTGAGGTTTGAGGATTGAGGTCGAGGACTGACGGTTGAGGATTGAGGTTTGAGGATTGAGGATTGAGGATTGAGGACTGAGGATTGAGGATTGAGGACTGGGCATTGAGGATTGAAGATTGATGACTGGGGATTGAGGATTGTAGATTGATGATTAAGGATTGAAGATTATTGAAGATTGATGATTAAGGATTGAAGATTGGGGATTGAGGATCTAGGATTGGAGATTGATTATTGGGGATTGAAGATTGAGGATTGAGGATTGAGGATTGAGAATTCAGAATTGAGGATGAGGACTGAGGGATGAGGATTGAGGTTTGCGGAATGAGGACTGAGGGTTGAGGATTGAGGATTGAGGATTGAGGATTAAAGATTGAATATTGATGATTGAAGATTGAGGATTGAGGATTGAGGGTTGTGGATTGAGGACGAGTACTGAGGGTGGAATATTGATGTTTGAGGCCTGAGGATTGAGGATTGAGGATTGAAGATTGAGGATTGAGGCCTGACGGTTGAGGATTGAGGATTGAGCATTGAGGATTGAAGATTGATGACTGGGGATTGAGGATTGAAGATTGAGGATTAAGGATTGAAGATTGGGGATTGAGCATCTTGGATTGGAGATTGATTATGGAGGATTGAAGATTGACAATTGAGGATTGAGGATTGAGAATTGAGAATTGAGAATGAGGACTGATAGTTGAGGATTGAGGTTTGAGGAATGAGGATTGAGGGTTGAGGATTGAGGATTGAGGATTGAGGATTGAGGATTGAGTATTGAAGATTGAGTATTGATGCCTGAGCATTGAGGATTGAGGATTGAGGATTGAGGATTGATGACTGAGGATTGACGACTGAGGATTGAGGATTGAGGATTGATGATTGAGGATTGAGGACTGAGGATTGAGGATTGAGGATTGAGGATTGAAGATTGAGTACTGTGGATTGAGGATTGAGGATTGGGTATTGAGGATTGCCGCTTGAGGTGTGAGGGTTGAGGATGTAGGATTGAAGAGAGAGGCCTGAGTGTTGAGGATTGAGTGTTGGGAATTGATGCTTGCGGTTTGAGATTTGATTATCGAATATTCTGAATTGAGTATTGAACCATGATAATTCATGATGTTCTATTGAGTATTGAGAATTGAGGACTGATGGTTGAGAATTGAGGATTGATGGTTGAGGGTTGAGTGTTGAATATTGAGGATTGAAGATTGAGGACTGGCGATTGAGGATTGAAGATTGAGGATTAAGGATTGAGGATTGGGGATTGAGGATCTAGGATTGGAGATTGATTATTGGGGATTGAAGATTGAGGATTTATGACTGAGGATTGAGGATTGAGGATTGAGGATTGAGGATTGAGGATTGAAGGTTCAGTATTGAGGATTGAATATTGAGGATTGTGGATTGAGGATTGAATATTGAGGACTGAGTATTGACGATTGAGTATTGAAGATTGAGGATTTATGACAGAGGATTGAGGATTAAGGATTGAAGATTGGGGATTGAGGATCTAGGATTGGAGATTGCTTATTGAGGATTGAAGATTGAGGATTGAGGTCTGAGGATTGAGAATTGAGAATTGAGGATGAGGACTGAGGTTTGAGGATTGAGGTTTTGGGAATGAGGATTGAGGGTTGAGGATTGAGGATTGAGGATTGTGGATTGAGGATTGAGTATTGAAGATTGAGTATTGATGCCTGAGGATTGAGGATTGTGGATTGAGTATTGAGGATTGAGGATTGAAGATTGAGTATTGGGGATTGAAGGTTGAGGATTGATGACTGAGGATTGAGGATTGAGGACTGAGGATTGAGGATTGAGGATTGAGCATTGAGGATTGATGATTGAGGACTGGGGATTGAGGATTGAAGATTGAGGTTTAAGGATTGAAGATTGGGGATTGAGGATCTAGGATTGGAGATTGCTTATTGAGGATTGAAGATTGAGGATTGAGGTCTGAGGATTGAGAATTGAGAATTGAGGATGAGGACTAAGGGTTGTGGATTGAGGTTTTGGGAATGAGGATTGAGGGTTGAGGATTGAGGATTGAGGATTGAGGATTGAGGATTGAGTATTGAAGATTGAGTATTGATGCCTGAGGATTGAGGATTGTGGATTGAGTATTGAGGATTGAGGATTGAAGATTGAGTATTGGGGATTGAAGGTTGAGGATTGAGGATTGAGGATTGAGGATTGAGGATGGAGGATGAGGACTGACGGTAGAGAATTGAGGTTTGAGGATTGAGGGTTGAGGATTGAGGACTGAGGATTGAGGATTGAGGATTCAGCATTGAGGATTGAAGATTGAGGACTGGGGATTGAGGATTGAAGATTGAGGATTAAGGATTGAAGATTGAGGATGGTGGATTGAGGGTTGTGGATTGAGGATTCATGATTGAAGATTGAGTATTGAGGATTCAATATTGAGGATTGAGGATTGAGGATTGAGGATTGAGGATTGAGGATTGAGGATTGAGGATTGAAGATTGAGTATTGAGGATTGAAGGTTGAGGATTGTGGATTGAGGATTGAGGATTGAGGATTGAATATTGAGGATTGGGGACTGAGTGTTGGGGGTTGAGTGATGAGAATTGATGTTTGTGGACAGAGACTTGAAGATTGCAGATTGAGTATTGTGTATTGAAAACTGTGAATTGATGATATTCTTTGGAGGATTGAGGATTGACAACTGATTGTTGAGTACTGAGGGCTGAAGAGTGAGGATTCAGGATTGAGGATTCAGGATTGAGGTTTGAGGACTGAGGATTGAGGATTGTGGATTGAGGATTGAGGATTGAGGATTGAGGATTGAGGATTGAGGATTGAAGATTGAGGATTGGGTATTGAGGATTGAACATTGAGGATTGTGGATTGAGGATTGAAGGTTGAATATTGATGAATGAAGATTGAGGATTGATGATTGAGGGTTGTGTATTGAGGACGAGGACTGAGGATTGAGTATTGATACTTGAGGACTGGGGACTGCAGATTCAAGATTGAGGATTAAGGATTGAAGATTGGGGATTGAGGATCTAGGATTGGAGATTGATTATTGAGGATTGAAGATTGAGGATCGAGGATTGAGGATTGAGGATTGAGGGTTGAAGATTGAGGATTAAGGATTGAGGATTGAGGATTGAGGATTGAGGATTAAAGATTGAATATTGATGATTGAAGATTGAGGATTGAGGATTGAGGGTTGTGGATTGAGGACGAGTACTGAGGGTGGAATATTGATGTTTGAGGCCTGAGGATTGAGGATTGAGGATTGAAATTGAGTATTGAGGATTGAAGATTGAGGATTGAGATTTGATTATTGAATATTGTGGATTGAGTATTGAACCATGAGAATTCAGGATATTCTATTGAGTGTTGAGAATTGAGGATTGATGGTTGATTATTGAGGATTGACGGCTGAGGGTTGTGTGCTGAGTATTAAGGATTGAGGATTGAGGGTTGAGGATTGAGGACGAGGACTGACGGTTGAGGATCGAGGTTTGAGGATTGAGGATTGAGGATTGAGGGCTGAGGCTTGAGGATTGAGGATTGAGCATTGAGGATTGAAGATTGAGGACTGGCGATTGAGGATTGAAGATTGAGGATTAAGGATTGAGGATTGGGGATTGAGGATGCAGGATTGGAGATTGATTATTGAGGATTGAAGATTGAGGACTGAGGATTGAGGACTGAGGATTGAGAATTGAGAATTGAGGATGACGGCTGAGGGTTGAGGATTGAGGTTTGAGGAACGAGCATTGAGGATTGAGGATTCAGGACTAAGGATTGACGATTGAGTATTGAAGATTGAGGATTGATGACTGAGGATTGACGACTGAGGATTGAGGATTGATGATTGATGATTGAGGATTGAGTATTGAGGATTGAGTATTGAGGATTGATGGTTGAGTATTGAGGATTGATGGCTGAGGGTTGTGTGTTGAGTATTGAGGATTGAGGATTGAGGACTGAGGATAGCGGATTGAATATTGAAGATTGAGTATTGATGATTGAATATTGAGGATTGAGGATTGAGGTTTGAGGATTGAGGTCGAGGACTGACGGTTGAGGATTGAGGTTTGAGGATTGAAGATTGAGGATTGAGGACTGAGGATTGAGGATTGAGGACTGGGCATTGAGGATTGAAGATTGATGACTGGGGATTGAGGATTGTAGATTGATGATTAAGGATTGAAGATTATTGAAGATTGATGATTAAGGATTGAAGATTGGGGATTGAGGATCTAGGATTGGAGATTGATTATTGAGGATTGAAGATTGAGGATTGAGGATTGAGGATTGAGAATTGAGAATTGAGGATGAGGACTGAGGGATGAGGATTGAGGTTTGCGGAATGAGGACTGAGGGTTGAGGATTGAGGATTGAGGATTGAGGATTAAAGATTGAATATTGATGATTGAAGATTGAGGATTGAGGATTGAGGGTTGTGGATTGAGGACGAGTACTGAGGGTGGAATATTGATGTTTGAGGCCTGAGGATTGAGGATTGAGGATTGAAGATTGAGGATTGTGGCCTGACGGTTGAGGATTGAGGATTGAGCATTGAGGATTGAAGATTGATGACTGGGGATTGAGGATTAAAGATTGAGGATTAAGGATTGAAGATTGGGGATTGAGCATCTTGGATTGAAGATTGAGTATTGAGGATTGAAAATTGAGGATTGAGGATTGAGGATTGAGGATGGAGGATGGATGATGAGGACGGACGGTTGAGGATTGATGGTTGAGTATTGAGGATTGACGGCTGAGGGTTGTGTGCTGAGTATTAAGGATTGAGGATTGAGGGTTGAGGATTGAGGACGAGGACTGACGGTTGAGGATTGAGGTTTGAGGATTGAGGATTGAGGATTGAGGATTGAGGACTAAGGATTGACGATTGAGTATTGAAGATTGAGGATTGATGACTGAGGATTGACGACTGAGGATTGAGGATTGAGGATTGATGATTGAAGATTGAGTATTGAGGATTGAATATTGAGGATTGAGGATTGAGGATTGAGGATTGAGGATTGAGGATTGAGGATTGAAGATTGAGTATTGAGGATTGAAGGTTGAGGATTGTGGATTGAGGATTGAGGATTGAGGATTGAAGATTGAGGATTGAGGATTGAGGATTGAGGATTGAGGATTGAGGATTGAGGGTTGAAGATTGAGGATTAAGGATTGAGGATTGAGGATTGAGGATTGAGGATTAAAGATTGAATATTGATGATTGAAGATTGAGAATTGAGGATTGAGGGTTGTGAATTGAGGACGAGGACTGAGGGTTGAATATTGATGTTTGAGGCCTGAGGATTGAGGATTGAGGATTGAGAATTGATGATTGAGGATTGAGGATTGAAGATTGAGGATTGGGTATTGAGGATTGAAGATTGAGGGTTCAGGATTGAGGATTGAGGATTGAGGATTGAGGATTGAGGATTGAGGATTGAAGATTGAGTACTGAGGATTGAAGATTGAGGATTGAGGATTGAGGATTGAAGATTGAGGATTGAGGATTGAGCATTGAAGATTGAGGATTGGTGATTGAGGATAGACGATTGAGGATTGAGTATTGAGGATTGAAGGTTGCGTATTGATGATTGAATATTGAGGATTGAGGATTGAGTGTTGAGGATTGAGGACGAGGACTGACGGTTGAGGATTCAGGATTGAGCATTGAGGATTGAAGATTGATGACTGGGGATTGAGGATTGAAGATTGAGGATTAAGGATTGAAGATTGGGGATTGAGGATCTAGGATTGGAGATTGCTTATTGAGGATTGAAGATTGAGGATTGAGGTCTGAGGATTGAGAATTGAGAATTGAGGATGAGGACTGAGGTTTGAGGATTGAGGTTTTGGGAATGAGGATTGAGGGTTGAGGATTGAGGATTGAGGATTGAGGATTGAGGATTGAGTATTGAAGATTGAGTATTGATGCCTGAGGATTGAGGATTGTGGATTGAGTATTGAGGATTGAGGATTGAAGATTGAGTATTGGGGATTGAAGGTTGAGGATTGATGACTGAGGATTGAGGATTGAGGACTGAGGATTGAGGATTGAGGATTGAGCATTGAGGATCGATGATTGAGGACTGGGGATTGAGGATTGAAGATTGAGGTTTAAGGATTGAAGATTGGGGATTGAGGATCTAGGATTGGAGATTGTTTATTGAGGATTGAAGATTGAGGATTGAGGTCTGAGGATTGAGAATTGAGAATTGAGGATGACGGCTGAGGGTTGAGGATTGAGGTTTGAGGAACGAGGATTGAGGATTGAGGATTGAGGACTAAGGATTGACGATTGAGTATTGAAGATTGAGGATTGATGACTGAGGATTGACGACTGAGGATTGAGGATTGAGGATTGATGATTGATGATTGAGGATTGAGGATTGAGGATTGAGGATTGAAGATTGAGTACTGTGGATTGAGGATTGAGGATTGAGGATTGAGGATTGAGGATTGGGTATTGAGGATTGCCGCTTGAGGTGTGAGGGTTGAGGATGTAGGATTGAAGAGTGAGGCCTGAGTGTTGAGGATTGAGTGTTGGGAATTGATGCTTGAGGTTTGAGATTTGATTATCGAATATTCTGAATTGAGTATTGAACCATGATAATTCATGATGTTCTATTGAGTATTGAGAATTGAGGAATGATGGTTGAGTATTGAGGATTGATGGTTGAGGGTTGAGTGTTGAATATTGAGGATTGAAGATTGAGGACTGGCGATTGAGGATTGAAGATTGAGGATTAAGGATTGAGGATTGGGGATTGAGGATCTAGGATTGGAGATTGATTATTGGGGATTGAAGGTTGAGGATTTATGACTGAGGATTGAGGATTGAGGATTGAGGATTGAGGATTGAGGATTGAAGGTTCAGTATTGAGGATTGAATATTGAGGATTGTGGATTGAGGATTGAATATTGAGGACTGAGGATTGACGATTGAGTATTGAAGATTGAGGATTTATGACAGAGGATTCAGGATTAAGGATTGAAGATTGGTGATTGAGGATCTAGGATTGGAGATTGCTTATTGAGGATTGAAGATTGAGGATTGAGGTCTGAGGATTGAGAATTGAGAATTGAGGATGAGGACTGAGGGTTGAGGATTGAGGTTTTGGGAATGAGGATTGAGGGTTGAGGATTGAGGATTGAGGATTGAGGATTGAGGATTGAGTATTGAAGATTGAGTATTGATGCCTGAGGATTGAGGATTGTGGATTGAGTATTGAGGATTGAGGATTGAAGATTGAGTATTGGGGATTGAAGGTTGAGGATTGATGACTGAGGATTGAGGATTGAGGACTGAGGATTGAGGATTGAGGATTGAGCGTTGAGGATTGATGATTGAGGACTGGGGATTGAGGATTGAAGATTGAGGTTTAAGGATTGAAGATTGGGGATTGAGGATCTAGGATTGGAGATTGCTTATTCAGGATTGAAGATTGAGGATTGAGGTCTGAGGATTGAGAATTGAGAATTGAGGATGAGGACTAAGGGTTGAGGATTGAGGTTTTGGGAATGAGGATTGAGGGTTGAGGATTGAGGATTGAGGATTGAGGATTGAGGATTGAGTATTGAAGATTGAGTATTGATGTCTGAGGATTGAGGATTGTGGATTGAGTATTGAGGATTGAGGATTGAAGATTGAGTATTGGGGATTGAAGATTGAGGATTGAGGATTGAGGATTGAGGATTGAGAATGGAGGATGAGGACTGACGGTAGAGAATTGAGGTTTGAGGATTGAGGGTTGAGGATTGAAGACTGAGGATTGAGGATTGAGGATTCAGCATTGAGGATTGAAGATTGAGGACTGGGGATTGAGGATTGAGGATTGAGGATTAAGGATTGAAGATTGGGGATTGAGGATTGAGGATTGAAGATTGAATGTTGAGGATTGAAGATTGAGGACTGATGACTGAGGATTGAGGATTGAGGACTGAGGATGGAGGATTGAGGATTGAGCATTGAGGATTGATGATTGAGTACTGGGGATTGAGGATTGAAGATTGAGGTTTAAGGATTGAAGATTGGGGATTGGGGATCTAGGATTGGAGATTGATTATTGAGGATTGAAGATTGAGGATTGAGGATTGAGGATTGAGAATTGAGAATTGAGTATGAGGATTGAGTATTGAGGATTGAAGGTTGAGAATTGAGGATTGAGGATTGAGGATTGAGGATTGAAGATTGAGGATTGAGGATTGAGGATTGAGGATTCAGGATTGAGGATTGAGGATTGAGGATTGAGGATTTAAGATTGAGGATTGAGGTTTGAGGATTGAGGATTGAGGGTTGAGGGTTGTGTATTGAGGACGAGAACTGAGGGTTGAATATAGATGTTTGAGGTCTGAGGATTGAGGATTGAGGATTGCGAATTGAGGATTGCGGATTGAGGATTGAAGACTGAGGATTGGGTGTTGATGATTGAAGAATGAGCATTGAGGATTGAGGATTGAGGATTGAGGATTGCAGATTGTGTATTGAGGATTGAGGATTGAGGATTGAGGATTGAGTATTGAGGATTGAGCATTGAGGATTGAAGATGATGACTGGGGATTGAGGATTGAGGATTGAGGATTGAGGGTTGAAGATTGAGGATTAAGGATTGAGGATTGAGGATTGAGGATTGAGGATTAAAGATTGAATATTGATGATTGAAGATTGAGGATTGAGGATTGAGGGTTGTGGATTGAGGACGAGTACTGAGGGTGGAATATTGATGTTTGAGGCCTGAGGATTGAGGATTGAGAATTGAAATTGAGTATTGAGTATTGAAGATTGAGGATTGGGATTTGATTATTGAATATTGTGGATTGAGTATTGAACCATGAGAATTCAGGATATTCTATTGAGTATTGAGAATCGAGGATTGATGGTTGAGTATTGAGGATTGATGGCTGAGGGTTGTGTGTTGAGTATTAAGGATTGAGGATTGAGGGTTGAGGATTGAGGACGAGGACTGACGGTTGAGGATTGAGGATTGTGGATTGAGGATTGAGGAATGGGGGCTGAGGCTTGAGGATTGAGGATAGAGCATTGAGGATTGAAGATTGAGGACTGGCGATTGAGGATTGAAGATTGAGGATTAAGGATTGAAGATTGAGGATTGGGTATTGAGGATTGAAGATTGAGGATTCATGATTGAGGGTTGAGGATTGAGGATTGAGGATTGAGGATTGAGGATTGAAGATTGAGTACTGAGGATTGAAGATTGAGGATTGAGGATTGAGGATTGAGGATTGAGGATTGAAGATTGAGGATTGGGTATTGAGGATTGAAGATTGAGGATTCATGATTGAGGGTTGAGGATTGAGGATTGAGGATTGAGGATTGAGGATTGAAGATTGAGTACTGAGGTTTGAAGATTGAGGATTGAGGATTGAGGATTGAGGATTGAGGATTGAGGATTGACTATTGAGCATTGAAGATTGAGGATTGGGGATTGAGGATTGACGACTGAGGATTGAGTATTGAGGATTGAAGATTGAGTATTGATGATTGAAGATTGAGGATTGAGGACTGACGGTTGAGGATTGAGGATTGAGCATTGAGGATTGTAGATTGATGACTGGGGATTGAGGATTGAAAATTGAGGATTAAGGATTGAAGATTGGGGATTGAGGAACTTGGATTGGAGATTGATTATGGAGGATTGAAGATTGACAATTGGGGATTGAGGATTGAGAATTGAGAATTGAGAATGAGGACTGAGAGTTGAGGATTGAGGTTTGAGGAATGAGGATTGAGGGTTGAGGATTGAGGATTGAGGATTGAGGATTGAGGATTGAGGATTGAGTATTGAAGATTGAGTATTGATGCCTGAGGATTGAGGATTGTGGATTGAGTATTGAGGATTGAGGATTGAAGATTGAGGATTGAGGTTTGAGGATTGAGGATTGAGGGTTGAGGGTTGTGTATTGAGGACGAGAACTGAGGGTTGAATATAGATGTTTGAGGTCTGAGGATTGAGGATTGAGGATTGCGAATTGAGGATTGCGGATTGAGGATTGAAGACTGAGGATTGGGTGTTGATGATTGAAGAATGAGCATTGAGGATTGAGGATTGAGGATTGAGGATTGCAGATTGAGTATTGAGGATTGAGGATTGAGGATTGAGGATTGAGGATTGAGTATTGAAGATTGAGTATTGATGCCTGAGGGTTGAGGATTGTGGATTGAGTATTGAGGATTGAGGATTGAAGATTGAGTATTGGGGATTGAAGGTTGAGGATTGATGACTGAGGATTGAGGATTGAGGACTGAGGATTGAGGATTGAGGATTGAGCATTGAGGATTGATGATTGAGGACTGGGGATTGAGGATTGAAGATTGAGGTTTAAGGATTGAAGATTGGGGATTGAGGATCTAGGATTGGAGATTGCTTACTGAGGATTGAAGATTGAGGATTGAGGTCTGAGGATTGAGAATTGAGAATTGAGGATGAGGACTAAGGGTTGAGGATTGAGGTTTTGGGAATGAGGATTGAGGGTTGAGGATTGAGGATTGAGGATTGAGGATTGAGGATTGAGTATTGAAGATTGAGTATTGATGCCTGAGGATTGAGGATTGTGGATTGAGTATTGAGGATTGAGGATTGAAGATTGAGTATTGGGGATTGAAGGTTGAGGATTGAGGATTGAGGATTGAGGATTGAGGATGGAGGATGAGGACTGACGGTAGACAATTGAGGTTTGAGGATTGAGGGTTGAGGATTGAGGACTGAGGATTGAGGATTGAGGATTCAGAATTGAGGATTGAAGATTGAGGACTGGGGATTGAGGATTGAAGATTGAGGATTAAGGATTGAAGATTGGGGATTGAGGATCTAGGATTGGAGATTGATTATTGAGGATTGAAGATTGAGGATTGAGGATTGAGGATTGAGAATTGAGAATTGAGTGTGAGGATTGAGTATTGAGGATTGAAGGTTGAGAATTGAGTACTGAGGATTGAGGATTGAGGATTGAAGATTGAGGATTGAGGATTGAGGATTGAGGATTGAGTATTGAGGATTGAGGATTGAGGATTGAAGATTGAGGATTGAGGATTGAGGATTGAGGATTGAGGATTGAGGATTGAGGATTGAGGATTGAAGATTGAGGATTGAGGTTTGAGGATTGAGGATTGAGGGTTGAGGGTTGTGTATTGAGTACGAGAACTGAGGGTTGAATATAGATGTTTGAGGTCTGAGGATTGAGGATTGAGGATTGCGAATTGAGGATTGCGGATTGAGGATTGAAGACTGAGGATTGGGTGTTGATGATTGAAGAATGAGCATTGAGGTTTGAGGATTGAGGATTGAGGATTGAAGATTGATGACTGGGGATTGAGGATTGAAGATTGAGGATTAAGGATTGAAGATTGGGTATTGAGGATCTTGGATTGGAGATTGATTATGGAGGATTGAAGATTGAGGATTGAGGATTGAGGATTGAGAATTGAGGATGACGGCTGAGGGTTGAGGATTGAGGTTTGAGGAACGAGGATTGAGGATTGAGGATTGAGGACTAAGGATTGACGATTGAGTATTGAAGATTGAGGATTGATGACTGAGGATTGACGACTGAGGATTGAGGATTGAGGATTGATGATTGATGATTGAGGATTGAGGATTGAGGATTGAGGATTGAAGATTGAGTACTGTGGATTGAGGATTGAGGATTGAGGATTGAGGATTGAGGATTGGGTATTGAGGATTGCCGCTTGAGGTGTGAGGGTTGAGGATGTAGGATTGAAGAGAGAGGCCTGAGTGTTGAGGATTGAGTGTTGGGAATTGATGCTTGAGGTTTGAGATTTGATTATCGAATATTCTGAATTGAGTATTGAACCATGATAATTCATGATGTTCTATGAGTATTGAGAATTGAGGAATGATGGTTGAGTATTGAGGATTGATGGTTGAGGGTTGAGTGTTGAATATTGAGGATTGAATATTGAGGACTGAGGATTGACGATTGAGTATTGAAGATTGAGGATTTATGACAGAGGATTCAGGATTAAGGATTGAAGATTGGTGATTGAGGATCTAGGATTGGAGATTGCTTATTGAGGATTGAAGATTGAGGATTGAGGTCTGAGGATTGAGAATTGAGAATTGAGGATGAGGACTGAGGGTTGAAGATTGAGGTTTTGGGAATGAGGATTGAGGGTTGAGGATTGAGGATTGAGGATTGAGGATTGAGGATTGAGTATTGAAGATTGAGTATTGATGCCTGAGGATTGAGGATTGTGGATTGAGTATTGAGGATTGAGGATTGAAGATTGAGTATTGGGGATTGAAGGTTGAGGATTGATGACTGAGGATTGAGGATTGAGGACTGAGGATTGAGGATTGAGGATTGAGCATTGAGGATTGATGATTGAGGACTGGGGATTGAGGATTGAAGATTGAGGTTTAAGGATTGAAGATTGGGGATTGAGGATCTAGGATTGGAGATTGCTTATTGAGGATTGAAGATTGAGGATTGAGAATTGATGACTGAGGATTGACGACTGAGGATTGAGGATTAAGGATTGATGATTGAAGATTGAGTATTGAGGATTGAAAGCTGAGGATTGAGGATTGAGTATTGAGGATTGAGGATTGAGGATTGGGGATTCAAGATTGAGTATTGAGGATTGAAGGTTGAGGATTGTGGATTGAGGATTGAGGATTGAGGATTGAAGATTGAGTACTGATGCCTGAGGATTGAGGACTGAGGATTGAGTACTGAGGATTGAGGATTGAGGATTGAGGATTGAGGATTGAGGATTGGAGATTGAGGACTGGGGATTGAGGATTGAAGATTGAGGATTAAGGATTGAACGTCGGGGATTGAGGATCTAGGATTGGAGATTGATTATTGAGGATTGAAGATTGAGGATTGAGGATTGAGGATTGAGGATTGAGGGTTGAAGATTGAGGATTAAGGATTGAGGATTGAGGATTGAGGATTGAGGATTAAAGATTGAATATTGATGATTGAAGAATGAGAATTGAGGATTGAGGGTTGTGGATTGAGGACGAGGACTGAGGGTTGAGTATTGATGTTTGAGGCCTGAGGATTGAGGATTGAGGATTGAGAATTGATGATTGAGGATTGAGGATTGAAGATTGAGGATTGGGTATTGAGGATTGAAGATTGAGGATTCATGATTGAGGGTTGAGGATTGAGGATTGAGGATTGAGGATTGAGGATTGAAGATTGAGTACTGAGGATTGAAGATTGAGGATTGAGGATTGAGGATTGAGGATTGAGGATTGACTATTGAGCATTGAAGATTGAGGATTGAGGATTGAGGATTGAGGTTTGAGGATGGAGGATGAGGACTGACGGTAGACAATTGAGGTTTGAGGATTGAGGGTTGAGGATTGAGGACTGAGGATTGAGGATTGAGGATTCAGCATTGAGGATTGAAGATTGAGGACTGTGGATTGAGGATTGAAGATTGAGGATTAAGGATTGAAGATTGGGGATTGAGGATTGACGATTGAGGATTGAGTATTGAGGATTGAAGATTGAGTATTGATGATTGAAGATTGAGAATTGAGGACTGACGGTTGAGGATTGAGGATTGAGCATTGAGGATTGTAGATTGATGACTGGGGATTGAGGATTGAAGATTGAGGATTAAGGATTGAAGATTGGGGATTGAGGAACTTGGATTGGAGATTGATTATGGAGGATTGAAGATTGACAATTGGGGATTGAGGATTGAGATTTGAGAATTGAGAATGAGGACTGAGAGTTGAGGATTGAGGTTTGAGGAATGAGGATTGAGGGTTGAGGATTGAGGATTGAGGATTGAGGATTGAGTATTGAAGATTGAGTATTGATACCTGAGGATTGAGGGTTGAAGATTGAGGATTAAGGATTGAGGATTGAGGATTGAGGATTGAGGATTAAAGATTGAATATTGATGATTGAAGATTGAGAATTGAGGATTGAGGGTTGTGAATTGAGGACGAGGACTGAGGGTTGAATATTGATGTTTGAGGCCTGAGGATTGAGGATTGAGGATTGAGAATTGATGATCGAGGATTGAGGATTGAAGATTGAGGATTGGGTATTGAGGATTGAAGATTGAGGTTTCAGGATTGATGATTGAGGATTGAGGATTGAGGATTGAGGATTGAGGATTGAAGATTGAGTACTGAGGATTGAAGATTGAGGATTGAGGATTGAGGATTGAAGATTGAGGATTGAGGATTGAGCATTGAAGATTGAGGATTGGGGATTGAGGATTGACGATTGAGGATTGAGTATTGAGGATTGAAGGTTGCGTATTGATGATTGAATATTGAGGATTGAGGATTGAGTGTTGAGGATTGAGGACGAGGACTGACGGTTGAGGATTGAGGATTGAGCATTGAGGATTGAAGATTGATGACTGGGGATTGAGGATTGAAGATTGAGGATTAAGGATTGAAGATTGGGTATTGAGGATCTTGGATTGGAGATTGATTATGGAGGATTGAAGATTGAGGATTGAGGATTGAGGATTGAGAATTGAGGATGACGGCTGAGGGTTGAGGATTGAGGTTTGAGGAACGAGGATTGAGGATTGAGGATTGAGGACTAAGGATTGACGATTGAGTATTGAAGATTGAGGATTGATGACTGAGGATTGACGACTGAGGATTGAGGATTGAGGATTGATGATTGATGATTGAGGATTGAGGATTGAGGATTGAGGATTGAAGATTGAGTACTGTGGATTGAGGATTGAGGATTGAGGATTGAGGATTGAGGATTGGGTATTGAGGATTGCCGCTTGAGGTGTGAGGGTTGAGGATGTAGGATTGAAGAGAGAGGCCTGAGTGTTGAGGATTGAGTGTTGGGAATTGATGCTTGAGGTTTGAGATTTGATTATCGAATATTCTGAATTGAGTATTGAACCATGATAATTCATGATGTTCTATGAGTATTGAGAATTGAGGAATGATGGTTGAGTATTGAGGATTGATGGTTGAGGGTTGAGTGTTGAATATTGAGGATTGAAGATTGAGGACTGGCGAATGAGGATTGAAGATTGAGGATTAAGGATTGAGGATTGGGGATTGAGGATCTAGGATTGGAGATTGATTATTGGGGATTGAAGATTGAGGATTTATGACTGAGGATTGAGGATTGAGGATTGAGGATTGAGGATTGAGGATTGAAGGTTCAGTATTGAGGATTGAATATTGAGGATTGTGGATTGAGGATTGAATATTGAGGACTGAGGATTGACGATTGAGTATTGAAGATTGAGGATTTATGACAGAGGATTCAGGATTAAGGATTGAAGATTGGTGATTGAGGATCTAGGATTGGAGATTGCTTATTGAGGATTGAAGATTGAGGATTGAGGTCTGAGGATTGAGAATTGAGAATTGAGGATGAGGACTGAGGGTTGAGGATTGAGGTTTTGGGAATGAGGATTGAGGGTTGAGGATTGAGGATTGAGGATTGAGGATTGAGGATTGAGTATTGAAGATTGAGTATTGATGCCTGAGGATTGAGGATTGTGGATTGAGTATTGAGGATTGAGGATTGAAGATTGAGTATTGGGGATTGAAGGTTGAGGATTGATGACTGAGGATTGAGGATTGAGGACTGAGGATTGAGGATTGAGGATTGAGCATTGAGTATTGATGATTGAGGACTGGGGATTGAGGATTGAAGATTGAGGTTTAAGGATTGAAGATTGGGGATTGAGGATCTAGGATTGGAGATTGCTTATTGAGGATTGAAGATTGAGGATTAAGGTCTGAGGATTGAGAATTGAGAATTGAGGATGAGGACTAAGGGTTGAGGATTGAGGTTTTGGGAATGAGGATTGGGGGTTGAGGATTGAGGATTGAGGATTGAGGATTGAGGATTGAGGATTGAGGATTGGAGATTGAGGACTGGGGATTGAGGATTGAAGATTGAGGATTAAGGATTGAACGTCGGGGATTGAGGATCTAGGATTGGAGATTGATTATTGAGGATTGAAGATTGAGGATTGAGGATTGAGGATTGAGGATTGAGGGTTGAAGATTGAGGATTAAGGATTGAGGATTGAGGATTGAGGATTGAGGATTAAATATTGAATATTGATGATTGAAGAATGAGAATTGAGGATTGAGGGTTGTGGATTGAGGACGAGGACTGAGGGTTGAGTATTGATGTTTGAGGCCTGAGGATTGAGGATTGAGGATTGAGAATTGATGATTGAGGATTGAGGATTGAAGATTGAGGATTGGGTATTGTGGATTGAAGATTGAGGATTCATGATTGAGGGTTGAGGATTGAGGATTGAGGATTGAGGATTGAGGATTGAAGATTGAGTACTGAGGATTGAAGATTGAGGATTGAGGATTGAGGATTGAGGATTGAGGATTGACTATTGAGCATTGAAGATTGAGGATTGAGGATTGAGGATTGAGGTTTGAGGATGGAGGATGAGGACTGACGGTAGACAATTGAGGTTTGAGGATTGAGGGTTGAGGATTGAGGACTGAGGATTGAGGATTGAGGATTCAGCATTGAGGATTGAAGATTGAGGACTGGGGATTGAGGATTGAAGATTGAGGATTAAGGATTGAAGATTGGGGATTGAGGATTGACGATTGAGGATTGAGTATTGAGGATTGAAGATTGAGTATTGATGATTGAAGATTGAGAATTGAGGACTGACGGTTGAGGATTGAGGATTGAGCATTGAGGATTGTAGATTGATGACTGGGGATTGAGGATTGAAGATTGAGGATTAAGGATTGAAGATTGGGGATTGAGGAACTTGGATTGGAGATTGATTATGGAGGATTGAAGATTTACAATTGGGGATTGAGGATTGAGATTTGAGAATTGAGAATGAGGACTGAGAGTTGAGGATTGAGGTTTGAGGAATGAGGATTGAGGGTTGAGGATTGAGGATTGAGGATTGAGGATTGAGTATTGAAGATTGAGTATTGATACCTGAGGATTGAGGGTTGAAGATTGAGGATTAAGGATTGAGGATTGAGGATTGAGGATTGAGGATTAAAGATTGAATATTGATGATTGAAGATTGAGAATTGAGGATGGAGGGTTGTGAATTGAGGACGAGGACTGAGGGTTGAATATTGATGTTTGAGGCCTGAGGATTGAGGATTGAGGATTGAGAATTGATGATCGAGGATTGAGGATTGAAGATTGAGGATTGGGTATTGAGGATTGAAGATTGAGGTTTCAGGATTGATGATTGAGGATTGAGGATTGAGGATTGAGGATTGAGGATTGAAGATTGAGTACTGAGGATTGAAGATTGAGGATTGAGGATTGAGGATTGAAGATTGAGGATTGAGGATTGAGCATTGAAGATTGAGGATTGGGGATTGAGGATTGACGATTGAGGATTGAGTATTGAGGATTGAAGGTTGCGTATTGATGATTGAATATTGAGGATTGAGGATTGAGTGTTGAGGATTGAGGACGAGGACTGACGGTTGAGGATTGAGGATTGAGCATTGAGGATTGAAGATTGATGACTGGGGATTGAGGATTGAAGATTGAGGATTAAGGATTGAAGATTGGGTATTGAGGATCTTGGATTGGAGATTGATTATGGAGGATTGAAGATTGAGGATTGAGGATTGAGGATTGAGAATTGAGGATGACGGCTGATGGTTGAGGATTGAGGTTTGAGGAACGAGGATTGAGGATTGAGGATTGAGGACTAAGGATTGACGATTGAGTATTGAAGATTGAGGATTGATGACTGAGGATTGACGACTGAGGATTGAGGATTGAGGATTGATGATTGATGATTGAGGATTGAGGATTGAGGATTGAGGATTGAAGATTGAGTACTGTGGATTGAGGATTGAGGATTGAGGATTGAGGATTGAGGATTGGGTATTGAGGATTGCCGCTTGAGGTGTGAGGGTTGAGGATGTAGGATTGAAGAGAGAGGCCTGAGTGTTGAGGATTGAGTGTTGGGAATTGATGCTTGAGGTTTGAGATTTGATTATCGAATATTCTGAATTGAGTATTGAACCATGATAATTCATGATGTTCTATGAGTATTGAGAATTGAGGAATGATGGTTGAGTATTGAGGATTGATGGTTGAGGGTTGAGTGTTGAATATTGAGGATTGAAGATTGAGGACTGGCGAATGAGGATTGAAGATTGAGGATTAAGGATTGAGGATTGGGGATTGAGGATCTAGGATTGGAGATTGATTATTGGGGATTGAAGATTGAGGATTTATGACTGAGGATTGAGGATTGAGGATTGAGGATTGAGGATTGAGGATTGAAGGTTCAGTATTGAGGATTGAATATTGAGGATTGTGGATTGAGGATTGAATATTGAGGACTGAGGATTGACGATTGAGTATTGAAGATTGAGGATTTATGACAGAGGATTCAGGATTAAGGATTGAAGATTGGTGATTGAGGATCTAGGATTGGAGATTGCTTATTGAGGATTGAAGATTGAGGATTGAGGTCTGAGGATTGAGAATTGAGAATTGAGGATGAGGACTGAGGGTTGAGGATTGAGGTTTTGGGAATGAGGATTGAGGGTTGAGGATTGAGGATTGAGGATTGAGGATTGAGGATTGAGTATTGAAGATTGAGTATTGATGCCTGAGGATTGAGGATTGTGGATTGAGTATTGAGGATTGAGGATTGAAGATTGAGTATTGGGGATTGAAGGTTGAGGATTGATGACTGAGGATTGAGGATTGAGGACTGAGGATTGAGGATTGAGGATTGAGCATTGAGGATTGATGATTGAGGACTGGGGATTGAGGATTGAAGATTGAGGTTTAAGGATTGAAGATTGGGGATTGAGGATCTAGGATTGGAGATTGCTTATTGAGGATTGAAGATTGAGGATTGAGGTCTGAGGATTGAGAATTGAGAATTGAGGATGAGGACTAAGGGTTGAGGATTGAGGTTTTGGGAATGAGGATTGAGGGTTGAGGATTGAGGATTGAGGATTGAAGATTGAGTATTGGGGATTGAAGGTTGAGGATTGAGGATTGAGGATTGAGGATTGAGGATGGAGGATGAGGACTGACGGTAGACAATTGAGGTTTGAGGATTGAGGGTTGAGGATTGAGGACTGAGGATTGAGGATTGAGGATTCAGCATTGAGGATTGAAGATTGAGGACTGGGGATTGAGGATTGAAAATTGAGCATTAAGGATTGAAGATTGGGGATTGAGGATTGAGGATTGAAGATTGAATGTTGAGGATTGAAGATTGAGGACTGATGACTGAGGATTGAGGATTGAGGACTGAGGATTGAGGATTGAGGATTGAGCATTGAGGATTGATGATTGAGGACTGGGGATTGAGGATTGAAGATTGAGGTTTAAGGATTGAAGATTGGGGATTGAGGATCTAGGATTGGAGATTGATTATTGAGGATTGAAGATTGAGGATTGAGGATTGAGGATTGAGAATTGAGAATTGAGTGTGAGGATTGAGTATTGAGGATTGAAGGTTGAGAATTGAGGATTGAGGATTGAGGATTGAGGATTGAAGATTGAGGATTGAGGATGAGGATTGAGGATTGAGGATTGAGGATTGAGGATTGAGGATTGAGGATTGAGGATTGAAGATTGAGGATTGAGGTTTGAGGATTGAGGATTGAGGGTTGAGGGTTGTGTATTGAGGACGAGAACTGAGGGTTGAATATAGATGTTTGAGGCCTGAGGATTGAGGATTGAGGATTGCGAATTGAGGATTGCGGATTGAGGATTGAAGACTGAGGATTGGGTGTTGATGATTGAAGAATGAGCATTGAGGTTTGAGGATTGAGGGTTGAGGATTGCAGATTGAGTATTGAGGATTGAGGATTGAGGATTGAGGATTGAGGATTGAGGATTGAGCATTGAGGATTGAAGATGATGACTGGGGATTGAGGATTGAGGACTGAGGATTGAGGGTTGAAGATTGAGGATTAAGGATTGAGGATTGAGGATTGAGGATTGAGGATTAAAGATTGAATATTGATGATTGAAGATTGAGGATTGAGGATTGAGGGTTGTGGATTGAGGACGAGTACTGAGGGTGTAATATTGATGTTTGAGGCCTGAGGATTGAGGATTGAGAATTGAAATTGAGTATTGAGTATTGAAGATTGAGGATTGAGATTTGATTATTGAATATTGTGGATTGAGTATTGAACCATGAGAATTCAGGATATTCTATTGAGTATTGAGAATCGAGGATTGATGGTTGGGTATTGAGGATTGATGGCTGAGGGTTGTGTGTTGAGTATTAAGGATTGAGGATTGAGGGTTGAGGATTGAGGAATGAGGGCTGAGGCTTGAGGATTGAGGATAGAGCATTGAGGATTGAAGATTGAGGACTGGCGATTGAGGATTGAAGATTGAGGATTATGGATTGAGGATTGGGGATTGAGGATGTAGGATTGGAGATTGATTATTGAGGATTGAAGATTGAGGATTGAGGATTGAGGATTAAGGATTGAGAATTGAGAATTGAGGATGACGGCTGAGGGTTGAGGATTGAGGTTTGAGGAACGAGGATTGAGGATTGAGGATTCAGGACTAAGGATTGACGATTGAGTATTGAAGATTGAGGATTGATGACTGAGGATTGACGACTGAGGATTGAGGATTAAGGATTGATGATTGAAGATTGAGTATTGAGGATTGAAAGTTGAGGATTGAGGATTCAGTATTGAGGATTGAGGATTGAGGATTGAGGATTCAAGATTGAATATTGAGGATTGAAGGTTGAGGATTGTGGATTGAGGATTGAGGATTGAGGATTGAGGATTGAGTACTGATGCCTGAGGATTGAGGACTGAGGATTGAGTACTGAGGATTGAGGATTGAGGTTTGAGGATTGAGGATTGAGGATTGAAAGTTGAGGATTGAGGATTGAGTATTGAGGCCTGAGGATTGAGCATTGAGGATTGTAGATTGATGACTGGGGATTGAGGATTGAAGATTGAGGATTAAGGATTGAAGATTGGGGATTGAGGAACTTGGATTGGAGATTGATTATGGAGGATTGAAGATTGACAATTGGGGATTGAGGATTGAGATTTGAGAATTGAGAATGAGGACTGAGAGTTGAGGATTGAGGTTTGAGGAATGAGGATTGAGGGTTGAGGATTGAG
Organism: Calliopsis andreniformis; assembly: GCF_051401765.1. Taxonomy (NCBI): domain Eukaryota; kingdom Metazoa; phylum Arthropoda; class Insecta; order Hymenoptera; family Andrenidae; genus Calliopsis; species Calliopsis andreniformis. The sequence goes on from NW_027480454.1 coordinate 4,216,512, forward strand.
GATTGAGGATTGAGGATTGAGTATTGAAGATTGAGTATTGATACCTGAGGATTGAGGGTTGAAGATTGAGGATTAAGGATTGAGGATTGAGGATTGAGGATTGAGGATTAAAGATTGAATATTGATGATTGAAGATTGAGAATTGAGGATTGAGGGTTGTGAATTGAGGACGAGGACTGAGGGTTGAATATTGATGTTTGAGGCCTGAGGATTGAGGATTGAGGATTGAGAATTGATGATCGAGGATTGAGGATTGAAGATTGAGGATTGGGTATTGAGGATTGAAGATTGAGGTTTCAGGATTGATGATTGAGGATTGAGGATTGAGGATTGAGGATTGAGGATTGAAGATTGAGTACTGAGGATTGAAGATTGAGGATTGAGGATTGAGGATTGAAGATTGAGGATTGAGGATTGAGCATTGAAGATTGAGGATTGGGGATTGAGGATTGACGATTGAGGATTGAGTATTGAGGATTGAAGGTTGCGTATTGATGATTGAATATTGAGGATTGAGGATTGAGTGTTGAGGATTGAGGACGAGGACTGACGGTTGAGGATTGAGGATTGAGCATTGAGGATTGAAGATTGATGACTGGGGATTGAGGATTGAAGATTGAGGATTAAGGATTGAAGATTGGGTATTGAGGATCTTGGATTGGAGATTGATTATGGAGGATTGAAGATTGAGGATTGAGGATTGAGGATTGAGAATTGAGGATGACGGCTGAGGGTTGAGGATTGAGGTTTGAGGAACGAGGATTGAGGATTGAGGATTGAGGACTAAGGATTGACGACTGAGGATTGAGGATTGAGGATTGATGATTGATGATTGAGGATTGAGGATTGAGGATTGAGGATTGAAGATTGAGTACTGTGGATTGAGGATTGAGGATTGAGGATTGAGGATTGAGGATTGGGTATTGCGGATTGCCGCTTGAGGTGTGAGGGTTGAGGATGTAGGATTGAAGAGAGAGGCCTGAGTGTTGAGGATTGAGTGTTGGGAATTGATGCTTGAGGTTTGAGATTTGATTATCGAATATTCTGAATTGAGTATTGAACCATGATAATTCATGATGTTCTATGAGTATTGAGAATTGAGGAATGATGGTTGAGTATTGAGGATTGATGGTTGAGGGTTGAGTGTTGAATATTGAGGATTGAAGATTGAGGACTGGCGAATGAGGATTGAAGATTGAGGATTAAGGATTGAGGATTGGGGATTGAGGATCTAGGATTGGAGATTGATTATTGGGGATTGAAGATTGAGGATTTATGACTGAGGATTGAGGATTGAGGATTGAGGATTGAGGATTGAGGATTGAAGGTTCAGTATTGAGGATTGAATATTGAGGATTGTGGATTGAGGATTGAATATTGAGGACTGAGGATTGACGATTGAGTATTGAAGATTGAGGATTTATGACAGAGGATTCAGGATTAAGGATTGAAGATTGGTGATTGAGGATCTAGGATTGGAGATTGCTTATTGAGGATTGAAGATTGAGGATTGAGGTCTGAGGATTGAGAATTGAGAATTGAGGATGAGGACTGAGGGTTGAGGATTGAGGTTTTGGGAATGAGGATTGAGGGTTGAGGATTGAGGATTGAGGATTGAGGATTGAGGATTGAGTATTGAAGATTGAGTATTGATGCCTGAGGATTGAGGATTGTGGATTGAGTATTGAGGATTGAGGATTGAAGATTGAGTATTGGGGATTGAAGGTTGAGGATTGATGACTGAGGATTGAGGATTGAGGACTGAGGATTGAGGATTGAGGATTGAGCATTGAGTATTGATGATTGAGGACTGGGGATTGAGGATTGAAGATTGAGGTTTAAGGATTGAAGATTGGGGATTGAGGATCTAGGATTGGAGATTGCTTATTGAGGATTGAAGATTGAGGATTAAGGTCTGAGGATTGAGAATTGAGAATTGAGGATGAGGACTAAGGGTTGAGGATTGAGGTTTTGGGAATGAGGATTGAGGGTTGAGGATTGAGGATTGAGGATTGAGGATTGAGGATTGAGGATTGAGGATTGGAGATTGAGGACTGGGGATTGAGGATTGAAGATTGAGGATTAAGGATTGAACGTCGGGGATTGAGGATCTAGGATTGGAGATTGATTATTGAGGATTGAAGATTGAGGATTGAGGATTGAGGATTGAGGATTGAGGGTTGAAGATTGAGGATTAAGGATTGAGGATTGAGGATTGAGGATTGAGGATTAAAGATTGAATATTGATGATTGAAGAATGAGAATTGAGGATTGAGGGTTGTGGATTGAGGACGAGTACTGAGGGTTGAGTATTGATGTTTGAGGCCTGAGGATTGAGGATTGAGGATTGAGAATTGATGATTGAGGATTGAGGATTGAAGATTGAGGATTGGGTATTGAGGATTGAAGATTGAGGATTCATGATTGAGGGTTGAGGATTGAGGATTGAGGATTGAGGATTGAGGATTGAAGATTGAGTACTGAGGATTGAAGATTGAGGATTGAGGATTGAGGATTGAGGATTGAGGATTGACTATTGAGCATTGAAGATTGAGGATTGAGGATTGAGGATTGAGGTTTGAGGATGGAGGATGAGGACTGACGGTAGACAATTGAGGTTTGAGGATTGAGGGTTGAGGATTGAGGACTGAGGATTGAGGATTGAGGATTCAGCATTGAGGATTGAAGATTGAGGACTGGGGATTGAGGATTGAAGATTGAGGATTAAGGATTGAAGATTGGGGATTGAGGATTGACGATTGGGGATTGAGTATTGAGGATTGAAGATTGAGTATTGATGATTGAAGATTGAGAATTGAGGACTGACGGTTGAGGATTGAGGATTGAGCATTGAGGATTGTAGATTGATGACTGGGGATTGAGGATTGAAGATTGAGGATTAAGGATTGAAGATTGGGGATTGAGGAACTTGGATTGGAGATTGATTATGGAGGATTGAAGATTGACAATTGGGGATTGAGGATTGAGATTTGAGAATTGAGAATGAGGACTGAGAGTTGAGGATTGAGGTTTGAGGAATGAGGATTGAGGGTTGAGGATTGAGGATTGAGGATTGAGGATTGAGTATTGAAGATTGAGTATTGATACCTGAGGATTGAGGGTTGAAGATTGAGGATTAAGGATTGAGGATTGAGGATTGAGGATTGAGGATTAAAGATTGAATATTGATGATTGAAGATTGAGAATTGAGGATTGAGGGTTGTGAATTGAGGACGAGGACTGAGGGTTGAATATTGATGTTTGAGGCCTGAGGATTGAGGATTGAGGATTGAGAATTGATGATCGAGGATTGAGGATTGAAGATTGAGGATTGGGTATTGAGGATTGAAGATTGAGGTTTCAGGATTGATGATTGAGGATTGAGGATTGAGGATTGAGGATTGAGGATTGAAGATTGAGTACTGAGGATTGAAGATTGAGGATTGAGGATTGAGGATTGAAGATTGAGGATTGAGGATTGAGCATTGAAGATTGAGGATTGGGGATTGAGGATTGACGATTGAGGATTGAGTATTGAGGATTGAAGGTTGCGTATTGATGATTGAATATTGAGGATTGAGGATTGAGTGTTGAGGATTGAGGACGAGGACTGACGGTTGAGGATTGAGGATTGAGCATTGAGGATTGAAGATTGATGACTGGGGATTGAGGATTGAAGATTGAGGATTAAGGATTGAAGATTGGGTATTGAGGATCTTGGATTGGAGATTGATTATGGAGGATTGAAGATTGAGGATTGAGGATTGAGGATTGAGAATTGAGGATGACGGCTGAGGGTTGAGGATTGAGGTTTGAGGAACGAGGATTGAGGATTGAGGATTGAGGACTAAGGATTGACGATTGAGTATTGAAGATTGAGGATTGATGACTGAGGATTGACGACTGAGGATTGAGGATTGAGGATTGATGATTGATGATTGAGGATTGAGGATTGAGGATTGAGGATTGAAGATTGAGTACTGTGGATTGAGGATTGAGGATTGAGGATTGAGGATTGAGGATTGGGTATTGAGGATTGCCGCTTGAGGTGTGAGGGTTGAGGATGTAGGATTGAAGAGAGAGGCCTGAGTGTTGAGGATTGAGTGTTGGGAATTGATGCTTGAGGTTTGAGATTTGATTATCGAATATTCTGAATTGAGTATTGAACCATGATAATTCATGATGTTCTATGAGTATTGAGAATTGAGGAATGATGGTTGAGTATTGAGGATTGATGGTTGAGGGTTGAGTGTTGAATATTGAGGATTGAAGATTGAGGACTGGCGAATGAGGATTGAAGATTGAGGATTAAGGATTGAGGATTGGGGATTGAGGATCTAGGATTGGAGATTGATTATTGGGGATTGAAGATTGAGGATTTATGACTGAGGATTGAGGATTGAGGATTGAGGATTGAGGATTGAGGATTGAAGGTTCAGTATTGAGGATTGAATATTGAGGATTGTGGATTGAGGATTGAATATTGAGGACTGAGGATTGACGATTGAGTATTGAAGATTGAGGATTTATGACAGAGGATTCAGGATTAAGGATTGAAGATTGGTGATTGAGGATCTAGGATTGGAGATTGCTTATTGAGGATTGAAGATTGAGGATTGAGGTCTGAGGATTGAGAATTGAGGATGACGGCTGAGGGTTGAGGATTGAGGTTTGAGGAACGAGGATTGAGGATTGAGGATTCAGGACTAAGGATTGACGATTGAGTATTGAAGATTGAGGATTGATGACTGAGGATTGACGACTGAGGATTGAGGATTAAGGATTGATGATTGAAGATTGAGTATTGAGGATTGAAAGTTGAGGATTGAGGATTCAGTATTGAGGATTGAGGATTGAGGATTGAGGATTCAAGATTGAATATTGAGGATTGAAGGTTGAGGATTGTGGATTGAGGATTGAGGATTGAGGATTGAGGATTGAGTACTGATGCCTGAGGATTGAGGACTGAGGATTGAGTACTGAGGATTGAGGATTGAGGATTGAGGATTGAGGATTGAGGATTGAAAGTTGAGGATTGAGGATTGAGTATTGAGGCCTGAGGATTGAGGATTGAGGATTGCGAATTGATGATTGAGGATTGAGGATTGAAGATTGAGGATTGGGTATTGAGGATTGAAGATTGAGGATTCATGATTGAGGATTGAGGATTGAGGATCGAGGATTGAGGATTGAGGATTGAAGATTGAGTACTGAGGATTGAAGATTGAGGATTGAGGATTGAGGATTGAGGATTGAGGATTGACTATTGAGCATTGAAGATTGAGGATTGGGGATTGAGGATTGACGATTGAGGATAGTGTATTGAGGATTGAAGATTGAGTATTGATGATTGAAGATTGAGGATTGATGACTGACGGTTGAGGATTGAGGATTGAGCATTGAGGATTGTAGATTGATGACTGGGGATTGAGGATTGAAGATTGAGGATTAAGGATTGAAGATTGGGGATTGAGGATCTAGGATTGGAGATTGATTATTGAGGATTGAAGATTGAGGATTGAGGATTGAGGATTGAGGATGGATGATGAGGACGGACGGTTGAGGATTCAGGTTTGAGGATTGAGGATTGAGGATTGAGGACTGAGGATTGAGGATTGAGGATTGAGGATTGAGGATTGAGGATTAAAGATTGAATATTGATGATTGAAGATTGAGGATTGAGGATTGAGGGTTGTGGATTGAGGACGAGTACTGAGGGTGGAATATTGATGTTTGAGGCCTCAGGATTGAGGATTGAGTATTGAAATTGAGTATTGAGGATTGAAGATTGGGGATTGAGATTTGATTATTGAATATTGTGGATTGAGTATTGAACCATGAGAATTCAGGATATTCTATTGAGTGTTGAGAATTGAGGATTGATGGTTGAGTATTGAGGATTGATGGCTGAGGGTTGTGTGTTGAGTATTGAGGATTGAGGATTGAGGGTTGAGGATTGAGGACGAGGACTGACGGTTGAGGATTGAGGTTTGAGGATTGAGGATTGAGGATTGAGGACTGAGGCTTGAGGATTGAGGATTGAGCATAGAGGATTGAAGATTGAGGACTGGCGATTGAGGATTGAAGATTGAGGATTAAGGATTGAGGATTGGGGATTGAGGATGTAGGATTGGAGATTGATTATTGAGGATTGAATATTGAGGATTGAGGATTGAGGATTGGGGATTGAGAATTGAGAATTGATGATGACGGCTGAGGGTTGAGGATTGAGGTTTGAGGAACGAGGATTGAGGATTGAGGATTGAGGACTAAGGATTGACGATTGAGTATTGAAGATTGGAGATTGCTTATTGAGGATTGAAGATTGAGGTTTGAGGTCTGAGGATTGAGAATTGAGAATTGAGGATGAGGACTAAGGCTTGAGGATTGAGGTTTTGGGAATGAGGACTGAGGGTTGAGGATTGAGGATTGAGGATTGAGGATTGAGGATTGAGGATTGAGGATTCATTATTGAAGATTGAGTACTGATGCCTGAGGATTGAGGATTGTGGATTGAGTATTGAGGATTGAGGATTGAAGATTGAGTATTGGGGATTGAAGGTTGAGGATTGATGACTGAGGATTGAGGATTGAGGACTGAGGATTGAGGATTGAGGATTGAGCATTGAGGATTGATGATTGAGGACTGGGGATTGAGGATTGAAGATTGAGGTTTAAGGATTGAAGATTGGGGATTGAGGATCTAGGATTGGAGATTGCTTATTGAGGATTGAAGATTGAGGATTGAGGTCTGAGGATTGAGAATTGAGAATTGAGGATGAGGACTAAGGGTTGAGGATTGAGGTTTTGGGAATGAGGATTGAGGGTTGAGGATTGAGGATTGAGGATTGAGGATTGAGGATTGAGTATTGAAGATTGAGTATTGATGCCTGAGGATTGAGGATTGTGGATTGAGTATTGAGGATTGAGGATTGAAGATTGAGTATTGGGGATTGAAGGTTGAGGATTGAGGATTGAGGATTGAGGATTGAGGATGGAGGATGAGGACTGACGGTAGACAATTGAGGTTTGAGGATTGAGGGTTGAGGATTGAGGACTGAGGATTGAGGATTGAGGATTCAGCATTGAGGATTGAAGATTGAGGACTGGGGATTGAGGATTGAAGATTGAGGATTAAGGATTGAAGATTGGGGATTGAGGATTGAGGATTGAAGATTGAATGTTGAGGATTGAAGATTGAGGACTGATGACTGAGGATTGAGGATTGAGGACTGAGGATTGAGGATTGAGGATTGAGCATTGAGGATTGATGATTGAGGACTGGGGATTGAGGATTGAAGATTGAGGTTTAAGGATTGAAGATTGGGGATTGGGGATCTAGGATTGGAGATTGATTATTGAGGATTGAATATTGAGGATTGAGGATTGAGGATTGAGAATTGAGAATTGAGTATGAGGATTGAGTATTGAGGATTGAAGGTTGAGAATTGAGGATTGAGGATTGAGGATTGAGGATTGAAGATTGAGGATTGAGGATTGAGGATTGAGGATTCAGGATTGAGGATTGAGGATTGAGGATTGAGGATTGAAGATTGAGGATTGAGGTTTGAGGATTGAGGATTGAGGGTTGAGGGTTGTGTATTGAGGACGAGAACTGAGGGTTGAATATAGATGTTTGAGGTCTGAGGATTGAGGATTGAGGATTGCGAATTGAGGATTGCGGATTGAGGATTGAAGACTGAGGATTGGGTGTTGATGATTGAAGAATGAGCATTGAGGATTGAGGATTGAGGATTGAGGATTGCAGATTGTGTATTGAGGATTGAGGATTGAGGATTGAGGATTGAGTATTGAGGATTGAGCATTGAGGATTGAAGATGATGACTGGGGATTGAGGATTGAGGATTGAGGATTGAGGGTTGAAGATTGAGGATTAAGGATTGAGGATTGAGGATTGAGGATTGAGGATTAAAGATTGAATATTGATGATTGAAGATTGAGGATTGAGGATTGAGGGTTGTGGATTGAGGACGAGTACTGAGGGTGGAATATTGATGTTTGAGGCCTGAGGATTGAGGATTGAGAATTGAGATTGAGTATTGAGTATTGAAGATTGAGGATTGGGATTTGATTATTGAATATTGTGGATTGAGTATTGAACCATGAGAATTCAGGATATTCTATTGAGTATTGAGAATCGAGGATTGATGGTTGAGTATTGAGGATTGATGGCTGAGGGTTGTGTGTTGAGTATTAAGGATTGAGGATTGAGGGTTGAGGATTGAGGACGAGGACTGACGGTTGAGGATTGAGGATTGTGGATTGAGGATTGAGGAATGAGGGCTGAGGCTTGAGGATTGAGGATAGAGCATTGAGGATTGAAGATTGAGGACTGGCGATTGAGGATTGAAGATTGAGGATTAAGGATTGAGGATTGGGGATTGAGGATGTAGGATTGGAGATTGATTATTGAGGATTGAAGATTGAGGATTGAGGATTGAGGATTAAGGATTGAGAATTGAGAATTGAGGATGACGGCTGAGGGTTGAGGATTGAGGTTTGAGGAACGAGGATTGAGGATTGAGGATTCAGGACTAAGGATTGACGATTGAGTATTGAAGATTGAGGATTGATGACTGAGGATTGAGGATTGTGGATTGAGTATTGAGGATTGAGGATTGAAGATTGAGGATTGAGGTTTGAGGATTGAGGATTGAGGGTTGAGGGTTGGGTATTGAGGACGAGAACTGAGGGTTGAATATAGATGTTTGAGGTCTGAGGATTGAGGATTGAGGATTGCGAATTGAGGATTGCGGATTGAGGATTGAAGTCTGAGGAATGGGTGTTGATGATTGAAGAATGAGCATTGAGGATTGAGGATTGAGGATTGAGGATTGCAGATTGAGTATTGAGGATTGAGGATTGAGGATTGAGGATTGAGGATTGAGGACTGAGTATTGAAGATTGAGTATTGATGCCTGAGGGTTGAGGATTGTGGATTGAGTATTGAGGATTGAGGATTGAAGATTGAGTATTGGGGATTGAAGGTTGAGGATTGATGACTGAGGATTGAGGATTGAGGACTGAGGATTGAGGATTGAGGATTGAGCATCGAGGATTGATGATTGAGGACTGGGGATTGAGGATTGAAGATTGAGGTTTAAGGATTGAAGATTGGGGATTGAGGATCTAGGATTGGAGATTGCTTATTGAGGATTGAAGATTGAGGATTGAGGTCTGAGGATTGAGAATTGAGAATTGAGGATGAGGACTAAGGGTTGAGGATTGAGGTTTTGGGAATGAGGATTGAGGGTTGAGGATTGAGGATTGAGGATTGAGGATTGAGGATTGAGTATTGAAGATTGAGTATTGATGCCTGAGGATTGAGGATTGTGGATTGAGTATTGAGGATTGAGGATTGAAGATTGAGTATTGGGGATTGAAGGTTGAGGATTGAGGATTGAGGATTGAGGATTGAGGATGGAGGATGAGGACTGACGGTAGACAATTGAGGTTTGAGGATTGAGGGTTGAGGATTGAGGACTGAGGATTGAGGATTGAGGATTCAGCATTGAGGATTGAAGATTGAGGACTGGGGATTGAGGATTGAAGATTGAGGATTAAGGATTGAAGATTGGGGATTGAGGATTGACGATTGAGGATTGAGTATTGAGGATTGAAGATTGAGTATTGATGATTGAAGATTGAGGATTGAGGACTGACGGTTGAGGATTGAGGATTGAGCATTGAGGATTGTAGATTGATGACTGGGGATTGAGGATTGAAGATTGAGGATTAAGGATTGAAGATTGGGGATTGAGGAACTTGGATTGGAGATTGATTATGGAGGATTGAAGATTGACAATTGGGGATTGAGGATTGAGAATTGAGAATTGAGAATGAGGACTGAGAGTTGAGGATTGAGGTTTGAGGAATGAGGATTGAGGGTTGAGGATTGAGGATTGAGGATTGAGGATTGAGGATTGAGTATTGAAGATTGAGTATTGATGCCTGAGGATTGAGGGTTGAAGATTGAGGATTAAGGATTGAGGATTGAGGATTGAGGATTGAGGATTAAAGATTGAATATTGATGATTGAAGATTGAGAATTGAGGATTGAGGGTTGTGAATTGAGGACGAGGACTGAGGGTTGAATATTGATGTTTGAGGCCTGAGGATTGAGGATTGAGGATTGAGAATTGATGATTGAGGATTGAGGATTGAAGATTGAGGATTGGGTATTGAGGATTGAAGATTGAGGGTTCAGGATTGATGATTGAGGTTTGTGGATTGAGAATTGAGGATTGAGGATTGAAGATTGAGTACTGAGGATTGAAGATTGAGGATTGAGGATTGAGGATTGAAGATTGAGGATTGAGGATTGAGCATTGAAGATTGAGGATTGGGGATTGAGGATTGACGATTGAGGATTGAGTATTGAGGATTGAAGGTTGCGTATTGATGATTGAATATTGAGGATTGAGGATTGAGTGTTGAGGATTGAGGACGAGGACTGACGGTTGAGGTTTGAGGATTGAGCATTGAGGATTGAAGATTGATGACTGGGGATTGAGGATTGAAGATTGAGGATTAAGGATTGAAGATTGGGTATTGAGGATCTTGGATTGGAGATTGATTATGGAGGATTGAAGATTGAGGATTGATGATTGATGATTGAGGATTGAGGATTGAGGATTGAGGATTGAAGATTGAGTACTGTGGATTGAGGATTGAGGATTGAGGATTGAGGATTGAGGATTGGGTATTGAGGATTGCCGCTTGAGGTGTGAGGGTTGAGGATGTAGGATTGAAGAGAGAGGCCTGAGTGTTGAGGATTGAGTGTTGGGAATTGATGCTTGAGGTTTGAGATTTGATTATCGAATATTCTGAATTGAGTATTGAACCATGATAATTCATGATGTTCTATGAGTATTGAGAATTGAGGAATGATGGTTGAGTATTGAGGATTGATGTTTGAGGGTTGAGTGTTGAATATTGAGGATTGAAGATTGAGGACTGGCGAATGAGGATTGCAGATTGAGTATTGAGGATTGAGGATTGAGGATTGAGGATTGAGGATTGAGGATTGAGGATTGAGCATTGAGGATTGAAGATGATGACTGGGGATTGAGGATTGAGGACTGAGGATTGAGGGTTGAAGATTGAGGATTAAGGATTGAGGATTGAGGATTGAGGATTGAGGATTGACTATTGAGCATTGAAGATTGAGGATTGGGGATTGAGGATTGACGATTGAGGATAGTGTATTGAGGATTGAAGATTGAGTATTGATGATTGAAGATTGAGGATTGAGGACTGACGGTTGAGGATTGAGGATTGAGCATTGAGGATTGTAGATTGATGACTGGGGATTGAGGATTGAAGATTGAGGATTAAGGATTGAAGATTGAGGATTGGGTATTGAGGATTGAAGATTGAGGATTCATGATTAAGGATTGAGGATTGAGGATCGAGGATTGAGGATTGAGGATTGAAGATTGAGTACTGAGGATTGAAGATTGTGGATTGAGGATTGAGGATTGAGGATTGAGGATTGACTATTGAGCATTGAAGATTGAGGATTGGGGATTGAGGATTGACGATTGAGGATAGTGTATTGAGGATTGAAGATTGAGTATTGAGGCCTGAGGATTGAGGATTGAGGATTGAGAATTGATGATTGAGGATTGAGGATTGAAGATTGAGGATTGGGTATTGAGGATTGAAGATTGAGGATTCATGATTGAGGATTGAGTATTGAGGATCGAGGATTGAGGATTGAGGATTGAAGATTGATTATTGAGGATTGAAGATTGAGGATTGAGGATTGAGGATTGAGGATGGATGATGAGGACGGACGGTTGAGGATTCAGGTTTGAGGATTGAGGATTGAGGATTGAGGACTGAGGATTGAGGATTGAGGATTGAGGATTGAGGATTGAGGATTAAAGATTGAATATTGATGATTGAAGATTGAGGATTGAGGATTGAGGGTTGTGGATTGAGGACGAGTACTGAGGGTGGAATATTGATGTTTGAGGCCTCAGGATTGAGGATTGTGGATTGAAATTGAGTATTGAGGATTGAAGATTGGGGATTGAGATTTGATTATTGAATATTGTGGATTGAGTATTGAACCATGAGAATTCAGGATATTCTATTGAGTGTTGAGAATTGAGGATTGATGGTTGAGTATTGAGGATTGATGGCTGAGGGTTGTGTGTTGAGTATTGAGGATTGAGGATTGAGGGTTGAGGATTGAGGACGAGGACTGACGGTTGAGGATTGAGGTTTGAGGATTGAGGATTGAGGATTGAGGACTGAGGCCTGAGGATTGAGGATTGAGCATAGAGGATTGAAGATTGAGGACTGGCGATTGAGGATTGAAGATTGAGGATTAAGGATTGAGGATTGGGGATTGAGGATGTAGGATTGGAGATTGATTATTGAGGATTGAATATTGAGGATTGAGGATTGAGGATTGGGGATTGAGAATTGAGAATTGATGATGACGGCTGAGGGTTGAGGATTGAGGTTTGAGGAACGAGGATTGAGGATTGAGGATTGAGGACTAAGGATTGACGATTGAGTATTGAAGATTGGAGATTGCTTATTGAGGATTGAAGATTGAGGATTGAGGTCTGAGGATTGAGAATTGAGAATTGAGGATGAGGACTAAGGGTTGAGGAATGAGGTTTTGGGAATGAGGATTGAGGGTTGAGGATTGAGGATTGAGGATTGAGGATTGAGGATTGAGGATTGAGGATTGAGGATTCATTATTGAAGATTGAGTACTGATGCCTGAGGATTGAGGATTGTGGATTGAGTATTGAGGATTGAGGATTGAAGATTGAGTATTGGGGATTGAAGGTTGAGGATTGAGGATTGAGGATTGAGGATTGAGGATTGAGGATCGAGGATGAGGACTGACGGTTGAGAATTGAGGTTTGAGGATTGAGGGTTGAGGATTGAGGACTGAGGATTGAGGATTGAGGATTCAGCATTGAGGATTGAAGATTGAGGACTAGGGATTGAGGATTGAAGATTGAGGATTAAGGATTGAAGATTGGGGATTGAGGATTGAAGATTGAATGTTGAGGATTGAAGATTGAGGATTGAGGATTGAGGATTGAAGATTGAGGATTGAGGATTGAGGATTGAGGATTGAGGATTGAGGATTGAGGATTGAGGATTGAGGATTGAAGATTGAGGATTGAGGTTTGATTATTGAGGATTGAGGGTTGAGGGTTGTGGATTGAGGACGAGAACTGAGGGTTGAATATAGATGTTTGAGGTCTGAGGATTGAGGATTGAGGATTGCGAATTGAGGATTGCGGATTGAGGATTGAAGACTGAGGATTGGGTGTTGAGGATTGAAGAATGAGCATTGAGGATTGAGGATTGAGGATTGAGGATTGCAGATTGAGTATTGAGGATTGAGGATTGAGGATTGAGGATTGAGGATTGAGGATTGAGCATTGAGGATTGAAGATGATGACTGGGGATTGAGGATTGCAGATTGAGTATTGAGGATTGAGGATTGAGGATTGAGGATTGAGGATTGAGGATTGAGGATTAAAGATTGAATATTGATGATTGAAGATTGAGGATTGAGGATTGAGGGTTGTGGATTGAGGACGAGTACTGAGGGTGGAATATTGATGTTTGAGGCCTGAGGATTGAGGATTGAGAATTGAAATTGAGTATTGAGTATTGAAGATTGAGGATTGAGATTTGATTATTGAATATTGTGGATTGAGTATTGAACCATGAGAATTCAGGATACTCTATTGAGTATTGAGAATTGAGGATTGATGGTTGAGTATTGAGGATTGATGGCTGAGGGTTGTGTGTTGAGTATTAAGGATTGAGGATTGAGGGTTGAGGATTGAGGACGAGGACTGACGGTTGAGGATTGAGGATTGTGGATTGAGGATTGAGGAATGAGGGCTGAGGCTTGAGGATTGAGGATAGAGCATTGAGGATTGAAGATTGAGTACTGGCGATTGAGGATTGAAGATTGAGGATTAAGGATTGAGGATTGGGGATTGAGGATGTAGGATTGGAGATTGATTATTGAGGATTGAAGATTGAGGATTGAGGATTGAGGATTAAGGATTGAGAATTGAGAATTGAGGATGACGGCTGAGGGTTGAGGATTGAGGTTTGAGGAACGAGGATTGAGGATTGAGGATTCAGGACTAAGGATCGACGATTGAGTATTGAAGATTGAGGATTGATGACTGAGGATTGACGACTGAGGATTGAGGATTAAGGATTGATGATTGAAGATTGAGTATTGAGGATTGAAAGTTGAGGATTGAGGATTGAGGATTGAGGATTGAGGATTGAGGATTGAGGATTCAAGATTGAGTATTGAGGATTGAAGGTTGAGGATTGTGGATTGAGGATTGAGGATTGAGGATTGAAGATTGAGTACTGATGCCTGAGGATTGAGGACTGAGGATTGAGTACTGAGGATTGAGGATTGAGGATTGAGGATTGAGGATTGAGGATTGGAGATTGAGGACTGGGGATTGAGGATTGAAGATTGAGGATTAAGGATTGAAGGTTGGGGATTGAGGATCTAGGATTGGAGATTGATTATTGAGGATTGAAGATTGAGGATTGAGGATTGAGGATTGAGGATTGAGGTTTGAAGATTGAGGATTAAGGATTGAGGATTGAGGATTGAGGATTGAGGATTAAAGATTGAATATTGATGATTGAAGAATGAGAATTGAGGATTGAGGGTTGTGGATTGAGGACGAGGACTGAGGGTTGAGTATTGATGTTTGAGGCCTGAGGATTGAGGATTGAGGATTGAGAATTGATGATTGAGGATTGAGGATTGAAGATTGAGGATTGGGTATTGAGGATTGAAGATTGAGGATTCATGATTGAGGATTGAGGATTGAGGATTGAGTATTGAGGATTGAGGATTGAAGATTGAGTACTGAGGATTGAAGATTGAGGATTGAGGATTCAGGATTGAGGATTGAGGGTTGAGGATTGAGCATTGAAGATTGAGGATTGGGGATTGAGGATTGACGATTGAGGATTGAGTATTGAGGATTGAAGATTGAGTATTGATGATTGAAGATTGAGGATTGAGGACTGACGGTTGAGGATTGAGGATTGAGCATTGAGGATTGTAGATTGATGACTGGGGATTGAGGATTGAAGATTGAGGATTAAGGATTGAAGATTGGGGATTGAGGATCTTGGATTGGAGATTGATTATGGAGGATTGAAGATTGACAATTGAGGATTGAGGATTGAGAATTGAGAATTGAGAATGAGGACTGAGAGTTGTGGATTGAGGTTTGAGGAATGAGGATTGAGGGTTGAGGATTGAGGATTGAGGATTGAGGATTGAGGATTGAGTATTGAAGATTGAGTATTGATGCCTGAGGATTGAGGATTGAGGATTGAGAATTGAGGATTGTGGATTGAAGATTGAGTATTGAGGATTGAAGATTGAGGATTGAGGATTGAGGATTGAGGATGGAGGATGGATGATGAGGACGGACGGTTGAGGATTGAGGATAGAGGATTGAGGATTGAGGATTGAGGACTGAGGATTGAGGATTGAGGATTGAGCATTGAGGATTGGACATTGAGGACTGGGGATTGAGGATTGAAGATTGAGGATCTAGGATTGGAGATTGATTATTGAGGATTGAAGATTGAGCATTCAGGATTGAGGATTGAGGATTGAGGGTTGAAGATTGAGGATTAAGGATTGAGGATTGGGGATTGAGGATTGAGGATTAAAGATTGAATATTGATGATTGAAGACTGAGGATTGAGGATTGAGGGTTGTGGATTGAGGACGAGTACTGAGGGTGGAATATTGATGTTTGAGGCCTCAGGATTGAGGATTGAGGATTGAAATTGAGTATTGAGGATTGAAGATTGGGGATTGAGATTTGATTATTGAATATTGTGGATTGAGTATTGAACCATGAGAATTCAGGATATTCTATTGAGTGTTGAGAATTGAGGATTGATGGTTGAGTATTGAGGATTGTTGGCTGAGGGTTGTGTGTTGAGTATTGAGGATTGAGGATTGAGGGTTGAGGATTGAGGACGAGGACTGACGGTTGAGGATTGAGGTTTGAGGATTGAGGACTGAGAACTGAGGCTTGAGGATTGAGGATCGAGCATAGAGGATTGAAGATTGAGGACTGGCGATTGAGGATTGAGGATTGAGGATTAAGGATTGAGGATTGGGGATTGAGGATGTAGGATTGGAGATTGATTATTGAGGATTGAATATTGAGGATTGAGGATTGAGGATTGGGGATTGAGAATTGAGAATTGAGGATGACGGCTGAGGGTTGAGGATTGAGGTTTGAGGAACGAGGATTGAGGATTGAGGATTGAGGACTAAGGATTGACGATTGAGTATTGAAGATTGAGGATTGATGACTGAGGATTGACGACTGAGGATTGAGGATTGAGGATTGATGATTGAAGATTGAGTATCGAGGATTGAATATTGAGGATTGAGGATTGAGGATTGAGGATTGAGGATTGAGGACTGAGGATTGAGGATTGAAGATTGAGTATTGAGGACTGAAGGTTGAGGATTGTGGATTGAGGATTGAGGATTGAGGATTGAAGATTGAGGATTAAGGATTGAAGATTGGGGATTGAGGATCTTGGATTGGAGATTGATTATGGAGGATTGAAGATAGACGATTGAGGATTGAGGATTGAGAATTGAGAATTGAGAATGAGGACTGAGAGTTGAGGATTGAGGTTTGAGGAATGAGGATTGAAGGTTGAGGATTGAGGATTGAGGATTGTGGATTGACGATTGAGTATTGAAGATTGAGTATTGGTGCCTGAGGATTGAGGATTGAGGATTGAGGATTGAGGATTGTGGATTGAAGATTGAGTATTGAGGCTTGAGAATTGAGGATTGAGGATTGAGGATTGAGGATGGAGGATGGAGGATGAGGACGCACCGTTGAGGATTGAGGTTTGAGGATTGAGGATTGAGGATTGAGGACTGAGGATTGAGGGTTGAGGAGTGAGCATTGAGGATTGGACATTGAGGACTGGGGATTGAGGATTGAAGATTGAGGATTAAGCATTGAAGATTGGGGATTGAGGATCTAGGATTGGAGATTGATTATTGAGGATTGAAGATTGAGGATTGAGGATTGAGGATTGAGGATTGAGGGTTGAAGATTGAGGATTAAGGATTGAGGATTGAGGATTGAGGATTGAGGATTGAGGATTAAAGATTGAATATTGATGATTGAAGTTTGAGGATTGAGGGTTGAGGGTTGTGGATTGAGGACGAGTACTGAGGGTGGAATATTGATGTCTGAGGCCTGAGGATTGAGGATTGAGGATTGAAATTGAGTATTGAGGATTGAAGATTGAGGATTGAGATTTGATTATTGAATATTGTGGATTGAGCATTGAACCATGAGAATTCAGTATATTCTATTGAGTATTGAGAATTGAGGATTGATGTTTGAGTATTGAGGATTGATGGCTGAGGGTTGTGTGTTGAGTATTGAGGATTGAGGAT
Organism: Calliopsis andreniformis; assembly: GCF_051401765.1. Taxonomy (NCBI): domain Eukaryota; kingdom Metazoa; phylum Arthropoda; class Insecta; order Hymenoptera; family Andrenidae; genus Calliopsis; species Calliopsis andreniformis. The sequence goes on from NW_027480454.1 coordinate 4,234,024, forward strand.
TGAGGGTTGAGGATTGAGGACGAGGACTGACGGTTGAGGATTGAGGTTTGACGATTGAGAATTGAGGATTGAGGACTGAGGCATGAGGATTGAGAATTGAGCATTGAGGATTGAAGATTGAGTACTGGCGATTGAGGATTGAAGATTGAGGATTAAGGATTGAGGATTGGGGATTGAGGATGTAGGATTGGAGATTGATTATTGAGGATTGAAGATTGAGGATTGAGGATTGAGGATTGAGGATTGAGAATTGAGAATTGAGGATGACGGCTGAGGGTTGAGGATTGAGGTTTGAGGAACGAGTATTGAGGATTGAGGATTGAGGACTAAGGATTGACGATTGAGTATTGAAGATTGAGGATTTATGACTGAGGATTGACGACTGAGGATTGAGGATTGAGGATTGATGATTGAAGATTGAGTATTGAGGATTGAATATTGAGGATTGAGGATTGAGTATTGAGGATTGAGGGTTGAGGATTGAAGATTGAGTATTGAGGATTGAAGGTTGAGGATTGTGGGTTGAGGATTGAGGATTGAGGATTGAAGATTGAGTATTGATGCCTGAGGATTGAGGATTGAGGATTGAGTACTGAGGATTGAGGATTGAGGATTGAGCATTGAGGAATGGAGATTGAGGACTGGGGATTGAGGATTGAAGATTGAGGATTAAGGATTGAAGATTGGGGATTGATGATCTAGGATTGGAGATTGATTATTGAGGATTGAAGATTGAGGATTGAGGATTGAGGATTGAGGATTGAGGGTTGAAGTTTGAGGATTGAGGATTGAGGATTGAGGATTGAGGATTGAGGATTGAGGATTGAGGGTTGAAGATTGAGGATTGAGGATTGAGGATTGAGAATTGATGATTGAGGATTGAGGATTGAAGATTGAGGATTGGGTATTGAGGATTGAAGATTGAGGATTCAGGATTGAGGATTGAGGATTGAGGATTGAGGATTGAGGATTGAGGATTGAAGATTGAGTACTGAGGATTGAAGATTGAGGATTGAGGATTGAGGATTGAGGATTGAGGATTGAGCATTGAAGATTGAGGATTGGGGATTGAGGATTGACGATTGAGGATTGAGTATTGAGGATTGAAGATTGAGTATTGATGATTGAAGATTGAGGATTGAGGACTGACGGTTGAGGATTGAGGATTGAGCATTGAGGATTGAAGATTGATGACTGGGGATTGAGGATTGAAGATTGAGGATTAAGGATTGAAGATTGGGGATTGAGGATCTTGGATTGGAGATTGATTATGGAGGATTGAAGATAGACGATTGAGGATTGAGGATTGAGAATTGAGAATTGAGAATGAGGACTGAGAGTTGAGGATTGAGGATTGAGGAATGAGGATTGAGGGTTGAGGATTGAGGATTGAGGTTTGAGGATTGAGGACTGAGTATTGAAGATTGAGTATTGATGCCTGAGTATTGAGGATTGAGGATTGAGGATTGAGGATTGGGTATTGAGGATTGCCGCTTGAGGTGTGAGGGTTGAGGATGTAGGATTGAAGAGAGAGGCCTGAGTGTTGAGGATTGAGTGTTGGGAACTGATGCTTGAGGTTTGAGATTTGATTATTGAATATTCTGAATTGAGTATTGAACCATGAGAATTCATGATGTTCTATTGAGTATTGAGAATTGAGGATTGATGGTTGAGTATTGAGGATTGATTGTTGAGGGTTGAGTGTTGAATATTGAGGATTGAAGATTGAGGACTGGCGATTGAGGATTGAAGATTGAGGATTAAGGATTGAGGATTGGGGATTGAGGATCTAGGATTGGAGATTGATTATTGGGGATTGAAGATTGAGGATTGAGGACTGAGGATTGAGGTTTGAGAATTGAGGATTGAGGATTGAGGATTGAAGATTGAGGATGGGGGACTGAGTGTTGAGGGTTGAGTGATGAGAATTGAAGTTTGTGGATAGAGACTTTAAGATTGCAGATTGAGTATTGAGTATTGAAAGGTGTGAATTGACGATATTCTATTGAGGATTGAGGATTGACGACTGATTGTTGAGGACTGAGGTCTGAAGGTTGAGGATTCAGTATTGTGGATTCAGGATTGAGGTTTGAGGACTGAGATTTGAGGACTGAGTATTGAGAATTGAGGTTTGAGGATTGAGGATTGAGGATTGATGATTGAAGATTGGGTATTGCGGATTGAATATTGAGGATTGTGGATTGAGGATTGAGAATTGAGAATTGAGGATAAGGACTGAGGGATGAGGATTGAGGTTTGCGGAATGAGGACTGAGGGTTGAGGATTGAGGATTGAGGATTGAGGATTGAGGATTGAGTATTGAAGATTGAGTATTGATGCCTGAGGATTGATGACTGAGGATTGAGGACTGAGGATTGAGGATTGAGGATTCATGATTGAAGATTGAGTATTGAGGATTCAATATTGAGGATTGAGGATTGAGGATTGAGGATTGAGGATTGAGGATTGAGGATTGAGGATTGAAGATTGAGTATTGAGGATTGAAGGTTGAGGATTGTGGATTGAGGATTGAGGATTGAGGATTGAATATTGAGGATTGGGGACTGAGTGTTGGGGGTTGAGTGATGAGAATTGATGTTTGTGGACAGAGACTTGAAGATTGCAGATTGAGTATTGTGTATTGAAAACTGTGAATTGATGATATTCTTTGGAGGATTGAGGATTGACAACTGATTGTTGGGTACTGAGGGCTGAAGAGTGAGGAATCAGGATTGAGGATTCAGGATTGAGGTTTGAGGACTGAGGATTGAGGATTGTGGATTGAGGATTGAGGATTGAGGATTGAGGATTGAGGATTGAAGATTGAGGATTGGGTATTGAGGATTGAACACTGAGGATTGTGGATTGAGGATTGAAGGTTGAATATTGATGAATGAAGAATGAGGATTGATGACTGAGGGTTGTGTATTGAGGACGAGGACTGAGGATTGAGTATTGATACTTGAGGACTGGGGATTGAAGATTGAGGATTAAGGATTGAAGATTGGGGATTGAGGATCTAGGATTGGAGATTGATTATTGAGGATTGAAGACTGAGGATCGAGGATTGAGCATTGAGGATTGAAGATTGATGACTGGGGATTGAGGATTGAAGATTGAGGGTTAAGGATTGAAGATTGGGGATTGAGCATCTTGGATTGGAGATTGATTATGGAGGATTGAAGATTGACAATTGAGGATTGAGGATTGAGGATTGAGAATTGAGAATGAGGACTGAGAGTTGAGGATTGGGGTTTGAGGAATGAGGATTGAGGGTTGAGGATTGAGGATTGAGGATTGAGGATTGAGGATTGAGTATTGAAGATTGAGTATTGATGCCTGAGGATTGAGGATTGAGGATTGAGGATTGAGGATTGTGGATTGAAGATTGAGTATTGAGGATTGAAAATTGAGGATTGAGGATTGAGGATTGAGGTTTGAGGACTGAGGATTGAGGATTGAGGATTGAGCAATGAGGATTGGACATTGAGGACTGGCGATTGAGGATTGAAGATTGAGGATTAAGGATTGAAGATTGGGGATTGAGGATCTAGGATTGGAGGTTGATTATTGAGGATTGAAGATTTAGCATTCAGGATTGAGGATTGAGGATTGAGGGCTGAAGATTGAGGATTAAGGATTGAGGATTGAGGATTGAGGATTGAGGATTATAGATTGAATATTGATGATTGAAGATTGAGGATTGAGGATTGAGGGTTGTGGATTGAGGACGAGTACTGAAGGTGGAATATTGATGTTTGAGGCCTCAGGATTGAGGATTGAGGATTGAAATTGAGTATTGAGGAATGAAGATTGGGGATTGAGATTTGATTATTGAATATTGTGGATTGAGTATTGAACCATGAGAATTCAGGATATTCTATTGAGTGTTGAGAATTGAGGATTGATGGTTGAGTATTGAGGATTGATGGCTGAGGGATGTGTGTTGAGTATTGAGGATTGAGGATTGAGGGTTGAGGATTGAGGACGAGGACTGACGGTTGAGGATTGAGGTTTGAGGATTGAGGATTGAGGATTGAGGACTGAGGCTTGAGGATTGAGGATTGAGCATAGAGGATTGAAGATTGAGGACTGGCGATTGAGGATTGAAGATTGAGGATTAAGGGTTGAGGATTGGGGATTGAGGATGTAGGATTGGAGATTGATTATTGAGGATTGAATATTGAGGATTGAGGATTGAGGATTGGGGATTGAGAATTGAGAATTGAGGACGACGGCTGAGGGTTGAGGATTGAGGTTTGAGGAACGAGGATTGAGGATTGAGGATTGAGGACTAAGGATTGACGATTGAGTATTGAAGATTGAGGATTGATGACTGAGGATTGACGACTGAGGATTGTGGATTGAGGATTGATGATTGAAGATTGAGTATTGAGGATTGAATATTGAGGATTGAGGATTGAGGATTGAGGATTGAGAATTGAGGATTGAGGATTGAAGATTGAGTATTGAGGATTGAAGGTTGAGTCTTGTGGATTGAGGATTGAGGATTGAAGATTGAAGATTGAGGATTGAGGATTGAGGATTGAGGATTGAGGATTGAGGATTGAGGGTTGAAGATTGAGGATTAAGGATTGAGGATTGAGGATTGATGACTGGGGATTGAGGATTGAAGATTGAGGATTAAGGATTGAAGACTGGGGATTGAGGATCTTGGATTGGAGATTGATTATGGAGGATTGAAGATTGAGGATTGAGGATTGAGGATTGAGAATTGAGGATGACGGCTGAGGGTTGAGGATTGAGGTTTGAGGAACGAGGATTGAGGATTGAGGATTGAGGACTAAGGATTGACGATTGGGTATTGAAGATTGAGGATTGATGACTGAGGATTGACGACTGAGGATTGAGGATTGAGGATTGATGATTGAGGATTGAGGATTAGGGATTGAGGATTGAGGATTGAAGATTGAGTACTGTGGATTGAGGATTGAGGATTGAGGATTGAGGATTGAGGATTGGGTATTGAGGATTGCCGCTTGAGGTGTGAGGGTTGAGGATGTAGGATTGAAGAGAGAGGCGTGAGTGTTGAGGATTGAGTGTTGGGAATTGATGCTTGATGTTTGAGATTTGATTATTGAATATTCTGAATTGAGTATTGAACCATGATAATTCATGATGTTCTATTGAGTATTGAGAATTGAGGATTGATGGTTGAGTATTGAGGATTGATGGTTGAGGGTTGAGTGTTGAATATTGAGGATTGAAGATTGAGGACTGGCGATTGAGGATTGAAGATTGAGGATTAAGGATTGAGGATTGGGGATTGAGGATCTAGGATTGGAGATTGATTATTGGGGATTGAAGATTGAGGATTTATGACTGAGGATTGAGGATTGAGGATTGAGGATTGAGGATTGAGGATTCAAGGTTCAGTATTGAGGATTGAATATTGAGGATTGTGGATTGAGGATTGAATATTGAGGACTGAGGATTGACGATTGAGTATTGAAGATTGAGGATTTATGGCAGAGGATTGAGGATTAAGGATTGAAGATTGGGGATTGAGGATCTAGGATTGGAGATTGCTTATTGAGGATTGAAGATTGAGGATTGAGGTCTGAGGATTGAGAATTGAGAATTGAGGATGAGGACTGAGGGTTGAGGATTGAGGTTTTGGGAATGAGGATTGAGGGTTGAGGATTGAGGATTGAGGATTGAGGGTTGAGGATTGAGTATTGAAGAATGAGTATTGATGCCTGAGGATTGAGGATTGTGGATTGAGTATTGAGGATTGAGGATTGAAGATTGAGTATTGGGGATTGAAGGTTGAGGATTGAGGGTTGAGGATTGAGGATTGAGGATGGAGGATGAGGACTGACGGTTGAGAATTGAGGTTTGAGGATTGAGGGTTGAGGATTGAGGACTGAGGATTGAGGATTGAGGATTCAGCATTGAGGATTGAAGATTGAGGACTGGGGATTGAGGATTGAAGATTGAGGATTAAGGATTGAAGATTGGGGATTGAGGATTGAGGATTGAAGATTGAATGTTGAGGATTGAAGATTGAGGATTGATGACTGAGGATTGAGGATTGAGGACTGAGGATTGAGGATTGAGGATTGAGCATTGAGGATTGAAGATTGAGGACTGGGGATTGAGGATTGAAGATTGAGGTTTAAGGATTGAAGATTGGGGATTGAGGATCTAGGATTGGAGATTGCTTATTGAGGATTGAAGATTGAGGATTGAGGTCTGAGGATTGAGAATTGAGAATTGAGGATGAGGACTAAGGGTTGAGGATTGAGGTTTTGGGAATGAGGATTGAGGGTTGAGGATTGAGGATTGAGGATTGAGGATTGAGGATTGAGGATTGAGGATTCATTATTGAAGATTGAGTACTGATGCCTGAGGATTGAAGATTGTGGATTGAGTATTGAGGATTGAGGATTGAAGATTGAGTATTGGGGATTGAAGGTTGAGGATTGAGGATTGAGGATTGAGGATTGAGGATGGAGGATGAGGACTGACGGTTGAGAATTGAGGTTTGAGGATTGAGGGTTGAGGATTGAGGATTAAAGATTGAATATTGATGATTGAAGATTGAGGATTGAGGATTGAGGATTGAAGATTGAGGATTGAGGATTGAGGATTGAGGATTGAGGATTGAGGATTGAGGATTGAGGATTGAGGATTGAAGATTGAGGATTGAGGTTTGAGGATTGAGGATTGAGGTTTGAGGGTTGTGGACGGAGGACGAGAACTGAGGGTTGAATATAGATGTTTGAGGTCTGAGGATTGAGGATTGAGGATTGCGAATTGAGGATTGCGGATTGAGGATTGAAGACTGAGGATTGGGTGTTGAGGATTGAAGAATGAGCATTGAGGATTGAGGATTGAGGATTGAGGATTGCAGATTGAGTATTGAGGATTGAGGATTGAGGATTGAGGATTGAAGATTGAGGATTGAGGATTGAGGATTGAGGATTGAGGGTTGAAGATTGAGGATTAAGGATTGAGGATTGAGGATTGAGGATTGAGGATTAAAGATTGAATATTGATGATTGAAGAATGAGAATTGAGGATTGAGGGTTGTGGATTGAGGACGAGGACTGAGGGTTGAGTATTGATGTTTGAGGCCTGAGGATTGAGGATTGAGGATTGAGAATTGATGATTGAGGATTGAGGATTGAAGATTGAGGATTGGGTATTGAGGATTGAAGATTGAGGATTCATGATTGAGGATTGAGGATTGAGGATTGAGGATTGAGGATTGAGGATTGAAGATTGTGTACTGAGGATTGAAGATTGAGGATTGAGGATTGAAGATTGAGGATTGGGTATTGAGGATTGAAGATTGAGGATTCATGATTGAGGATTGAGGATTGAGGATTGAGGATTGAGGATTGAGGATTGAAGATTGAGTACTGAGGATTGAAGATTGAGGATTGAGGACTGACGGTTGAGGATTGAGGATTGAGCATTGAGGATTGTAGATTGATGACTGGGGATTGAGGATTGAAGATTGAGGATTAAGGATTGAAGATTGGGGATTGAGGATCTTGGATTGGAGATTGATTATGGAGGATTGAAGATTGACAATTGAGGATTGAGGATTGAGAATTGAGAATTGAGAATGAGGACTGAGAGTTGTGGATTGAGGTTTGAGGAATGAGGATTGAGGGTTGAGGATTGAGGATTGAGGATTGAGGATTGAGGATTGAGTATTGAAGATTGAGTATTGATGCCTGAGGATTGAGGATTGAGGATTGAGAATTGAGGATTGTGGATTGAAGATTGAGTATTGAGGATTGAAAATTGAGGATTGAGTATTGAGGATTGAGGATGGAGGATGGATGATGAGGACGGACGGTTGAGGATTGAGGATTGAGGATTGAGGATTGAGGATTGAGGACTGAGGATTGAGGATTGAGGATTGAGCATTGAGGATTGGACATTGAGGACTGGGGATTGAGGATTGAAGATTGAGGATCTAGGATTGGAGATTGATTATTGAGGATTGAAGATTGATCATTCAGGATTGAGGATTGAGGATTGAGGGTTGAAGATTGAGGATTAAGGATTGAGGATTGAGGATTGAGGATTGAGGATTAAAGATTGAATATTGATGATTGAAGACTGAGGATTGAGGATTGAGGGTTGTGGATTGAGGACGAGTACTGAGGGTGGAATATTGATGTTTGAGGCCTCAGGATTGAGGATTGAGGATTGAAATTGAGTATTGAGGATTGAAATTGAGTATTGAGGATTGAAGATTGGGGATTGAGATTTGATTATTGAATATTGTGGATTGAGTATTGAACCATGAGAATTCAGGATATTCTATTGAGTGTTGAGAATTGAGGATTGATGGTTGAGTATTGAGGATTGTTGGCTGAGGGTTGTGTGTTGAGTATTGAGGATTGAGGATTGAGGGTTGAGGATTGAGGACGAGGACTGACGGTTGAGGATTGAGGTTTGAGGATTGAGGATTGAGAACTGAGGCTTGAGGATTGAGGATTGAGCATAGAGGATTGAAGATTGAGGACTGGCGGTTGAGGATTGAGGATTGAGGATTAAGGATTGAGGATTGGGGATTGAGGATGTAGGATTGGAGATTGATTATTGAGGATTGAATATTGAGGATTGAGGATTGAGGATTGGGGATTGAGAATTGAGAATTGAGGATGAAGGCTGAGGGTTGAGGATTGAGGTTTGAGGAACGAGGATTCAGGATTGAGGATTGAGGACTAAGGATTGACGATTGAGTATTGAAGATTGAGGATTGATGACTGAGGATTGACGACTGAGGATTGAGGATTGAGGATTGATGATTGAAGATTGAGTATTGAGGATTGAATATTGAGGATTGAGGATTGAGGATTGAGGATTGAGGACTGAGGATTGAGGATTGAAGATTGAGTATTGAGGACTGAAGGTTGATGATTGTGGATTGAGGATTGAGGATTGAGGATTGAAGATTGAGGATTAAGGATTCAAGATTGGGGATTGAGGATCTTGGATTGGAGATTGATTATGGAGGATTGAAGATAGACGATTGAGGATTGAGGATTGAGAATTGAGAATTGAGAATGAGGACTGAGAGTTGAGGATTGAGGTTTGAGGAATGAGGATTGAAGGTTGAGGATTGAGGATTGAGGATTTTGGATTGAGGATTGAGTATTGAAGATTGAGTATTGGTGCCTGAGGATTGAGGATTGAGGATTGAGGATTGAGGATTGTGGATTGAAGATTGAGTATTGAGGCTTGAGAATTGAGGATTGAGGATTGAGGATTGAGGATGGAGGATGGAGGATGAGGACGCACCGTTGAGGATTGAGGTTTGAGGATTGAGGATTGAGGATTGAGGACTAAGGATTGAGGGTTGAGGAGTGAGCATTGAGGATTGGACATTGAGGACTGGGGATTGAGGATTGAAGATTGAGGATTAAGCATTGAAGATTGGGGATTGAGGATCTAGGATTGGAGATTGATTATTGAGGATTGAAGATTGAGGATTGTGGATTGAGGATTGAGGATTGAGGGTTGAAGATTGAGGATTAAGGATTGAGGATTGAGGATTGAGGATTGAGGATTGAGGATTAAAGATTGAATATTGATGATTGAAGTTTGAGGATTGAGGGTTGAGGGTTGCGGATTGAGGACGAGTACTGAGGGTGGAATATTGATGTCTGAGGCCTGAGGATTGAGGATTGAGGATTGAAATTGAGTATTGAGGATTGAAGATTGAGGATTGAGATTTGATTATTGAATATTGTGGATTGAGCATTGAACCATGAGAATTCAGGATATTCTATTGAGTATTGAGAATTGAGGATTGATGTTTGAGTATTGAGGATTGATGGCTGAGGGTTGTGTGTTGAGTATTGAGGATTGAGGATTGAGGGTTGAGGATTGAGGACGAGGACTGACGGTTGAGGATTGAGGTTTGACGATTGAGAATTGAGGATTGAGGACTGAGGCTTGAGGATTGAGAATTGAGCATTGAGGATTGAAGATTGAGGACTGGCGATTGAGGATTGAAGATTGAGGATTAAGGATTGAGGATTGGGGGTTGAGGATGTAGGATTGGAGATTGATTATTGAGGATTGAAGATTGAGGATTGAGGATTGAGGATTGAGGATTGAGAATTGAGAATTGAGGATGACGGCTGAGGGTTGAGGATTGAGGTTTGAGGAACGAGGATTGAGGATTGAGGATTGAGGACTAAGGATTGACGATTGAGTATTGAAGATTGAGGGTTGATGACTGAGGATTGACGACTGAGGATTGAGGATTGAGGATTGATGATTGAAGATTGAGTATTGAGGATTGAATATTGAGGATTGAGGATTGAGTATTGAGGATTGAGGGTTGAGGATTGAAGATTGAGTATTGAGGATTGAAGGTTGACGATTGTGGGTTGAGGATTGAGGATTGAGGATTGAAGATTGAGTATTGATGCCTGAGGATTGAGGATTGAGGATTGAGTACTGAGGATTGAGGATTGAGGATTGAGCATTGAGGAATGGAGATTGAGGACTGGGGATTGAGGATTGAGCATTGAGGAATGGAGATTGAGGACTGGGGATTGAGGATTGAAGATTGAGGATTAAGGATTGAAGATTGGGGATTGATGATCTAGGATTGGAGATTGATTATTGAGGATTGAAGATTGAGGATTGAGGATTGAGGATTGAGGATTGAGGGTTGAAGTTTGAGGATTGAGGATTGAGGATTGAGGATTGAGGATTGAGGATTGAGGATTGAGGGTTGAAGATTGAGGATTGAGGATTGAGGATTGAGAATTGATGATTGAGGATTGAGGATTGAAGATTGAGGATTGGGTATTGAGGATTGAAGATTGAGGATTCAGGATTGAGGATTGAGGATTGAGGATTGAGGATTGAGGATTGAGGATTGAAGATTGAGTACTGAGGATTGAAGATTGAGGATTGAGGATTGAGGATTGAGGATTGAGGATTGAGCATTGAATATTGAGGATTGGGGATTGAGGATTGACGATTGAGGATTGAGTATTGAGGATTGAAGATTGAGTATTGATGATTGAAGATTGAGGATTGAGGACTGACGGTTGAGGATTGAGGATTGAGCATTGAGGATTGAAGATTGATGACTGGGGATTGAGGATTGAAGATTGAGGATTAAGGATTGAAGATTGGGGATTGAGGATCTTGGATTGGAGATTGATTATGGAGGATTGAAGATAGACGATTGAGGATTGAGGATTGAGAATTGAGAATTGAGAATTGAGAATGAGGACTGAGAGTTGAGGATTGAGGATTGAGGAATGAGGATTGAGGGTTGAGGATTGAGGATTGAGGTTTGAGGATTGAGGACTGAGTATTGAAGATTGAGTATTGATGCCTGAGTATTGAGGATTGAGGATTGAGGATTGAGGATTGGGTATTGAGGATTGCCGCTTGAGGTGTGAGGGTTGAGGATGTAGGATTGAAGAGAGAGGCCTGAGTGTTGAGGATTGAGTGTTGGGAATTGATGCTTGAGGTTTGAGATTTGATTATTGAATATTCTGAATTGAGTATTGAACCATGAGAATTCATGATGTTCTATTGAGTATTGAGAATTGAGGATTGATGGTTGAGTATTGAGGATTGATTGTTGAGGGTTGAGTGTTGAATATTGAGGATTGAAGATTGAGGACTGGCGATTGAGGATTGAAGATTGAGGATTAAGGATTGAGGATTGGGGATTGAGGATCTAGGATTGGAGATTGATTATTGGGGATTGAAGATTGAGGATTGGGGACTGAGGATTGAGGATTGAGAATTGAGGATTGAGGATTGAGGATTGAAGATTGAGGATGGGGGACTGAGTGTTGAGGGTTGAGTGATGAGAATTGAAGTTTGTGGATAGAGACTTTAAGATTGCAGATTGAGTATTGAGTATTGAAAGGTGTGAATTGACGATATTCTATTGAGGATTGAGGATTGACGACTGATTGTTGAGGACTGAGGTCTGAAGGTTGAGGATTCAGTATTGTGGATTCAGGATTGAGGTTTGAGGACTGAGATTTGAGGACTGAGTATTGAGAATTGAGGTTTGAGGATTGAGGATTGAGGATTGATGATTGAAGATTGGGTATTGCGGATTGAATATTGAGGATTGTGGATTGAGGATTGAGAATTGAGAATTGAGGATAAGGACTGAGGGATGAGGATTGAGGTTTGCGGAATGAGGACTGAGGGTTGAGGATTGAGGATTGAGGATTGAGGATTGAGGATTGAGTATTGAAGATTGAGTATTGATGCCTGAGGATTGATGACTGAGGATTGAGGACTGAGGATTGAGGATTGAGGATTCATGATTGAAGATTGAGTATTGAGGATTCAATATTGAGGATTGAGGATTGAGGATTGAGGATTGAGGATTGAGGATTGAGGATTGAGGATTGAAGATTGAGTATTGAGGATTGAAGGTTGAGGATTGTGGATTGAGGATTGAGGATTGAGGATTGAATATTGAGGATTGGGGACTGAGTGTTGGGGGTTGAGTGATGAGAATTGATGTTTGTGGACAGAGACTTGAAGATTGCAGATTGAGTATTGTGTATTGAAAACTGTGAATTGATGATATTCTTTGGAGGATTGAGGATTGACAACTGATTGTTGAGTACTGAGGGCTGAAGAGTGAGGATTCAGGATTGAGGATTCAGGATTGAGGTTTGAGGACTGAGGATTGAGGATTGTGGATTGAGTATTGAGGATTGAGGATTGAGGATTGAAAGGTGTGAATTGACGATATCCTATTGAGGATTGAGGATTGACGACTGATTGTTGAGGACTGAGGTCTGAAGGTTGAGGATTCAGTATTGTGGATTCAGGATTGAGGTTTGAGGACTGAGATTTGAGGACTGAGTATTGAGAATTGAGGTTTGAGGATTGAGGATTGAGGATTGATGATTGAAGATTGGGTATTGCGGATTGAATATTGAGGATTGTGGATTGAGGATTGAGAATTGAGAATTGAGGTTAAGGACTGAGGGATGAGGATTGAGGTTTGCGGAATGAGGACTGAGGGTTGAGGATTGAGGATTGAGGATTGAGGATTGAGGATTGAGTATTGAAGATTGAGTATTGATGCCTGAGGATTGATGACTGAGGATTGAGGACTGAGGATTGAGGATTGAGGATTCATGATTGAAGATTGAGTATTGAGGATTCAATATTGAGGATTGAGGATTGAGGATTGAGGATTGAGGATTGAGGATTGAGGATTGAGGATTGAAGATTGAGTATTGAGGATTGAAGGTTGAGGATTGTGGATTGAGGATTGAGGATTGAGGATTGAATATTGAGGATTGGGGACTGAGTGTTGGGGGTTGAGTGATGAGAATTGATGTTTGTGGACAGAGACTTGAAGATTGCAGATTGAGTATTGTGTATTGAAAACTGTGAATTGATGATATTCTTTGGAGGATTGAGGATTGACAACTGATTGTTGAGTACTGAGGGCTGAAGAGTGAGGATTCAGGATTGAGGATTCAGGATTGAGGTTTGAGGACTGAGGATTGAGGATTGTGGATTGAGGATTGAGGATTGAGGATTGAGGATTGAGGATTGAAGATTGAGGATTGGGTATTGAGGATTGAACATTGAGGATTGTGGATTGAGGATTGAAGGTTGAATATTGATGAATGAAGAATGAGGATTGATGACTGAGGGTTGTGTATTGAGGACGAGGACTGAGGATTGAGTATTGATACTTGAGGACTGGGGATTGAAGATTGAGGATTAAGGATTGAAGATTGGGGATTGAGGATCTAGGATTGGAGATTGATTATTGAGGATTGAAGACTGAGGATCGAGGATTGAGCATTGAGGATTGAAGATTGATGACTGGGGAATGAGGATTGAAGATTGAGGGTTAAGGATTGAAGATTGGGGATTGAGCATCTTGGATTGGAGATTGATTATGGAGGATTGAAGATTGACAATTGAGGATTGAGGATTGAGGATTGAGAATTGAGAATGAGGACTGAGAGTTGAGGATTGGGGTTTGAGGAATGAGGATTGAGGGTTGAGGATTGAGGATTGAGGATTGAGGATTGAGGATTGAGTATTGAAGATTGAGTATTGATGCCTGAGGATTGAGGATTGAGGATTGAGGATTGAGGATTGTGGATTGAAGATTGAGTATTGAGGATTGAAAATTGAGGATTGAGGATTGAGGATTGAGGTTTGAGGACTGAGGATTGAGGATTGAGGATTGAGCATTGAGGATTGGACATTGAGGACTGGCGATTGAGGATTGAAGATTGAGGATTAAGGATTGAAGATTGGGGATTGAGGATCTAGGATTGGAGGTTGATTATTGAGGATTGAAGATTTAGCATTCAGGATTGAGGATTGAGGATTGAGGGCTGAAGATTGAGGATTAAGGATTGAGGATTGAGGATTGAGGATTGAGGATTGAGGATTATAGATTGAATATTGATGATTGAAGATTGAGGATTGAGGATTGAGGGTTGTGGATTGAGGATGAGTACTGAAGGTGGAATGTTGATGTTTGAGGCCTCAGGATTGAGGATTGAGGATTGAAATTGAGTATTGAGGAATGAAGATTGGGGATTGAGATTTGATTATTGAATATTGTGGATTGAGTATTGAACCATGAGAATTCAGGATATTCTATTGAGTGTTGAGAATTGAGGATTGATGGTTGAGTATTGAGGATTGATGGCTGAGGGATGTGTGTTGAGTATTGAGGATTGAGGATTGAGGGTTGAGGATTGAGGACGAGGACTGACGGTTGAGGATTGAGGTTTGAGGATTGAGGATTGAGGATTGAGGACTGAGGCTTGAGGATTGAGGATTGAGCATAGAGGATTGAAGATTGAGGACTGGCGATTGAGGATTGAAGATTGAGGATTAAGGGCTGAGGATTGGGGATTGAGGATGTAGGATTGGAGATTGATGATTGAGGATTGAATATTGAGGATTGAGGATTGAGGATTGGGGATTGAGAATTGAGAATTGAGGATGACGGCTGAGGGTTGAGGATTGAGGTTTGAGGAACGAGGATTGAGGATTGAGGATTGAGGACTAAGGATTGACGATTGAGTACTGAAGATTGAGGATTGATGACTGAGGATTGACGACTGAGGATTGTGGATTGAGGATTGATGATTGAAGATTGAGTATTGAGGATTGAATATTGAGGATTGAGGATTGAGGATTGAGGATTGAGGATTGAGGATTGAGGATTGAGGATTGAGGATTGAGGATTGAGGATTAAAGATTGAATTTGATGATTGAAGTTTGAGGATTGAGGGTTGAGGGTTGTGGATTGAGGACGAGTACTGAGGGTTGAATATAGATGTTTGAGGTCTGAGGATTGAGGATTGAGGATTGAGGTTTGAGGATTGAGGATTGAGGTTTGAGGGTTGTGGATTGAGGACGAGAACTGAGGGTTGAATATAGATGTTTGAGGTCTGAGGATTGAGGATTGAGGATTGCGAATTGAGGATTGCGGATTGAGGATTGAAGACTGAGGATTGGGTGTTGAGGATTGAAGAATGAGCATTGAGGATTGAGGATTGAGGATTGAGGATTGCAGATTGAGTATTGAGGATTGAGGATTGAGGATTGAGGATTGAAGATTGAGGATTGAGGATTGAGGATTGAGGATTGAGGGTTGAAGATTGAGGATTAAGGATTGAGGATTGAGGATTGAGGATTGAGGATTAAAGATTGAATATTGATGATTGAAGAATGAGAATTGAGGATTGAGGGTTGTGGATTGAGGACGAGGACTGAGGGTTGAGTATTGATGTTTGAGGCCTGAGGATTGAGGATTGAGGAATGAGAATTGATGATTGAGGATTGAGGATTGAAGATTGAGGATTGGGTATTGAGGATTGAAGATTGAGGATTCATGATTGAGGATTGAGGATTGAGGATTGAGGATTGAGGATTGAGGATTGAAGATTGAGTACTGAGGATTGAAGATTGAGGATTGAGGATTGAAGATTGAGGATTGGGTATTGAGGATTGAAGATTGAGGATTCATGATTGAGGATTGAGGATTGAGGATTGAGGATTGAGGATTGAGGATTGAAGATTGAGTACTGAGGATTGAAGATTGAGGATTGAGGACTGACGGTTGAGGATTGAGGATTGAGCATTGAGGATTGTAGATTGATGACTGGGGATTGAGGATTGAAGATTGAGGATTAAGGATTGAAGATTGGGGATTGAGGATCTTGGATTGGAGATTGATTATGGAGGATTGAAGATTGACAATTGAGGATTGAGGATTGAGAATTGAGAATTGAGAATGAGGACTGAGAGTTGTGGATTGAGGTTTGAGGAATGAGGATTGAGGGTTGAGGATTGAGGATTGAGGATTGAGGATTGAGGATTGAGTATTGAAGATTGAGTATTGATGCCTGAGGATTGAGGATTGAGGATTGAGAATTGAGGATTGTGGATTGAAGATTGAGTATTGAGGATTGAAAATTGAGGATTGAGGATTGAGGATTGAGGATGGAGGATGGATGATGAGGACGGACGGTTGAGGATTGAGGATTGAGGATTGAGGATTGAGGATTGAGGACTGAGGATTGAGGATTGAGGATTGAGCATTGAGGATTGGACATTGAGGACTGGGGATTGAGGATTGAAGATTGAGGATCTAGGATTGGAGATTGATTATTGAGGATTGAAGATTGAGCATTCAGGATTGAGGATTGAGGATTGAGGGTTGAAGATTGAGGATTAAGGATTGAGGATTGAGGATTGAGGATTGAGGATTAAAGATTGAATATTGATGATTGAAGACTGAGGATTGAGGATTGAGGGTTGTGGATTGAGGACGAGTACTGAAGGTGGAATATTGATGTTTGAGGCCTCAGGATTGAGGATTGAGGATTGAAATTGAGTATTGAGGATTGAAGATTGGGGATTGAGATTTGATTATTGAATATTGTGGATTGAGTATTGAACCATGAGAATTCAGGATATTCTATTGAGTGTTGAGAATTGAGGATTGATGGTTGAGTATTGAGGATTGTTGGCTGAGGGTTGTGTGTTGAGTATTGAGGATTGAGGGTTGAGGGTTGAGGGTTGAGGATTGAGGACGAGGACTGACGGTTGAGGATTGAGGTTTGAGGATTGAGGATTGAGAACTGAGGCTTGAGGATTGAGGATTGAGCATAGAGGATTGAAGATTGAGGACTGGCGGTTGAGGATTGAGGATTGAGGATTAAGGATTGAGGATTGGGGATTGAGGATGTAGGATTGGGGATTGATTATTGAGGATTGAATATTGAGGATTGAGGATTGAGGATTGGGGATTGAGAATTGAGAATTGAGGATGACGGCTGAGGGTTGAGGATTGAGGTTTGAGGAACGAGGATTGAGGATTGAGGATTGAGGACTAAGGATTGACGATTGAGTATTGAAGATTGAGGATTGATGACTGAGGATTGACGACTGAGGATTGAGGATTGAGGATTGATGATGGAAGATTGATTATTGAGGATTGAATATTGAGGATTGAGGATTGAGGATTGAGGATTGAGGACTGAGGATTGAGGATTGAAGATTGAGTATTGAGGACTGAAGGTTGATGATTGTGGATTGAGGATTGAGGATTGAGGATTGAAGATTGAGGATTAAGGATTGAAGATTGGGGATTGAGGATCTTGGATTGGAGATTGATTATGGAGGATTGAAGATAGACGATTGAGGATTGAGGATTGAGAATTGAGAATTGAGAATGAGGACTGAGAGTTGAGGATTGAGGTTTGAGGAATGAGGATTGAAGGTTGAGGATTGAGGATTGAGGATTGTGGATTGAGGATTGAGTATTGAAGATTGAGTATTGGTGCCTGAGGATTGAGGATTGAGGATTGAGGATTGAGGATTGTGGATTGAAGATTGAGTATTGAGGCTTGAGAATTGAGGATTGAGGATTGAGGATTGAGGATGGAGGATGGAGGATGAGGACGCACCGTTGAGGATTGAGGTTTGAGGATTGAGGATTGAGGATTGAGGACTGAGGATTGAGGGTTGAGGAGTGAGCATTGAGGATTGGACATTGAGGACTGGGGATTGAGGATTGAAGATTGAGGATTAAGCATTGAAGATTGGGGATTGAGGATCTAGGATTGGAGATTGATTATTGAGGATTGAAGATTGAGGATTGAGGATTGAGGATTGAGGATTGAGGGTTGAAGATTGAGGATTAAGGATTGAGGATTGAGGATTGAGGATTGAGGATTGAGGATTAAAGATTGAATATTGATGATTGAAGTTTGAGGATTGAGGGTTGAGGGTTGTGGATTGAGGACGAGTACTGAGGGTGGAATATTGATGTTTGAGGCCTGAGGACTGAGGATTGAGAATTGAAATTGAGTATTGAGTATTGAAGATTCAGGATTGAGATTTGATTATTGAATATTGTGGATTGAGTATTGAACCATGAGAATTCAGGATACTCTATTGAGTATTGAGAATTGAGGATTGATGGTTGAGTATTGAGGATTGATGGCTGAGGGTTGTGTGTTGAGTATTAAGGATTGAGGATTGAGGGTTGAGGATTGAGGACGAGGACTGACGGTTGAGGATTGAGGATTGTGGATTGAGGATTGAGGAATGAGGGCTGAGGCTTGAGGATTGAGGATAGAGCATTGAGGATTGAAGATTGAGGACTGGCGATTGAGGATTGAAGATTGAGGATTAAGGATTGAGGATTGGAGATTGAGGATGTAGGATTGGAGATTGATTATTGAGGATTGAAGATTGAGGATTGAGGATTGAGGATTAAGGATTGAGAATTGAGAATTGAGGATGACGGCTGAGGGTTGAGGATTGAGGTTTGAGGAACGAGGATTGAGGATTGAGGATTCAGGACTAAGGATTGACGATTGAGTATTGAAGATTGAGGATTGATGACTGAGGATTGACGACTGAGGATTGAGGATTAAGGATTGATGATTGAAGATTGAGTATTGAGGATTGAAAGTTGAGGATTGAGGATTGAGGATTGAGGATTGAGGATTGAGGATTGAGGATTCAAGATTGAGTATTGAGGATTGAAGGTTGAGGATTGTGGATTGAGGATTGAGGATTGAGGATTGAAGATTGAGTACTGATGTCTGAGGATTGAGGACTGAGGATTGAGTACTGAGGATTGAGGATTGAGGATTGAGGATTGAGGATTGAGGATTGAGGATTGGAGATTGAGGACTGGGGATTGAGGATTGAAGATTGAGGATTAAGGATTGAAGGTTGGGGATTGAGGATCTAGGATTGGAGATTGATTATTGAGCATTGAAGATTGAGGATTGAGGATTGAGGATTGAGGATTGAGGGTTGAAGATTGAGGATTAAGGATTGAGGATTGAGGATTGAGGATTGAGGATTAAAGATTGAATATTGATGGTTGAAGAATGAGAATTGAGGATTGAGGGTTGTGGATTGAGGACGAGGACTGAGGGTTGAGTATTGATGTTTGAGGCCTGAGGATTGAGGACTGAGGATTGAGTACTGAGGATTGAGGATTGAGGATTGAGGATTGAGGATTGGAGATTGAGGACTGGGTATTGAGGATTGAAGATTGAGGATTAAGGATTGAAGATTGGGGATTGAGGATCTTGGATTGGGGATTGATTATGGAGGATTGAAGATTGACAATTGAGGATTGAGGATTGAGAATTGAGAATTGAGAATGAGGACTGAGAGTTGTGAATTGAGGTTTGAGGAATGAGGATTGAGGGTTGAGGATTGAGGATTGAGGATTGAGGATTGAGGATTGAGTATTGAAGATTGAGTATTGATGCCTGAGGATTGAGGATTGAGGATTGAGAATTGAGGATTGTGGATTGAAGATTGATTATTGAGGATTGAAGATTGAGGATTGAGGATTGAGGATTAAGGATTCAGAATTGAGAATTGAGGATGACGGCTGAGGGTTGAGGATTGAGGTTTGAGGAACGAGGATTGAGGATTGAGGATTCAGGACTAAGGATTGACGATTGAGTATTGAAGATTGAGGATTGATGACTGAGGATTGACGACTGAGGATTGAGGATTAAGGATTGATGATTGAAGATTGAGTATTGAGGATTGAAAGTTGAGGATTGAGGATTGAGGATTGAGGATTGAGGATTGAGGATTGAGGATTCAAGATTGAGTATTGAGGATTGAAGGTTGAGGATTGTGGATTGAGGATTGAGGATTGAGGATTGAAGATTGAGTACTGATGCCTGAGGATTGAGGACTGAGGATTGAGTACTGAGGATTGAGGATTGAGCATTGAGGATTGAGGATTGAGGATTGAGGATTGGAGATTGAGGACTGGGGATTGAGGATTGAAGATTGAGGATTAAGGATTGAAGGTTGGGGATTGAGGATCTAGGATTGGAGATTGATTATTGAGCATTGAAGATTGAGGATTGAGGATTGAGGATTGAGGATTGAGGGTTGAAGATTGAGGATTAAGGATTGAGGATTGAGGATTGAGGATTGAGGATTAAAATTGAATATTGATGGTTGAAGAATGAGAATTGAGGATTGAGGGTTGTGGATTGAGGACGAGGACTGAGGGTTGAGTATTGATGTTTGAGGCCTGAGGATTGAGGACTGAGGATTGAGTACTGAGGATTGAGGATTGAGGATTGAGGATTGAGGATTGGAGATTGAGGACTGGGTATTGAGGATTGAAGATTGAGGATTAAGGATTGAAGATTGGGGATTGAGGATCTTGGATTGGGGATTGATTATGGAGGATTGAAGATTGACAATTGAGGATTGAGGATTGAGAATTGAGAATTGAGAATGAGGACTGAGAGTTGTGGATTGAGGTTTGAGGAATGAGGATTGAGGGTTGAGGATTGAGGATTGAGGATTGAGGATTGAGTATTGAAGATTGAGTATTGATGCCTGAGGATTGAGGATTGAGGATTGAGAATTGAGGATTGTGGATTGAAGATTGAGTATTGAGGATTGAAAATTGAGGATTGAGGATTGAGGATTGAGGATGGAGGATGGATGATGAGGACGGACGGTTGAGGATTGAGGATTGAGGATTGAGGATTGAGGATTGAGGACTGAGGATTGAGGATTGAGGATTGAGCATTGAGGATTGGACATTGAGGACTGGGGATTGAGGATTGAAGATTGAGGATCCAGGATTGGAGATTGATTATTGAGGATTGAAGATTGAGCATTTAGGATTGAGGATTGAGGATTGAGGGTTGAAGATTGAGGATTAAGGATTGAGGATTGAGGATTGAGGATTGAGGATTAAAGATTGAATATTGATGATTGAAGATTGAGGATTGAGGATTGAGGGTTGTGGATTGAGGACGAGTACTGAGGGTGGAATATTGATGCTTGAGGCCTCAGGATTGAGGATTGAGGATTGAAATTGAGTATTGAGGATTGAAGATTGGGGATTGAGATTTGATTATTGAATATTGTGGATTGAGTATTGAACCATGAGAATTCAGGATATTCTATTGAGTGTTGAGAATTGAGGATTGATGGTTGAGTATTGAGGATTGTTGGCTGAGGGTTGTGTGTTGAGTATTGAGGATTGAGGATTGAGGGTTGAGGATTGAGGACGAGGACTGACGGTTGAGGATTGAGGTTTGAGGATTGAGGATTGAGGATTGAGAACTGAGGCTTGAGGATTGAGGATTGAGCATAGAGGATTGAAGATTGAGGACTGGCGATTGAGGATTGAAGATTGAGGATTAAGGATTGATGATTGGGGATTGAGGATGTAGGATTGGAGATTGATTATTGAGGATTGAATATTGAGGATTGAGGATTGAGGATTGGGGATTGAGAATTGAGAATTGAGGATGACGGCTGAGGGTTGAGGATTGAGGTTTGAGGAACGAGGATTGAGGATTGAGGATTGAGGACTAAGGATTGACGATTGAGTATTGAAGATTGAGGATTGATGACTGAGGATTGACGACTGAGGATTGAGGATTGAGGATTGATGATTGAAGATTGAGTATTGAGGATTGAATATTGAGGATTGAGGATTGAGGATTGAGGATTGAGGACTGAGGATTGAGGATTGAAGATTGAGTATTGAGGATTGAAGGTTGAGGATTGTGGATTGAGGATTGAGGATTGAGGATTGAAGATTGAGGATTAAGGATTGAAGATTGGGGATTGAGGATCTTGGATTGGAGATTGATTATGGAGGATTGAAGATAGACGATTGAGGATTGAGGATTGAGAATTGAGAATTGAGAATGAGGACTGAGAGTTGAGGATTGAGGTTTGAGGAATGAGGATTGAAGGTTGAGGATTGAGGATTGAGGATTGTGGATTGAGGATTGAGTATTGAAGATTGAGTATTGATGCCTGAGGATTGAGGATTGAGGATTGAGGATTGAGGATTGTGGATTGAAGATTGAGTATTGAGGCTTGAGAATTGAGGATTGAGGATTGAGGATTGAGGATGGAGGATGGAGGATGAGGACGCACCGTTGAGGATTGAGGTTTGAGGATTGAGGATTGAGGATTGAGGATGGAGGATGGAGGATGAGGACGCACCGTTGAGGATTGAGGTTTGAGGATTGAGGTTTGAGGATTGAGGATTGAAGATTGAGGATTAAGCATTGAAGATTGGGGATTGAGGATCTAGGATTGGAGATTGATTATTGAGGATTGAAGATTGAGGATTGAGGATTGAGGATTGAGGATTGAGGGTTGAAGATTGAGGATTAAGGATTGAGGATTGAGGATTGAGGATTGAGGATTGAGGATTAAAGATTGAATATTGATGATTGAAGTTTGAGGATTGAGGGTTGAGGGTTGTGGATTGAGGACGAGTACTGAGGGTGGAATATTGATGTCTGAGGCCTGAGGATTGAGGATTGAGGATTGAAATTGAGTATTGAGGATTGAAGATTGAGGATTGAGATTTGATTATTGAATATTGTGGATTGAGCATTGAACCATGAGAATTCAGGATATTCTATTGAGTATTGAGAATTGAGGATTGATGTTTGAGTATTGAGGATTGATGGCTGAGGGTTGTGTGTTGAGTATTGAGGATTGAGGATTGAGGGTTGAGGATTGAGGACGAGGACTGACGGTTGAGGATTGAGGTTTGACGATTGAGAATTGAGGATTGAGGACTGAGGCTTGAGGATTGAGAATTGAGCATTGAGGATTGAAGATTGAAGATTGAGTACTGAGGATTGAAGATTGAGGATTGAGGATTGAGGATTGAGGATTGAGGATTGAGCATTGAAGATTGAGGATTGGGGATTGAGGATTGACGATTGAGGATTGAGTATTGAGGATTGAAGATTGAGTATTGATGATTGAAGATTGAGGATTGAGGACTGACGGTTGAGGATTGAGGATTGAGCATTGAGGATTGAAGATTGATGACTGGGGATTGAGGATTGAAGATTGAGGATTAAGGATTGAAGATTGGGGATTGAGGATCTTGGATTGGAGATTGATTATGGAGGATTGATGATAGACGATTGAGGATTGAGGATTGAGAATTGAGAATTGAGAATGAGGACTGAGAGTTGAGGATTGAGGATTGAGGAATGAGGATTGAGGGTTGAGGATTGAGGATTGAGGTTTGAGGATTGAGGACTGAGTATTGAAGATTGAGAATTGATGCCTGAGGATTGAGTATTGAGGATTGAGGATTGAGGATTGTGGATTGAAGATTGAGTATTGAGGCTTGAGAATTGAGGATTGAGGATTGAGGATTGAGGATGGAGGTTGGAGGATGAGGACGCACCGTTGAGGATTGAGGTTTGAGGATTGAGGATTGAGGATTGAGGACTGAGGATTGAGGATTGAGGATTGAGCATTGAGGATTGGACATTGAGGACTGGGGATTGAGGAATGAAGATTCAGGATTAAGCATTGAAGATTGGGGATTGAGGATCTAGGATTGGAGATTGATTATTGAGGATTGAAGATTGAGGATTGAGGATTGAGGATTGAGGATTGAGGATTGAGGGTTGAAGATTGAGGATTAAGGATTGAGGATTGAGGATTGAGGATTGAGGATTAAAGATTGAATATTGATGATTGAAGTTTGAGGATTGAGGATTGAGGGTTGAGGATTGAGGACGAGTACTGAGGGTGGAATATTGATGTCTGAGGCCTGAGGATTGAGGATTGAGGATTGAAATTGAGTGTTGAGGATTGATGATTGAGGGTTGAGATTTGATTATTGAATATTGTGGATTGAGCATTGAACCATGAGAATTCAGGATATTCTATTGAGTATTGAGAGTTGAGGATTGATGGTTGAGTATTGAGGATTGACGGCTGAGGGTTGTGTGTTGAGTATTGAGGATTGAATATTGAGGATTGTGGATTGAGGATTGAATATTGAGGACTGAGGATTGACGATTCAGTATTGAAGATTGAGGATTTATGACAGAGGATTGAGGATTAAGGATTGCAGATTGGGGATTGAGGATCTAGGATTGGAGATTTCTTATTGAGGATTGAAGATTGAGGATTGAGGTCTGAGGATTGAGAATTGAGAATTGAGAATGAGGACTGAGGGTTGAGGATTGAGGTCTTGGGAATGAGGATTGAGGGTTGAGGATTGAGGATTGAGGATTGAGGATTGAGGATTGAGTATTGAAGATTGAGTATTGATGCCTGAGGATTGAGGATTGTGGATTGAGTGTTGAGGATTGAGGATTGAAGATTGAGTACTGGGGATTGAAGGTTGAGGATTGAGGATTGAGGATTGAGGATTGAGGATGGAGGATGAGGACTGACGGTTGAGAATTGAGGATTGAGGATTGAGGGTTGAGGACTGAGGACTGAGGATTGAGGATTGAGGATTCAGCATTGAGAATTGAAGATTGAGGACTGGGGATTGAGGATTGAAGATTGAGGATTAAGGATTGAAGATTGGGGATTGAGGATTGAGGATTGAAGATTGAATGTTGAGGATTGAAGATTGAGGATTGATGACTGAGGATTGAGGATTGAGGACTGAGGATTGAGGATTGAGGATTGAGCATTGAGGATTGATGATTGAGGACGGGGGATTGAGGATTGAAGATTGAAGTTTAAGGATTGAAGATTGGGGATTGAGGATCTAGGATTGGAGATTGATTATTGAGGATTGAAGATTGAGGATTGAGGATTGCGGATTGAGAATTGAGAATTGAGTATGAGGATTGAGTATTGAGGATTTAAGGTTGAGAATTGAGGATTGAGGATTGAGGATTGAGGATTGAAGATTGAGGATTGAGGATTGAGGATTGAGGATTGAGGATTGAGGTTTGAAGATTGAGTTTTGAGGATTGAAGATTGAGGATTGAGGATTGAGGATTGAGGATTGAGGATGAGGATTGAAGATTGAGGATTGGGGATTGAGGTTTGACGATTGAGGATTGAGTATTGAGGATTGAGGATTGAGGATTGAGGATTGAAATTGAGTATTGAGGGTTGAAGATTGAGGATTGAGATTTGATTATTGAATATTGTGGATTGAGTATTGAACCATGAGTATTCGGGATATTCTATTGAGAATTGAGAATTAAGGATTGATGGTTGAGTATTGAGGATTGATGGCTGAGGGTTGTGTCTTGAATATTGAGGATTGAGAATTGAGGATTGAGGATAGAGCATTGAGGATTGAAGATTGAGTATTGATGATTGAATATTGAGGATTGAGGATTGAGGTTTGAGGATTGAGGACGAGGACTGACGGTTGAGGATTGAGGTTTGAGGACTGAGGATTGAGGATTAAAGATCGAGAATTGAGGATTGAGGATTGAGGATTGAAGATTGAGGATTGGGTATTGAGGATTGAAGAATGAGGATTGAGGATTGAGGATTGAGGATTGAGGATTGAGGACTGAGGATTGAGGATTGAAGATTGAGGATTGGGTATTGAGGATTGAAGAATGAGGATTGAGTATTGATGACTGAGGATTGGGGATTGAGGATTGAGGATTGAAGATTGAGTATTGAGGATTGAAGATTGAGTATTGAGGATTGAGGACTGAGGATTGAGGATTGAGGATTGAGGATTGAGGATTGAGGATTGAGGATTGAGGATTGAGGATTGAGGATTGAGGATTGAGGTTTGAAGATTGAGTTTTGAGGATTGAAGATTGAGGATTGAGGATTGAGGATTGAGGATTGAGGTTGAGGATTGAAGATTGAGGATTGGGGATTGAGGTTTGACGATTGAGGATTGAGTATTGAGGATTGAGGATTGAGGATTGAAGGTTCAGTATTGAGGATTGAAGATTGAGAAGTGAGGATTGAGGATTGAACATTGAGGACTGAGTGTTGAGGGTTGAGTGATGAGAATTGACGTTTGTGGATAGAGATTTGAAGATTGCAGGTTGAGTATTGGGTATTGAAACCTGTGAATTGAGGATATTATATTGAGGATTGAGGATTGACAACTGACTGTTGAGGACTGAGGGCTGTAGACTGATGATTCAGGTTTGAGGATTCAGGATTGAGGTTTGAGGACTGAGGATTGAGGATTGAGGATTGAGGATTGAAGATTGAGTATTGACGATTGAAGGTTTAGGATTGAGGTCTGCGGATTGAGGATTGAGGATTGAGAATTGAGGATGAGGATTGAGGATTGAAGATGGAGGATTGGGTACTGGGGATTGGGTATTGAGGATTGAAGAATGAGGATTGAGGATTGAGGATTGAGGATTGAGGATTGCAGATTGAGTATTGAGGATAGCAGATTGAGGGTTGAGGATTGAGGATTGAGGATTGAGCATTGAGGATTGAGGATTGAGGATTGCAGATTGAGTATTGAGGATTGCAGATTGAGGGTTGAGGATTGAGGATTGGGTATTGAGGATTGGGTATTGAGGATTGACGAATGAGGATTGAGGATTGAGGATTGAGGATTGAGGATTGCAGATTGTGTATTGAGGATTGCAGATTGAGGGTTGGGGATTGAGGATTGAGGATTGAGCATTGAGGATTGAGGATTGAGGATTGAGGATTGAAGATTGAGTATTGAGGATTGAAGATTGAGGATTGAGGATTGAGGATTGAGGATTGAGGATTGAAGATTGAGGATTCAGTATTGAGGATTCAGGATTGAGGTTTGAGGACAGAGGATTGAGGATTGAAGATTGTGGATTGAGGATTGAGTGTTGAGTATTGAGGACGAGGACTGACGGTTGAGGATGAGGTTTGAGGATTGAGGATTGAGGATTGAGGAATGAGGATTGAGGATTGAGGATTCAGCATTGAGGATTGAAGATTGAGGACTGGGGATTGAGGATTGAAGCTGAGGATTAAGGATTGAGGATTGGGGATTGAGGATCTAGGTTCGGAGATTGATTATTGAGGATTGAATATTGAGGATTGAGGATTGAGGATTGAGAATTGAGAATTGAGTATGAGGACAGAGGGTTGAGGATTGAGGATTGAGGATTGAGGATTGAGGATTGAAGATTGAGTATTGTGGATTGAATATTGAGGATTGAGGATTGAGGATTGAGGATTGAGGAAGAGGGCTGATGGTTGAGGGTTGAGGTTTGAGTATTGAATCCTGAGAATTCAGGATATTCTATTGCGTATTGAGAATTGTAGATTGATAGTTGTGTATTGAGTATTGAGGTTTGAGTATTGAGGATTGAGGTTTGAGTATTGAGGATTGACGATTGAGGATTGAGTATTGAGGAGTGAGGATTGAGGATTGAGGATTGAAGATAGAGGATTGAGGATTGAAGGTTGAGGATTGAAGACTGAGGATTGGGTTTTGAGGATTGAAGAATGAGGATTGTGGATTGAGGATTGAGGATTGAGGATTGAAGATTGAGTATTGAGGATTGAAGGTTGATTATTGAGATCTGCGGATTGAGGATTGAGGATTGAGAATTGAGGATTGAGGATTGAGGATTGAAGATTGAGGATTGGGTACCGAGGATTGGGTATTGAGGATTGAAGAATGAGGATTGTGGATTGAGGATTGAGGATTGAGGATTGCAGATTGCGTACTGAGGATTGCAGATTGAGGGTTGAGGATTGAGGATTGAGGATTGAGCATTGAGGATTGAGTGTTGAGGATTGATGATTGACGATCGAGGATTGAGTATTGAGGATTGAGGATTGAGGATTGAGGATTGAAGATTGAGTATTGAGGATTGAAGGTTGAAGATTGTGGATTGAGGATTGAGGATTGAGGATTGAATATTGAGGATTGGGGACTGAGTGTTGAGGGTTGAGTGATGAGAATTGATGTTCGTGGATAGAGATTTGAAGATTGCAGATTGAGTATTGAGTATTGAAAACTGTGAATTGATGACATTCTCTTGAGGATTGAGGTTTGACAACTGATTGTTGAGGACTGAGGGCTGAAGATTGAGGATTCAGTATTGAGGATTCAGGATTGAGGTTTGAGGTCAGAGGATTGAGGATTGAGAATTGAGGATTGAGGATTGAGGATTGAGGATTGAAGATTGAGGATTGGGTGTTGAGGATTGAACATTGAGGGTTGAGGATTGAGGATTGAGGATTGAGGATTGAGGAGTGAGGATTGAAGATTGAGCATTGAGGATTGAAGATTGAGGATTGAGGATTGAGGATTGAGGATTGAGGACCAGGGCTGAGGGTTGAGGGTTGTGGTTTGAGTACTGAGGACTGAGGATTGAGGATTGAGAATTGAGGGTTGGGGATTGAGGATTGAGGATTGAGGATTGGGTATTGAGGACTGAAGGATGAGGACTGAGGATTGAGGATTGAGGATTGAGGATTGAAGATTGAGCATTGAGGATTGATGATTGACGATCGAGGATTGAGTATTGAGGATTGAGGATTGAGGATTGAGGATTGAAGATTGAGTATTGAGGATTGAAGGTTGAGGATTATGGATTGAGGATTGAGGATTGAGGATTGAATATTGAGGATTGGGGACTGAGTGTTGAGGGTTGAGTGATGAGAATTGATGTTTGTGGCTAGAGATTTGAAGATTGCAGATTGAGTATTGAGTATTGGAAACTGTGAATTGATGACATTCTATTGAGGATTGAGGTTTGACAACTGATTGTTGAGGACTGAGGGCTGAAGGTTGAGGATTCAGTATTGAGGATTCAGGATTGTGGTTTGAGGACAGAGGATTGAGGATTGAAGATTGTGGATTGAGGATTGAGTGTTGAGTATTGAGGACGAGGACTGACGGTTGAGGATTGAGGTTTGAGGATTGAGGACTGAGGATTGAGGACTGAGGATTGAGGATTGAGGATTCAGCATTGAGGATTGAAGATTGAGGACTGGGGATTGAGGATTGAAGGCTGAGGATTAGGGATTGAGGATTGGGGATTGAGGATCTAGGTTTGGAGATTGATTATTGAGGATTGAAGATTGAGGATTGAGGATTGAGGATTGAGAATTGAGAATTGAGTATGAGGACAGAGGGTTGAGGATTGAGGATTGAGGATTGAGGATTGAGGATTGAAGATTGAGTATTGTGGATTGAATATTGAGGATTGAGGATTGAGGATTGAGGACTGAGGATGAGGGCTGATGGTTGAGGGTTGAGGTTTGAGTATTGAATCCTGAGAATTCAGGATATTCTATTGAGTATTGAGAATTGTAGATTGATAGTTGTGTATTGAGGATTGAGGTTTGAGTATTGAGGATTGAGGATTGAGGATTGAAGATTGAGTATTGATGATTGAAGTTTGAGGATCGAGGATTGAGGGTTGTGGATTGAGGACGAGGACTGAGGGTTGAGTGTTGATGTTTGAGGTCTGAGGATTGAGGATTGAGGATTGAGAATTGAGGATTGAGGATTGAGGATTGAAGATTTTAGGATTGGTTGTTGAGGATTGAAGAATGAGTATTGTGGATTGAGGATTGTGGATTGAGGATTGAAGATTGAGTATTGAGGACTGAAGATTGAGGATTGAGGGTTGTGGATTGAGGATTGAGGATTGAGGACTGAATATTGAATATTGATGATTGAAGATTTTGGATTGAGGATTGACTGTTGTGGATTGAGGACGAGGACTGAGGGTTGAGTATTGATGTTTGAGGTCTGTGCATTGAGGATTTAGGTTTGAGGATTGAGGTTTGGGGATTGAATATTGAGTATTGAGGATTGAGGATGAGGGCTGAGGGTTGAGGATTGAATGATGAGAATTGATGTTTGTGGATAGAGATTCGAAGATTGCAGATTAAGTATTGAGTATTGAAAGCTGTGAATTGATGATATTCTATAGAGGATTGAGAATTGACAACTGATTGTTGAGGACTGAGGTCTGAAGGTTGAGGTTTCAGGATTGAGGATTGAGGTTTGA
Organism: Calliopsis andreniformis; assembly: GCF_051401765.1. Taxonomy (NCBI): domain Eukaryota; kingdom Metazoa; phylum Arthropoda; class Insecta; order Hymenoptera; family Andrenidae; genus Calliopsis; species Calliopsis andreniformis. The sequence goes on from NW_027480454.1 coordinate 4,264,284, forward strand.
TGTTTGAGGACTGAGGGTTGAGGATTGAGGATTGAGGATTGAGGATGGTCGATTGAAGATTGAGTATTGAGGATTGAAGATTGAGTATTGAGGATTGAAGATTGAGGATCGAGGATTGTGGATTGAGGATTGAGGATTGAAGATCGAGGATTGGGGACTGAGTGTTGAGTGTTGAATGATGAGAATTGATGTTTGTGGATAGAGATTCGAAGATTGCAGATTGAGTATTGAGTATTGAAAACTGTGAATTGATGATATTCTATTGAGGATTGAGAATTGTCAACTGATTGTTCAGGACTGAGGTCTGAAGATTGAGGATTCAGGATTGAGGATACAGGTTTGAGGTGCGAGGACTGAGGATTGAGGATTGAGGGTTGAGGATTGAGGATTGAGATTGAGGATTGGGTATTGCGGATTGAACGTTGAGGATTGAGGATTGAGCACTGAGGATTGAGGATTGAGGGTTGAGGATTGAAGATTGAATATTGATGATTGAAGATTGAGGATCGACGATTGAGGGTTGTGGATTGATGACGAGGACTGAGGGTTGAGTATTGATGTTTGAGGTCTGAGGATTGATGATTGAGGATTCAGAATTGAGGATTGAGGATTGAATATTGAGGATTGAGGATTGAGAATTGAGGATTGAGTATTGAGGATAGAAGATTGAGGATTGGGGCCTGAGAATTGAAGATTGAGGATTAAGGATTGAGGGTTGAGGATTGAGGATTGTGGACTGAAGGTTCAGTATTGAGGATTGAAGATTGAGAATTGAGGATTGAGGATTGAACATTGAGGACTGATTGATGAGGGTTGAGTGATGAGAATTGATGTTTTTGGATAGATGTTTGAAAATTGCAGATTGAGTATTGAGTGTTGAAAACTGTGAATTGAGGATATTCTATTGAGGATCGAGGATTGACTACTGATTGTTGAGGACTGAGGGCTGAAGATTGAGGACACAGGATTGAGGATCCAGAATTGAGGTTTGAGGACTGAGGATTGAGGGTTGAAGATTGAGTATTGAGGATTGAGGATTGAGGATTGAAGATTGAGTATTGAGGATTGAGGATGAGGGCTGAGGGTTGAGGATTGAATGATGAGAATTGAAGTTTGTGGACAGAGATTCGAAGATTGCAGATAGAGTATTGAGTATTGAAAACTGTGAATTGATGATATTCTATAGAGAATTGAGAATTGACAACTGATTGTTGAGGACTGAGGTCTGAAGATTGAGGATTCAGGATTGAGGATTGAGGTTTGATGTTTGAGGACTGAGGATTGAGGATTGAGGATTGAGGATTGAGGATTGAGGATTGAAGATTGAGGATTGAGGATTGAGGACTGAGGATTGAGGATTGAGGATTGAAGGTTCAGTATTGAGGATTGAAGATTGAGAATTGAGGATTGAGGATTGAACATTGAGGACTGAGTGTTGAGGGTTGAGTGATGAGAATTGATGTTTGTGGATAGAGATTTGAAGATTGCAGGTTGAGTATTGAGTATTGAAACCTGTGAATTGAGGATATTATATTGAGGATTGAGGATTGACAACTGATTGTTGAGGACTGAAGGCTGTAGACTGATGATTCAGGTTTGAGGATTCAGGATTGAGGTTTGAGGACTGAGGATTCAGGATTGAGGATTGAGGATTGAGGATTGAGGATTGAGGATTGAAGATTGAATATTGATGATTGAAGATTGAGGATCGAGGGTTGAGGGTTGTGGATTGAGGACGAGTACTGAGGGTTGAGTATTGATGTTTGTGGACTGAGGATTGAGGATGAAGGATTGAGAATTCAGGACTGACGATTGTGGATTGAAGATTGAGGATTAGGTGTTGAGGATTGAAGAATGTGGATTGAGGATTGAGGATTGAGGATTGAGGATTGAAGGTTGAGTATTGAGGATTGAAGATTGAGGATTGAGGATTGAGGATCGAGGATTGAGGATTGAGGATTGAAGATTGAGGATTGGGTATTGCGGATTGAACATTGAGGATTGAAGATTGCGGATTGGGTGTTGAGGATTGAAGAATGAGGATTGAGGGTTGAGGATTGAGGATTGAGGATTGAAGATACAGTCTTGAGGATTGAAGATTGAGGATTGAGGATTGAGGATTGAGGATTGAGGATTGAAGATTGAGTATTGAGGATTGAAGCTTGAGGATTGAGTACTGAGGATTAAGGATTGAGGATTGAGGATTGAAGACTGAAGATTGAAGATTCAGTATTGAGGATTGGAGATTGAGGATTGAGGATTGAGGATTGAAGATTGAGTATTGAGGACTGAAGATTGAGGATTGAGGACTGAGAATTGAGGATTGAGGATTAAGGATTGAGGATTGAGGATTGAAGACTGAGGATTGGGTATTGAGGATTGAACATTGAGGACTGAGGGTTGAGTATTGAGGATTGAGGATTGAGGGCTGAAGATTGAATATTAATCATTGAAGATTGAGGATTGAGGATTGAGGGTTGTGGATTGAGGACGAGGACTGAGGGTTGAGTATCGGTGTTTGAAGTCTGAGGATTGAGGAATGGGGATTGAGAATTGAGGATTGAGGATTGAGGATTGAAGATTGAGGATTCGGTATTGAGGATTGAAGAATGAGGATTGGGGAGTGAGGAGTGAGGACTGAGGATTGAGGATTGCAGGTTGAGTATTGAGTATTGAATATTGAGGATTGAGGATAGTGGATTGAGGATTGAGGTTTGAGGATTGAGGATTGAAGATTGAGTATTGAGGATTGAAGATTGAGTATTGAGGATTGAACATTGAGGATTGGGTATTGAGGATTGGGTATTGAGGATTGAAGAATGATGGTCGAGGATTGAGGATTGAGGATTCAGGATTGCAGATTGAGTATTGAGGATTGAAGATTGAGGTTTGAGGATTGAGGATTGAGGATTGAGCATTGAGGATTGAGGATTGAGGATTGAGGATTGAGGATTGAGGATTGAGGATTGAAGGTTGAGTATTGAGGATTGAAGATTGAGGATTGAGGATTGAGGATCGAGGATTGAGGATTGAGGATTGAAGATTGAGGATTGGGTATTGCGGATTGAACATTGAGGATTGAAGATTGCGGATTGGGTGTTGAGGATTGAAGAATGAGGATTGAGGGTTGAGGATTGAGGATTGAGGATTGAAGATACAGTCTTGAGGATTGAAGATTGAGGATTGAGGATTGAGGATTGAGGATTGAGGATTGAAGATTGAGTATTGAGGATTGAAGCTTGAGGATTGAGTACTGAGGATTAAGGATTGAGGATTGAGGATTGAAGACTGAAGATTGAAGATACAGTATTGAGGATTGGAGATTGAGGATTGAGGATTGAGGATTGAAGATTGAGTATTGAGGACTGAAGATTGAGGATTGAGGACTGAGAATTGAGGATTGAGGATTAAGGATTGACGATTGAGGATTGAAGACTGAGGATTGGGTATTGAGGATTGAACATTGAGGACTGAGGGTTGAGTATTGAGGATTGAGGATTGAGGGCTGAAGATTGAATATTAATCATTGAAGATTGAGGATTGAGGATTGAGGGTTGTGGATTGAGGACGAGGACTGAGGGTTGAGTATCGGTGTTTGAAGTCTGAGGATTGAGGAATGGGGATTGAGAATTGAGGATTGAGGATTGAGGATTGAAGATTGAGGATTCGGTATTGAGGATTGAAGAATGAGGATTGGGGAGTGAGGAGTGAGGACTGAGGATTGAGGATTGCAGGTTGAGTATTGAGTATTGAATATTGAGGATTGAGGATAGAGGATTGAGGATTGAGGTTTGAGGATTGAGGATTGAAGATTGAGTATTGAGGATTGAAGATTGACGATTGAGGATTGAACATTGAGGATTGAGGATTGAGGATTGAGTATTGAGGATTGAAGATTGAGGATTGAGGATTGAGGATTGAAGATTGAGGACTGAGTGTTGAGGGTTGCGTGAAGAGAATTGATGTTTGTGGATTGAGATTTGAAGATTGAAGAATGGGGTTTGAGTATTGCAAACTGTGAATTGAGGATATTCTATTGAGGATTGAGGATTGACAATTGATTGTTGAGGACTTATGGCTGAAGCATGAGGATTGAGGATTGAGGATTCGGGGTGGAGGTTTGAGGTCTGAGGATTGATGGTTGAGAATTGAGGATTGAGGATTGAGGATTGACGCTTGAGGATTGAGGATTGATGATGGAGGATTGAAGGGAGAGGACTGAGTGTTGAGGATTGAATGTTGAGAATTGATGTTTGAGGATTGAGATTTGATTATTGAATATTGTGGATTGAGTATTTGACCATGAGAATTCAGGATATTCTATTGAGTATTGAGAATTGAGGATTGATCGTTGAGTGTTGAGGATTGATGGTTGAGGGTTGTGCGTTGAATATTGATGATTGAGGATTGAAGATTGAGGATTGGGGATTGAGGATTGAAGGTTGAGTAGTGATGATTGAAGACTGAGGATTGAGTATTGAGGGTTGAGGTTTGAGGACGAGGACTGACGGTTGAGGATTGAGGTTTGATGATTGAGGATTGAGGATTGAGGACTGAGGATTGAGGATTGAGCATTGAGCATTGAGGATTGAAGATTGAGGACTGAGGATTGAGGATTGAAGATTGAGTATTGAGGATTGAAGATTGAGGATTGAGGATTGAGGATTGAGGATTGAGGTTTCAGGATGAGGACTGAGGGTTGAGGATTGAGGTTTGAGGACTGAGGACTGAGGATTGAGGATTGAGAACTGAGGATTGAGGATTGAGGATTGAAGATTGAGGATTGGGTATTGAGGATTGAAGAATGAGGATTGAGGATTGAGTTTTGAGGATTGAGGATTGAGGACTGAAGATTGAGTATTCAGGATTGGAGATTGACGATTGAGGATTGAGGACCGAGGATTGAGGATTGGGGATTGAAGATTGAGTATTGAGGATTGAAGATTGACGATTGAGGATTGAGAATTGAGGATTGAGGATTGAGGAATGAGCATTGAAGATTGAGTATTGAGGATTGAAGGTTGAGGATTGAGGATTGAGTATTGAGGATTGAGAATTGAATATTGAGGATTGGGGACTGAGTGTTGAGGGTTGAGTGATGAGAATTGACGTTTGTGGATAGAGATTAGAAGATTGCAGATTGAGTATTGAGTATTGAAAACTGTGATTTGATGATATTCTATTGAGGATTGAGAATTGACAAATGATTGTTGAAGACAGAGGTCTGAAGATTGAAGATTCAGGATTGAGGATACAGGTTTGATGTTCGTGGACTGAGTGTTGTGGATTGAGGTTTGAGGATTGAGGATTGAGGATTGAGGATTGAGGATTGAAGATTGAGGATTGGGTATTGCGGATTGAGTATTGAGGATTGAGGATTGAGGACTGAGGATTGACGATTGAGTATTGAAGATTGAGGATTGATTACTGAGGATTGAGGATTGAGGATTGAGGATTGAGGATTGAGGATTGAAGACTGAGTATTGTGGCTTGAATATTGAGGATTGAGGATTGAGGATTGAGGATTGAGTATTGAGGATGAGGGCTGAGGGTTGAGGGTTGAGGTTTGAGTATTGAATCCTGAGAATTCAGGATATTCTATTGAGTATTGAGAATTGAGGATTGATAGTTGAGTATCGAGGATTGAGGTTTGAGTATTGAGGATTAAGGATTGAGGATTGAAGATTGAGGATCGAGGATTGAGTGTTGTGGATTGAGGACGAGGACTGAGGGTTGAGTATTGATGTTTGAGGTCTGAGGATTGAGGATTGAGGATTGAGAATTGAGGATTGAGGATTGAGGATTGAAGATTGAGGATTGGGTGTTGAGGACTGAAGAATGAGGATTGAGGATTGAGGATTGAGGATTGAGGATTGAAGATTGAGTATTGAGGATTGAAGATTGAGGATTGGGTATTGAGGATTGGGTATTGAGGATTGAAGAATGATGGTCGAGGATTGAGGATTGAGGATTCAGGATTGCAGATTGAGTATTGAGGATTGAAGATTGAGGTTTGAGGATTGAGGATTGAGGATTGAGCATTGAGGATTGAGGATTGAGGATTGAGGATTGAAGATTGAGTATTGAGGATTGAAGATTGAGGGTTGAGTATTGAGGATTGAGGATTGAGGATTGAAGATTGAGGATTGGGGATTGAGGATTGACGATCGAGGATTGAGTATTGAGGATTGAGAATTGAGGATATAGGATTGAGGATTGAAGATTGAGGATTGGGTATTGAGGATTGAAGAATGAGGATTGAGGATTGAGGATTGAGGATTGAGGATTGAAGATTGAGTATTGAGGATTGAAGGTTGAGGATTGGGGATTGAGGATTGAGGATTGAGGATTGAAGATTGAGGATTGGGGATTGAGGATCGACGATTGAGGATTGAGTATTGAGGATTGAGAATTGAGGATTGATTATTGAAGATTGAGTATTAAGGATTGAAGATTGAGGATTGAGGATTGAGTGTTGAGTATTGAGGGCGAGCACTGACGGTTGAGGATCGATGTTTGAGGATTGAGGATTGAGGATTGAGGACTGAGGATTGAGGATTGAGGATTGAGCATTGAGGATTGAAGATTGAGGACTGGGGATTGAGGATTGAAAGCTGAGGATTAAGGATTGAGGATTGGGGATTAAGGATCTAGGATTGGAGATTGATTATTGAGGATTGAAGATTGAGGATTGAGGATTGAGGATTGAGAATTGAGAATTGAGTATGAGGACTGAGGGTTGAGGATTGACGATTGAGGATTGAGGATTGAGGATTGAAGATTGAGTATTGTGGATTGAATATTGAGGATTGAGGATTGAGGATTGAGGATTGAGGATTGAGGATTGAAGATTGAGGATTGAGAATTGAGGATTGAAGGTTGAGGATTGAGGTCTGTGGATTGAGGATTGAGGATTGAGAAATGAGGATTGAGGATTGAGGATTGAAGATTGAGGATTCTGTATTGAGGATTGGGTATTGAGGATTGAAGAATGAGGATTGACGATTGAGGATTGAGGATTCAGGATTGCAGATTGAGTATTGAGGATTGCAGATTGAGGGTTGAGGATTGAGGATTGAGGATTGAGCATTGAGGATTGAGGATTGAGGATTGACGATTGAAGATTGAGTATTGAGGATTGAAGATTGAGGATTGAGGATTGAGGATTGAGGATTGAGATTTGAAGATTGAAGAATGGGGTTTGGGTATTAAAAACTGTGAATTGAGGATATTCTATTGAGGATTGAGGATTGACAATTGATTGTTGAGGACTTATGGCTGAAGATTGAGGATTGAGGATTGAGGATTCGGGGTGGAGGTTTGAGGTCTGAGGATTGATGGTTGAGGATTGAGGATTGAGGATTGAGGGTTGACGCTTGAGGTTTGAGGATTGATGATGGAGGATTGAAGGGAGAGGTCTGAGTGTTGAGGATTGAATGTTGAGAATTGATGTTTGAGGATTGAGATTTGATTATTGAATATTGTGGATTGAGTATTGAACCATGAGAATTCAGGATATTCTATTGAGTATTGAGAATTGAGGATTGATGGTTGAGTGTTGAGGATTGATGGTTGAGGGTTGTGCGTTAAATATCGATGATTGAGGATTGAGGATTGAGGATTGGGGATTGAGGATTGAAGGTTGAGTATTGATGATTGAAGATTGAGGATTGAGTTTTGAGGGTTGAGGTTTGAGGACGAGGACTGACGGTTGAGGATTGAGGTTTGAGGATTGAGGATTGAGGATTGAGGACTGAGGATAGAGGACTGAGCATTGAGCATTGAGGACTGATGATTGAGGACTGAGGATTGAGGATTGAAACAGAGTATTGAGGATTGAAGATTGAGGATTGAGGATTCAGGATGAGGGCTGAGGGTTGAGGATTGAGGTTTGAGGACTGAGGACTGAGGATTGAGGATTGAGAATTGTGGATTGAGGAATGAGGATTGAAGATTGAGGATTGGGTATTGAGGATTGAAGAATGAGGATTGAGAATTGAGGATTGAGGATTGAGGATTGAGGATTGAAGATTGAGTATTGAGGATTGAAGATTGACGATTGAGGATTGAGAATTGAGGATTGAGGATTGAGGAATGAGCATTGAAGATTGAGTATTGAGGATTGAAGGTTGAGGATTGAGGATTGAGGATTGAGAATTGAGGATCGAAGATTGAGGAATGGGTATTGAGGATTAAACATTGAGGATTGTGGATTGAGTATTGATGATTGAGGATTGGGGATTGAAGATTGAATATTGATGATTGAAGTTTGAGGATCGAGGATAGAGGGTTGTAGATTGAGGACGAGGACTGAGGGTTGAGTATTGATGTTTGAGGTCTGAGGATTGAGGATTGAGGATTGGGAATTGAGGACTGAGGATTGAGGATTGAAGATTGAGGATTGGGTGTTGAGGATTGAAGAATGTGGATTGAGGATTGAGGATTGAAGATTGAGGATTGAATATTGACTATTGATGATTGAAGATTGAGGATTGAGGATTGAGGATTGGGGATTGAGGATTGAGGATTGAGGATTCAGGATTGAGTATTGAGGATTCAGGACTGAAGATTGAATATTGATGATTGAAGATTGAGGATTGAGTATTGATGGTTGTGGATTGAGGACAAGGGCTGAGGGTTGAGTATTGCTGTTTGAAGTCTGAGGATTGAAGATTGATGATTGAGGATTGAGGATTGAGGATTGAGGATTGAAGATTGAGGATTGAAGATTGAGTATTGAGGATTGAAGATTGAGGATTGCGGATTGAGGATTGAGGATTGAATATTGAGGATTGAGGATTGACAATTGATTGTTGAGGACTGACGGCTGAAGATTGAGTATTCAGGATTCAGGATTCCGGATTGAGGTTTGAGGACTGAGGATTGAGGGTTGAGGATTGAGGATTGAGGATTGAGGATTGAGGACGACGCTTGAGGATTGAAGATTGAGGATGGAGGATTGAAGAGAGAGGGCAGAGTATTGAGGATTGAGTGTTGAGAGTTGATGTTTAAGGATTGTGATTTGCTTATTGAATATAGAGGATTGAGTGTTGAATCATGGGAATTCAGGATACTCTATTGAGTATTGAGAATTGAGGATTAATGGTTGAGTATTGAGGATTAATGGTTGAGGGTTGTGTGTTGAATATTCAGGACTGAGGATTGAAGATTGAGGATTGAGGATTGAGGATTGAATATTGAGTATTGATGATTGACGATTGAGGATTGAGTATTCATGTATGAGGATTGAGGACGGGGACTGACGGTTGAGGATTTAGGTTTGAGGATTGAGGATTGAGGATTGAACATTGAGGATTGAGGATTGAGGATTGAGTATTGAGGATTGAAGATTGAGGATTGAGGATTGAGGATTGAAGATTGAGGACTGAGTGTTGAGGGTTGCGTGAAGAGAATTGATGTTTGTGGATTGAGATTTGAAGATTGAAGAATGGGGTTTGAGTATTGCAAACTGTGAATTGAGGATATTCTATTGAGGATTGAGGATTGACAATTGATTGTTGAGGACTTATGGCTGAAGCATGAGGATTGAGGATTGAGGATTCGGGGTGGAGGTTTGAGGTCTGAGGATTGATGGTTGAGAATTGAGGATTGAGGATTGAGGATTGACGCTTGAGGATTGAGGATTGATGATGGAGGATTGAAGGGAGAGGACTGAGTGTTGAGTATTGAATGTTGAGAATTGATGTTTGAGGATTGAGATTTGATTATTGAATATTGTGGATTGAGTATTGAACCATGAGAATTCAGGATATTCTATTGAGTATTGAGAATTGAGGATTGATCGTTGAGTGTTGAGGATTGATGGTTGAGGGTTGTGCGTTGAATATTGATGATTGAGGATTGAAGATTGAGGATTGGGGATTGAGGATTGAAGGTTGAGTAGTGATGATTGAAGACTGAGGATTGAGTATTGAGGGTTGAGGTTTGAGGACGAGGACTGACGGTTGAGGATTGAGGTTTGATGATTGAGGATTGAGGATTGAGGACTGAGGATTGAGGATTGAGCATTGAGCATTGAGGATTGAAGATTGAGGACTGAGGATTGAGGATTGAAGATTGAGTATTGAGGATTGAAGATTGAGGATTGAGGATTGAGGATTGAGGATTGAGGTTTCAGGATGAGGGCTGAGGGTTGAGGATTGAGGTTTGAGGACTGAGGACTGAGGATTGAGGATTGAGAATTGAGGATTGAGGATTGAGGATTGAAGATTGAGGATTGGGTATTGAGGATTGAAGAATGAGGATTGAGGATTGAGTTTTGAGGATTGAGGATTGACGACTGAAGATTGAGTATTCAGGATTGGAGATTGACGATTGAGGATTGAGGACCGAGGATTGAGGATCGGGGATTGAAGATTGAGTATTGAGGATTGAAGATTGACGATTGAGGATTGAGAATTGAGGATTGAGGATTGAGGAATGAGCATTGAAGATTGAGTATTGAGGATTGAAGGTTGAGGATTGAGGATTGAGTATTGAGGATTGAGGATTGAATATTGAGGATTGGGGACTGAGTGTTGAGGGTTGAGTGATGAGAATTGATGTTTGTGGATAGAGATTAGAAGATTGCAGATTGAGTATTGAGTATTGAAAACTGTGAATTGATGATATTCTATTGAGGATTGAGAATTGACAAGTGATTGTTGAGGACAGAGGTCTGAAGATTGAAGATTCAGGATTGAGGATACAGGTTTGAGGTTCGTGGACTGAGGGTTGTGGATTGAGGTTTGAGGATTGAGGAATGAGGATTGAGGATTGAGGATTGAAGATTGAGGATTGGGTATTGCGGATTGAGTATTGAGGATTGAGGATTGAGGACTGAGGATTGACGATTGAGTATTGAAGATTGAGGATTGATTACTGAGGATTGAGGATTGAGGATTGAGGATTGAGGATTGAAGACTGAGTATTGTGGCTTGAATATTGAGGATTGAGGATTGAGGATTGAGGATTGAGTAATGAGGATGAGGGCTGAGGGTTGAGGGTTGAGGTTTGAGTATTGAATCCTGAGAATTCAGGATTTTCTATTGAGTATTGAGAATTGAGGATTGATAGTTGAGTATCGAGGATTGAGGTTTGAGTATTGAGGATTAAGGATTGAGGATTGAAGATTGAATATTGATGATTGAAGATTGAGGATCGAGGATTGAGTGTTGTGGATTGAGGACGAGGACTGAGGGTTGAGTATTGATGTTTGAGGTCTGAGGATTGAGGATTGAGGATTGAGAATTGAGGATTGAGGATTGAGGATTGAGGATTGAGGATTGAGGACTGAAGATTGAATGTTGATGATTGAAGATTGAGGATTGAGTATTGATGGTTGTGGATTGAGGACGAGGACTGAGGGTTGAGTATTGCTGTTTGAGGTCTGAGGACTGAGGTCTGAGGATTGAGGATTGAGAATTGAGGATTGAGGATAGAGGACTGAAGATTGAGGATTGGGTATTGAGGATTGAAGAATGAGGATTGAGGATTGAGGATTGAGGGTTGAGAATTGAGAATTGATTATGAGGACTGAGGTTTGAAGATTGAGGTTTGAGGAACGAGGATTGCGGATTGAGGATCGAGGATTGAGGTTTGTGGATTGAGAACGAGGACTGAGGTTTGAGTATTGATGTTTGACGTCTGAGGATTGAGGATTGAGGATTGAGAATTGAGCACTGAGGATTGAGGATTGAAGACTGAGGATTCAGGACTGAAGATTGAATATTGATGATTGAAGATTGAGGATTGAGTATTGACGGTTGTGGATTGAGGACAAGGGCTGAGGGTTGAGTATTGCTGTTTGAAGTCTGAGGATTGAAGATTGATGATTGAGGATAGAGGACTGAAGATTGAGGATTGGGTGTTGAGGATTGAAGAATGTGGATTGAGGATTGAGGATTGAGGATTGAGGATTGAAGATTGACTATTGATGATTGAAGATTGAGGATTGAGGATTGAGGATTGGGGATTGAGGATTGAGGATTGATGATTGAGGATTGAGTATTGAGGATTCAGGACTGAAGATTGAATATTGATGATTGAAGATTGAGGATTGAGTATTGACGGTTGTGGATTGAGGACAAGGGCTGAGGGTTGAGTATTGCTGTTTGAAGTCTGAGGATTGAAGATTGATGATTGAGGATTGAAGATTGATGATTGAGGATTGAGGATTGAGGATTGAGGATTGAAGATTGAGGATTGAAGATTGAGTATTGAGTATTGAGGATTGAAGATTGAGGACTGAGGATTGAGGATTGAGGATTGGGGATTGAAGATTGCGGATTGGGGACTGAGTGTTGAGGTTTGAGTGATGAGAATTGATGTTTGTGGATAGAGATTTGAAGATTGCAGATTGAGTATTGAGTATTGAAAACTGTGAATTGATGATATTCTATTGAGGATTGAGGATTGACAACTGAATGTTGAGGACTGTGGGCTGAAGATTGAGGACTCAGGATTGAGGATTCGGGATTGAGGTTTGAGGACTGAGGAATGAGGGTTGAGGATTGAGGATTGAGGACTGACGCTTGAGGATTGAGGATTGAGGGTGGAGGATTGAAGAGAGAGGACTGAGTGTTGAGGATTTAGTGTTGAGGGTTGTGCGTTGATTATTGAGGATTGGGGATTGAGGATTGAGGATTGAGGATTGAGGATTGAGTATTGAGGATTGAGAATTGAGGATTGAGGATGGAGTATTGAAGATTGAGTATTGAGGATTGAAGATTGAGGTTTGAGGTTTGAGGACTGAGGATTGAGGATTGAGTATTGAGGATTGAGGATTGAGGATTGAGGATTGAGGATTGAATATTGAGGATTGGGTATTGCGGATTGAACATTGAGGATTGAGGGTTGAGGATTGAGGATTGAAGATTGACTATTGAGGATTGAAGATTGAGGATTGAGAATTGAGGATTGAGGATTGAGTATTGAGGATTGAAGATTGAGGATTGGGGATTGAGGATCGACGATTGAGGATTGAGTATTGAGGATTGAGAATTGAGGATTGATTATTGAAGATTGAGTATTGAGGATTGAAGATTGAGGATTGAGGATTGAGTATTGAGGATTGAGGGTTGAGTATTGAGGATTGAGGATGAGGGCTGAGGGTTGAGGGTTGAGGTTTGAGGACTGAGGACTGAGGATTGAGGATTGAGGATTGAGGATTGAGGATTGAGAATTGAGGATGAGGACTGTGGGTTGACGATTGAGGTTTGAGGAATGAGGATTGAGGATTGAGGATTGAGGATTGAGGACTGAGAATTGAGGGCTGAGGATTGAAGATTGAGTATTGAGGATTGAAGATTGAGGATAGAGGATTGAGGATTGAAGATTGAGGATTGAATACTGAGTATTGATGATTGAAGATTGAGGATTGAGGATTGAGGATTGAGGATTGAGTATTGAGGATTGAAGATTGAGTATTGAGGATTGAAGGTTGAGGATTGAGGATTGAAGATTGAGGATTGGGTGTTGAGGATTGAACATTGAGGGTTGAGGACTGAGGATTGAGGATTGAGGATTGAGGATTGAGGATTGAAGATTGAGTATTGAGGATTGAAGATTGAGGATTGAGGATTGAGGACTGAGGATTGAGGACCAGGGCTGAGGGTTGAGGATTGTGGTTTGAGGACTGAGGACTGAGGATTGAGGATTGAGAATTGTGGATTGAGGATTGAGGATTGAGGATTGAAGATTGAGTATTGAGGATTGAAGATTGAGGATTGAAGATTGAGGATTGAGGATTGAGTATTGAGGATTGAGGATGAGGGCTGAGGGTTGAGGGTTGAGGTTTGAGGACTGAGGACTGAGGATTGAGGATTGAGGATGGAGGATTGAAGATTGAGTATTGAGGATTGAAGATTGAGGTTTGAGGTTTGAGGACTGAGGATTGAGGATTGAGTATTGAGGATTGAGGATTGAGGATTGAGGATTGAGGATTGAACATTGAGGATTGGGTATTGCGGATTGAACATTGAGGATTGAGGGTTGAGGATTGAGGATTGAAGATTGACTATTGAGGATTGAAGATTGAGGATTGAGAATTGAGGATTGAGGATTGAGTATTGAAGATTGAAGATTGAGGATTGGGGATTGAGGATCGACGATTGAGGATTGAGTATTGAGGATTGAGAATTGAGGATTGATTATTGAAGATTGAGTATTGAGGATTGAAGATTGAGGATTGAGGATTGAGTATTGAGGATTGAGGATTGAGTATTGAGGATTGAGGATGAGGGCTGAGGGTTGAGGGTTGAGGTTTGAGGACTGAGGACTGAGGATTGAGGATTGAGGATTGAGGATTGAGAATTGAGGATGAGGACTGTGGGTTGACGATTGAGGTTTGAGGAATGAGGATTGAGGATTGAGGATTGAGGATTGAGGACTGAGAATTGAGGGCTGAGGATTGAAGATTGAGTATTGAGGATTGAAGGTTGAGGATAGAGGATTGAGGATTGAAGATTGAGGATTGAATACTGAGTATTGATGATTGATGGTTGAGAATTGAGGATTGAGGATTGAGGATTGACGCTTGAGGATTGAGGATTGATGATGGAGGATTGAAGGGAGAGGACTGAGTGTTGAGGATTGAATGTTGAGAATTGATGTTTGAGGATTGAGATTTGATTATTGAATATTGTGGATTGAGTATTTGACCATGAGAATTCAGGATATTCTATTGAGTATTGAGAATTGAGGATTGATCGTTGAGTGTTGAGGATTGATGGTTGAGGGTTGTGCGTTGAATATTGATGATTGAGGATTGAAGATTGAGGATTGGGGATTGAGGATTGAAGGTTGAGTAGTGATGATTGAAGACTGAGGATTGAGTATTGAGGGTTGAGGTTTGAGGACGAGGACTGACGGTTGAGGATTGAGGTTTGATGATTGAGGATTGAGGATTGAGGACTGAGGATTGAGGATTGAGCATTGAGCATTGAGGATTGAAGATTGAGGACTGAGGATTGAGGATTGAAGATTGAGTATTGAGGATTGAAGATTGAGGATTGAGGATTGAGGATTGAGGATTGAGGTTTCAGGATGAGGACTGAGGATTGAGGATTGAGGTTTGAGGACTGAGGACTGAGGATTGAGGATTGAGAACTGAGGATTGAGGATTGAGGATTGAAGATTGAGGATTGGGTATTGAGGATTGAAGAATGAGGATTGAGGATTGAGTTTTGAGGATTGAGGATTGAGGACTGAAGATTGAGCATTCAGGATTGGAGATTGACGATTGAGGATTGAGGACCGAGGATTGAGGATTGGGGATTGAAGATTGAGTATTGAGGATTGAAGATTGACGATTGAGGATTGAGAATTGAGGATTGAGGATTGAGGAATGAGCATTGAAGATTGAGTATTGAGGATTGAAGGTTGAGGATTGAGGATTGAGTATTGAGGATTGAGAATTGAATATTGAGGATTGGGGACTGAGTGTTGAGGGTTGAGTGATGAGAATTGACGTTTGTGGATAGAGATTAGAAGATTGCAGATTGAGTATTGAGTATTGAAAACTGTGATTTGATGATATTCTATTGAGGATTGAGAATTGACAAATGATTGTTGAAGACAGAGGTCTGAAGATTGAAGATTCAGGATTGAGGATACAGGTTTGATGTTCGTGGACTGAGGGTTGTGGATTGAGGTTTGAGGATTGAGGATTGAGGATTGAGGATTGAGGATTGAAGATTGAGGATTGGGTATTGCGGATTGAGTATTGAGGATTGAGGATTGAGGACTGAGGATTGACGATTGAGTATTGAAGATTGAGGATTGATTACTGAGGATTGAGGATTGAGGATTGAGGATTGAGGATTGAGGATTGAAGACTGAGTATTGTGGCTTGAATATTGAGGATTGAGGATTGAGGATTGAGGATTGAGTATTGAGGATGAGGGCTGAGGGTTGAGGGTTGAGGTTTGAGTATTGAATCCTGAGAATTCAGGATATTCTATTGAGTATTGAGAATTGAGGATTGATAGTTGAGTATCGAGGATTGAGGTTTGAGTATTGAGGATTAAGGATTGAGGATTGAAGATTGAGGATCGAGGATTGAGTGTTGTGGATTGAGGACGAGGACTGAGGGTTGAGTATTGATGTTTGAGGTCTGAGGATTGAGGATTGAGGATTGAGAATTGAGGATTGAGGATTGAGGATTGAAGATTGAGGATTGGGTGTTGAGGACTGAAGAATGAGGATTGAGGATTGAGGATTGAGGATTGAGGATTGAAGATTGAGTATTGAGGATTGAAGATTGAGGATTGGGTATTGAGGATTGGGTATTGAGGATTGAAGAATGATGGTCGAGGATTGAGGATTGAGGATTCAGGATTGCAGATTGAGTATTGAGGATTGAAGATTGAGGTTTGAGGATTGAGGATTGAGGATTGAGCATTGAGGATTGAGGATTGAGGATTGAGGATTGAAGATTGAGTATTGAGGATTGAAGATTGAGGGTTGAGTATTGAGGATTGAGGATTGAGGATTGAAGATTGAGGATTGGGGATTGAGGATTGACGATCGAGGATTGAGTATTGAGGATTGAGAATTGAGGATTGAGGATTGAGGGTTGAAGATTGAAGATTGAGGATTGAGGACTGAGGGTTGAGGATTGAGGACGAGGACTGACGGTTGAGGATTGAGGTTTGAGGTATGAGGATTGAGAATTTAGGATTGAGGATTGAGGATGAGGGCTGAGGGTTGAGGATTGAGGTTTGAGGACTGATGGACTGAGGATTGAGTATTGAACATTCAGGATTGAGGATTGAGGATTGAGGATTGAGGATTGAGGATTGAGGACTGAAGATTGAATGTTGATGATTGAAGATTGAGGATTGAGTATTGATGGTTGTGGATTGAGGACGAGGACTGAGGGTTGAGTATTGCTGTTTGAGGTCTGAGGACTGAGGTCTGAGGATTGAGGATTGAGAATTGAGGATTGAGGATAGAGGACTGAAGATTGAGGATTGGGTATTGAGGATTGAAGAATGAGGATTGAGGATTGAGGATTGAGGGTTGAGAATTGAGAATTGAGTATGAGGACTGAGGTTTGAAGATTGAGGTTTGAGGAACGAGGATTGCGGATTGAGGATCGAGGATTGAGGTTTGTGGATTGAGAACGAGGACTGAGGTTTGAGTATTGATGTTTGAGGTCTGAGGATTGAGGATTGAGGATTGAGAATTGAGCACTGAGGATTGAGGATTGAAGACTGAGGATTCAGGACTGAAGATTGAATATTGATGATTGAAGATTGAGGATTGAGTATTGACGGTTGTGGATTGAGGACAAGGGCTGAGGGTTGAGTATTGCTGTTTGAAGTCTGAGGATTGAAGATTGATGATTGAGGATTGAAGATTGATGATTGAGGATAGAGGACTGAAGATTGAGGATTGGGTGTTGAGGATTGAAGAATGTGGATCGAGGATTGAGGATTGAGGATTGAGGATTGAAGATTGACTATTGATGATTGAAGATTGAGGATTGAGGATTGAGGATTGGGGATTGAGGATTGAGGATTGAGGATTGAAGATTGAGTATTGTGGATTGAATATTGAGGATTGAGGATTGAGGATTGAGGATTGAGGATTGAGGATTGAAGATTGAGGATTGAGAATTGAGGATTGAAGGTTGAGGATTGAGGTCTGTGGATTGAGGATTGAGGATTGAGAAATGAGGATTGAGGATTGAGGATTGAAGATTGAGGATTCTGTATTGAGGATTGGGTATTGAGGATTGAAGAATGAGGATTGACGATTGAGGATTGAGGATTCAGGATTGCAGATTGAGTATTGAGGATTGCAGATTGAGGGTTGAGGATTGAGGATTGAGGATTGAGCATTGAGGATTGAGGATTGAGGATTGACGATTGAAGATTGAGTATTGAGGATTGAAGATTGAGGATTGAGGATTGAGGATTGAGGATTGAGATTTGAAGATTGAAGAATGGGGTTTGGGTATTAAAAACTGTGAATTGAGGATATTCTATTGAGGATTGAGGATTGACAATTGATTGTTGAGGACTTATGGCTGAAGATTGAGGATTGAGGATTGAGGATTCGGGGTGGAGGTTTGAGGTCTGAGGATTGATGGTTGAGGATTGAGGATTGAGGATTGAGGGTTGACGCTTGAGGTTTGAGGATTGATGATGGAGGATTGAAGGGAGAGGTCTGAGTGTTGAGGATTGAATGTTGAGAATTGATGTTTGAGGATTGAGATTTGATTATTGAATATTGTGGATTGAGTATTGAACCATGAGAATTCAGGATATTCTATTGAGTATTGAGAATTGAGGATTGATGGTTGAGTGTTGAGGATTGATGGTTGAGGGTTGTGCGTTAAATATCGATGATTGAGGATTGAGGATTGAGGATTGGGGATTGAGGATTGAAGGTTGAGTATTGATGATTGAAGATTGAGGATTGAGTTTTGAGGGTTGAGGTTTGAGGACGAGGACTGACGGTTGAGGATTGAGGTTTGAGGATTGAGGATTGAGGATTGAGGACTGAGGATAGAGGACTGAGCATTGAGCATTGAGGACTGATGATTGAGGACTGAGGATTGAGGATTGAAACAGAGTATTGAGGATTGAAGATTGAGGATTGAGGATTCAGGATGAGGGCTGAGGGTTGAGGATTGAGGTTTGAGGACTGAGGACTGAGGATTGAGGATTGAGAATTGTGGATTGAGGAATGAGGATTGAAGATTGAGGATTGGGTATTGAGGATTGAAGAATGAGGATTGAGAATTGAGGATTGAGGATTGAGGATTGAGGATTGAAGATTGAGTATTGAGGATTGAAGATTGACGATTGAGGATTGAGAATTGAGGATTGAGGATTGAGGAATGAGCATTGAAGATTGAGTATTGAGGATTGAAGGTTGAGGATTGAGGATTGAGGATTGAGAATTGAGGATCGAAGATTGAGGAATGGGTATTGAGGATTAAACATTGAGGATTGTGGATTGAGTATTGATGATTGAGGATTGGGGATTGAAGATTGAATATTGATGATTGAAGTTTGAGGATCGAGGATAGAGGGTTGTAGATTGAGGACGAGGACTGAGGGTTGAGTATTGATGTTTGAGGTCTGAGGATTGAGGATTGAGGATTGGGAATTGAGGACTGAGCATTGAGGATTGGAGATTGAGGATTGGGTGTTGAGGATTGAAGAATGTGGATTGAGAATTGAGGATTGAGGATAGAGCATTGAGGATTGAAGATTGAGTATTGATGATTGAATATTGAGGATTGAGGATTGAGGTTTGAGGATTGAGGGCGAGGACTGACGGTTGAGGATTGAGGTTTGAGGACTGAGGATTGAGGATTGAGGATCGAGAATTGAGGATTGATGATTGAGGATTGAAGATTGGGGATTGGGTATTGAGGATTGAAGAATGAGGATCGAGGATTGAGGATTGAGGATTGAGGATTGAGGATTGAGGATTGAGGATTGAAGATTGAGGATTGGGTATTGAGGATTGAAGAATGGGGATTGAGGATTGATGATTGAGTATTGAGGATTGAGGTTTGAGGATTGAGGACGAGGACTGACGGTAGAGGATTGAGGTTTGAGGATTGAGGATTGAGGCCTGAGGTTCGAGGATGAGGGCTGAGGGTCGGGGATTGAGGTTTGACGACTGAGGACTGAGGATTGAGGATCGAGAATTGAGGATTGATGATTGAGGATTGAAGATTGAGGATTGGGTATTGAGGATTGAAGAATGAGGATTGAGGATTGAGGATTGAGGATTGAGGATTGAGGATTGTGGATTGAGGACCTAGGATTGGAGATTGATTATTGAGGATTGAACATTGGGGATTGAGGATTGAGGATTGAGGATCTAGGATTGGAGATTGATTATTGAGGATTGAGGTTTGAGGTCTGAGGACTGAGGATTGAGGATTGAGAATTGAGGATTGAGGACTGAGGATTGAAGATTGAGGATTGGGGACTGAGTGTTGATGGTTGAGTGATCAGAATTGAAGTTTGTGGATAGAGATTTGAAGAGTGTAGATTGAGTATTGAGTATTGAAAGGTGTGAATTGACGATATTCTATTGAGGATTGAGAATTGACGACTGATTGTTGAGGACTGAGGTCTGGAGATAGAGGATTCAGGATTGTGGATTGAGGTTTGAGGATTGAAGATTGAGTATTGATGATTGAAGATTGAGGATAGAGGATTGAGGGTTGAGTATTGAAGATTGAGTGTTGGTGATTGAGTATTGAGAATTGAGAATTGAGGATGAGGACTGAGGGTTGAGGATTGAGGTTTGAGGAACGAGGATTGAGGACTGAGGATTGAGGACTGAGGATTGACGATCAAGTATTGAAGATTGAGGATTTATGACTGAGGATTGAGTATTGAAGATAGAGGATTGATGATTGAGGATTGAGGATTGAGGGTTGAGGATTGAGGATTAAAGATTGAGTATTGAGGATTGAGGATTGAGGATTGAGGTTGAGGATTGAGGATTGAGGATTGAGGATTGAGGATTGAGGATTGAGGATTGAGGATTGAAGGTTGAGTATTGAGGATTGAAGATTGAGTATTGAGGATTGAGGATTGAGGATTGAGGATTGAGGATTGAGGATTGAGGATTGAGGATTGAGGATTGAGGATTGAGGATTGAGGATTGAGGATTGAGGATTGAGGATTGAGGATTGAGGATTGAGGATTGAGGATTGAGGTTTGAAGATTGAGTTTTGAGGATTGAAGATTGAGGATTGAGGATTGAGGATTGAGGATTGAGGATGAGGATTGAAGATTGAGGATTGGGGATTGAGGTTTGACGATTGAGGATTGAGTATTGAGGATTGAGAATTGAGGATTGAGGATTGAAATTGAGTATTGAGGGTTGAAGATTGAGGATTGAGATTTGATTATTGAATATTGTGGATTGAGTATTGAACCATGAGTATTCGGGATATTCTATTGAGAATTGAGAATTAAGGATTGATGGTTGAGTATTGAGGATTGATGGCTGAGGGTTGTGTCTTGAATATTGAGGATTGAGAATTGAGGATTGAGGATAGAGCATTGAGGATTGAAGATTGAGTATTGATGATTGAATATTGAGGATTGAGGATTGAGGTTTGAGGATTGAGGACGAGGACTGACGGTTGAGGATTGAGGTTTGAGGACTGAGGATTGAGGATTAAAGATCGAGAATTGAGGATTGAGGATTGAGGATTGAAGATTGAGGATTGGGTATTGAGGATTGAAGAATGAGGATTGAGGATTGAGGATTGAGGATTGAGGATTGAGGACTGAGGATTGAGGATTGAAGATTGAGGATTGGGTATTGAGGATTGAAGAATGAGGATTGAGTATTGATGACTGAGGATTGGGGATTGAGGATTGAGGATTGAAGATTGAGTATTGAGGATTGAAGATTGAGTATTGAGGATTGAGGACTGAGGATTGAGGATTGAGGATTGAGGATTGAGGATTGAGGATTGAGGATTGAGGATTGAGGATTGAGGATTGAGGATTGAGGTTTGAAGATTGAGTTTTGAGGATTGAAGATTGAGGATTGAGGATTGAGGATTGAGGATTGAGGTTGAGGATTGAAGATTGAGGATTGGGGATTGAGGTTTGACGATTGAGGATTGAGTATTGAGGATTGAGGATTGAGGATTGAAGGTTCAGTATTGAGGATTGAAGATTGAGAAGTGAGGATTGAGGATTGAACATTGAGGACTGAGTGTTGAGGGTTGAGTGATGAGAATTGACGTTTGTGGATAGAGATTTGAAGATTGCAGGTTGAGTATTGGGTATTGAAACCTGTGAATTGAGGATATTATATTGAGGATTGAGGATTGACAACTGACTGTTGAGGACTGAGGGCTGTAGACTGATGATTCAGGTTTGAGGATTCAGGATTGAGGTTTGAGGACTGAGGATTGAGGATTGAGGATTGAGGATTGAAGATTGAGTATTGACGATTGAAGGTTTAGGATTGAGGTCTGCGGATTGAGGATTGAGGATTGAGAATTGAGGATGAGGATTGAGGATTGAAGATGGAGGATTGGGTACTGGGGATTGGGTATTGAGGATTGAAGAATGAGGATTGAGGATTGAGGATTGAGGATTGAGGATTGCAGATTGAGTATTGAGGATAGCAGATTGAGGGTTGAGGATTGAGGATTGAGGATTGAGTATTGAGGATTGAGGATTGAATATTGAGGATTGGGGACTGAGTGTTGAGGGTTGAGTGATGAGAATTGATGTTTGTGGATAGAGATTAGAAGATTGCAGATTGAGTATTGAGTATTGAAAACTGTGAATTGATGATATTCTATTGAGGATTGAGAATTGACAAATGATTGTTGAGGACAGAGGTCTGAAGATTGAAGATTCAGGATTGAGGATACAGGTTTGAGGTTCGTGGACTGAGGGTTGTGGATTGAGGTTTGAGGATTGAGGAATGAGGATTGAGGATTGAGGATTGAAGATTGAGGATTGGGTATTGCGGATTGAGTATTGAGGATTGAGGATTGAGGACTGAGGATTGACGATTGAGTATTGAAGATTGAGGATTGATTACTGAGGATTGAGGATTGAGGATTGAGGATTGAGGATTGAAGACTGAGTATTGTGGCTTGAATATTGAGGATTGAGGATTGAGGATTGAGGATTGAGTAATGAGGATGAGGGCTGAGGGTTGAGGGTTGAGGTTTGAGTATTGAATCCTGAGAATTCAGGATTTTCTATTGAGTATTGAGAATTGAGGATTGATAGTTGAGTATCGAGGATTGAGGTTTGAGTATTGAGGATTAAGGATTGAGGATTGAAGATTGAATATTGATGATTGAAGATTGAGGATCGAGGATTGAGTGTTGTGGATTGAGGACGAGGACTGAGGGTTGAGTATTGATGTTTGAGGTCTGAGGATTGAGGATTGAGGATTGAGAATTGAGGATTGAGGATTGAGGATTGAGGATTGAGGATTGAGGACTGAAGATTGAATGTTGATGATTGAAGATTGAGGATTGAGTATTGATGGTTGTGGATTGAGGACGAGGACTGAGGGTTGAGTATTGCTGTTTGAGGTCTGAGGACTGAGGTCTGAGGATTGAGGATTGAGAATTGAGGATTGAGGATAGAGGACTGAAGATTGAGGATTGGGTATTGAGGATTGAAGAATGAGGATTGAGGATTGAGGATTGAGGGTTGAGAATTGAGAATTGATTATGAGGACTGAGGTTTGAAGATTGAGGTTTGAGGAACGAGGATTGCGGATTGAGGATCGAGGATTGAGGTTTGTGGATTGAGAACGAGGACTGAGGTTTGAGTATTGATGTTTGACGTCTGAGGATTGAGGATTGAGGATTGAGAATTGAGCACTGAGGATTGAGGATTGAAGACTGAGGATTCAGGACTGAAGATTGAATATTGATGATTGAAGATTGAGGATTGAGTATTGACGGTTGTGGATTGAGGACAAGGGCTGAGGGTTGAGTATTGCTGTTTGAAGTCTGAGGATTGAAGATTGATGATTGAGGATAGAGGACTGAAGATTGAGGATTGGGTGTTGAGGATTGAAGAATGTGGATTGAGGATTGAGGATTGAGGATTGAGGATTGAAGATTGACTATTGATGATTGAAGATTGAGGATTGAGGATTGAGGATTGGGGATTGAGGATTGAGGATTGATGATTGAGGATTGAGTATTGAGGATTCAGGACTGAAGATTGAATATTGATGATTGAAGATTGAGGATTGAGTATTGACGGTTGTGGATTGAGGACAAGGGCTGAGGGTTGAGTATTGCTGTTTGAAGTCTGAGGATTGAAGATTGATGATTGAGGATTGAAGATTGATGATTGAGGATTGAGGATTGAGGATTGAGGATTGAAGATTGAGGATTGAAGATTGAGTATTGAGTATTGAGGATTGAAGATTGAGGACTGAGGATTGAGGATTGAGGATTGGGGATTGAAGATTGCGGATTGGGGACTGAGTGTTGAGGTTTGAGTGATGAGAATTGATGTTTGTGGATAGAGATTTGAAGATTGCAGATTGAGTATTGAGTATTGAAAACTGTGAATTGATGATATTCTATTGAGGATTGAGGATTGACAACTGAATGTTGAGGACTGTGGGCTGAAGATTGAGGACTCAGGATTGAGGATTCGGGATTGAGGTTTGAGGACTGAGGAATGAGGGTTGAGGATTGAGGATTGAGGACTGACGCTTGAGGATTGAGGATTGAGGGTGGAGGATTGAAGAGAGAGGACTGAGTGTTGAGGATTTAGTGTTGAGGGTTGTGCGTTGATTATTGAGGATTGGGGATTGAGGATTGAGGATTGAGGATTGAGGATTGAGTATTGAGGATTGAGAATTGAGGATTGAGGATGGAGTATTGAAGATTGAGTATTGAGGATTGAAGATTGAGGTTTGAGGTTTGAGGACTGAGGATTGAGGATTGAGTATTGAGGATTGAGGATTGAGGATTGAGGATTGAGGATTGAATATTGAGGATTGGGTATTGCGGATTGAACATTGAGGATTGAGGGTTGAGGATTGAGGATTGAAGATTGACTATTGAGGATTGAAGATTGAGGATTGAGAATTGAGGATTGAGGATTGAGTATTGAGGATTGAAGATTGAGGATTGGGGATTGAGGATCGACGATTGAGGATTGAGTATTGAGGATTGAGAATTGAGGATTGATTATTGAAGATTGAGTATTGAGGATTGAAGATTGAGGATTGAGGATTGAGTATTGAGGATTGAGGGTTGAGTATTGAGGATTGAGGATGAGGGCTGAGGGTTGAGGGTTGAGGTTTGAGGACTGAGGACTGAGGATTGAGGATTGAGGATTGAGGATTGAGGATTGAGAATTGAGGATGAGGACTGTGGGTTGACGATTGAGGTTTGAGGAATGAGGATTGAGGATTGAGGATTGAGGATTGAGGACTGAGAATTGAGGGCTGAGGATTGAAGATTGAGTATTGAGGATTGAAGATTGAGGATAGAGGATTGAGGATTGAAGATTGAGGATTGAATACTGAGTATTGATGATTGAAGATTGAGGATTGAGGATTGAGGATTGAGGATTGAGTATTGAGGATTGAAGATTGAGTATTGAGGATTGAAGGTTGAGGATTGAGGATTGAAGATTGAGGATTGGGTGTTGAGGATTGAACATTGAGGGTTGAGGACTGAGGATTGAGGATTGAGGATTGAGGATTGAGGATTGAAGATTGAGTATTGAGGATTGAAGATTGAGGATTGAGGATTGAGGACTGAGGATTGAGGACCAGGGCTGAGGGTTGAGGATTGTGGTTTGAGGACTGAGGACTGAGGATTGAGGATTGAGAATTGTGGATTGAGGATTGAGGATTGAGGATTGAAGATTGAGTATTGAGGATTGAAGATTGAGGATTGAAGATTGAGGATTGAGGATTGAGTATTGAGGATTGAGGATGAGGGCTGAGGGTTGAGGGTTGAGGTTTGAGGACTGAGGACTGAGGATTGAGGATTGAGGATGGAGGATTGAAGATTGAGTATTGAGGATTGAAGATTGAGGTTTGAGGTTTGAGGACTGAGGATTGAGGATTGAGTATTGAGGATTGAGGATTGAGGATTGAGGATTGAGGATTGAACATTGAGGATTGGGTATTGCGGATTGAACATTGAGGATTGAGGGTTGAGGATTGAGGATTGAAGATTGACTATTGAGGATTGAAGATTGAGGATTGAGAATTGAGGATTGAGGATTGAGTATTGAAGATTGAAGATTGAGGATTGGGGATTGAGGATCGACGATTGAGGATTGAGTATTGAGGATTGAGAATTGAGGATTGATTATTGAAGATTGAGTATTGAGGATTGAAGATTGAGGATTGAGGATTGAGTATTGAGGATTGAGGATTGAGTATTGAGGATTGAGGATGAGGGCTGAGGGTTGAGGGTTGAGGTTTGAGGACTGAGGACTGAGGATTGAGGATTGAGGATTGAGGATTGAGAATTGAGGATGAGGACTGTGGGTTGACGATTGAGGTTTGAGGAATGAGGATTGAGGATTGAGGATTGAGGATTGAGGACTGAGAATTGAGGGCTGAGGATTGAAGATTGAGTATTGAGGATTGAAGGTTGAGGATAGAGGATTGAGGATTGAAGATTGAGGATTGAATACTGAGTATTGATGATTGATGGTTGAGAATTGAGGATTGAGGATTGAGGATTGACGCTTGAGGATTGAGGATTGATGATGGAGGATTGAAGGGAGAGGACTGAGTGTTGAGGATTGAATGTTGAGAATTGATGTTTGAGGATTGAGATTTGATTATTGAATATTGTGGATTGAGTATTTGACCATGAGAATTCAGGATATTCTATTGAGTATTGAGAATTGAGGATTGATCGTTGAGTGTTGAGGATTGATGGTTGAGGGTTGTGCGTTGAATATTGATGATTGAGGATTGAAGATTGAGGATTGGGGATTGAGGATTGAAGGTTGAGTAGTGATGATTGAAGACTGAGGATTGAGTATTGAGGGTTGAGGTTTGAGGACGAGGACTGACGGTTGAGGATTGAGGTTTGATGATTGAGGATTGAGGATTGAGGACTGAGGATTGAGGATTGAGCATTGAGCATTGAGGATTGAAGATTGAGGACTGAGGATTGAGGATTGAAGATTGAGTATTGAGGATTGAAGATTGAGGATTGAGGATTGAGGATTGAGGATTGAGGTTTCAGGATGAGGACTGAGGATTGAGGATTGAGGTTTGAGGACTGAGGACTGAGGATTGAGGATTGAGAACTGAGGATTGAGGATTGAGGATTGAAGATTGAGGATTGGGTATTGAGGATTGAAGAATGAGGATTGAGGATTGAGTTTTGAGGATTGAGGATTGAGGACTGAAGATTGAGCATTCAGGATTGGAGATTGACGATTGAGGATTGAGGACCGAGGATTGAGGATTGGGGATTGAAGATTGAGTATTGAGGATTGAAGATTGACGATTGAGGATTGAGAATTGAGGATTGAGGATTGAGGAATGAGCATTGAAGATTGAGTATTGAGGATTGAAGGTTGAGGATTGAGGATTGAGTATTGAGGATTGAGAATTGAATATTGAGGATTGGGGACTGAGTGTTGAGGGTTGAGTGATGAGAATTGACGTTTGTGGATAGAGATTAGAAGATTGCAGATTGAGTATTGAGTATTGAAAACTGTGATTTGATGATATTCTATTGAGGATTGAGAATTGACAAATGATTGTTGAAGACAGAGGTCTGAAGATTGAAGATTCAGGATTGAGGATACAGGTTTGATGTTCGTGGACTGAGGGTTGTGGATTGAGGTTTGAGGATTGAGGATTGAGGATTGAGGATTGAGGATTGAAGATTGAGGATTGGGTATTGCGGATTGAGTATTGAGGATTGAGGATTGAGGACTGAGGATTGACGATTGAGTATTGAAGATTGAGGATTGATTACTGAGGATTGAGGATTGAGGATTGAGGATTGAGGATTGAGGATTGAAGACTGAGTATTGTGGCTTGAATATTGAGGATTGAGGATTGAGGATTGAGGATTGAGTATTGAGGATGAGGGCTGAGGGTTGAGGGTTGAGGTTTGAGTATTGAATCCTGAGAATTCAGGATATTCTATTGAGTATTGAGAATTGAGGATTGATAGTTGAGTATCGAGGATTGAGGTTTGAGTATTGAGGATTAAGGATTGAGGATTGAAGATTGAGGATCGAGGATTGAGTGTTGTGGATTGAGGACGAGGACTGAGGGTTGAGTATTGATGTTTGAGGTCTGAGGATTGAGGATTGAGGATTGAGAATTGAGGATTGAGGATTGAGGATTGAAGATTGAGGATTGGGTGTTGAGGACTGAAGAATGAGGATTGAGGATTGAGGATTGAGGATTGAGGATTGAAGATTGAGTATTGAGGATTGAAGATTGAGGATTGGGTATTGAGGATTGGGTATTGAGGATTGAAGAATGATGGTCGAGGATTGAGGATTGAGGATTCAGGATTGCAGATTGAGTATTGAGGATTGAAGATTGAGGTTTGAGGATTGAGGATTGAGGATTGAGCATTGAGGATTGAGGATTGAGGATTGAGGATTGAAGATTGAGTATTGAGGATTGAAGATTGAGGGTTGAGTATTGAGGATTGAGGATTGAGGATTGAAGATTGAGGATTGGGGATTGAGGATTGACGATCGAGGATTGAGTATTGAGGATTGAGAATTGAGGATTGAGGATTGAGGGTTGAAGATTGAAGATTGAGGATTGAGGACTGAGGGTTGAGGATTGAGGACGAGGACTGACGGTTGAGGATTGAGGTTTGAGGTATGAGGATTGAGAATTTAGGATTGAGGATTGAGGATGAGGGCTGAGGGTTGAGGATTGAGGTTTGAGGACTGATGGACTGAGGATTGAGTATTGAACATTCAGGATTGAGGATTGAGGATTGAGGATTGAGGATTGAGGATTGAGGACTGAAGATTGAATGTTGATGATTGAAGATTGAGGATTGAGTATTGATGGTTGTGGATTGAGGACGAGGACTGAGGGTTGAGTATTGCTGTTTGAGGTCTGAGGACTGAGGTCTGAGGATTGAGGATTGAGAATTGAGGATTGAGGATAGAGGACTGAAGATTGAGGATTGGGTATTGAGGATTGAAGAATGAGGATTGAGGATTGAGGATTGAGGGTTGAGAATTGAGAATTGAGTATGAGGACTGAGGTTTGAAGATTGAGGTTTGAGGAACGAGGATTGCGGATTGAGGATCGAGGATTGAGGTTTGTGGATTGAGAACGAGGACTGAGGTTTGAGTATTGATGTTTGAGGTCTGAGGATTGAGGATTGAGGATTGAGAATTGAGCACTGAGGATTGAGGATTGAAGACTGAGGATTCAGGACTGAAGATTGAATATTGATGATTGAAGATTGAGGATTGAGTATTGACGGTTGTGGATTGAGGACAAGGGCTGAGGGTTGAGTATTGCTGTTTGAAGTCTGAGGATTGAAGATTGATGATTGAGGATTGAAGATTGATGATTGAGGATAGAGGACTGAAGATTGAGGATTGGGTGTTGAGGATTGAAGAATGTGGATCGAGGATTGAGGATTGAGGATTGAGGATTGAAGATTGACTATTGATGATTGAAGATTGAGGATTGAGGATTGAGGATTGGGGATTGAGGATTGAGGATTGAGGATTGAAGATTGAGTATTGTGGATTGAATATTGAGGATTGAGGATTGAGGATTGAGGATTGAGGATTGAGGATTGAAGATTGAGGATTGAGAATTGAGGATTGAAGGTTGAGGATTGAGGTCTGTGGATTGAGGATTGAGGATTGAGAAATGAGGATTGAGGATTGAGGATTGAAGATTGAGGATTCTGTATTGAGGATTGGGTATTGAGGATTGAAGAATGAGGATTGACGATTGAGGATTGAGGATTCAGGATTGCAGATTGAGTATTGAGGATTGCAGATTGAGGGTTGAGGATTGAGGATTGAGGATTGAGCATTGAGGATTGAGGATTGAGGATTGACGATTGAAGATTGAGTATTGAGGATTGAAGATTGAGGATTGAGGATTGAGGATTGAGGATTGAGATTTGAAGATTGAAGAATGGGGTTTGGGTATTAAAAACTGTGAATTGAGGATATTCTATTGAGGATTGAGGATTGACAATTGATTGTTGAGGACTTATGGCTGAAGATTGAGGATTGAGGATTGAGGATTCGGGGTGGAGGTTTGAGGTCTGAGGATTGATGGTTGAGGATTGAGGATTGAGGATTGAGGGTTGACGCTTGAGGTTTGAGGATTGATGATGGAGGATTGAAGGGAGAGGTCTGAGTGTTGAGGATTGAATGTTGAGAATTGATGTTTGAGGATTGAGATTTGATTATTGAATATTGTGGATTGAGTATTGAACCATGAGAATTCAGGATATTCTATTGAGTATTGAGAATTGAGGATTGATGGTTGAGTGTTGAGGATTGATGGTTGAGGGTTGTGCGTTAAATATCGATGATTGAGGATTGAGGATTGAGGATTGGGGATTGAGGATTGAAGGTTGAGTATTGATGATTGAAGATTGAGGATTGAGTTTTGAGGGTTGAGGTTTGAGGACGAGGACTGACGGTTGAGGATTGAGGTTTGAGGATTGAGGATTGAGGATTGAGGACTGAGGATAGAGGACTGAGCATTGAGCATTGAGGACTGATGATTGAGGACTGAGGATTGAGGATTGAAACAGAGTATTGAGGATTGAAGATTGAGGATTGAGGATTCAGGATGAGGGCTGAGGGTTGAGGATTGAGGTTTGAGGACTGAGGACTGAGGATTGAGGATTGAGAATTGTGGATTGAGGAATGAGGATTGAAGATTGAGGATTGGGTATTGAGGATTGAAGAATGAGGATTGAGAATTGAGGATTGAGGATTGAGGATTGAGGATTGAAGATTGAGTATTGAGGATTGAAGATTGACGATTGAGGATTGAGAATTGAGGATTGAGGATTGAGGAATGAGCATTGAAGATTGAGTATTGAGGATTGAAGGTTGAGGATTGAGGATTGAGGATTGAGAATTGAGGATCGAAGATTGAGGAATGGGTATTGAGGATTAAACATTGAGGATTGTGGATTGAGTATTGATGATTGAGGATTGGGGATTGAAGATTGAATATTGATGATTGAAGTTTGAGGATCGAGGATAGAGGGTTGTAGATTGAGGACGAGGACTGAGGGTTGAGTATTGATGTTTGAGGTCTGAGGATTGAGGATTGAGGATTGGGAATTGAGGACTGAGCATTGAGGATTGAAGATTGAGGATTGGGTGTTGAGGATTGAAGAATGTGGATTGAGAATTGAGGATTGAGGATAGAGCATTGAGGATTGAAGATTGAGTATTGATGATTGAATATTGAGGATTGAGGATTGAGGTTTGAGGATTGAGGGCGAGGACTGACGGTTGAGGATTGAGGTTTGAGGACTGAGGATTGAGGATTGAGGATCGAGAATTGAGGATTGATGATTGAGGATTGAAGATTGGGGATTGGGTATTGAGGATTGAAGAATGAGGATCGAGGATTGAGGATTGAGGATTGAGGATTGAGGATTGAGGATTGAGGATTGAAGATTGAGGATTGGGTATTGAGGATTGAAGAATGGGGATTGAGGATTGATGATTGAGTATTGAGGATTGAGGTTTGAGGATTGAGGACGAGGACTGACGGTAGAGGATTGAGGTTTGAGGATTGAGGATTGAGGCCTGAGGTTCGAGGATGAGGGCTGAGGGTCGGGGATTGAGGTTTGACGACTGAGGACTGAGGATTGAGGATCGAGAATTGAGGATTGATGATTGAGGATTGAAGATTGAGGATTGGGTATTGAGGATTGAAGAATGAGGATTGAGGATTGAGGATTGAGGATTGAGGATTGAGGATTGTGGATTGAGGACCTAGGATTGGAGATTGATTATTGAGGATTGAACATTGGGGATTGAGGATTGAGGATTGAGGATCTAGGATTGGAGATTGATTATTGAGGATTGAGGTTTGAGGTCTGAGGACTGAGGATTGAGGATTGAGAATTGAGGATTGAGGACTGAGGATTGAAGATTGAGGATTGGGGACTGAGTGTTGATGGTTGAGTGATCAGAATTGAAGTTTGTGGATAGAGATTTGAAGAGTGTAGATTGAGTATTGAGTATTGAAAGGTGTGAATTGACGATATTCTATTGAGGATTGAGAATTGACGACTGATTGTTGAGGACTGAGGTCTGGAGATAGAGGATTCAGGATTGTGGATTGAGGTTTGAGGATTGAAGATTGAGTATTGATGATTGAAGATTGAGGATAGAGGATTGAGGGTTGAGTATTGAAGATTGAGTGTTGGTGATTGAGTATTGAGAATTGAGAATTGAGGATGAGGACTGAGGGTTGAGGATTGAGGTTTGAGGAACGAGGATTGAGGACTGAGGATTGAGGACTGAGGATTGACGATCAAGTATTGAAGATTGAGGATTTATGACTGAGGATTGAGTATTGAAGATAGAGGATTGATGATTGAGGATTGAGGATTGAGGGTTGAGGATTGAGGATTAAAGATTGAGTATTGAGGATTGAGGATTGAGGATTGAGGTTGAGGATTGAGGATTGAGGATTGAGGATTGAGGATTGAGGATTGAGGATTGAGGATTGAAGGTTGAGTATTGAGGATTGAAGATTGAGTATTGAGGATTGAGGATTGAGGATTGAGGATTGAGGATTGAGGATTGAGGATTGAGGATTGAGGATTGAGGATTGAGGATTGAGGATTGAGGATTGAGGATTGAGGATTGAGGATTGAGGATTGAGGATTGAGGTTTGAAGATTGAGTTTTGAGGATTGAAGATTGAGGATTGAGGATTGAGGATTGAGGATTGAGGATGAGGATTGAAGATTGAGGATTGGGGATTGAGGTTTGACGATTGAGGATTGAGTATTGAGGATTGAGAATTGAGGATTGAGGATTGAAATTGAGTATTGAGGGTTGAAGATTGAGGATTGAGATTTGATTATTGAATATTGTGGATTGAGTATTGAACCATGAGTATTCGGGATATTCTATTGAGAATTGAGAATTAAGGATTGATGGTTGAGTATTGAGGATTGATGGCTGAGGGTTGTGTCTTGAATATTGAGGATTGAGAATTGAGGATTGAGGATAGAGCATTGAGGATTGAAGATTGAGTATTGATGATTGAATATTGAGGATTGAGGATTGAGGTTTGAGGATTGAGGACGAGGACTGACGGTTGAGGATTGAGGTTTGAGGACTGAGGATTGAGGATTAAAGATCGAGAATTGAGGATTGAGGATTGAGGATTGAAGATTGAGGATTGGGTATTGAGGATTGAAGAATGAGGATTGAGGATTGAGGATTGAGGATTGAGGATTGAGGACTGAGGATTGAGGATTGAAGATTGAGGATTGGGTATTGAGGATTGAAGAATGAGGATTGAGTATTGATGACTGAGGATTGGGGATTGAGGATTGAGGATTGAAGATTGAGTATTGAGGATTGAAGATTGAGTATTGAGGATTGAGGACTGAGGATTGAGGATTGAGGATTGAGGATTGAGGATTGAGGATTGAGGATTGAGGATTGAGGATTGAGGATTGAGGATTGAGGTTTGAAGATTGAGTTTTGAGGATTGAAGATTGAGGATTGAGGATTGAGGATTGAGGATTGAGGTTGAGGATTGAAGATTGAGGATTGGGGATTGAGGTTTGACGATTGAGGATTGAGTATTGAGGATTGAGGATTGAGGATTGAAGGTTCAGTATTGAGGATTGAAGATTGAGAAGTGAGGATTGAGGATTGAACATTGAGGACTGAGTGTTGAGGGTTGAGTGATGAGAATTGACGTTTGTGGATAGAGATTTGAAGATTGCAGGTTGAGTATTGGGTATTGAAACCTGTGAATTGAGGATATTATATTGAGGATTGAGGATTGACAACTGACTGTTGAGGACTGAGGGCTGTAGACTGATGATTCAGGTTTGAGGATTCAGGATTGAGGTTTGAGGACTGAGGATTGAGGATTGAGGATTGAGGATTGAAGATTGAGTATTGACGATTGAAGGTTTAGGATTGAGGTCTGCGGATTGAGGATTGAGGATTGAGAATTGAGGATGAGGATTGAGGATTGAAGATGGAGGATTGGGTACTGGGGATTGGGTATTGAGGATTGAAGAATGAGGATTGAGGATTGAGGATTGAGGATTGAGGATTGCAGATTGAGTATTGAGGATAGCAGATTGAGGGTTGAGGATTGAGGATTGAGGATTGAGCATTGAGGATTGAGGATTGAGGATTGCAGATTGAGTATTGAGGATTGCAGATTGAGGGTTGAGGATTGAGGATTGGGTATTGAGGATTGGGTATTGAGGATTGACGAATGAGGATTGAGGATTGAGGATTGAGGATTGAGGATTGCAGATTGTGTATTGAGGATTGCAGATTGAGGGTTGGGGATTGAGGATTGAGGATTGAGCATTGAGGATTGAGGATTGAGGATTGAGGATTGAAGATTGAGTATTGAGGATTGAAGATTGAGGATTGAGGATTGAGGATTGAGGATTGAGGATTGAAGATTGAGGATTCAGTATTGAGGATTCAGGATTGAGGTTTGAGGACAGAGGATTGAGGATTGAAGATTGTGGATTGAGGATTGAGTGTTGAGTATTGAGGACGAGGACTGACGGTTGAGGATGAGGTTTGAGGATTGAGGATTGAGGATTGAGGAATGAGGATTGAGGATTGAGGATTCAGCATTGAGGATTGAAGATTGAGGACTGGGGATTGAGGATTGAAGCTGAGGATTAAGGATTGAGGATTGGGGATTGAGGATCTAGGTTCGGAGATTGATTATTGAGGATTGAATATTGAGGATTGAGGATTGAGGATTGAGAATTGAGAATTGAGTATGAGGACAGAGGGTTGAGGATTGAGGATTGAGGATTGAGGATTGAGGATTGAAGATTGAGTATTGTGGATTGAATATTGAGGATTGAGGATTGAGGATTGAGGATTGAGGAAGAGGGCTGATGGTTGAGGGTTGAGGTTTGAGTATTGAATCCTGAGAATTCAGGATATTCTATTGCGTATTGAGAATTGTAGATTGATAGTTGTGTATTGAGTATTGAGGTTTGAGTATTGAGGATTGAGGTTTGAGTATTGAGGATTGACGATTGAGGATTGAGTATTGAGGAGTGAGGATTGAGGATTGAGGATTGAAGATAGAGGATTGAGGATTGAAGGTTGAGGATTGAAGACTGAGGATTGGGTTTTGAGGATTGAAGAATGAGGATTGTGGATTGAGGATTGAGGATTGAGGATTGAAGATTGAGTATTGAGGATTGAAGGTTGATTATTGAGATCTGCGGATTGAGGATTGAGGATTGAGAATTGAGGATTGAGGATTGAGGATTGAAGATTGAGGATTGGGTACCGAGGATTGGGTATTGAGGATTGAAGAATGAGGATTGTGGATTGAGGATTGAGGATTGAGGATTGCAGATTGCGTACTGAGGATTGCAGATTGAGGGTTGAGGATTGAGGATTGAGGATTGAGCATTGAGGATTGAGTGTTGAGGATTGATGATTGACGATCGAGGATTGAGTATTGAGGATTGAGGATTGAGGATTGAGGATTGAAGATTGAGTATTGAGGATTGAAGGTTGAAGATTGTGGATTGAGGATTGAGGATTGAGGATTGAATATTGAGGATTGGGGACTGAGTGTTGAGGGTTGAGTGATGAGAATTGATGTTCGTGGATAGAGATTTGAAGATTGCAGATTGAGTATTGAGTATTGAAAACTGTGAATTGATGACATTCTCTTGAGGATTGAGGTTTGACAACTGATTGTTGAGGACTGAGGGCTGAAGATTGAGGATTCAGTATTGAGGATTCAGGATTGAGGTTTGAGGTCAGAGGATTGAGGATTGAGAATTGAGGATTGAGGATTGAGGATTGAGGATTGAAGATTGAGGATTGGGTGTTGAGGATTGAACATTGAGGGTTGAGGATTGAGGATTGAGGATTGAGGATTGAGGAGTGAGGATTGAAGATTGAGCATTGAGGATTGAAGATTGAGGATTGAGGATTGAGGATTGAGGATTGAGGACCAGGGCTGAGGGTTGAGGGTTGTGGTTTGAGTACTGAGGACTGAGGATTGAGGATTGAGAATTGAGGGTTGGGGATTGAGGATTGAGGATTGAGGATTGGGTATTGAGGACTGAAGGATGAGGACTGAGGATTGAGGATTGAGGATTGAGGATTGAAGATTGAGCATTGAGGATTGATGATTGACGATCGAGGATTGAGTATTGAGGATTGAGGATTGAGGATTGAGGATTGAAGATTGAGTATTGAGGATTGAAGGTTGAGGATTATGGATTGAGGATTGAGGATTGAGGATTGAATATTGAGGATTGGGGACTGAGTGTTGAGGGTTGAGTGATGAGAATTGATGTTTGTGGCTAGAGATTTGAAGATTGCAGATTGAGTATTGAGTATTGGAAACTGTGAATTGATGACATTCTATTGAGGATTGAGGTTTGACAACTGATTGTTGAGGACTGAGGGCTGAAGGTTGAGGATTCAGTATTGAGGATTCAGGATTGTGGTTTGAGGACAGAGGATTGAGGATTGAAGATTGTGGATTGAGGATTGAGTGTTGAGTATTGAGGACGAGGACTGACGGTTGAGGATTGAGGTTTGAGGATTGAGGACTGAGGATTGAGGACTGAGGATTGAGGATTGAGGATTCAGCATTGAGGATTGAAGATTGAGGACTGGGGATTGAGGATTGAAGGCTGAGGATTAGGGATTGAGGATTGGGGATTGAGGATCTAGGTTTGGAGATTGATTATTGAGGATTGAAGATTGAGGATTGAGGATTGAGGATTGAGAATTGAGAATTGAGTATGAGGACAGAGGGTTGAGGATTGAGGATTGAGGATTGAGGATTGAGGATTGAAGATTGAGTATTGTGGATTGAATATTGAGGATTGAGGATTGAGGATTGAGGACTGAGGATGAGGGCTGATGGTTGAGGGTTGAGGTTTGAGTATTGAATCCTGAGAATTCAGGATATTCTATTGAGTATTGAGAATTGTAGATTGATAGTTGTGTATTGAGGATTGAGGTTTGAGTATTGAGGATTGAGGATTGAGGATTGAAGATTGAGTATTGATGATTGAAGTTTGAGGATCGAGGATTGAGGGTTGTGGATTGAGGACGAGGACTGAGGGTTGAGTGTTGATGTTTGAGGTCTGAGGATTGAGGATTGAGGATTGAGAATTGAGGATTGAGGATTGAGGATTGAAGATTTTAGGATTGGTTGTTGAGGATTGAAGAATGAGTATTGTGGATTGAGGATTGTGGATTGAGGATTGAAGATTGAGTATTGAGGACTGAAGATTGAGGATTGAGGGTTGTGGATTGAGGATTGAGGATTGAGGACTGAATATTGAATATTGATGATTGAAGATTTTGGATTGAGGATTGACTGTTGTGGATTGAGGACGAGGACTGAGGGTTGAGTATTGATGTTTGAGGTCTGTGCATTGAGGATTTAGGTTTGAGGATTGAGGTTTGGGGATTGAATATTGAGTATTGAGGATTGAGGATGAGGGCTGAGGGTTGAGGATTGAATGATGAGAATTGATGTTTGTGGATAGAGATTCGAAGATTGCAGATTAAGTATTGAGTATTGAAAGCTGTGAATTGATGATATTCTATAGAGGATTGAGAATTGACAACTGATTGTTGAGGACTGAGGTCTGAAGGTTGAGGTTTCAGGATTGAGGATTGAGGTTTGATGTTTGAGGACTGAGGGTTGAGGATTGAGGATTGAGGATTGAGGATGGTCGATTGAAGATTGAGTATTGAGGATTGAAGATTGAGTATTGAGGATTGAAGATTGAGGATCGAGGATTGTGGATTGAGGATTGAGGATTGAAGATCGAGGATTGGGGACTGAGTGTTGAGTGTTGAATGATGAGAATTGATGTTTGTGGATAGAGATTCGAAGATTGCAGATTGAGTATTGAGTATTGAAAACTGTGAATTGATGATATTCTATTGAGGATTGAGAATTGTCAACTGATTGTTCAGGACTGAGGTCTGAAGATTGAGGATTCAGGATTGAGGATACAGGTTTGAGGTGCGAGGACTGAGGATTGAGGATTGAGGGTTGAGGATTGAGGATTGAGATTGAGGATTGGGTATTGCGGATTGAACGTTGAGGATTGAGGATTGAGCACTGAGGATTGAGGATTGAGGGTTGAGGATTGAAGATTGAATATTGATGATTGAAGATTGAGGATCGACGATTGAGGGTTGTGGATTGATGACGAGGACTGAGGGTTGAGTATTGATGTTTGAGGTCTGAGGATTGATGATTGAGGATTCAGAATTGAGGATTGAGGATTGAATATTGAGGATTGAGGATTGAGAATTGAGGATTGAGTATTGAGGATAGAAGATTGAGGATTGGGGCCTGAGAATTGAAGATTGAGGATTAAGGATTGAGGGTTGAGGATTGAGGATTGTGGACTGAAGGTTCAGTATTGAGGATTGAAGATTGAGAATTGAGGATTGAGGATTGAACATTGAGGACTGATTGATGAGGGTTGAGTGATGAGAATTGATGTTTTTGGATAGATGTTTGAAAATTGCAGATTGAGTATTGAGTGTTGAAAACTGTGAATTGAGGATATTCTATTGAGGATCGAGGATTGACTACTGATTGTTGAGGACTGAGGGCTGAAGATTGAGGACACAGGATTGAGGATCCAGAATTGAGGTTTGAGGACTGAGGATTGAGGGTTGAAGATTGAGTATTGAGGATTGAGGATTGAGGATTGAAGATTGAGTATTGAGGATTGAGGATGAGGGCTGAGGGTTGAGGATTGAATGATGAGAATTGAAGTTTGTGGACAGAGATTCGAAGATTGCAGATAGAGTATTGAGTATTGAAAACTGTGAATTGATGATATTCTATAGAGAATTGAGAATTGACAACTGATTGTTGAGGACTGAGGTCTGAAGATTGAGGATTCAGGATTGAGGATTGAGGTTTGATGTTTGAGGACTGAGGATTGAGGATTGAGGATTGAGGATTGAGGATTGAGGATTGAAGATTGAGGATTGAGGATTGAGGACTGAGGATTGAGGATTGAGGATTGAAGGTTCAGTATTGAGGATTGAAGATTGAGAATTGAGGATTGAGGATTGAACATTGAGGACTGAGTGTTGAGGGTTGAGTGATGAGAATTGATGTTTGTGGATAGAGATTTGAAGATTGCAGGTTGAGTATTGAGTATTGAAACCTGTGAATTGAGGATATTATATTGAGGATTGAGGATTGACAACTGATTGTTGAGGACTGAAGGCTGTAGACTGATGATTCAGGTTTGAGGATTCAGGATTGAGGTTTGAGGACTGAGGATTCAGGATTGAGGATTGAGGATTGAGGATTGAGGATTGAGGATTGAAGATTGAATATTGATGATTGAAGATTGAGGATCGAGGGTTGAGGGTTGTGGATTGAGGACGAGTACTGAGGGTTGAGTATTGATGTTTGAGGACTGAGGATTGAGGATGAAGGATTGAGAATTCAGGACTGACGATTGTGGATTGAAGATTGAGGATTAGGTGTTGAGGATTGAAGAATGTGGATTGAGGATTGAGGATTGAGGATTGAGGATTGAAGGTTGAGTATTGAGGATTGAAGATTGAGGATTGAGGATTGAGGATCGAGGATTGAGGATTGAGGATTGAAGATTGAGGATTGGGTATTGCGGATTGAACATTGAGGATTGAAGATTGCGGATTGGGTGTTGAGGATTGAAGAATGAGGATTGAGGGTTGAGGATTGAGGATTGAGGATTGAAGATACAGTCTTGAGGATTGAAGATTGAGGATTGAGGATTGAGGATTGAGGATTGAGGATTGAAGATTGAGTATTGAGGATTGAAGCTTGAGGATTGAGTACTGAGGATTAAGGATTGAGGATTGAGGATTGAAGACTGAAGATTGAAGATTCAGTATTGAGGATTGGAGATTGAGGATTGAGGATTGAGGATTGAAGATTGAGTATTGAGGACTGAAGATTGAGGATTGAGGACTGAGAATTGAGGATTGAGGATTAAGGATTGAGGATTGAGGATTGAAGACTGAGGATTGGGTATTGAGGATTGAACATTGAGGACTGAGGGTTGAGTATTGAGGATTGAGGATTGAGGGCTGAAGATTGAATATTAATCATTGAAGATTGAGGATTGAGGATTGAGGGTTGTGGATTGAGGACGAGGACTGAGGGTTGAGTATCGGTGTTTGAAGTCTGAGGATTGAGGAATGGGGATTGAGAATTGAGGATTGAGGATTGAGGATTGAAGATTGAGGATTCGGTATTGAGGATTGAAGAATGAGGATTGGGGAGTGAGGAGTGAGGACTGAGGATTGAGGATTGCAGGTTGAGTATTGAGTATTGAATATTGAGGATTGAGGATAGTGGATTGAGGATTGAGGTTTGAGGATTGAGGATTGAAGATTGAGTATTGAGGATTGAAGATTGAGTATTGAGGATTGAACATTGAGGATTGGGTATTGAGGATTGGGTATTGAGGATTGAAGAATGATGGTCGAGGATTGAGGATTGAGGATTCAGGATTGCAGATTGAGTATTGAGGATTGAAGATTGAGGTTTGAGGATTGAGGATTGAGGATTGAGCATTGAGGATTGAGGATTGAGGATTGAGGATTGAGGATTGAGGATTGAGGATTGAAGGTTGAGTATTGAGGATTGAAGATTGAGGATTGAGGATTGAGGATCGAGGATTGAGGATTGAGGATTGAAGATTGAGGATTGGGTATTGCGGATTGAACATTGAGGATTGAAGATTGCGGATTGGGTGTTGAGGATTGAAGAATGAGGATTGAGGGTTGAGGATTGAGGATTGAGGATTGAAGATACAGTCTTGAGGATTGAAGATTGAGGATTGAGGATTGAGGATTGAGGATTGAGGATTGAAGATTGAGTATTGAGGATTGAAGCTTGAGGATTGAGTACTGAGGATTAAGGATTGAGGATTGAGGATTGAAGACTGAAGATTGAAGATACAGTATTGAGGATTGGAGATTGAGGATTGAGGATTGAGGATTGAAGATTGAGTATTGAGGACTGAAGATTGAGGATTGAGGACTGAGAATTGAGGATTGAGGATTAAGGATTGACGATTGAGGATTGAAGACTGAGGATTGGGTATTGAGGATTGAACATTGAGGACTGAGGGTTGAGTATTGAGGATTGAGGATTGAGGGCTGAAGATTGAATATTAATCATTGAAGATTGAGGATTGAGGATTGAGGGTTGTGGATTGAGGACGAGGACTGAGGGTTGAGTATCGGTGTTTGAAGTCTGAGGATTGAGGAATGGGGATTGAGAATTGAGGATTGAGGATTGAGGATTGAAGATTGAGGATTCGGTATTGAGGATTGAAGAATGAGGATTGGGGAGTGAGGAGTGAGGACTGAGGATTGAGGATTGCAGGTTGAGTATTGAGTATTGAATATTGAGGATTGAGGATAGAGGATTGAGGATTGAGGTTTGAGGATTGAGGATTGAAGATTGAGTATTGAGGATTGAAGATTGACGATTGAGGATTGAACATTGAGGATTGAGGATTGAGGATTGAGTATTGAGGATTGAAGATTGAGGATTGAGGATTGAGGATTGAAGATTGAGGACTGAGTGTTGAGGGTTGCGTGAAGAGAATTGATGTTTGTGGATTGAGATTTGAAGATTGAAGAATGGGGTTTGAGTATTGCAAACTGTGAATTGAGGATATTCTATTGAGGATTGAGGATTGACAATTGATTGTTGAGGACTTATGGCTGAAGCATGAGGATTGAGGATTGAGGATTCGGGGTGGAGGTTTGAGGTCTGAGGATTGATGGTTGAGAATTGAGGATTGAGGATTGAGGATTGACGCTTGAGGATTGAGGATTGATGATGGAGGATTGAAGGGAGAGGACTGAGTGTTGAGGATTGAATGTTGAGAATTGATGTTTGAGGATTGAGATTTGATTATTGAATATTGTGGATTGAGTATTTGACCATGAGAATTCAGGATATTCTATTGAGTATTGAGAATTGAGGATTGATCGTTGAGTGTTGAGGATTGATGGTTGAGGGTTGTGCGTTGAATATTGATGATTGAGGATTGAAGATTGAGGATTGGGGATTGAGGATTGAAGGTTGAGTAGTGATGATTGAAGACTGAGGATTGAGTATTGAGGGTTGAGGTTTGAGGACGAGGACTGACGGTTGAGGATTGAGGTTTGATGATTGAGGATTGAGGATTGAGGACTGAGGATTGAGGATTGAGCATTGAGCATTGAGGATTGAAGATTGAGGACTGAGGATTGAGGATTGAAGATTGAGTATTGAGGATTGAAGATTGAGGATTGAGGATTGAGGATTGAGGATTGAGGTTTCAGGATGAGGACTGAGGGTTGAGGATTGAGGTTTGAGGACTGAGGACTGAGGATTGAGGATTGAGAACTGAGGATTGAGGATTGAGGATTGAAGATTGAGGATTGGGTATTGAGGATTGAAGAATGAGGATTGAGGATTGAGTTTTGAGGATTGAGGATTGAGGACTGAAGATTGAGTATTCAGGATTGGAGATTGACGATTGAGGATTGAGGACCGAGGATTGAGGATTGGGGATTGAAGATTGAGTATT
Organism: Calliopsis andreniformis; assembly: GCF_051401765.1. Classification (NCBI taxonomy): domain Eukaryota; kingdom Metazoa; phylum Arthropoda; class Insecta; order Hymenoptera; family Andrenidae; genus Calliopsis; species Calliopsis andreniformis. Next base: position 4,306,590 of record NW_027480454.1, read on the forward strand.
GAGGATTGAAGATTGACGATTGAGGATTGAGAATTGAGGATTGAGGATTGAGGAATGAGCATTGAAGATTGAGTATTGAGGATTGAAGGTTGAGGATTGAGGATTGAGTATTGAGGATTGAGAATTGAATATTGAGGATTGGGGACTGAGTGTTGAGGGTTGAGTGATGAGAATTGACGTTTGTGGATAGAGATTAGAAGATTGCAGATTGAGTATTGAGTATTGAAAACTGTGATTTGATGATATTCTATTGAGGATTGAGAATTGACAAATGATTGTTGAAGACAGAGGTCTGAAGATTGAAGATTCAGGATTGAGGATACAGGTTTGATGTTCGTGGACTGAGGGTTGTGGATTGAGGTTTGAGGATTGAGGATTGAGGATTGAGGATTGAGGATTGAAGATTGAGGATTGGGTATTGCGGATTGAGTATTGAGGATTGAGGATTGAGGACTGAGGATTGACGATTGAGTATTGAAGATTGAGGATTGATTACTGAGGATTGAGGATTGAGGATTGAGGATTGAGGATTGAGGATTGAAGACTGAGTATTGTGGCTTGAATATTGAGGATTGAGGATTGAGGATTGAGGATTGAGTATTGAGGATGAGGGCTGAGGGTTGAGGGTTGAGGTTTGAGTATTGAATCCTGAGAATTCAGGATATTCTATTGAGTATTGAGAATTGAGGATTGATAGTTGAGTATCGAGGATTGAGGTTTGAGTATTGAGGATTAAGGATTGAGGATTGAAGATTGAGGATCGAGGATTGAGTGTTGTGGATTGAGGACGAGGACTGAGGGTTGAGTATTGATGTTTGAGGTCTGAGGATTGAGGATTGAGGATTGAGAATTGAGGATTGAGGATTGAGGATTGAAGATTGAGGATTGGGTGTTGAGGACTGAAGAATGAGGATTGAGGATTGAGGATTGAGGATTGAGGATTGAAGATTGAGTATTGAGGATTGAAGATTGAGGATTGGGTATTGAGGATTGGGTATTGAGGATTGAAGAATGATGGTCGAGGATTGAGGATTGAGGATTCAGGATTGCAGATTGAGTATTGAGGATTGAAGATTGAGGTTTGAGGATTGAGGATTGAGGATTGAGCATTGAGGATTGAGGATTGAGGATTGAGGATTGAAGATTGAGTATTGAGGATTGAAGATTGAGGGTTGAGTATTGAGGATTGAGGATTGAGGATTGAAGATTGAGGATTGGGGATTGAGGATTGACGATCGAGGATTGAGTATTGAGGATTGAGAATTGAGGATTGAGGATTGAGGGTTGAAGTTTGAAGATTGAGGATTGAGGACTGAGGGTTGAGGATTGAGGACGAGGACTGACGGTTGAGGATTGAGGTTTGAGGTATGAGGATTGAGAATTTAGGATTGAGGATTGAGGATGAGGGCTGAGGGTTGAGGATTGAGGTTTGAGGACTGATGGACTGAGGATTGAGTATTGAACATTCAGGATTGAGGATTGAGGATTGAGGATTGAGGATTGAGGATTGAGGACTGAAGATTGAATGTTGATGGTTGAAGATTGAGGATTGAGTATTGATGGTTGTGGATTGAGGACGAGGACTGAGGGTTGAGTATTGCTGTTTGAGGTCTGAGGACTGAGGTCTGAGGATTGAGGATTGAGAATTGAGGATTGAGGATAGAGGACTGAAGATTGAGGATTGGGTATTGAGGATTGAAGAATGAGGATTGAGGATTGAGGATTGAGGGTTGAGAATTGAGAATTGAGTATGAGGACTGAGGTTTGAAGATTGAGGTTTGAGGAACGAGGATTGCGGATTGAGGATCGAGGATTGAGGTTTGTGGATTGAGAACGAGGACTGAGGTTTGAGTATTGATGTTTGAGGTCTGAGGATTGAGGATTGAGGATTGAGAATTGAGCACTGAGGATTGAGGATTGAAGACTGAGGATTCAGGACTGAAGATTGAATATTGATGATTGAAGATTGAGGATTGAGTATTGACGGTTGTGGATTGAGGACAAGGGCTGAGGGTTGAGTATTGCTGTTTGAAGTCTGAGGATTGAAGATTGATGATTGAGGATTGAAGATTGATGATTGAGGATAGAGGACTGAAGATTGAGGATTGGGTGTTGAGGATTGAAGAATGTGGATCGAGGATTGAGGATTGAGGATTGAGGATTGAAGATTGACTATTGATGATTGAAGATTGAGGATTGAGGATTGAGGATTGGGGATTGAGGATTGAGGATTGATGATTGAGGATTGAGTATTGAGGATTCAGGACTGAAGATTGAATATTGATGATTGAAGATTGAGGATTGAGTAATGACGGTTGTGGATTCAGGACAAGGGCTGAGGGTTGAGTATTGCTGTTTGAAGTCTGAGGATTGAAGATTGATGATTGAGGATTGAAGATTGATGATTGAGGATTGAGGATTGAGGGTTGAGGGTTGAGGTTTGAGGACTGAGGACTGAGGATTGAGGATTGAGAATTGAGGATATAGGATTGAGGATTGAAGATTGAGGATTGGGTATTGAGGATTGAAGAATGAGGATTGAGGATTGAGGATTGAGGATTGAGGATTGAAGATTGAGGATTGAGGACTGAGGATTGACGATTGAGTATTGAAGATTGAGGATTGATTACTGAGGATTGAGGATTGAGGATTGAGGATTGAGGATTGAGGATTGAAGACTGAGTATTGTGGCTTGAATATTGAGGATTGAGGATTGAGGATTGAGGATTGAGTATTGAGGATGAGGGCTGAGGGTTGAGGGTTGAGGTTTGAGTATTGAATCCTGAGAATTCAGGATATTCTATTGAGTATTGAGAATTGAGGATTGATAGTTGAGTATCGAGGATTGAGGTTTGAGTATTGAGGATTAAGGATTGAGGATTGAAGATTGAGGATCGAGGATTGAGTGTTGTGGATTGAGGACGAGGACTGAGGGTTGAGTATTGATGTTTGAGGTCTGAGGATTGAGGATTGAGGATTGAGAATTGAGGATTGAGGATTGAGGATTGAAGATTGAGGATTGGGTGTTGAGGACTGAAGAATGAGGATTGAGGATTGAGGATTGAGGATTGAGGATTGAAGATTGAGTATTGAGGATTGAAGATTGAGGATTGGGTATTGAGGATTGGGTATTGAGGATTGAAGAATGATGGTCGAGGATTGAGGATTGAGGATTCAGGATTGCAGATTGAGTATTGAGGATTGAAGATTGAGGTTTGAGGATTGAGGATTGAGGATTGAGCATTGAGGATTGAGGATTGAGGATTGAGGATTGAAGATTGAGTATTGAGGATTGAAGATTGAGGGTTGAGTATTGAGGATTGAGGATTGAGGATTGAAGATTGAGGATTGGGGATTGAGGATTGACGATCGAGGATTGAGTATTGAGGATTGAGAATTGAGGATTGAGGATTGAGGGTTGAAGTTTGAAGATTGAGGATTGAGGACTGAGGGTTGAGGATTGAGGACGAGGACTGACGGTTGAGGATTGAGGTTTGAGGTATGAGGATTGAGAATTTAGGATTGAGGATTGAGGATGAGGGCTGAGGGTTGAGGATTGAGGTTTGAGGACTGATGGACTGAGGATTGAGTATTGAACATTCAGGATTGAGGATTGAGGATTGAGGATTGAGGATTGAGGATTGAGGACTGAAGATTGAATGTTGATGGTTGAAGATTGAGGATTGAGTATTGATGGTTGTGGATTGAGGACGAGGACTGAGGGTTGAGTATTGCTGTTTGAGGTCTGAGGACTGAGGTCTGAGGATTGAGGATTGAGAATTGAGGATTGAGGATAGAGGACTGAAGATTGAGGATTGGGTATTGAGGATTGAAGAATGAGGATTGAGGATTGAGGATTGAGGGTTGAGAATTGAGAATTGAGTATGAGGACTGAGGTTTGAAGATTGAGGTTTGAGGAACGAGGATTGCGGATTGAGGATCGAGGATTGAGGTTTGTGGATTGAGAACGAGGACTGAGGTTTGAGTATTGATGTTTGAGGTCTGAGGATTGAGGATTGAGGATTGAGAATTGAGCACTGAGGATTGAGGATTGAAGACTGAGGATTCAGGACTGAAGATTGAATATTGATGATTGAAGATTGAGGATTGAGTATTGACGGTTGTGGATTGAGGACAAGGGCTGAGGGTTGAGTATTGCTGTTTGAAGTCTGAGGATTGAAGATTGATGATTGAGGATTGAAGATTGATGATTGAGGATAGAGGACTGAAGATTGAGGATTGGGTGTTGAGGATTGAAGAATGTGGATCGAGGATTGAGGATTGAGGATTGAGGATTGAAGATTGACTATTGATGATTGAAGATTGAGGATTGAGGATTGAGGATTGGGGATTGAGGATTGAGGATTGATGATTGAGGATTGAGTATTGAGGATTCAGGACTGAAGATTGAATATTGATGATTGAAGATTGAGGATTGAGTAATGACGGTTGTGGATTCAGGACAAGGGCTGAGGGTTGAGTATTGCTGTTTGAAGTCTGAGGATTGAAGATTGATGATTGAGGATTGAAGATTGATGATTGAGGATTGAGGATTGAGGGTTGAGGGTTGAGGTTTGAGGACTGAGGACTGAGGATTGAGGATTGAGAATTGAGGATATAGGATTGAGGATTGAAGATTGAGGATTGGGTATTGAGGATTGAAGAATGAGGATTGAGGATTGAGGATTGAGGATTGAGGATTGAAGATTGAGTATTGAGGATTGAAGGTTGAGGATTGGGGATTGAGGATTGAGGATTGAGGATTGAAGATTGAGGATTGGGGATTGAGGATCGACGATTGAGGATTGAGTATTGAGGATTGAGAATTGAGGATTGATTATTGAAGATTGAGTATTAAGGATTGAAGATTGAGGATTGAGGATTGAGTGTTGAGTATTGAGGGCGAGCACTGACGGTTGAGGATCGATGTTTGAGGATTGAGGATTGAGGATTGAGGACTGAGGATTGAGGATTGAGGATTGAGCATTGAGGATTGAAGATTGAGGACTGGGGATTGAGGATTGAAAGCTGAGGATTAAGGATTGAGGATTGGGGATTAAGGATCTAGGATTGGAGATTGATTATTGAGGATTGAAGATTGAGGATTGAGGATTGAGGATTGAGAATTGAGAATTGAGTATGAGGACTGAGGGTTGAGGATTGACGATTGAGGATTGAGGATTGAGGATTGAAGATTGAGTATTGTGGATTGAATATTGAGGATTGAGGATTGAGGATTGAGGATTGAGGATTGAGGATTGAAGATTGAGGATTGAGAATTGAGGATTGAAGGTTGAGGATTGAGGTCTGTGGATTGAGGATTGAGGATTGAGAAATGAGGATTGAGGATTGAGGATTGAAGATTGAGGATTGGGTATTGAGGATTGAAGAATGAGGATTGAGGATTGAGTTTTGAGGATTGAGGATTGACGACTGAAGATTGAGTATTCAGGATTGGAGATTGACGATTGAGGATTGAGGACCGAGGATTGAGGATCGGGGATTGAAGATTGAGTATTGAGGATTGAAGATTGACGATTGAGGATTGAGAATTGAGGATTGAGGATTGAGGAATGAGCATTGAAGATTGAGTATTGAGGATTGAAGGTTGAGGATTGAGGATTGAGTATTGAGGATTGAGGATTGAATATTGAGGATTGGGGACTGAGTGTTGAGGGTTGAGTGATGAGAATTGATGTTTGTGGATAGAGATTAGAAGATTGCAGATTGAGTATTGAGTATTGAAAACTGTGAATTGATGATATTCTATTGAGGATTGAGAATTGACAAATGATTGTTGAGGACAGAGGTCTGAAGATTGAAGATTCAGGATTGAGGATACAGGTTTGAGGTTCGTGGACTGAGGGTTGTGGATTGAGGTTTGAGGATTGAGGAATGAGGATTGAGGATTGAGGATTGAAGATTGAGGATTGGGTATTGCGGATTGAGTATTGAGGATTGAGGATTGAGGACTGAGGATTGACGATTGAGTATTGAAGATTGAGGATTGATTACTGAGGATTGAGGATTGAGGATTGAGGATTGAGGATTGAAGACTGAGTATTGTGGCTTGAATATTGAGGATTGAGGATTGAGGATTGAGGATTGAGTAATGAGGATGAGGGCTGAGGGTTGAGGGTTGAGGTTTGAGTATTGAATCCTGAGAATTCAGGATTTTCTATTGAGTATTGAGAATTGAGGATTGATAGTTGAGTATCGAGGATTGAGGTTTGAGTATTGAGGATTAAGGATTGAGGATTGAAGATTGAATATTGATGATTGAAGATTGAGGATCGAGGATTGAGTGTTGTGGATTGAGGACGAGGACTGAGGGTTGAGTATTGATGTTTGAGGTCTGAGGATTGAGGATTGAGGATTGAGAATTGAGGATTGAGGATTGAGGATTGAGGATTGAGGATTGAGGACTGAAGATTGAATGTTGATGATTGAAGATTGAGGATTGAGTATTGATGGTTGTGGATTGAGGACGAGGACTGAGGGTTGAGTATTGCTGTTTGAGGTCTGAGGACTGAGGTCTGAGGATTGAGGATTGAGAATTGAGGATTGAGGATAGAGGACTGAAGATTGAGGATTGGGTATTGAGGATTGAAGAATGAGGATTGAGGATTGAGGATTGAGGGTTGAGAATTGAGAATTGATTATGAGGACTGAGGTTTGAAGATTGAGGTTTGAGGAACGAGGATTGCGGATTGAGGATCGAGGATTGAGGTTTGTGGATTGAGAACGAGGACTGAGGTTTGAGTATTGATGTTTGACGTCTGAGGATTGAGGATTGAGGATTGAGAATTGAGCACTGAGGATTGAGGATTGAAGACTGAGGATTCAGGACTGAAGATTGAATATTGATGATTGAAGATTGAGGATTGAGTATTGACGGTTGTGGATTGAGGACAAGGGCTGAGGGTTGAGTATTGCTGTTTGAAGTCTGAGGATTGAAGATTGATGATTGAGGATAGAGGACTGAAGATTGAGGATTGGGTGTTGAGGATTGAAGAATGTGGATTGAGGATTGAGGATTGAGGATTGAGGATTGAAGATTGACTATTGATGATTGAAGATTGAGGATTGAGGATTGAGGATTGGGGATTGAGGATTGAGGATTGATGATTGAGGATTGAGTATTGAGGATTCAGGACTGAAGATTGAATATTGATGATTGAAGATTGAGGATTGAGTATTGACGGTTGTGGATTGAGGACAAGGGCTGAGGGTTGAGTATTGCTGTTTGAAGTCTGAGGATTGAAGATTGATGATTGAGGATTGAAGATTGATGATTGAGGATTGAGGATTGAGGATTGAGGATTGAAGATTGAGGATTGAAGATTGAGTATTGAGTATTGAGGATTGAAGATTGAGGACTGAGGATTGAGGATTGAGGATTGGGGATTGAAGATTGCGGATTGGGGACTGAGTGTTGAGGTTTGAGTGATGAGAATTGATGTTTGTGGATAGAGATTTGAAGATTGCAGATTGAGTATTGAGTATTGAAAACTGTGAATTGATGATATTCTATTGAGGATTGAGGATTGACAACTGAATGTTGAGGACTGTGGGCTGAAGATTGAGGACTCAGGATTGAGGATTCGGGATTGAGGTTTGAGGACTGAGGAATGAGGGTTGAGGATTGAGGATTGAGGACTGACGCTTGAGGATTGAGGATTGAGGGTGGAGGATTGAAGAGAGAGGACTGAGTGTTGAGGATTTAGTGTTGAGGGTTGTGCGTTGATTATTGAGGATTGGGGATTGAGGATTGAGGATTGAGGATTGAGGATTGAAGATTGATGATTGAGGATTGAAGATTGATGATTGAGGATTGAGGATTGAGGATTGAGGATTGAAGATTGAGGATTGAAGATTGAGTATTGAGTATTGAGGATTGAAGATTGAGGACTGAGGATTGAGGATTGAGGATTGGGGATTGAAGATTGCGGATTGGGGACTGAGTGTTGAGGTTTGAGTGATGAGAATTGATGTTTGTGGATAGAGATTTGAAGATTGCAGATTGAGTATTGAGTATTGAAAACTGTGAATTGATGATATTCTATTGAGGATTGAGGATTGACAACTGAATGTTGAGGACTGTGGGCTGAAGATTGAGGACTCAGGATTGAGGATTCGGGATTGAGGTTTGAGGACTGAGGAATGAGGGTTGAGGATTGAGGATTGAGGACTGACGCTTGAGGATTGAGGATTGAGGGTGGAGGATTGAAGAGAGAGGACTGAGTGTTGAGGATTTAGTGTTGAGGGTTGTGCGTTGATTATTGAGGATTGGGGATTGAGGTTTGAGGATTGAGGATTGAGGATTGAGGACTGAGGATAGAGGACTGAGCATTGAGCATTGAGGACTGATGATTGAGGACTGAGGATTGAGGATTGAAACAGAGTATTGAGGATTGAAGATTGAGGATTGAGGATTCAGGATGAGGGCTGAGGGTTGAGGATTGAGGTTTGAGGACTGAGGACTGAGGATTGAGGATTGAGAATTGTGGATTGAGGAATGAGGATTGAAGATTGAGGATTGGGTATTGAGGATTGAAGAATGAGGATTGAGAATTGAGGATTGAGGATTGAGGATTGAGGATTGAAGATTGAGTATTGAGGATTGAAGATTGACGATTGAGGATTGAGAATTGAGGATTGAGGATTGAGGAATGAGCATTGAAGATTGAGTATTGAGGATTGAAGGTTGAGGATTGAGGATTGAGGATTGAGAATTGAGGATCGAAGATTGAGGAATGGGTATTGAGGATTAAACATTGAGGATTGTGGATTGAGTATTGATGATTGAGGATTGGGGATTGAAGATTGAATATTGATGATTGAAGTTTGAGGATCGAGGATAGAGGGTTGTAGATTGAGGACGAGGACTGAGGGTTGAGTATTGATGTTTGAGGTCTGAGGATTGAGGATTGAGGATTGGGAATTGAGGACTGAGGATTGAGGATTGAAGATTGAGGATTGGGTGTTGAGGATTGAAGAATGTGGATTGAGGATTGAGGATTGAAGATTGAGGATTGAATATTGACTATTGATGATTGAAGATTGAGGATTGAGGATTGAGGATTGGGGATTGAGGATTGAGGATTGAGGATTCGGGATTGAGTATTGAGGATTCAGGACTGAAGATTGAATATTGATGATTGAAGATTGAGGATTGAGTATTGATGGTTGTGGATTGAGGACAAGGGCTGAGGGTTGAGTATTGCTGTTTGAAGTCTGAGGATTGAAGATTGATGATTGAGGATTGAGGATTGAGGATTGAGGATTGAAGATTGAGGATTGAAGATTGAGTATTGAGGATTGAAGATTGAGGATTGCGGATTGAGGATTGAGGATTGAATATTGAGGATTGAGGATTGACAATTGATTGTTGAGGACTGACGGCTGAAGATTGAGTATTCAGGATTCAGGATTCCGGATTGAGGTTTGAGGACTGAGGATTGAGGGTTGAGGATTGAGGATTGAGGATTGAGGATTGAGGACGACGCTTGAGGATTGAAGATTGAGGATGGAGGATTGAAGAGAGAGGGCAGAGTATTGAGGATTGAGTGTTGAGAGTTGATGTTTAAGGATTGTGATTTGCTTATTGAATATAGAGGATTGAGTGTTGAATCATGGGAATTCAGGATACTCTATTGAGTATTGAGAATTGAGGATTAATGGTTGAGTATTGAGGATTAATGGTTGAGGGTTGTGTGTTGAATATTCAGGACTGAGGATTGAAGATTGAGGATTGAGGATTGAGGATTGAATATTGAGTATTGATGATTGACGATTGAGGATTGAGTATTCATGTATGAGGATTGAGGACGGGGACTGACGGTTGAGGATTTAGGTTTGAGGATTGAGGATTGAGGATTGAACATTGAGGATTGAGGATTGAGGATTGAGTATTGAGGATTGAAGATTGAGGATTGAGGATTGAGGATTGAAGATTGAGGACTGAGTGTTGAGGGTTGCGTGAAGAGAATTGATGTTTGTGGATTGAGATTTGAAGATTGAAGAATGGGGTTTGAGTATTGCAAACTGTGAATTGAGGATATTCTATTGAGGATTGAGGATTGACAATTGATTGTTGAGGACTTATGGCTGAAGCATGAGGATTGAGGATTGAGGATTCGGGGTGGAGGTTTGAGGTCTGAGGATTGATGGTTGAGAATTGAGGATTGAGGATTGAGGATTGACGCTTGAGGATTGAGGATTGATGATGGAGGATTGAAGGGAGAGGACTGAGTGTTGAGTATTGAATGTTGAGAATTGATGTTTGAGGATTGAGATTTGATTATTGAATATTGTGGATTGAGTATTGAACCATGAGAATTCAGGATATTCTATTGAGTATTGAGAATTGAGGATTGATCGTTGAGTGTTGAGGATTGATGGTTGAGGGTTGTGCGTTGAATATTGATGATTGAGGATTGAAGATTGAGGATTGGGGATTGAGGATTGAAGGTTGAGTAGTGATGATTGAAGACTGAGGATTGAGTATTGAGGGTTGAGGTTTGAGGACGAGGACTGACGGTTGAGGATTGAGGTTTGATGATTGAGGATTGAGGATTGAGGACTGAGGATTGAGGATTGAGCATTGAGCATTGAGGATTGAAGATTGAGGACTGAGGATTGAGGATTGAAGATTGAGTATTGAGGATTGAAGATTGAGGATTGAGGATTGAGGATTGAGGATTGAGGTTTCAGGATGAGGGCTGAGGGTTGAGGATTGAGGTTTGAGGACTGAGGACTGAGGATTGAGGATTGAGAATTGAGGATTGAGGATTGAGGATTGAAGATTGAGGATTGGGTATTGAGGATTGAAGAATGAGGATTGAGGATTGAGTTTTGAGGATTGAGGATTGACGACTGAAGATTGAGTATTCAGGATTGGAGATTGACGATTGAGGATTGAGGACCGAGGATTGAGGATCGGGGATTGAAGATTGAGTATTGAGGATTGAAGATTGACGATTGAGGATTGAGAATTGAGGATTGAGGATTGAGGAATGAGCATTGAAGATTGAGTATTGAGGATTGAAGGTTGAGGATTGAGGATTGAGTATTGAGGATTGAGGATTGAATATTGAGGATTGGGGACTGAGTGTTGAGGGTTGAGTGATGAGAATTGATGTTTGTGGATAGAGATTAGAAGATTGCAGATTGAGTATTGAGTATTGAAAACTGTGAATTGATGATATTCTATTGAGGATTGAGAATTGACAAATGATTGTTGAGGACAGAGGTCTGAAGATTGAAGATTCAGGATTGAGGATACAGGTTTGAGGTTCGTGGACTGAGGGTTGTGGATTGAGGTTTGAGGATTGAGGAATGAGGATTGAGGATTGAGGATTGAAGATTGAGGATTGGGTATTGCGGATTGAGTATTGAGGATTGAGGATTGAGGACTGAGGATTGACGATTGAGTATTGAAGATTGAGGATTGATTACTGAGGATTGAGGATTGAGGATTGAGGATTGAGGATTGAAGACTGAGTATTGTGGCTTGAATATTGAGGATTGAGGATTGAGGATTGAGGATTGAGTAATGAGGATGAGGGCTGAGGGTTGAGGGTTGAGGTTTGAGTATTGAATCCTGAGAATTCAGGATTTTCTATTGAGTATTGAGAATTGAGGATTGATAGTTGAGTATCGAGGATTGAGGTTTGAGTATTGAGGATTAAGGATTGAGGATTGAAGATTGAATATTGATGATTGAAGATTGAGGATCGAGGATTGAGTGTTGTGGATTGAGGACGAGGACTGAGGGTTGAGTATTGATGTTTGAGGTCTGAGGATTGAGGATTGAGGATTGAGAATTGAGGATTGAGGATTGAGGATTGAGGATTGAGGATTGAGGACTGAAGATTGAATGTTGATGATTGAAGATTGAGGATTGAGTATTGATGGTTGTGGATTGAGGACGAGGACTGAGGGTTGAGTATTGCTGTTTGAGGTCTGAGGACTGAGGTCTGAGGATTGAGGATTGAGAATTGAGGATTGAGGATAGAGGACTGAAGATTGAGGATTGGGTATTGAGGATTGAAGAATGAGGATTGAGGATTGAGGATTGAGGGTTGAGAATTGAGAATTGATTATGAGGACTGAGGTTTGAAGATTGAGGTTTGAGGAACGAGGATTGCGGATTGAGGATCGAGGATTGAGGTTTGTGGATTGAGAACGAGGACTGAGGTTTGAGTATTGATGTTTGACGTCTGAGGATTGAGGATTGAGGATTGAGAATTGAGCACTGAGGATTGAGGATTGAAGACTGAGGATTCAGGACTGAAGATTGAATATTGATGATTGAAGATTGAGGATTGAGTATTGACGGTTGTGGATTGAGGACAAGGGCTGAGGGTTGAGTATTGCTGTTTGAAGTCTGAGGATTGAAGATTGATGATTGAGGATAGAGGACTGAAGATTGAGGATTGGGTGTTGAGGATTGAAGAATGTGGATTGAGGATTGAGGATTGAGGATTGAGGATTGAAGATTGACTATTGATGATTGAAGATTGAGGATTGAGGATTGAGGATTGGGGATTGAGGATTGAGGATTGATGATTGAGGATTGAGTATTGAGGATTCAGGACTGAAGATTGAATATTGATGATTGAAGATTGAGGATTGAGTATTGACGGTTGTGGATTGAGGACAAGGGCTGAGGGTTGAGTATTGCTGTTTGAAGTCTGAGGATTGAAGATTGATGATTGAGGATTGAAGATTGATGATTGAGGATTGAGGATTGAGGATTGAGGATTGAAGATTGAGGATTGAAGATTGAGTATTGAGTATTGAGGATTGAAGATTGAGGACTGAGGATTGAGGATTGAGGATTGGGGATTGAAGATTGCGGATTGGGGACTGAGTGTTGAGGTTTGAGTGATGAGAATTGATGTTTGTGGATAGAGATTTGAAGATTGCAGATTGAGTATTGAGTATTGAAAACTGTGAATTGATGATATTCTATTGAGGATTGAGGATTGACAACTGAATGTTGAGGACTGTGGGCTGAAGATTGAGGACTCAGGATTGAGGATTCGGGATTGAGGTTTGAGGACTGAGGAATGAGGGTTGAGGATTGAGGATTGAGGACTGACGCTTGAGGATTGAGGATTGAGGGTGGAGGATTGAAGAGAGAGGACTGAGTGTTGAGGATTTAGTGTTGAGGGTTGTGCGTTGATTATTGAGGATTGGGGATTGAGGATTGAGGATTGAGGATTGAGGATTGAGTATTGAGGATTGAGAATTGAGGATTGAGGATGGAGTATTGAAGATTGAGTATTGAGGATTGAAGATTGAGGTTTGAGGTTTGAGGACTGAGGATTGAGGATTGAGTATTGAGGATTGAGGATTGAGGATTGAGGATTGAGGATTGAATATTGAGGATTGGGTATTGCGGATTGAACATTGAGGATTGAGGGTTGAGGATTGAGGATTGAAGATTGACTATTGAGGATTGAAGATTGAGGATTGAGAATTGAGGATTGAGGATTGAGTATTGAGGATTGAAGATTGAGGATTGGGGATTGAGGATCGACGATTGAGGATTGAGTATTGAGGATTGAGAATTGAGGATTGATTATTGAAGATTGAGTATTGAGGATTGAAGATTGAGGATTGAGGATTGAGTATTGAGGATTGAGGGTTGAGTATTGAGGATTGAGGATGAGGGCTGAGGGTTGAGGGTTGAGGTTTGAGGACTGAGGACTGAGGATTGAGGATTGAGGATTGAGGATTGAGGATTGAGAATTGAGGATGAGGACTGTGGGTTGACGATTGAGGTTTGAGGAATGAGGATTGAGGATTGAGGATTGAGGATTGAGGACTGAGAATTGAGGGCTGAGGATTGAAGATTGAGTATTGAGGATTGAAGATTGAGGATAGAGGATTGAGGATTGAAGATTGAGGATTGAATACTGAGTATTGATGATTGAAGATTGAGGATTGAGGATTGAGGATTGAGGATTGAGTATTGAGGATTGAAGATTGAGTATTGAGGATTGAAGGTTGAGGATTGAGGATTGAAGATTGAGGATTGGGTGTTGAGGATTGAACATTGAGGGTTGAGGACTGAGGATTGAGGATTGAGGATTGAGGATTGAGGATTGAAGATTGAGTATTGAGGATTGAAGATTGAGGATTGAGGATTGAGGACTGAGGATTGAGGACCAGGGCTGAGGGTTGAGGATTGTGGTTTGAGGACTGAGGACTGAGGATTGAGGATTGAGAATTGTGGATTGAGGATTGAGGATTGAGGATTGAAGATTGAGTATTGAGGATTGAAGATTGAGGATTGAAGATTGAGGATTGAGGATTGAGTATTGAGGATTGAGGATGAGGGCTGAGGGTTGAGGGTTGAGGTTTGAGGACTGAGGACTGAGGATTGAGGATTGAGGATGGAGGATTGAAGATTGAGTATTGAGGATTGAAGATTGAGGTTTGAGGTTTGAGGACTGAGGATTGAGGATTGAGTATTGAGGATTGAGGATTGAGGATTGAGGATTGAGGATTGAACATTGAGGATTGGGTATTGCGGATTGAACATTGAGGATTGAGGGTTGAGGATTGAGGATTGAAGATTGACTATTGAGGATTGAAGATTGAGGATTGAGAATTGAGGATTGAGGATTGAGTATTGAAGATTGAAGATTGAGGATTGGGGATTGAGGATCGACGATTGAGGATTGAGTATTGAGGATTGAGAATTGAGGATTGATTATTGAAGATTGAGTATTGAGGATTGAAGATTGAGGATTGAGGATTGAGTATTGAGGATTGAGGATTGAGTATTGAGGATTGAGGATGAGGGCTGAGGGTTGAGGGTTGAGGTTTGAGGACTGAGGACTGAGGATTGAGGATTGAGGATTGAGGATTGAGAATTGAGGATGAGGACTGTGGGTTGACGATTGAGGTTTGAGGAATGAGGATTGAGGATTGAGGATTGAGGATTGAGGACTGAGAATTGAGGGCTGAGGATTGAAGATTGAGTATTGAGGATTGAAGATTGAGGATAGAGGATTGAGGATTGAAGATTGAGGATTGAATACTGAGTATTGATGATTGATGGTTGAGAATTGAGGATTGAGGATTGAGGATTGACGCTTGAGGATTGAGGATTGATGATGGAGGATTGAAGGGAGAGGACTGAGTGTTGAGGATTGAATGTTGAGAATTGATGTTTGAGGATTGAGATTTGATTATTGAATATTGTGGATTGAGTATTTGACCATGAGAATTCAGGATATTCTATTGAGTATTGAGAATTGAGGATTGATCGTTGAGTGTTGAGGATTGATGGTTGAGGGTTGTGCGTTGAATATTGATGATTGAGGATTGAAGATTGAGGATTGGGGATTGAGGATTGAAGGTTGAGTAGTGATGATTGAAGACTGAGGATTGAGTATTGAGGGTTGAGGTTTGAGGACGAGGACTGACGGTTGAGGATTGAGGTTTGATGATTGAGGATTGAGGATTGAGGACTGAGGATTGAGGATTGAGCATTGAGCATTGAGGATTGAAGATTGAGGACTGAGGATTGAGGATTGAAGATTGAGTATTGAGGATTGAAGATTGAGGATTGAGGATTGAGGATTGAGGATTGAGGTTTCAGGATGAGGACTGAGGATTGAGGATTGAGGTTTGAGGACTGAGGACTGAGGATTGAGGATTGAGAACTGAGGATTGAGGATTGAGGATTGAAGATTGAGGATTGGGTATTGAGGATTGAAGAATGAGGATTGAGGATTGAGTTTTGAGGATTGAGGATTGAGGACTGAAGATTGAGTATTCAGGATTGGAGATTGACGATTGAGGATTGAGGACCGAGGATTGAGGATTGGGGATTGAAGATTGAGTATTGAGGATTGAAGATTGACGATTGAGGATTGAGAATTGAGGATTGAGGATTGAGGAATGAGCATTGAAGATTGAGTATTGAGGATTGAAGGTTGAGGATTGAGGATTGAGTATTGAGGATTGAGAATTGAATATTGAGGATTGGGGACTGAGTGTTGAGGGTTGAGTGATGAGAATTGACGTTTGTGGATAGAGATTAGAAGATTGCAGATTGAGTATTGAGTATTGAAAACTGTGATTTGATGATATTCTATTGAGGATTGAGAATTGACAAATGATTGTTGAAGACAGAGGTCTGAAGATTGAAGATTCAGGATTGAGGATACAGGTTTGATGTTCGTGGACTGAGGGTTGTGGATTGAGGTTTGAGGATTGAGGATTGAGGATTGAGGATTGAGGATTGAAGATTGAGGATTGGGTATTGCGGATTGAGTATTGAGGATTGAGGATTGAGGACTGAGGATTGACGATTGAGTATTGAAGATTGAGGATTGATTACTGAGGATTGAGGATTGAGGATTGAGGATTGAGGATTGAGGATTGAAGACTGAGTATTGTGGCTTGAATATTGAGGATTGAGGATTGAGGATTGAGGATTGAGTATTGAGGATGAGGGCTGAGGGTTGAGGGTTGAGGTTTGAGTATTGAATCCTGAGAATTCAGGATATTCTATTGAGTATTGAGAATTGAGGATTGATAGTTGAGTATCGAGGATTGAGGTTTGAGTATTGAGGATTAAGGATTGAGGATTGAAGATTGAGGATCGAGGATTGAGTGTTGTGGATTGAGGACGAGGACTGAGGGTTGAGTATTGATGTTTGAGGTCTGAGGATTGAGGATTGAGGATTGAGGATTGAAGATTGACTATTGATGATTGAAGATTGAGGATTGAGGATTGAGGATTGGGGATTGAGGATTGAGGATTGAGGATTGAAGATTGAGTATTGTGGATTGAATATTGAGGATTGAGGATTGAGGATTGAGGATTGCGGATTGAGGATTGAAGATTGAGGATTGAGAATTGAGGATTGAAGGTTGAGGATTGAGGTCTGTGGATTGAGGATTGAGGATTGAGAAATGAGGATTGAGGATTGAGGATTGAAGATTGAGGATTCTGTATTGAGGATTGGGTATTGAGGATTGAAGAATGAGGATTGACGATTGAGGATTGAGGATTCAGGATTGCAGATTGAGTATTGAGGATTGCAGATTGAGGGTTGAGGATTGAGGATTGAGGATTGAGCATTGAGGATTGAGGATTGAGGATTGACGATTGAAGATTGAGTATTGAGGATTGAAGATTGAGGATTGAGGATTGAGGATTGAGGATTGAGATTTGAAGATTGAAGAATGGGGTTTGGGTATTAAAAACTGTGAATTGAGGATATTCTATTGAGGATTGAGGATTGACAATTGATTGTTGAGGACTTATGGCTGAAGATTGAGGATTGAGGATTGAGGATTCGGGGTGGAGGTTTGAGGTCTGAGGATTGATGGTTGAGGATTGAGGATTGAGGATTGAGGGTTGACGCTTGAGGTTTGAGGATTGATGATGGAGGATTGAAGGGAGAGGTCTGAGTGTTGAGGATTGAATGTTGAGAATTGATGTTTGAGGATTGAGATTTGATTATTGAATATTGTGGATTGAGTATTGAACCATGAGAATTCAGGATATTCTATTGAGTATTGAGAATTGAGGATTGATGGTTGAGTGTTGAGGATTGATGGTTGAGGGTTGTGCGTTAAATATCGATGATTGAGGATTGAGGATTGAGGATTGGGGATTGAGGATTGAAGGTTGAGTATTGATGATTGAAGATTGAGGATTGAGTTTTGAGGGTTGAGGTTTGAGGACGAGGACTGACGGTTGAGGATTGAGGTTTGAGGATTGAGGATTGAGGATTGAGGACTGAGGATAGAGGACTGAGCATTGAGCATTGAGGACTGATGATTGAGGACTGAGGATTGAGTATTGAAACAGAGTATTGAGGATTGAAGATTGAGGATTGAGGATTCAGGATGAGGGCTGAGGGTTGAGGATTGAGGTTTGAGGACTGAGGACTGAGGATTGAGGATTGAGAATTGTGGATTGAGGAATGAGGATTGAAGATTGAGGATTGGGTATTGAGGATTGAAGAATGAGGATTGAGAATTGAGGATTGAGGATTGAGGATTGAGGATTGAAGATTGAGTATTGAGGATTGAAGATTGACGATTGAGGATTGAGAATTGAGGATTGAGGATTGAGGAATGAGCATTGAAGATTGAGTATTGAGGATTGAAGGTTGAGGATTGAGGATTGAGGATTGAGAATTGAGGATCGAAGATTGAGGAATGGGTATTGAGGATTAAACATTGAGGATTGTGGATTGAGTATTGATGATTGAGGATTGGGGATTGAAGATTGAATATTGATGATTGAAGTTTGAGGATCGAGGATAGAGGGTTGTAGATTGAGGACGAGGACTGAGGGTTGAGTATTGATGTTTGAGGTCTGGGGATTGAGGATTGAGGATTGGGAATTGAGGACTGAGCATTGAGGATTGAAGATTGAGGATTGGGTGTTGAGGATTGAAGAATGTGGATTGAGGATTGAGGATTGAAGATTGAGGATTGAATATTGACTATTGATGATTGAAGATTGAGGATTGAGGATTGAGGATTGGGGATTGAGGATTGAGGATTGAGGATTCAGGATTGAGTATTGAGGATTCAGGACTGAAGATTGAATATTGATGATTGAAGATTGAGGATTGAGTATTGA
The DNA here is from genome assembly GCF_051401765.1 of Calliopsis andreniformis. NCBI lineage: Eukaryota > Metazoa > Arthropoda > Insecta > Hymenoptera > Andrenidae > Calliopsis > Calliopsis andreniformis. The sequence continues at coordinate 4,325,221 of NW_027480454.1, forward strand.
TGGTTGTGGATTGAGGACAAGGGCTGAGGGTTGAGTATTGCTGTTTGAAGTCTGAGGATTGAAGATTGATGATTGAGGATTGAGGATTGAGGATTGAGGATTGAAGATTGAGGATTGAAGATTGAGTATTGAGGATTGAAGATTGAGGATTGCGGATTGAGGATTGAGGATTGAATATTGAGGATTGAGGATTGACAATTGATTGTTGAGGACTGACGGCTGAAGATTGAGTATTCAGGATTCAGGATTCCGGATTGAGGTTTGAGGACTGAGGATTGAGGGTTGAGGATTGAGGATTGAGGATTGAGGATTGAGGACGACGCTTGAGGATTGAAGATTGAGGATGGAGGATTGAAGAGAGAGGGCAGAGTATTGAGGATTGAGTGTTGAGAGTTGATGTTTAAGGATTGTGATTTGCTTATTGAATATAGAGGATTGAGTATTGAATCATGGGAATTCAGGATACTCTATTGAGTATTGAGAATTGAGGATTAATGGTTGAGTATTGAGGATTAATGGTTGAGGGTTGTGTGTTGAATATTCAGGACTGAGGATTGAAGATTGAGGATTGAGGATTGAGGATTGAATATTGAGTATTGATGATTGACGATTGAGGATTGAGTATTCATGTATGAGGATTGAGGACGGGGACTGACGGTTGAGGATTTAGGTTTGAGGATTGAGGATTGAGGATTGAACATTGAGGATTGAGGATTGAGGATTGAGTATTGAGGATTGAAGATTGAGGATTGAGGATTGAGGATTGAAGATTGAGGACTGAGTGTTGAGGGTTGCGTGAAGAGAATTGATGTTTGTGGATTGAGATTTGAAGATTGAAGAATGGGGTTTGAGTATTGCAAACTGTGAATTGAGGATATTCTATTGAGGATTGAGGATTGACAATTGATTGTTGAGGACTTATGGCTGAAGCATGAGGATTGAGGATTGAGGATTCGGGGTGGAGGTTTGAGGTCTGAGGATTGATGGTTGAGAATTGAGGATTGAGGATTGAGGATTGACGCTTGAGGATTGAGGATTGATGATGGAGGATTGAAGGGAGAGGACTGAGTGTTGAGTATTGAATGTTGAGAATTGATGTTTGAGGATTGAGATTTGATTATTGAATATTGTGGATTGAGTATTGAACCATGAGAATTCAGGATATTCTATTGAGTATTGAGAATTGAGGATTGATCGTTGAGTGTTGAGGATTAATGGTTGAGGGTTGTGCGTTGAATATTGATGATTGAGGATTGAAGATTGAGGATTGGGGATTGAGGATTGAAGGTTGAGTAGTGATGATTGAAGACTGAGGATTGAGTATTGAGGGTTGAGGTTTGAGGACGAGGACTGACGGTTGAGGATTGAGGTTTGATGATTGAGGATTGAGGATTGAGGACTGAGGATTGAGGATTGAGCATTGAGCATTGAGGATTGAAGATTGAGGACTGAGGATTGAGGATTGAAGATTGAGTATTGAGGATTGAAGATTGAGGATTGAGGATTGAGGATTGAGGATTGAGGTTTCAGGATGAGGGCTGAGGGTTGAGGATTGAGGTTTGAGGACTGAGGACTGAGGATTGAGGATTGAGAATTGAGGATTGAGGATTGAGGATTGAAGATTGAGGATTGGGTATTGAGGATTGAAGAATGAGGATTGAGGATTGAGTTTTGAGGATTGAGGATTGACGACTGAAGATTGAGTATTCAGGATTGGAGATTGACGATTGAGGATTGAGGACCGAGGATTGAGGATCGGGGATTGAAGATTGAGTATTGAGGATTGAAGATTGACGATTGAGGATTGAGAATTGAGGATTGAGGATTGAGGAATGAGCATTGAAGATTGAGTATTGAGGATTGAAGGTTGAGGATCGAGGATTGAGTATTGAGGATTGAGGATTGAATATTGAGGATTGGGGACTGAGTGTTGAGGGTTGAGTGATGAGAATTGATGTTTGTGGATAGAGATTAGAAGATTGCAGATTGAGTATTGAGTATTGAAAACTGTGAATTGATGATATTCTATTGAGGATTGAGAATTGACAAGTGATTGTTGAGGACAGAGGTCTGAAGATTGAAGATTCAGGATTGAGGATACAGGTTTGAGGTTCGTGGACTGAGGGTTGTGGATTGAGGTTTGAGGATTGAGGAATGAGGATTGAGGATTGAGGATTGAAGATTGAGGATTGGGTATTGCGGATTGAGTATTGAGGATTGAGGATTGAGGACTGAGGATTGACGATTGAGTATTGAAGATTGAGGATTGATTACTGAGGATTGAGGATTGAGGATTGAGGATTGAGGATTGAAGACTGAGTATTGTGGCTTGAATATTGAGGATTGAGGATTGAGGATTGAGGATTGAGTAATGAGGATGAGGGCTGAGGGTTGAGGGTTGAGGTTTGAGTATTGAATCCTGAGAATTCAGGATTTTCTATTGAGTATTGAGAATTGAGGATTGATAGTTGAGTATCGAGGATTGAGGTTTGAGTATTGAGGATTAAGGATTGAGGATTGAAGATTGAATATTGATGATTGAAGATTGAGGATCGAGGATTGAGTGTTGTGGATTGAGGACGAGGACTGAGGGTTGAGTATTGATGTTTGAGGTCTGAGGATTGAGGATTGAGGATTGAGAATTGAGGATTGAGGATTGAGGATTGAGGATTGAGGATTGAGGACTGAAGATTGAATGTTGATGATTGAAGATTGAGGATTGAGTATTGATGGTTGTGGATTGAGGACGAGGACTGAGGGTTGAGTATTGCTGTTTGAGGTCTGAGGACTGAGGTCTGAGGATTGAGGATTGAGAATTGAGGATTGAGGATAGAGGACTGAAGATTGAGGATTGGGTATTGAGGATTGAAGAATGAGGATTGAGGATTGAGGATTGAGGGTTGAGAATTGAGAATTGATTATGAGGACTGAGGTTTGAAGATTGAGGTTTGAGGAACGAGGATTGCGGATTGAGGATCGAGGATTGAGGTTTGTGGATTGAGAACGAGGACTGAGGTTTGAGTATTGATGTTTGACGTCTGAGGATTGAGGATTGAGGATTGAGAATTGAGCACTGAGGATTGAGGATTGAAGACTGAGGATTCAGGACTGAAGATTGAATATTGATGATTGAAGATTGAGGATTGAGTATTGACGGTTGTGGATTGAGGACAAGGGCTGAGGGTTGAGTATTGCTGTTTGAAGTCTGAGGATTGAAGATTGATGATTGAGGATAGAGGACTGAAGATTGAGGATTGGGTGTTGAGGATTGAAGAATGTGGATTGAGGATTGAGGATTGAGGATTGAGGATTGAAGATTGACTATTGATGATTGAAGATTGAGGATTGAGGATTGAGGATTGGGGATTGAGGATTGAGGATTGATGATTGAGGATTGAGTATTGAGGATTCAGGACTGAAGATTGAATATTGATGATTGAAGATTGAGGATTGAGTATTGACGGTTGTGGATTGAGGACAAGGGCTGAGGGTTGAGTATTGCTGTTTGAAGTCTGAGGATTGAAGATTGATGATTGAGGATTGAAGATTGATGATTGAGGATTGAGGATTGAGGATTGAGGATTGAAGATTGAGGATTGAAGATTGAGTATTGAGTATTGAGGATTGAAGATTGAGGACTGAGGATTGAGGATTGAGGATTGGGGATTGAAGATTGCGGATTGGGGACTGAGTGTTGAGGTTTGAGTGATGAGAATTGATGTTTGTGGATAGAGATTTGAAGATTGCAGATTGAGTATTGAGTATTGAAAACTGTGAATTGATGATATTCTATTGAGGATTGAGGATTGACAACTGAATGTTGAGGACTGTGGGCTGAAGATTGAGGACTCAGGATTGAGGATTCGGGATTGAGGTTTGAGGACTGAGGAATGAGGGTTGAGGATTGAGGATTGAGGACTGACGCTTGAGGATTGAGGATTGAGGGTGGAGGATTGAAGAGAGAGGACTGAGTGTTGAGGATTTAGTGTTGAGGGTTGTGCGTTGATTATTGAGGATTGGGGATTGAGGATTGAGGATTGAGGATTGAGGATTGAGTATTGAGGATTGAGAATTGAGGATTGAGGATGGAGTATTGAAGATTGAGTATTGAGGATTGAAGATTGAGGTTTGAGGTTTGAGGACTGAGGATTGAGGATTGAGTATTGAGGATTGAGGATTGAGGATTGAGGATTGAGGATTGAATATTGAGGATTGGGTATTGCGGATTGAACATTGAGGATTGAGGGTTGAGGATTGAGGATTGAAGATTGACTATTGAGGATTGAAGATTGAGGATTGAGAATTGAGGATTGAGGATTGAGTATTGAGGATTGAAGATTGAGGATTGGGGATTGAGGATCGACGATTGAGGATTGAGTATTGAGGATTGAGAATTGAGGATTGATTATTGAAGATTGAGTATTGAGGATTGAAGATTGAGGATTGAGGATTGAGTATTGAGGATTGAGGGTTGAGTATTGAGGATTGAGGATGAGGGCTGAGGGTTGAGGGTTGAGGTTTGAGGACTGAGGACTGAGGATTGAGGATTGAGGATTGAGGATTGAGGATTGAGAATTGAGGATGAGGACTGTGGGTTGACGATTGAGGTTTGAGGAATGAGGATTGAGGATTGAGGATTGAGGATTGAGGACTGAGAATTGAGGGCTGAGGATTGAAGATTGAGTATTGAGGATTGAAGATTGAGGATAGAGGATTGAGGATTGAAGATTGAGGATTGAATACTGAGTATTGATGATTGAAGATTGAGGATTGAGGATTGAGGATTGAGGATTGAGTATTGAGGATTGAAGATTGAGTATTGAGGATTGAAGGTTGAGGATTGAGGATTGAAGATTGAGGATTGGGTGTTGAGGATTGAACATTGAGGGTTGAGGACTGAGGATTGAGGATTGAGGATTGAGGATTGAGGATTGAAGATTGAGTATTGAGGATTGAAGATTGAGGATTGAGGATTGAGGACTGAGGATTGAGGACCAGGGCTGAGGGTTGAGGATTGTGGTTTGAGGACTGAGGACTGAGGATTGAGGATTGAGAATTGTGGATTGAGGATTGAGGATTGAGGATTGAAGATTGAGTATTGAGGATTGAAGATTGAGGATTGAAGATTGAGGATTGAGGATTGAGTATTGAGGATTGAGGATGAGGGCTGAGGGTTGAGGGTTGAGGTTTGAGGACTGAGGACTGAGGATTGAGGATTGAGGATGGAGGATTGAAGATTGAGTATTGAGGATTGAAGATTGAGGTTTGAGGTTTGAGGACTGAGGATTGAGGATTGAGTATTGAGGATTGAGGATTGAGGATTGAGGATTGAGGATTGAACATTGAGGATTGGGTATTGCGGATTGAACATTGAGGATTGAGGGTTGAGGATTGAGGATTGAAGATTGACTATTGAGGATTGAAGATTGAGGATTGAGAATTGAGGATTGAGGATTGAGTATTGAAGATTGAAGATTGAGGATTGGGGATTGAGGATCGACGATTGAGGATTGAGTATTGAGGATTGAGAATTGAGGATTGATTATTGAAGATTGAGTATTGAGGATTGAAGATTGAGGATTGAGGATTGAGTATTGAGGATTGAGGATTGAGTATTGAGGATTGAGGATGAGGGCTGAGGGTTGAGGGTTGAGGTTTGAGGACTGAGGACTGAGGATTGAGGATTGAGGATTGAGGATTGAGAATTGAGGATGAGGACTGTGGGTTGACGATTGAGGTTTGAGGAATGAGGATTGAGGATTGAGGATTGAGGATTGAGGACTGAGAATTGAGGGCTGAGGATTGAAGATTGAGTATTGAGGATTGAAGGTTGAGGATAGAGGATTGAGGATTGAAGATTGAGGATTGAATACTGAGTATTGATGATTGATGGTTGAGAATTGAGGATTGAGGATTGAGGATTGACGCTTGAGGATTGAGGATTGATGATGGAGGATTGAAGGGAGAGGACTGAGTGTTGAGGATTGAATGTTGAGAATTGATGTTTGAGGATTGAGATTTGATTATTGAATATTGTGGATTGAGTATTTGACCATGAGAATTCAGGATATTCTATTGAGTATTGAGAATTGAGGATTGATCGTTGAGTGTTGAGGATTGATGGTTGAGGGTTGTGCGTTGAATATTGATGATTGAGGATTGAAGATTGAGGATTGGGGATTGAGGATTGAAGGTTGAGTAGTGATGATTGAAGACTGAGGATTGAGTATTGAGGGTTGAGGTTTGAGGACGAGGACTGACGGTTGAGGATTGAGGTTTGATGATTGAGGATTGAGGATTGAGGACTGAGGATTGAGGATTGAGCATTGAGCATTGAGGATTGAAGATTGAGGACTGAGGATTGAGGATTGAAGATTGAGTATTGAGGATTGAAGATTGAGGATTGAGGATTGAGGATTGAGGATTGAGGTTTCAGGATGAGGACTGAGGATTGAGGATTGAGGTTTGAGGACTGAGGACTGAGGATTGAGGATTGAGAACTGAGGATTGAGGATTGAGGATTGAAGATTGAGGATTGGGTATTGAGGATTGAAGAATGAGGATTGAGGATTGAGTTTTGAGGATTGAGGATTGAGGACTGAAGATTGAGCATTCAGGATTGGAGATTGACGATTGAGGATTGAGGACCGAGGATTGAGGATTGGGGATTGAAGATTGAGTATTGAGGATTGAAGATTGACGATTGAGGATTGAGAATTGAGGATTGAGGATTGAGGAATGAGCATTGAAGATTGAGTATTGAGGATTGAAGGTTGAGGATTGAGGATTGAGTATTGAGGATTGAGAATTGAATATTGAGGATTGGGGACTGAGTGTTGAGGGTTGAGTGATGAGAATTGACGTTTGTGGATAGAGATTAGAAGATTGCAGATTGAGTATTGAGTATTGAAAACTGTGATTTGATGATATTCTATTGAGGATTGAGAATTGACAAATGATTGTTGAAGACAGAGGTCTGAAGATTGAAGATTCAGGATTGAGGATACAGGTTTGATGTTCGTGGACTGAGGGTTGTGGATTGAGGTTTGAGGATTGAGGATTGAGGATTGAGGATTGAGGATTGAAGATTGAGGATTGGGTATTGCGGATTGAGTATTGAGGATTGAGGATTGAGGACTGAGGATTGACGATTGAGTATTGAAGATTGAGGATTGATTACTGAGGATTGAGGATTGAGGATTGAGGATTGAGGATTGAGGATTGAAGACTGAGTATTGTGGCTTGAATATTGAGGATTGAGGATTGAGGATTGAGGATTGAGTATTGAGGATGAGGGCTGAGGGTTGAGGGTTGAGGTTTGAGTATTGAATCCTGAGAATTCAGGATATTCTATTGAGTATTGAGAATTGAGGATTGATAGTTGAGTATCGAGGATTGAGGTTTGAGTATTGAGGATTAAGGATTGAGGATTGAAGATTGAGGATCGAGGATTGAGTGTTGTGGATTGAGGACGAGGACTGAGGGTTGAGTATTGATGTTTGAGGTCTGAGGATTGAGGATTGAGGATTGAGAATTGAGGATTGAGGATTGAGGATTGAAGATTGAGGATTGGGTGTTGAGGACTGAAGAATGAGGATTGAGGATTGAGGATTGAGGATTGAGGATTGAAGATTGAGTATTGAGGATTGAAGATTGAGGATTGGGTATTGAGGATTGGGTATTGAGGATTGAAGAATGATGGTCGAGGATTGAGGATTGAGGATTCAGGATTGCAGATTGAGTATTGAGGATTGAAGATTGAGGTTTGAGGATTGAGGATTGAGGATTGAGCATTGAGGATTGAGGATTGAGGATTGAGGATTGAAGATTGAGTATTGAGGATTGAAGATTGAGGGTTGAGTATTGAGGATTGAGGATTGAGGATTGAAGATTGAGGATTGGGGATTGAGGATTGACGATCGAGGATTGAGTATTGAGGATTGAGAATTGAGGATTGAGGATTGAGGGTTGAAGATTGAAGATTGAGGATTGAGGACTGAGGGTTGAGGATTGAGGACGAGGACTGACGGTTGAGGATTGAGGTTTGAGGTATGAGGATTGAGAATTTAGGATTGAGGATTGAGGATGAGGGCTGAGGGTTGAGGATTGAGGTTTGAGGACTGATGGACTGAGGATTGAGTATTGAACATTCAGGATTGAGGATTGAGGATTGAGGATTGAGGATTGAGGATTGAGGACTGAAGATTGAATGTTGATGATTGAAGATTGAGGATTGAGTATTGATGGTTGTGGATTGAGGACGAGGACTGAGGGTTGAGTATTGCTGTTTGAGGTCTGAGGACTGAGGTCTGAGGATTGAGGATTGAGAATTGAGGATTGAGGATAGAGGACTGAAGATTGAGGATTGGGTATTGAGGATTGAAGAATGAGGATTGAGGATTGAGGATTGAGGGTTGAGAATTGAGAATTGAGTATGAGGACTGAGGTTTGAAGATTGAGGTTTGAGGAACGAGGATTGCGGATTGAGGATCGAGGATTGAGGTTTGTGGATTGAGAACGAGGACTGAGGTTTGAGTATTGATGTTTGAGGTCTGAGGATTGAGGATTGAGGATTGAGAATTGAGCACTGAGGATTGAGGATTGAAGACTGAGGATTCAGGACTGAAGATTGAATATTGATGATTGAAGATTGAGGATTGAGTATTGACGGTTGTGGATTGAGGACAAGGGCTGAGGGTTGAGTATTGCTGTTTGAAGTCTGAGGATTGAAGATTGATGATTGAGGATTGAAGATTGATGATTGAGGATAGAGGACTGAAGATTGAGGATTGGGTGTTGAGGATTGAAGAATGTGGATCGAGGATTGAGGATTGAGGATTGAGGATTGAAGATTGACTATTGATGATTGAAGATTGAGGATTGAGGATTGAGGATTGGGGATTGAGGATTGAGGATTGAGGATTGAAGATTGAGTATTGTGGATTGAATATTGAGGATTGAGGATTGAGGATTGAGGATTGAGGATTGAGGATTGAAGATTGAGGATTGAGAATTGAGGATTGAAGGTTGAGGATTGAGGTCTGTGGATTGAGGATTGAGGATTGAGAAATGAGGATTGAGGATTGAGGATTGAAGATTGAGGATTCTGTATTGAGGATTGGGTATTGAGGATTGAAGAATGAGGATTGACGATTGAGGATTGAGGATTCAGGATTGCAGATTGAGTATTGAGGATTGCAGATTGAGGGTTGAGGATTGAGGATTGAGGATTGAGCATTGAGGATTGAGGATTGAGGATTGACGATTGAAGATTGAGTATTGAGGATTGAAGATTGAGGATTGAGGATTGAGGATTGAGGATTGAGATTTGAAGATTGAAGAATGGGGTTTGGGTATTAAAAACTGTGAATTGAGGATATTCTATTGAGGATTGAGGATTGACAATTGATTGTTGAGGACTTATGGCTGAAGATTGAGGATTGAGGATTGAGGATTCGGGGTGGAGGTTTGAGGTCTGAGGATTGATGGTTGAGGATTGAGGATTGAGGATTGAGGGTTGACGCTTGAGGTTTGAGGATTGATGATGGAGGATTGAAGGGAGAGGTCTGAGTGTTGAGGATTGAATGTTGAGAATTGATGTTTGAGGATTGAGATTTGATTATTGAATATTGTGGATTGAGTATTGAACCATGAGAATTCAGGATATTCTATTGAGTATTGAGAATTGAGGATTGATGGTTGAGTGTTGAGGATTGATGGTTGAGGGTTGTGCGTTAAATATCGATGATTGAGGATTGAGGATTGAGGATTGGGGATTGAGGATTGAAGGTTGAGTATTGATGATTGAAGATTGAGGATTGAGTTTTGAGGGTTGAGGTTTGAGGACGAGGACTGACGGTTGAGGATTGAGGTTTGAGGATTGAGGATTGAGGATTGAGGACTGAGGATAGAGGACTGAGCATTGAGCATTGAGGACTGATGATTGAGGACTGAGGATTGAGGATTGAAACAGAGTATTGAGGATTGAAGATTGAGGATTGAGGATTCAGGATGAGGGCTGAGGGTTGAGGATTGAGGTTTGAGGACTGAGGACTGAGGATTGAGGATTGAGAATTGTGGATTGAGGAATGAGGATTGAAGATTGAGGATTGGGTATTGAGGATTGAAGAATGAGGATTGAGAATTGAGGATTGAGGATTGAGGATTGAGGATTGAAGATTGAGTATTGAGGATTGAAGATTGACGATTGAGGATTGAGAATTGAGGATTGAGGATTGAGGAATGAGCATTGAAGATTGAGTATTGAGGATTGAAGGTTGAGGATTGAGGATTGAGGATTGAGAATTGAGGATCGAAGATTGAGGAATGGGTATTGAGGATTAAACATTGAGGATTGTGGATTGAGTATTGATGATTGAGGATTGGGGATTGAAGATTGAATATTGATGATTGAAGTTTGAGGATCGAGGATAGAGGGTTGTAGATTGAGGACGAGGACTGAGGGTTGAGTATTGATGTTTGAGGTCTGAGGATTGAGGATTGAGGATTGGGAATTGAGGACTGAGCATTGAGGATTGAAGATTGAGGATTGGGTGTTGAGGATTGAAGAATGTGGATTGAGAATTGAGGATTGAGGATAGAGCATTGAGGATTGAAGATTGAGTATTGATGATTGAATATTGAGGATTGAGGATTGAGGTTTGAGGATTGAGGGCGAGGACTGACGGTTGAGGATTGAGGTTTGAGGACTGAGGATTGAGGATTGAGGATCGAGAATTGAGGATTGATGATTGAGGATTGAAGATTGGGGATTGGGTATTGAGGATTGAAGAATGAGGATCGAGGATTGAGGATTGAGGATTGAGGATTGAGGATTGAGGATTGAGGATTGAAGATTGAGGATTGGGTATTGAGGATTGAAGAATGGGGATTGAGGATTGATGATTGAGTATTGAGGATTGAGGTTTGAGGATTGAGGACGAGGACTGACGGTAGAGGATTGAGGTTTGAGGATTGAGGATTGAGGCCTGAGGTTCGAGGATGAGGGCTGAGGGTCGGGGATTGAGGTTTGACGACTGAGGACTGAGGATTGAGGATCGAGAATTGAGGATTGATGATTGAGGATTGAAGATTGAGGATTGGGTATTGAGGATTGAAGAATGAGGATTGAGGATTGAGGATTGAGGATTGAGGATTGAGGATTGTGGATTGAGGACCTAGGATTGGAGATTGATTATTGAGGATTGAACATTGGGGATTGAGGATTGAGGATTGAGGATCTAGGATTGGAGATTGATTATTGAGGATTGAGGTTTGAGGTCTGAGGACTGAGGATTGAGGATTGAGAATTGAGGATTGAGGACTGAGGATTGAAGATTGAGGATTGGGGACTGAGTGTTGATGGTTGAGTGATCAGAATTGAAGTTTGTGGATAGAGATTTGAAGAGTGTAGATTGAGTATTGAGTATTGAAAGGTGTGAATTGACGATATTCTATTGAGGATTGAGAATTGACGACTGATTGTTGAGGACTGAGGTCTGGAGATAGAGGATTCAGGATTGTGGATTGAGGTTTGAGGATTGAAGATTGAGTATTGATGATTGAAGATTGAGGATAGAGGATTGAGGGTTGAGTATTGAAGATTGAGTGTTGGTGATTGAGTATTGAGAATTGAGAATTGAGGATGAGGACTGAGGGTTGAGGATTGAGGTTTGAGGAACGAGGATTGAGGACTGAGGATTGAGGACTGAGGATTGACGATCAAGTATTGAAGATTGAGGATTTATGACTGAGGATTGAGTATTGAAGATAGAGGATTGATGATTGAGGATTGAGGATTGAGGGTTGAGGATTGAGGATTAAAGATTGAGTATTGAGGATTGAGGATTGAGGATTGAGGTTGAGGATTGAGGATTGAGGATTGAGGATTGAGGATTGAGGATTGAGGATTGAGGATTGAAGGTTGAGTATTGAGGATTGAAGATTGAGTATTGAGGATTGAGGATTGAGGATTGAGGATTGAGGATTGAGGATTGAGGATTGAGGATTGAGGATTGAGGATTGAGGATTGAGGATTGAGGATTGAGGATTGAGGATTGAGGATTGAGGATTGAGGATTGAGGTTTGAAGATTGAGTTTTGAGGATTGAAGATTGAGGATTGAGGATTGAGGATTGAGGATTGAGGATGAGGATTGAAGATTGAGGATTGGGGATTGAGGTTTGACGATTGAGGATTGAGTATTGAGGATTGAGAATTGAGGATTGAGGATTGAAATTGAGTATTGAGGGTTGAAGATTGAGGATTGAGATTTGATTATTGAATATTGTGGATTGAGTATTGAACCATGAGTATTCGGGATATTCTATTGAGAATTGAGAATTAAGGATTGATGGTTGAGTATTGAGGATTGATGGCTGAGGGTTGTGTCTTGAATATTGAGGATTGAGAATTGAGGATTGAGGATAGAGCATTGAGGATTGAAGATTGAGTATTGATGATTGAATATTGAGGATTGAGGATTGAGGTTTGAGGATTGAGGACGAGGACTGACGGTTGAGGATTGAGGTTTGAGGACTGAGGATTGAGGATTAAAGATCGAGAATTGAGGATTGAGGATTGAGGATTGAAGATTGAGGATTGGGTATTGAGGATTGAAGAATGAGGATTGAGGATTGAGGATTGAGGATTGAGGATTGAGGACTGAGGATTGAGGATTGAAGATTGAGGATTGGGTATTGAGGATTGAAGAATGAGGATTGAGTATTGATGACTGAGGATTGGGGATTGAGGATTGAGGATTGAAGATTGAGTATTGAGGATTGAAGATTGAGTATTGAGGATTGAGGACTGAGGATTGAGGATTGAGGATTGAGGATTGAGGATTGAGGATTGAGGATTGAGGATTGAGGATTGAGGATTGAGGATTGAGGTTTGAAGATTGAGTTTTGAGGATTGAAGATTGAGGATTGAGGATTGAGGATTGAGGATTGAGGTTGAGGATTGAAGATTGAGGATTGGGGATTGAGGTTTGACGATTGAGGATTGAGTATTGAGGATTGAGGATTGAGGATTGAAGGTTCAGTATTGAGGATTGAAGATTGAGAAGTGAGGATTGAGGATTGAACATTGAGGACTGAGTGTTGAGGGTTGAGTGATGAGAATTGACGTTTGTGGATAGAGATTTGAAGATTGCAGGTTGAGTATTGGGTATTGAAACCTGTGAATTGAGGATATTATATTGAGGATTGAGGATTGACAACTGACTGTTGAGGACTGAGGGCTGTAGACTGATGATTCAGGTTTGAGGATTCAGGATTGAGGTTTGAGGACTGAGGATTGAGGATTGAGGATTGAGGATTGAAGATTGAGTATTGACGATTGAAGGTTTAGGATTGAGGTCTGCGGATTGAGGATTGAGGATTGAGAATTGAGGATGAGGATTGAGGATTGAAGATGGAGGATTGGGTACTGGGGATTGGGTATTGAGGATTGAAGAATGAGGATTGAGGATTGAGGATTGAGGATTGAGGATTGCAGATTGAGTATTGAGGATAGCAGATTGAGGGTTGAGGATTGAGGATTGAGGATTGAGTATTGAGGATTGAGGATTGAATATTGAGGATTGGGGACTGAGTGTTGAGGGTTGAGTGATGAGAATTGATGTTTGTGGATAGAGATTAGAAGATTGCAGATTGAGTATTGAGTATTGAAAACTGTGAATTGATGATATTCTATTGAGGATTGAGAATTGACAAATGATTGTTGAGGACAGAGGTCTGAAGATTGAAGATTCAGGATTGAGGATACAGGTTTGAGGTTCGTGGACTGAGGGTTGTGGATTGAGGTTTGAGGATTGAGGAATGAGGATTGAGGATTGAGGATTGAAGATTGAGGATTGGGTATTGCGGATTGAGTATTGAGGATTGAGGATTGAGGACTGAGGATTGACGATTGAGTATTGAAGATTGAGGATTGATTACTGAGGATTGAGGATTGAGGATTGAGGATTGAGGATTGAAGACTGAGTATTGTGGCTTGAATATTGAGGATTGAGGATTGAGGATTGAGGATTGAGTAATGAGGATGAGGGCTGAGGGTTGAGGGTTGAGGTTTGAGTATTGAATCCTGAGAATTCAGGATTTTCTATTGAGTATTGAGAATTGAGGATTGATAGTTGAGTATCGAGGATTGAGGTTTGAGTATTGAGGATTAAGGATTGAGGATTGAAGATTGAATATTGATGATTGAAGATTGAGGATCGAGGATTGAGTGTTGTGGATTGAGGACGAGGACTGAGGGTTGAGTATTGATGTTTGAGGTCTGAGGATTGAGGATTGAGGATTGAGAATTGAGGATTGAGGATTGAGGATTGAGGATTGAGGATTGAGGACTGAAGATTGAATGTTGATGATTGAAGATTGAGGATTGAGTATTGATGGTTGTGGATTGAGGACGAGGACTGAGGGTTGAGTATTGCTGTTTGAGGTCTGAGGACTGAGGTCTGAGGATTGAGGATTGAGAATTGAGGATTGAGGATAGAGGACTGAAGATTGAGGATTGGGTATTGAGGATTGAAGAATGAGGATTGAGGATTGAGGATTGAGGGTTGAGAATTGAGAATTGATTATGAGGACTGAGGTTTGAAGATTGAGGTTTGAGGAACGAGGATTGCGGATTGAGGATCGAGGATTGAGGTTTGTGGATTGAGAACGAGGACTGAGGTTTGAGTATTGATGTTTGACGTCTGAGGATTGAGGATTGAGGATTGAGAATTGAGCACTGAGGATTGAGGATTGAAGACTGAGGATTCAGGACTGAAGATTGAATATTGATGATTGAAGATTGAGGATTGAGTATTGACGGTTGTGGATTGAGGACAAGGGCTGAGGGTTGAGTATTGCTGTTTGAAGTCTGAGGATTGAAGATTGATGATTGAGGATAGAGGACTGAAGATTGAGGATTGGGTGTTGAGGATTGAAGAATGTGGATTGAGGATTGAGGATTGAGGATTGAGGATTGAAGATTGACTATTGATGATTGAAGATTGAGGATTGAGGATTGAGGATTGGGGATTGAGGATTGAGGATTGATGATTGAGGATTGAGTATTGAGGATTCAGGACTGAAGATTGAATATTGATGATTGAAGATTGAGGATTGAGTATTGACGGTTGTGGATTGAGGACAAGGGCTGAGGGTTGAGTATTGCTGTTTGAAGTCTGAGGATTGAAGATTGATGATTGAGGATTGAAGATTCATGATTGAGGATTGAGGATTGAGGATTGAGGATTGAAGATTGAGGATTGAAGATTGAGTATTGAGTATTGAGGATTGAAGATTGAGGACTGAGGATTGAGGATTGAGGATTGGGGATTGAAGATTGCGGATTGGGGACTGAGTGTTGAGGTTTGAGTGATGAGAATTGATGTTTGTGGATAGAGATTTGAAGATTGCAGATTGAGTATTGAGTATTGAAAACTGTGAATTGATGATATTCTATTGAGGATTGAGGATTGACAACTGAATGTTGAGGACTGTGGGCTGAAGATTGAGGACTCAGGATTGAGGATTCGGGATTGAGGTTTGAGGACTGAGGAATGAGGGTTGAGGATTGAGGATTGAGGACTGACGCTTGAGGATTGAGGATTGAGGGTGGAGGATTGAAGAGAGAGGACTGAGTGTTGAGGATTTAGTGTTGAGGGTTGTGCGTTGATTATTGAGGATTGGGGATTGAGGATTGAGGATTGAGGATTGAGGATTGAGTATTGAGGATTGAGAATTGAGGATTGAGGATGGAGTATTGAAGATTGAGTATTGAGGATTGAAGATTGAGGTTTGAGGTTTGAGGACTGAGGATTGAGGATTGAGTATTGAGGATTGAGGATTGAGGATTGAGGATTGAGGATTGAATATTGAGGATTGGGTATTGCGGATTGAACATTGAGGATTGAGGGTTGAGGATTGAGGATTGAAGATTGACTATTGAGGATTGAAGATTGAGGATTGGGAATTGAGGATTGAGGATTGAGTATTGAGGATTGAAGATTGAGGATTGGGGATTGAGGATCGACGATTGAGGATTGAGTATTGAGGATTGAGAATTGAGGATTGATTATTGAAGATTGAGTATTGAGGATTGAAGATTGAGGATTGAGGATTGAGTATTGAGGATTGAGGGTTGAGTATTGAGGATTGAGGATGAGGGCTGAGGGTTGAGGGTTGAGGTTTGAGGACTGAGGACTGAGGATTGAGGATTGAGGATTGAGGATTGAGGATTGAGAATTGAGGATGAGGACTGTGGGTTGACGATTGAGGTTTGAGGAATGAGGATTGAGGATTGAGGATTGAGGATTGAGGACTGAGAATTGAGGGCTGAGGATTGAAGATTGAGTATTGAGGATTGAAGATTGAGGATAGAGGATTGAGGATTGAAGATTGAGGATTGAATACTGAGTATTGATGATTGAAGATTGAGGATTGAGGATTGAGGATTGAGGATTGAGTATTGAGGATTGAAGATTGAGTATTGAGGATTGAAGGTTGAGGATTGAGGATTGAAGATTGAGGATTGGGTGTTGAGGATTGAACATTGAGGGTTGAGGACTGAGGATTGAGGATTGAGGATTGAGGATTGAGGATTGAAGATTGAGTATTGAGGATTGAAGATTGAGGATTGAGGATTGAGGACTGAGGATTGAGGACCAGGGCTGAGGGTTGAGGATTGTGGTTTGAGGACTGAGGACTGAGGGTTGAGGATTGAGAATTGTGGATTGAGGATTGAGGATTGAGGATTGAAGATTGAGTATTGAGGATTGAAGATTGAGGATTGAAGATTGAGGATTGAGGATTGAGTATTGAGGATTGAGGATGAGGGCTGAGGGTTGAGGGTTGAGGTTTGAGGACTGAGGACTGAGGATTGAGGATTGAGGATGGAGGATTGAAGATTGAGTATTGAGGATTGAAGATTGAGGTTTGAGGTTTGAGGACTGAGGATTGAGGATTGAGTATTGAGGATTGAGGATTGAGGATTGAGGATTGAGGATTGAACATTGAGGATTGGGTATTGCGGATTGAACATTGAGGATTGAGGGTTGAGGATTGAGGATTGAAGATTGACTATTGAGGATTGAAGATTGAGGATTGAGAATTGAGGATTGAGGATTGAGTATTGAAGATTGAAGATTGAGGATTGGGGATTGAGGATCGACGATTGAGGATTGAGTATTGAGGATTGAGAATTGAGGATTGATTATTGAAGATTGAGTATTGAGGATTGAAGATTGAGGATTGAGGATTGAGTATTGAGGATTGAGGATTGAGTATTGAGGATTGAGGATGAGGGCTGAGGGTTGAGGGTTGAGGTTTGAGGACTGAGGACTGAGGATTGAGGATTGAGGATTGAGGATTGAGAATTGAGGATGAGGACTGTGGGTTGACGATTGAGGTTTGAGGAATGAGGATTGAGGATTGAGGATTGAGGATTGAGGACTGAGAATTGAGGGCTGAGGATTGAAGATTGAGTATTGAGGATTGAAGGTTGAGGATAGAGGATTGAGGATTGAAGATTGAGGATTGAATACTGAGTATTGATGATTGATGGTTGAGAATTGAGGATTGAGGATTGAGGATTGACGCTTGAGGATTGAGGATTGATGATGGAGGATTGAAGGGAGAGGACTGAGTGTTGAGGATTGAATGTTGAGAATTGATGTTTGAGGATTGAGATTTGATTATTGAATATTGTGGATTGAGTATTTGACCATGAGAATTCAGGATATTCTATTGAGTATTGAGAATTGAGGATTGATCGTTGAGTGTTGAGGATTGATGGTTGAGGGTTGTGCGTTGAATATTGATGATTGAGGATTGAAGATTGAGGATTGGGGATTGAGGATTGAAGGTTGAGTAGTGATGATTGAAGACTGAGGATTGAGTATTGAGGGTTGAGGTTTGAGGACGAGGACTGACGGTTGAGGATTGAGGTTTGATGATTGAGGATTGAGGATTGAGGACTGAGGATTGAGGATTGAGCATTGAGCATTGAGGATTGAAGATTGAGGACTGAGGATTGAGGATTGAAGATTGAGTATTGAGGATTGAAGATTGAGGATTGAGGATTGAGGATTGAGGATTGAGGTTTCAGGATGAGGACTGAGGATTGAGGATTGAGGTTTGAGGACTGAGGACTGAGGATTGAGGATTGAGAACTGAGGATTGAGGATTGAGGATTGAAGATTGAGGATTGGGTATTGAGGATTGAAGAATGAGGATTGAGGATTGAGTTTTGAGGATTGAGGATTGAGGACTGAAGATTGAGCATTCAGGATTGGAGATTGACGATTGAGGATTGAGGACCGAGGATTGAGGATTGGGGATTGAAGATTGAGTATTGAGGATTGAAGATTGACGATTGAGGATTGAGAATTGAGGATTGAGGATTGAGGAATGAGCATTGAAGATTGAGTATTGAGGATTGAAGGTTGAGGATTGAGGATTGAGTATTGAGGATTGAGAATTGAATATTGAGGATTGGGGACTGAGTGTTGAGGGTTGAGTGATGAGAATTGACGTTTGTGGATAGAGATTAGAAGATTGCAGATTGAGTATTGAGTATTGAAAACTGTGATTTGATGATATTCTATTGAGGATTGAGAATTGACAAATGATTGTTGAAGACAGAGGTCTGAAGATTGAAGATTCAGGATTGAGGATACAGGTTTGATGTTCGTGGACTGAGGGTTGTGGATTGAGGTTTGAGGATTGAGGATTGAGGATTGAGGATTGAGGATTGAAGATTGAGGATTGGGTATTGCGGATTGAGTATTGAGGATTGAGGATTGAGGACTGAGGATTGACGATTGAGTATTGAAGATTGAGGATTGATTACTGAGGATTGAGGATTGAGGATTGAGGATTGAGGATTGAGGATTGAAGACTGAGTATTGTGGCTTGAATATTGAGGATTGAGGATTGAGGATTGAGGATTGAGTATTGAGGATGAGGGCTGAGGGTTGAGGGTTGAGGTTTGAGTATTGAATCCTGAGAATTCAGGATATTCTATTGAGTATTGAGAATTGAGGATTGATAGTTGAGTATCGAGGATTGAGGTTTGAGTATTGAGGATTAAGGATTGAGGATTGAAGATTGAGGATCGAGGATTGAGTGTTGTGGATTGAGGACGAGGACTGAGGGTTGAGTATTGATGTTTGAGGTCTGAGGATTGAGGATTGAGGATTGAGAATTGAGGATTGAGGATTGAGGATTGAAGATTGAGGATTGGGTGTTGAGGACTGAAGAATGAGGATTGAGGATTGAGGATTGAGGATTGAGGATTGAAGATTGAGTATTGAGGATTGAAGATTGAGGATTGGGTATTGAGGATTGGGTATTGAGGATTGAAGAATGATGGTCGAGGATTGAGGATTGAGGATTCAGGATTGCAGATTGAGTATTGAGGATTGAAGATTGAGGTTTGAGGATTGAGGATTGAGGATTGAGCATTGAGGATTGAGGATTGAGGATTGAGGATTGAAGATTGAGTATTGAGGATTGAAGATTGAGGGTTGAGTATTGAGGATTGAGGTTTGAGGATTGAAGATTGAGGATTGGGGATTGAGGATTGACGATCGAGGATTGAGTATTGAGGATTGAGAATTGAGGATTGAGGATTGAGGGTTGAAGATTGAAGATTGAGGATTGAGGACTGAGGGTTGAGGATTGAGGACGAGGACTGACGGTTGAGGATTGAGGTTTGAGGTATGAGGATTGAGAATTTAGGATTGAGGATTGAGGATGAGGGCTGAGGGTTGAGGATTGAGGTTTGAGGACTGATGGACTGAGGATTGAGTATTGAACATTCAGGATTGAGGATTGAGGATTGAGGATTGAGGATTGAGGATTGAGGACTGAAGATTGAATGTTGATGATTGAAGATTGAGGATTGAGTATTGATGGTTGTGGATTGAGGACGAGGACTGAGGGTTGAGTATTGCTGTTTGAGGTCTGAGGACTGAGGTCTGAGGATTGAGGATTGAGAATTGAGGATTGAGGATAGAGGACTGAAGATTGAGGATTGGGTATTGAGGATTGAAGAATGAGGATTGAGGATTGAGGATTGAGGGTTGAGAATTGAGAATTGAGTATGAGGACTGAGGTTTGAAGATTGAGGTTTGAGGAACGAGGATTGCGGATTGAGGATCGAGGATTGAGGTTTGTGGATTGAGAACGAGGACTGAGGTTTGAGTATTGATGTTTGAGGTCTGAGGATTGAGGATTGAGGATTGAGAATTGAGCACTGAGGATTGAGGATTGAAGACTGAGGATTCAGGACTGAAGATTGAATATTGATGATTGAAGATTGAGGATTGAGTATTGACGGTTGTGGATTGAGGACAAGGGCTGAGGGTTGAGTATTGCTGTTTGAAGTCTGAGGATTGAAGATTGATGATTGAGGATTGAAGATTGATGATTGAGGATAGAGGACTGAAGATTGAGGATTGGGTGTTGAGGATTGAAGAATGTGGATCGAGGATTGAGGATTGAGGATTGAGGATTGAAGATTGACTATTGATGATTGAAGATTGAGGATTGAGGATTGAGGATTGGGGATTGAGGATTGAGGATTGAGGATTGAAGATTGAGTATTGTGGATTGAATATTGAGGATTGAGGATTGAGGATTGAGGATTGAGGATTGAGGATTGAAGATTGAGGATTGAGAATTGAGGATTGAAGGTTGAGGATTGAGGTCTGTGGATTGAGGATTGAGGATTGAGAAATGAGGATTGAGGATTGAGGATTGAAGATTGAGGATTCTGTATTGAGGATTGGGTATTGAGGATTGAAGAATGAGGATTGACGATTGAGGATTGAGGATTCAGGATTGCAGATTGAGTATTGAGGATTGCAGATTGAGGGTTGAGGATTGAGGATTGAGGATTGAGCATTGAGGATTGAGGATTGAGGATTGACGATTGAAGATTGAGTATTGAGGATTGAAGATTGAGGATTGAGGATTGAGGATTGAGGATTGAGATTTGAAGATTGAAGAATGGGGTTTGGGTATTAAAAACTGTGAATTGAGGATATTCTATTGAGGATTGAGGATTGACAATTGATTGTTGAGGACTTATGGCTGAAGATTGAGGATTGAGGATTGAGGATTCGGGGTGGAGGTTTGAGGTCTGAGGATTGATGGTTGAGGATTGAGGATTGAGGATTGAGGGTTGACGCTTGAGGTTTGAGGATTGATGATGGAGGATTGAAGGGAGAGGTCTGAGTGTTGAGGATTGAATGTTGAGAATTGATGTTTGAGGATTGAGATTTGATTATTGAATATTGTGGATTGAGTATTGAACCATGAGAATTCAGGATATTCTATTGAGTATTGAGAATTGAGGATTGATGGTTGAGTGTTGAGGATTGATGGTTGAGGGTTGTGCGTTAAATATCGATGATTGAGGATTGAGGATTGAGGATTGGGGATTGAGGATTGAAGGTTGAGTATTGATGATTGAAGATTGAGGATTGAGTTTTGAGGGTTGAGGTTTGAGGACGAGGACTGACGGTTGAGGATTGAGGTTTGAGGATTGAGGATTGAGGATTGAGGACTGAGGATAGAGGACTGAGCATTGAGCATTGAGGACTGATGATTGAGGACTGAGGATTGAGGATTGAAACAGAGTATTGAGGATTGAAGATTGAGGATTGAGGATTCAGGATGAGGGCTGAGGGTTGAGGATTGAGGTTTGAGGACTGAGGACTGAGGATTGAGGATTGAGAATTGTGGATTGAGGAATGAGGATTGAAGATTGAGGATTGGGTATTGAGGATTGAAGAATGAGGATTGAGAATTGAGGATTGAGGATTGAGGATTGAGGATTGAAGATTGAGTATTGAGGATTGAAGATTGACGATTGAGGATTGAGAATTGAGGATTGAGGATTGAGGAATGAGCATTGAAGATTGAGTATTGAGGATTGAAGGTTGAGGATTGAGGATTGAGGATTGAGAATTGAGGATCGAAGATTGAGGAATGGGTATTGAGGATTAAACATTGAGGATTGTGGATTGAGTATTGATGATTGAGGATTGGGGATTGAAGATTGAATATTGATGATTGAAGTTTGAGGATCGAGGATAGAGGGTTGTAGATTGAGGACGAGGACTGAGGGTTGAGTATTGATGTTTGAGGTCTGAGGATTGAGGATTGAGGATTGGGAATTGAGGACTGAGCATTGAGGATTGAAGATTGAGGATTGGGTGTTGAGGATTGAAGAATGTGGATTGAGAATTGAGGATTGAGGATAGAGCATTGAGGATTGAAGATTGAGTATTGATGATTGAATATTGAGGATTGAGGATTGAGGTTTGAGGATTGAGGGCGAGGACTGACGGTTGAGGATTGAGGTTTGAGGACTGAGGATTGAGGATTGAGGATCGAGAATTGAGGATTGATGATTGAGGATTGAAGATTGGGGATTGGGTATTGAGGATTGAAGAATGAGGATCGAGGATTGAGGATTGAGGATTGAGGATTGAGGATTGAGGATTGAGGATTGAAGATTGAGGATTGGGTATTGAGGATTGAAGAATGGGGATTGAGGATTGATGATTGAGTATTGAGGATTGAGGTTTGAGGATTGAGGACGAGGACTGACGGTAGAGGATTGAGGTTTGAGGATTGAGGATTGAGGCCTGAGGTTCGAGGATGAGGGCTGAGGGTCGGGGATTGAGGTTTGACGACTGAGGACTGAGGATTGAGGATCGAGAATTGAGGATTGATGATTGAGGATTGAAGATTGAGGATTGGGTATTGAGGATTGAAGAATGAGGATTGAGGATTGAGGATTGAGGATTGAGGATTGAGGATTGTGGATTGAGGACCTAGGATTGGAGATTGATTATTGAGGATTGAACATTGGGGATTGAGGATTGAGGATTGAGGATCTAGGATTGGAGATTGATTATTGAGGATTGAGGTTTGAGGTCTGAGGACTGAGGATTGAGGATTGAGAATTGAGGATTGAGGACTGAGGATTGAAGATTGAGGATTGGGGACTGAGTGTTGATGGTTGAGTGATCAGAATTGAAGTTTGTGGATAGAGATTTGAAGAGTGTAGATTGAGTATTGAGTATTGAAAGGTGTGAATTGACGATATTCTATTGAGGATTGAGAATTGACGACTGATTGTTGAGGACTGAGGTCTGGAGATAGAGGATTCAGGATTGTGGATTGAGGTTTGAGGATTGAAGATTGAGTATTGATGATTGAAGATTGAGGATAGAGGATTGAGGGTTGAGTATTGAAGATTGAGTGTTGGTGATTGAGTATTGAGAATTGAGAATTGAGGATGAGGACTGAGGGTTGAGGATTGAGGTTTGAGGAACGAGGATTGAGGACTGAGGATTGAGGACTGAGGATTGACGATCAAGTATTGAAGATTGAGGATTTATGACTGAGGATTGAGTATTGAAGATAGAGGATTGATGATTGAGGATTGAGGATTGAGGGTTGAGGATTGAGGATTAAAGATTGAGTATTGAGGATTGAGGATTGAGGATTGAGGTTGAGGATTGAGGATTGAGGATTGAGGATTGAGGATTGAGGATTGAGGATTGAGGATTGAAGGTTGAGTATTGAGGATTGAAGATTGAGTATTGAGGATTGAGGATTGAGGATTGAGGATTGAGGATTGAGGATTGAGGATTGAGGATTGAGGATTGAGGATTGAGGATTGAGGATTGAGGATTGAGGATTGAGGATTGAGGATTGAGGATTGAGGATTGAGGTTTGAAGATTGAGTTTTGAGGATTGAAGATTGAGGATTGAGGATTGAGGATTGAGGATTGAGGATGAGGATTGAAGATTGAGGATTGGGGATTGAGGTTTGACGATTGAGGATTGAGTATTGAGGATTGAGAATTGAGGATTGAGGATTGAAATTGAGTATTGAGGGTTGAAGATTGAGGATTGAGATTTGATTATTGAATATTGTGGATTGAGTATTGAATCATGAGTATTCGGGATATTCTATTGAGAATTGAGAATTAAGGATTGATGGTTGAGTATTGAGGATTGATGGCTGAGGGTTGTGTCTTGAATATTGAGGATTGAGAATTGAGGATTGAGGATAGAGCATTGAGGATTGAAGATTGAGTATTGATGATTGAATATTGAGGATTGAGGATTGAGGTTTGAGGATTGAGGACGAGGACTGACGGTTGAGGATTGAGGTTTGAGGACTGAGGATTGAGGATTAAAGATCGAGAATTGAGGATTGAGGATTGAGGATTGAAGATTGAGGATTGGGTATTGAGGATTGAAGAATGAGGATTGAGGATTGAGGATTGAGGATTGAGGATTGAGGACTGAGGATTGAGGATTGAAGATTGAGGATTGGGTATTGAGGATTGAAGAATGAGGATTGAGTATTGATGACTGAGGATTGGGGATTGAGGATTGAGGATTGAAGATTGAGTATTGAGGATTGAAGATTGAGTATTGAGGATTGAGGACTGAGGATTGAGGATTGAGGATTGAGGATTGAGGATTGAGGATTGAGGATTGAGGATTGAGGATTGAGGATTGAGGATTGAGGTTTGAAGATTGAGTTTTGAGGATTGAAGATTGAGGATTGAGGATTGAGGATTGAGGATTGAGGTTGAGGATTGAAGATTGAGGATTGGGGATTGAGGTTTGACGATTGAGGATTGAGTATTGAGGATTGAGGATTGAGGATTGAAGGTTCAGTATTGAGGATTGAAGATTGAGAAGTGAGGATTGAGGATTGAACATTGAGGACTGAGTGTTGAGGGTTGAGTGATGAGAATTGACGTTTGTGGATAGAGATTTGAAGATTGCAGGTTGAGTATTGGGTATTGAAACCTGTGAATTGAGGATATTATATTGAGGATTGAGGATTGACAACTGACTGTTGAGGACTGAGGGCTGTAGACTGATGATTCAGGTTTGAGGATTCAGGATTGAGGTTTGAGGACTGAGGATTGAGGATTGAGGATTGAGGATTGAAGATTGAGTATTGACGATTGAAGGTTTAGGATTGAGGTCTGCGGATTGAGGATTGAGGATTGAGAATTGAGGATGAGGATTGAGGATTGAAGATGGAGGATTGGGTACTGGGGATTGGGTATTGAGGATTGAAGAATGAGGATTGAGGATTGAGGATTGAGGATTGAGGATTGCAGATTGAGTATTGAGGATAGCAGATTGAGGGTTGAGGATTGAGGATTGAGGATTGAGCATTGAGGATTGAGGATTGAGGATTGCAGATTGAGTATTGAGGATTGCAGATTGAGGGTTGAGGATTGAGGATTGGGTATTGAGGATTGGGTATTGAGGATTGACGAATGAGGATTGAGGATTGAGGATTGAGGATTGAGGATTGCAGATTGTGTATTGAGGATTGCAGATTGAGGGTTGGGGATTGAGGATTGAGGATTGAGCATTGAGGATTGAGGATTGAGGATTGAGGATTGAAGATTGAGTATTGAGGATTGAAGATTGAGGATTGAGGATTGAGGATTGAGGATTGAGGATTGAAGATTGAGGATTCAGTATTGAGGATTCAGGATTGAGGTTTGAGGACAGAGGATTGAGGATTGAAGATTGTGGATTGAGGATTGAGTGTTGAGTATTGAGGACGAGGACTGACGGTTGAGGATGAGGTTTGAGGATTGAGGATTGAGGATTGAGGAATGAGGATTGAGGATTGAGGATTCAGCATTGAGGATTGAAGATTGAGGACTGGGGATTGAGGATTGAAGCTGAGGATTAAGGATTGAGGATTGGGGATTGAGGATCTAGGTTCGGAGATTGATTATTGAGGATTGAATATTGAGGATTGAGGATTGAGGATTGAGAATTGAGAATTGAGTATGAGGACAGAGGGTTGAGGATTGAGGATTGAGGATTGAGGATTGAGGATTGAAGATTGAGTATTGTGGATTGAATATTGAGGATTGAGGATTGAGGATTGAGGATTGAGGAAGAGGGCTGATGGTTGAGGGTTGAGGTTTGAGTATTGAATCCTGAGAATTCAGGATATTCTATTGCGTATTGAGAATTGTAGATTGATAGTTGTGTATTGAGTATTGAGGTTTGAGTATTGAGGATTGAGGTTTGAGTATTGAGGATTGACGATTGAGGATTGAGTATTGAGGAGTGAGGATTGAGGATTGAGGATTGAAGATAGAGGATTGAGGATTGAAGGTTGAGGATTGAAGACTGAGGATTGGGTTTTGAGGATTGAAGAATGAGGATTGTGGATTGAGGATTGAGGATTGAGGATTGAAGATTGAGTATTGAGGATTGAAGGTTGATTATTGAGATCTGCGGATTGAGGATTGAGGATTGAGAATTGAGGATTGAGGATTGAGGATTGAAGATTGAGGATTGGGTACCGAGGATTGGGTATTGAGGATTGAAGAATGAGGATTGTGGATTGAGGATTGAGGATTGAGGATTGCAGATTGCGTACTGAGGATTGCAGATTGAGGGTTGAGGATTGAGGATTGAGGATTGAGCATTGAGGATTGAGTGTTGAGGATTGATGATTGACGATCGAGGATTGAGTATTGAGGATTGAGGATTGAGGATTGAGGATTGAAGATTGAGTATTGAGGATTGAAGGTTGAAGATTGTGGATTGAGGATTGAGGATTGAGGATTGAATATTGAGGATTGGGGACTGAGTGTTGAGGGTTGAGTGATGAGAATTGATGTTCGTGGATAGAGATTTGAAGATTGCAGATTGAGTATTGAGTATTGAAAACTGTGAATTGATGACATTCTCTTGAGGATTGAGGTTTGACAACTGATTGTTGAGGACTGAGGGCTGAAGATTGAGGATTCAGTATTGAGGATTCAGGATTGAGGTTTGAGGTCAGAGGATTGAGGATTGAGAATTGAGGATTGAGGATTGAGGATTGAGGATTGAAGATTGAGGATTGGGTGTTGAGGATTGAACATTGAGGGTTGAGGATTGAGGATTGAGGATTGAGGATTGAGGAGTGAGGATTGAAGATTGAGCATTGAGGATTGAAGATTGAGGATTGAGGATTGAGGATTGAGGATTGAGGACCAGGGCTGAGGGTTGAGGGTTGTGGTTTGAGTACTGAGGACTGAGGATTGAGGATTGAGAATTGAGGGTTGGGGATTGAGGATTGAGGATTGAGGATTGGGTATTGAGGACTGAAGGATGAGGACTGAGGATTGAGGATTGAGGATTGAGGATTGAAGATTGAGCATTGAGGATTGATGATTGACGATCGAGGATTGAGTATTGAGGATTGAGGATTGAGGATTGAGGATTGAAGATTGAGTATTGAGGATTGAAGGTTGAGGATTATGGATTGAGGATTGAGGATTGAGGATTGAATATTGAGGATTGGGGACTGAGTGTTGAGGGTTGAGTGATGAGAATTGATGTTTGTGGCTAGAGATTTGAAGATTGCAGATTGAGTATTGAGTATTGGAAACTGTGAATTGATGACATTCTATTGAGGATTGAGGTTTGACAACTGATTGTTGAGGACTGAGGGCTGAAGGTTGAGGATTCAGTATTGAGGATTCAGGATTGTGGTTTGAGGACAGAGGATTGAGGATTGAAGATTGTGGATTGAGGATTGAGTGTTGAGTATTGAGGACGAGGACTGACGGTTGAGGATTGAGGTTTGAGGATTGAGGACTGAGGATTGAGGACTGAGGATTGAGGATTGAGGATTCAGCATTGAGGATTGAAGATTGAGGACTGGGGATTGAGGATTGAAGGCTGAGGATTAGGGATTGAGGATTGGGGATTGAGGATCTAGGTTTGGAGATTGATTATTGAGGATTGAAGATTGAGGATTGAGGATTGAGGATTGAGAATTGAGAATTGAGTATGAGGACAGAGGGTTGAGGATTGAGGATTGAGGATTGAGGATTGAGGATTGAAGATTGAGTATTGTGGATTGAATATTGAGGATTGAGGATTGAGGATTGAGGACTGAGGATGAGGGCTGATGGTTGAGGGTTGAGGTTTGAGTATTGAATCCTGAGAATTCAGGATATTCTATTGAGTATTGAGAATTGTAGATTGATAGTTGTGTATTGAGGATTGAGGTTTGAGTATTGAGGATTGAGGATTGAGGATTGAAGATTGAGTATTGATGATTGAAGTTTGAGGATCGAGGATTGAGGGTTGTGGATTGAGGACGAGGACTGAGGGTTGAGTGTTGATGTTTGAGGTCTGAGGATTGAGGATTGAGGATTGAGAATTGAGGATTGAGGATTGAGGATTGAAGATTTTAGGATTGGTTGTTGAGGATTGAAGAATGAGTATTGTGGATTGAGGATTGTGGATTGAGGATTGAAGATTGAGTATTGAGGACTGAAGATTGAGGATTGAGGGTTGTGGATTGAGGATTGAGGATTGAGGACTGAATATTGAATATTGATGATTGAAGATTTTGGATTGAGGATTGACTGTTGTGGATTGAGGACGAGGACTGAGGGTTGAGTATTGATGTTTGAGGTCTGTGCATTGAGGATTTAGGTTTGAGGATTGAGGTTTGGGGATTGAATATTGAGTATTGAGGATTGAGGATGAGGGCTGAGGGTTGAGGATTGAATGATGAGAATTGATGTTTGTGGATAGAGATTCGAAGATTGCAGATTAAGTATTGAGTATTGAAAGCTGTGAATTGATGATATTCTATAGAGGATTGAGAATTGACAACTGATTGTTGAGGACTGAGGTCTGAAGGTTGAGGTTTCAGGATTGAGGATTGAGGTTTGATGTTTGAGGACTGAGGGTTGAGGATTGAGGATTGAGGATTGAGGATGGTCGATTGAAGATTGAGTATTGAGGATTGAAGATTGAGTATTGAGGATTGAAGATTGAGGATCGAGGATTGTGGATTGAGGATTGAGGATTGAAGATCGAGGATTGGGGACTGAGTGTTGAGTGTTGAATGATGAGAATTGATGTTTGTGGATAGAGATTCGAAGATTGCAGATTGAGTATTGAGTATTGAAAACTGTGAATTGATGATATTCTATTGAGGATTGAGAATTGTCAACTGATTGTTCAGGACTGAGGTCTGAAGATTGAGGATTCAGGATTGAGGATACAGGTTTGAGGTGCGAGGACTGAGGATTGAGGATTGAGGGTTGAGGATTGAGGATTGAGATTGAGGATTGGGTATTGCGGATTGAACGTTGAGGATTGAGGATTGAGCACTGAGGATTGAGGATTGAGGGTTGAGGATTGAAGATTGAATATTGATGATTGAAGATTGAGGATCGACGATTGAGGGTTGTGGATTGATGACGAGGACTGAGGGTTGAGTATTGATGTTTGAGGTCTGAGGATTGATGATTGAGGATTCAGAATTGAGGATTGAGGATTGAATATTGAGGATTGAGGATTGAGAATTGAGGATTGAGTATTGAGGATAGAAGATTGAGGATTGGGGCCTGAGAATTGAAGATTGAGGATTAAGGATTGAGGGTTGAGGATTGAGGATTGTGGACTGAAGGTTCAGTATTGAGGATTGAAGATTGAGAATTGAGGATTGAGGATTGAACATTGAGGACTGATTGATGAGGGTTGAGTGATGAGAATTGATGTTTTTGGATAGATGTTTGAAAATTGCAGATTGAGTATTGAGTGTTGAAAACTGTGAATTGAGGATATTCTATTGAGGATCGAGGATTGACTACTGATTGTTGAGGACTGAGGGCTGAAGATTGAGGACACAGGATTGAGGATCCAGAATTGAGGTTTGAGGACTGAGGATTGAGGGTTGAAGATTGAGTATTGAGGATTGAGGATTGAGGATTGAAGATTGAGTATTGAGGATTGAGGATGAGGGCTGAGGGTTGAGGATTGAATGATGAGAATTGAAGTTTGTGGACAGAGATTCGAAGATTGCAGATAGAGTATTGAGTATTGAAAACTGTGAATTGATGATATTCTATAGAGAATTGAGAATTGACAACTGATTGTTGAGGACTGAGGTCTGAAGATTGAGGATTCAGGATTGAGGATTGAGGTTTGATGTTTGAGGACTGAGGATTGAGGATTGAGGATTGAGGATTGAGGATTGAGGATTGAAGATTGAGGATTGAGGATTGAGGACTGAGGATTGAGGATTGAGGATTGAAGGTTCAGTATTGAGGATTGAAGATTGAGAATTGAGGATTGAGGATTGAACATTGAGGACTGAGTGTTGAGGGTTGAGTGATGAGAATTGATGTTTGTGGATAGAGATTTGAAGATTGCAGGTTGAGTATTGAGTATTGAAACCTGTGAATTGAGGATATTATATTGAGGATTGAGGATTGACAACTGATTGTTGAGGACTGAAGGCTGTAGACTGATGATTCAGGTTTGAGGATTCAGGATTGAGGTTTGAGGACTGAGGATTCAGGATTGAGGATTGAGGATTGAGGATTGAGGATTGAGGATTGAAGATTGAATATTGATGATTGAAGATTGAGGATCGAGGGTTGAGGGTTGTGGATTGAGGACGAGTACTGAGGGTTGAGTATTGATGTTTGAGGACTGAGGATTGAGGATGAAGGATTGAGAATTCAGGACTGACGATTGTGGATTGAAGATTGAGGATTAGGTGTTGAGGATTGAAGAATGTGGATTGAGGATTGAGGATTGAGGATTGAGGATTGAAGGTTGAGTATTGAGGATTGAAGATTGAGGATTGAGGATTGAGGATCGAGGATTGAGGATTGAGGATTGAAGATTGAGGATTGGGTATTGCGGATTGAACATTGAGGATTGAAGATTGCGGATTGGGTGTTGAGGATTGAAGAATGAGGATTGAGGGTTGAGGATTGAGGATTGAGGATTGAAGATACAGTCTTGAGGATTGAAGATTGAGGATTGAGGATTGAGGATTGAGGATTGAGGATTGAAGATTGAGTATTGAGGATTGAAGCTTGAGGATTGAGTACTGAGGATTAAGGATTGAGGATTGAGGATTGAAGACTGAAGATTGAAGATTCAGTATTGAGGATTGGAGATTGAGGATTGAGGATTGAGGATTGAAGATTGAGTATTGAGGACTGAAGATTGAGGATTGAGGACTGAGAATTGAGGATTGAGGATTAAGGATTGAGGATTGAGGATTGAAGACTGAGGATTGGGTATTGAGGATTGAACATTGAGGACTGAGGGTTGAGTATTGAGGATTGAGGATTGAGGGCTGAAGATTGAATATTAATCATTGAAGATTGAGGATTGAGGATTGAGGGTTGTGGATTGAGGACGAGGACTGAGGGTTGAGTATCGGTGTTTGAAGTCTGAGGATTGAGGAATGGGGATTGAGAATTGAGGATTGAGGATTGAGGATTGAAGATTGAGGATTCGGTATTGAGGATTGAAGAATGAGGATTGGGGAGTGAGGAGTGAGGACTGAGGATTGAGGATTGCAGGTTGAGTATTGAGTATTGAATATTGAGGATTGAGGATAGTGGATTGAGGATTGAGGTTTGAGGATTGAGGATTGAAGATTGAGTATTGAGGATTGAAGATTGAGTATTGAGGATTGAACATTGAGGATTGGGTATTGAGGATTGGGTATTGAGGATTGAAGAATGATGGTCGAGGATTGAGGATTGAGGATTCAGGATTGCAGATTGAGTATTGAGGATTGAAGATTGAGGTTTGAGGATTGAGGATTGAGGATTGAGCATTGAGGATTGAGGATTGAGGATTGAGGATTGAGGATTGAGGATTGAGGATTGAAGGTTGAGTATTGAGGATTGAAGATTGAGGATTGAGGATTGAGGATCGAGGATTGAGGATTGAGGATTGAAGATTGAGGATTGGGTATTGCGGATTGAACATTGAGGATTGAAGATTGCGGATTGGGTGTTGAGGATTGAAGAATGAGGATTGAGGGTTGAGGATTGAGGATTGAGGATTGAAGATACAGTCTTGAGGATTGAAGATTGAGGATTGAGGATTGAGGATTGAGGATTGAGGATTGAAGATTGAGTATTGAGGATTGAAGCTTGAGGATTGAGTACTGAGGATTAAGGATTGAGGATTGAGGATTGAAGACTGAAGATTGAAGATACAGTATTGAGGATTGGAGATTGAGGATTGAGGATTGAGGATTGAAGATTGAGTATTGAGGACTGAAGATTGAGGATTGAGGACTGAGAATTGAGGATTGAGGATTAAGGATTGACGATTGAGGATTGAAGACTGAGGATTGGGTATTGAGGATTGAACATTGAGGACTGAGGGTTGAGTATTGAGGATTGAGGATTGAGGGCTGAAGATTGAATATTAATCATTGAAGATTGAGGATTGAGGATTGAGGGTTGTGGATTGAGGACGAGGACTGAGGGTTGAGTATCGGTGTTTGAAGTCTGAGGATTGAGGAATGGGGATTGAGAATTGAGGATTGAGGATTGAGGATTGAAGATTGAGGATTCGGTATTGAGGATTGAAGAATGAGGATTGGGGAGTGAGGAGTGAGGACTGAGGATTGAGGATTGCAGGTTGAGTATTGAGTATTGAATATTGAGGATTGAGGATAGAGGATTGAGGATTGAGGTTTGAGGATTGAGGATTGAAGATTGAGTATTGAGGATTGAAGATTGACGATTGAGGATTGAACATTGAGGATTGAGGATTGAGGATTGAGTATTGAGGATTGAAGATTGAGGATTGAGGATTGAGGATTGAAGATTGAGGACTGAGTGTTGAGGGTTGCGTGAAGAGAATTGATGTTTGTGGATTGAGATTTGAAGATTGAAGAATGGGGTTTGAGTATTGCAAACTGTGAATTGAGGATATTCTATTGAGGATTGAGGATTGACAATTGATTGTTGAGGACTTATGGCTGAAGCATGAGGATTGAGGATTGAGGATTCGGGGTGGAGGTTTGAGGTCTGAGGATTGATGGTTGAGAATTGAGGATTGAGGATTGAGGATTGACGCTTGAGGATTGAGGATTGATGATGGAGGATTGAAGGGAGAGGACTGAGTGTTGAGGATTGAATGTTGAGAATTGATGTTTGAGGATTGAGATTTGATTATTGAATATTGTGGATTGAGTATTTGACCATGAGAATTCAGGATATTCTATTGAGTATTGAGAATTGAGGATTGATCGTTGAGTGTTGAGGATTGATGGTTGAGGGTTGTGCGTTGAATATTGATGATTGAGGATTGAAGATTGAGGATTGGGGATTGAGGATTGAAGGTTGAGTAGTGATGATTGAAGACTGAGGATTGAGTATTGAGGGTTGAGGTTTGAGGACGAGGACTGACGGTTGAGGATTGAGGTTTGATGATTGAGGATTGAGGATTGAGGACTGAGGATTGAGGATTGAGCATTGAGCATTGAGGATTGAAGATTGAGGACTGAGGATTGAGGATTGAAGATTGAGTATTGAGGATTGAAGATTGAGGATTGAGGATTGAGGATTGAGGATTGAGGTTTCAGGATGAGGACTGAGGGTTGAGGATTGAGGTTTGAGGACTGAGGACTGAGGATTGAGGATTGAGAACTGAGGATTGAGGATTGAGGATTGAAGATTGAGGATTGGGTATTGAGGATTGAAGAATGAGGATTGAGGATTGAGTTTTGAGGATTGAGGATTGAGGACTGAAGATTGAGTATTCAGGATTGGAGATTGACGATTGAGGATTGAGGACCGAGGATTGAGGATTGGGGATTGAAGATTGAGTATTGAGGATTGAAGATTGACGATTGAGGATTGAGAATTGAGGATTGAGGATTGAGGAATGAGCATTGAAGATTGAGTATTGAGGATTGAAGGTTGAGGATTGAGGATTGAGTATTGAGGATTGAGAATTGAATATTGAGGATTGGGGACTGAGTGTTGAGGGTTGAGTGATGAGAATTGACGTTTGTGGATAGAGATTAGAAGATTGCAGATTGAGTATTGAGTATTGAAAACTGTGATTTGATGATATTCTATTGAGGATTGAGAATTGACAAATGATTGTTGAAGACAGAGGTCTGAAGATTGAAGATTCAGGATTGAGGATACAGGTTTGATGTTCGTGGACTGAGGGTTGTGGATTGAGGTTTGAGGATTGAGGATTGAGGATTGAGGATTGAGGATTGAAGATTGAGGATTGGGTATTGCGGATTGAGTATTGAGGATTGAGGATTGAGGACTGAGGATTGACGATTGAGTATTGAAGATTGAGGATTGATTACTGAGGATTGAGGATTGAGGATTGAGGATTGAGGATTGAGGATTGAAGACTGAGTATTGTGGCTTGAATATTGAGGATTGAGGATTGAGGATTGAGGATTGAGTATTGAGGATGAGGGCTGAGGGTTGAGGGTTGAGGTTTGAGTATTGAATCCTGAGAATTCAGGATATTCTATTGAGTATTGAGAATTGAGGATTGATAGTTGAGTATCGAGGATTGAGGTTTGAGTATTGAGGATTAAGGATTGAGGATTGAAGATTGAGGATCGAGGATTGAGTGTTGTGGATTGAGGACGAGGACTGAGGGTTGAGTATTGATGTTTGAGGTCTGAGGATTGAGGATTGAGGATTGAGAATTGAGGATTGAGGATTGAGGATTGAAGA
Organism: Calliopsis andreniformis; assembly: GCF_051401765.1. Classification (NCBI taxonomy): domain Eukaryota; kingdom Metazoa; phylum Arthropoda; class Insecta; order Hymenoptera; family Andrenidae; genus Calliopsis; species Calliopsis andreniformis. Next base: position 4,359,790 of record NW_027480454.1, read on the forward strand.
TTGAGGATTGGGTGTTGAGGACTGAAGAATGAGGATTGAGGATTGAGGATTGAGGATTGAGGATTGAAGATTGAGTATTGAGGATTGAAGATTGAGGATTGGGTATTGAGGATTGGGTATTGAGGATTGAAGAATGATGGTCGAGGATTGAGGATTGAGGATTCAGGATTGCAGATTGAGTATTGAGGATTGAAGATTGAGGTTTGAGGATTGAGGATTGAGGATTGAGCATTGAGGATTGAGGATTGAGGATTGAGGATTGAAGATTGAGTATTGAGGATTGAAGATTGAGGGTTGAGTATTGAGGATTGAGGATTGAGGATTGAAGATTGAGGATTGGGGATTGAGGATTGACGATCGAGGATTGAGTATTGAGGATTGAGAATTGAGGATTGAGGATTGAGGGTTGAAGTTTGAAGATTGAGGATTGAGGACTGAGGGTTGAGGATTGAGGACGAGGACTGACGGTTGAGGATTGAGGTTTGAGGTATGAGGATTGAGAATTTAGGATTGAGGATTGAGGATGAGGGCTGAGGGTTGAGGATTGAGGTTTGAGGACTGATGGACTGAGGATTGAGTATTGAACATTCAGGATTGAGGATTGAGGATTGAGGATTGAGGATTGAGGATTGAGGACTGAAGATTGAATGTTGATGGTTGAAGATTGAGGATTGAGTATTGATGGTTGTGGATTGAGGACGAGGACTGAGGGTTGAGTATTGCTGTTTGAGGTCTGAGGACTGAGGTCTGAGGATTGAGGATTGAGAATTGAGGATTGAGGATAGAGGACTGAAGATTGAGGATTGGGTATTGAGGATTGAAGAATGAGGATTGAGGATTGAGGATTGAGGGTTGAGAATTGAGAATTGAGTATGAGGACTGAGGTTTGAAGATTGAGGTTTGAGGAACGAGGATTGCGGATTGAGGATCGAGGATTGAGGTTTGTGGATTGAGAACGAGGACTGAGGTTTGAGTATTGATGTTTGAGGTCTGAGGATTGAGGATTGAGGATTGAGAATTGAGCACTGAGGATTGAGGATTGAAGACTGAGGATTCAGGACTGAAGATTGAATATTGATGATTGAAGATTGAGGATTGAGTATTGACGGTTGTGGATTGAGGACAAGGGCTGAGGGTTGAGTATTGCTGTTTGAAGTCTGAGGATTGAAGATTGATGATTGAGGATTGAAGATTGATGATTGAGGATAGAGGACTGAAGATTGAGGATTGGGTGTTGAGGATTGAAGAATGTGGATCGAGGATTGAGGATTGAGGATTGAGGATTGAAGATTGACTATTGATGATTGAAGATTGAGGATTGAGGATTGAGGATTGGGGATTGAGGATTGAGGATTGATGATTGAGGATTGAGTATTGAGGATTCAGGACTGAAGATTGAATATTGATGATTGAAGATTGAGGATTGAGTAATGACGGTTGTGGATTCAGGACAAGGGCTGAGGGTTGAGTATTGCTGTTTGAAGTCTGAGGATTGAAGATTGATGATTGAGGATTGAAGATTGATGATTGAGGATTGAGGATTGAGGGTTGAGGGTTGAGGTTTGAGGACTGAGGACTGAGGATTGAGGATTGAGAATTGAGGATATAGGATTGAGGATTGAAGATTGAGGATTGGGTATTGAGGATTGAAGAATGAGGATTGAGGATTGAGGATTGAGGATTGAGGATTGAAGATTGAGGATTGAGGACTGAGGATTGACGATTGAGTATTGAAGATTGAGGATTGATTACTGAGGATTGAGGATTGAGGATTGAGGATTGAGGATTGAGGATTGAAGACTGAGTATTGTGGCTTGAATATTGAGGATTGAGGATTGAGGATTGAGGATTGAGTATTGAGGATGAGGGCTGAGGGTTGAGGGTTGAGGTTTGAGTATTGAATCCTGAGAATTCAGGATATTCTATTGAGTATTGAGAATTGAGGATTGATAGTTGAGTATCGAGGATTGAGGTTTGAGTATTGAGGATTAAGGATTGAGGATTGAAGATTGAGGATCGAGGATTGAGTGTTGTGGATTGAGGACGAGGACTGAGGGTTGAGTATTGATGTTTGAGGTCTGAGGATTGAGGATTGAGGATTGAGAATTGAGGATTGAGGATTGAGGATTGAAGATTGAGGATTGGGTGTTGAGGACTGAAGAATGAGGATTGAGGATTGAGGATTGAGGATTGAGGATTGAAGATTGAGTATTGAGGATTGAAGATTGAGGATTGGGTATTGAGGATTGGGTATTGAGGATTGAAGAATGATGGTCGAGGATTGAGGATTGAGGATTCAGGATTGCAGATTGAGTATTGAGGATTGAAGATTGAGGTTTGAGGATTGAGGATTGAGGATTGAGCATTGAGGATTGAGGATTGAGGATTGAGGATTGAAGATTGAGTATTGAGGATTGAAGATTGAGGGTTGAGTATTGAGGATTGAGGATTGAGGATTGAAGATTGAGGATTGGGGATTGAGGATTGACGATCGAGGATTGAGTATTGAGGATTGAGAATTGAGGATTGAGGATTGAGGGTTGAAGTTTGAAGATTGAGGATTGAGGACTGAGGGTTGAGGATTGAGGACGAGGACTGACGGTTGAGGATTGAGGTTTGAGGTATGAGGATTGAGAATTTAGGATTGAGGATTGAGGATGAGGGCTGAGGGTTGAGGATTGAGGTTTGAGGACTGATGGACTGAGGATTGAGTATTGAACATTCAGGATTGAGGATTGAGGATTGAGGATTGAGGATTGAGGATTGAGGACTGAAGATTGAATGTTGATGGTTGAAGATTGAGGATTGAGTATTGATGGTTGTGGATTGAGGACGAGGACTGAGGGTTGAGTATTGCTGTTTGAGGTCTGAGGACTGAGGTCTGAGGATTGAGGATTGAGAATTGAGGATTGAGGATAGAGGACTGAAGATTGAGGATTGGGTATTGAGGATTGAAGAATGAGGATTGAGGATTGAGGATTGAGGGTTGAGAATTGAGAATTGAGTATGAGGACTGAGGTTTGAAGATTGAGGTTTGAGGAACGAGGATTGCGGATTGAGGATCGAGGATTGAGGTTTGTGGATTGAGAACGAGGACTGAGGTTTGAGTATTGATGTTTGAGGTCTGAGGATTGAGGATTGAGGATTGAGAATTGAGCACTGAGGATTGAGGATTGAAGACTGAGGATTCAGGACTGAAGATTGAATATTGATGATTGAAGATTGAGGATTGAGTATTGACGGTTGTGGATTGAGGACAAGGGCTGAGGGTTGAGTATTGCTGTTTGAAGTCTGAGGATTGAAGATTGATGATTGAGGATTGAAGATTGATGATTGAGGATAGAGGACTGAAGATTGAGGATTGGGTGTTGAGGATTGAAGAATGTGGATCGAGGATTGAGGATTGAGGATTGAGGATTGAAGATTGACTATTGATGATTGAAGATTGAGGATTGAGGATTGAGGATTGGGGATTGAGGATTGAGGATTGATGATTGAGGATTGAGTATTGAGGATTCAGGACTGAAGATTGAATATTGATGATTGAAGATTGAGGATTGAGTAATGACGGTTGTGGATTCAGGACAAGGGCTGAGGGTTGAGTATTGCTGTTTGAAGTCTGAGGATTGAAGATTGATGATTGAGGATTGAAGATTGATGATTGAGGATTGAGGATTGAGGGTTGAGGGTTGAGGTTTGAGGACTGAGGACTGAGGATTGAGGATTGAGAATTGAGGATATAGGATTGAGGATTGAAGATTGAGGATTGGGTATTGAGGATTGAAGAATGAGGATTGAGGATTGAGGATTGAGGATTGAGGATTGAAGATTGAGTATTGAGGATTGAAGGTTGAGGATTGGGGATTGAGGATTGAGGATTGAGGATTGAAGATTGAGGATTGGGGATTGAGGATCGACGATTGAGGATTGAGTATTGAGGATTGAGAATTGAGGATTGATTATTGAAGATTGAGTATTAAGGATTGAAGATTGAGGATTGAGGATTGAGTGTTGAGTATTGAGGGCGAGCACTGACGGTTGAGGATCGATGTTTGAGGATTGAGGATTGAGGATTGAGGACTGAGGATTGAGGATTGAGGATTGAGCATTGAGGATTGAAGATTGAGGACTGGGGATTGAGGATTGAAAGCTGAGGATTAAGGATTGAGGATTGGGGATTAAGGATCTAGGATTGGAGATTGATTATTGAGGATTGAAGATTGAGGATTGAGGATTGAGGATTGAGAATTGAGAATTGAGTATGAGGACTGAGGGTTGAGGATTGACGATTGAGGATTGAGGATTGAGGATTGAAGATTGAGTATTGTGGATTGAATATTGAGGATTGAGGATTGAGGATTGAGGATTGAGGATTGAGGATTGAAGATTGAGGATTGAGAATTGAGGATTGAAGGTTGAGGATTGAGGTCTGTGGATTGAGGATTGAGGATTGAGAAATGAGGATTGAGGATTGAGGATTGAAGATTGAGGATTCTGTATTGAGGATTGGGTATTGAGGATTGAAGAATGAGGATTGACGATTGAGGATTGAGGATTCAGGATTGCAGATTGAGTATTGAGGATTGCAGATTGAGGGTTGAGGATTGAGGATTGAGGATTGAGCATTGAGGATTGAGGATTGAGGATTGACGATTGAAGATTGAGTATTGAGGATTGAAGATTGAGGATTGAGGATTGAGGATTGAGGATTGAGATTTGAAGATTGAAGAATGGGGTTTGGGTATTAAAAACTGTGAATTGAGGATATTCTATTGAGGATTGAGGATTGACAATTGATTGTTGAGGACTTATGGCTGAAGATTGAGGATTGAGGATTGAGGATTCGGGGTGGAGGTTTGAGGTCTGAGGATTGATGGTTGAGGATTGAGGATTGAGGATTGAGGGTTGACGCTTGAGGTTTGAGGATTGATGATGGAGGATTGAAGGGAGAGGTCTGAGTGTTGAGGATTGAATGTTGAGAATTGATGTTTGAGGATTGAGATTTGATTATTGAATATTGTGGATTGAGTATTGAACCATGAGAATTCAGGATATTCTATTGAGTATTGAGAATTGAGGATTGATGGTTGAGTGTTGAGGATTGATGGTTGAGGGTTGTGCGTTAAATATCGATGATTGAGGATTGAGGATTGAGGATTGGGGATTGAGGATTGAAGGTTGAGTATTGATGATTGAAGATTGAGGATTGAGTTTTGAGGGTTGAGGTTTGAGGACGAGGACTGACGGTTGAGGATTGAGGTTTGAGGATTGAGGATTGAGGATTGAGGACTGAGGATAGAGGACTGAGCATTGAGCATTGAGGACTGATGATTGAGGACTGAGGATTGAGGATTGAAACAGAGTATTGAGGATTGAAGATTGAGGATTGAGGATTCAGGATGAGGGCTGAGGGTTGAGGATTGAGGTTTGAGGACTGAGGACTGAGGATTGAGGATTGAGAATTGTGGATTGAGGAATGAGGATTGAAGATTGAGGATTGGGTATTGAGGATTGAAGAATGAGGATTGAGAATTGAGGATTGAGGATTGAGGATTGAGGATTGAAGATTGAGTATTGAGGATTGAAGATTGACGATTGAGGATTGAGAATTGAGGATTGAGGATTGAGGAATGAGCATTGAAGATTGAGTATTGAGGATTGAAGGTTGAGGATTGAGGATTGAGGATTGAGAATTGAGGATCGAAGATTGAGGAATGGGTATTGAGGATTAAACATTGAGGATTGTGGATTGAGTATTGATGATTGAGGATTGGGGATTGAAGATTGAATATTGATGATTGAAGTTTGAGGATCGAGGATAGAGGGTTGTAGATTGAGGACGAGGACTGAGGGTTGAGTATTGATGTTTGAGGTCTGAGGATTGAGGATTGAGGATTGGGAATTGAGGACTGAGGATTGAGGATTGAAGATTGAGGATTGGGTGTTGAGGATTGAAGAATGTGGATTGAGGATTGAGGATTGAAGATTGAGGATTGAATATTGACTATTGATGATTGAAGATTGAGGATTGAGGATTGAGGATTGGGGATTGAGGATTGAGGATTGAGGATTCGGGATTGAGTATTGAGGATTCAGGACTGAAGATTGAATATTGATGATTGAAGATTGAGGATTGAGTATTGATGGTTGTGGATTGAGGACAAGGGCTGAGGGTTGAGTATTGCTGTTTGAAGTCTGAGGATTGAAGATTGATGATTGAGGATTGAGGATTGAGGATTGAGGATTGAAGATTGAGGATTGAAGATTGAGTATTGAGGATTGAAGATTGAGGATTGCGGATTGAGGATTGAGGATTGAATATTGAGGATTGAGGATTGACAATTGATTGTTGAGGACTGACGGCTGAAGATTGAGTATTCAGGATTCAGGATTCCGGATTGAGGTTTGAGGACTGAGGATTGAGGGTTGAGGATTGAGGATTGAGGATTGAGGATTGAGGACGACGCTTGAGGATTGAAGATTGAGGATGGAGGATTGAAGAGAGAGGGCAGAGTATTGAGGATTGAGTGTTGAGAGTTGATGTTTAAGGATTGTGATTTGCTTATTGAATATAGAGGATTGAGTGTTGAATCATGGGAATTCAGGATACTCTATTGAGTATTGAGAATTGAGGATTAATGGTTGAGTATTGAGGATTAATGGTTGAGGGTTGTGTGTTGAATATTCAGGACTGAGGATTGAAGATTGAGGATTGAGGATTGAGGATTGAATATTGAGTATTGATGATTGACGATTGAGGATTGAGTATTCATGTATGAGGATTGAGGACGGGGACTGACGGTTGAGGATTTAGGTTTGAGGATTGAGGATTGAGGATTGAACATTGAGGATTGAGGATTGAGGATTGAGTATTGAGGATTGAAGATTGAGGATTGAGGATTGAGGATTGAAGATTGAGGACTGAGTGTTGAGGGTTGCGTGAAGAGAATTGATGTTTGTGGATTGAGATTTGAAGATTGAAGAATGGGGTTTGAGTATTGCAAACTGTGAATTGAGGATATTCTATTGAGGATTGAGGATTGACAATTGATTGTTGAGGACTTATGGCTGAAGCATGAGGATTGAGGATTGAGGATTCGGGGTGGAGGTTTGAGGTCTGAGGATTGATGGTTGAGAATTGAGGATTGAGGATTGAGGATTGACGCTTGAGGATTGAGGATTGATGATGGAGGATTGAAGGGAGAGGACTGAGTGTTGAGTATTGAATGTTGAGAATTGATGTTTGAGGATTGAGATTTGATTATTGAATATTGTGGATTGAGTATTGAACCATGAGAATTCAGGATATTCTATTGAGTATTGAGAATTGAGGATTGATCGTTGAGTGTTGAGGATTGATGGTTGAGGGTTGTGCGTTGAATATTGATGATTGAGGATTGAAGATTGAGGATTGGGGATTGAGGATTGAAGGTTGAGTAGTGATGATTGAAGACTGAGGATTGAGTATTGAGGGTTGAGGTTTGAGGACGAGGACTGACGGTTGAGGATTGAGGTTTGATGATTGAGGATTGAGGATTGAGGACTGAGGATTGAGGATTGAGCATTGAGCATTGAGGATTGAAGATTGAGGACTGAGGATTGAGGATTGAAGATTGAGTATTGAGGATTGAAGATTGAGGATTGAGGATTGAGGATTGAGGATTGAGGTTTCAGGATGAGGGCTGAGGGTTGAGGATTGAGGTTTGAGGACTGAGGACTGAGGATTGAGGATTGAGAATTGAGGATTGAGGATTGAGGATTGAAGATTGAGGATTGGGTATTGAGGATTGAAGAATGAGGATTGAGGATTGAGTTTTGAGGATTGAGGATTGACGACTGAAGATTGAGTATTCAGGATTGGAGATTGACGATTGAGGATTGAGGACCGAGGATTGAGGATCGGGGATTGAAGATTGAGTATTGAGGATTGAAGATTGACGATTGAGGATTGAGAATTGAGGATTGAGGATTGAGGAATGAGCATTGAAGATTGAGTATTGAGGATTGAAGGTTGAGGATTGAGGATTGAGTATTGAGGATTGAGGATTGAATATTGAGGATTGGGGACTGAGTGTTGAGGGTTGAGTGATGAGAATTGATGTTTGTGGATAGAGATTAGAAGATTGCAGATTGAGTATTGAGTATTGAAAACTGTGAATTGATGATATTCTATTGAGGATTGAGAATTGACAAATGATTGTTGAGGACAGAGGTCTGAAGATTGAAGATTCAGGATTGAGGATACAGGTTTGAGGTTCGTGGACTGAGGGTTGTGGATTGAGGTTTGAGGATTGAGGAATGAGGATTGAGGATTGAGGATTGAAGATTGAGGATTGGGTATTGCGGATTGAGTATTGAGGATTGAGGATTGAGGACTGAGGATTGACGATTGAGTATTGAAGATTGAGGATTGATTACTGAGGATTGAGGATTGAGGATTGAGGATTGAGGATTGAAGACTGAGTATTGTGGCTTGAATATTGAGGATTGAGGATTGAGGATTGAGGATTGAGTAATGAGGATGAGGGCTGAGGGTTGAGGGTTGAGGTTTGAGTATTGAATCCTGAGAATTCAGGATTTTCTATTGAGTATTGAGAATTGAGGATTGATAGTTGAGTATCGAGGATTGAGGTTTGAGTATTGAGGATTAAGGATTGAGGATTGAAGATTGAATATTGATGATTGAAGATTGAGGATCGAGGATTGAGTGTTGTGGATTGAGGACGAGGACTGAGGGTTGAGTATTGATGTTTGAGGTCTGAGGATTGAGGATTGAGGATTGAGAATTGAGGATTGAGGATTGAGGATTGAGGATTGAGGATTGAGGACTGAAGATTGAATGTTGATGATTGAAGATTGAGGATTGAGTATTGATGGTTGTGGATTGAGGACGAGGACTGAGGGTTGAGTATTGCTGTTTGAGGTCTGAGGACTGAGGTCTGAGGATTGAGGATTGAGAATTGAGGATTGAGGATAGAGGACTGAAGATTGAGGATTGGGTATTGAGGATTGAAGAATGAGGATTGAGGATTGAGGATTGAGGGTTGAGAATTGAGAATTGATTATGAGGACTGAGGTTTGAAGATTGAGGTTTGAGGAACGAGGATTGCGGATTGAGGATCGAGGATTGAGGTTTGTGGATTGAGAACGAGGACTGAGGTTTGAGTATTGATGTTTGACGTCTGAGGATTGAGGATTGAGGATTGAGAATTGAGCACTGAGGATTGAGGATTGAAGACTGAGGATTCAGGACTGAAGATTGAATATTGATGATTGAAGATTGAGGATTGAGTATTGACGGTTGTGGATTGAGGACAAGGGCTGAGGGTTGAGTATTGCTGTTTGAAGTCTGAGGATTGAAGATTGATGATTGAGGATAGAGGACTGAAGATTGAGGATTGGGTGTTGAGGATTGAAGAATGTGGATTGAGGATTGAGGATTGAGGATTGAGGATTGAAGATTGACTATTGATGATTGAAGATTGAGGATTGAGGATTGAGGATTGGGGATTGAGGATTGAGGATTGATGATTGAGGATTGAGTATTGAGGATTCAGGACTGAAGATTGAATATTGATGATTGAAGATTGAGGATTGAGTATTGACGGTTGTGGATTGAGGACAAGGGCTGAGGGTTGAGTATTGCTGTTTGAAGTCTGAGGATTGAAGATTGATGATTGAGGATTGAAGATTGATGATTGAGGATTGAGGATTGAGGATTGAGGATTGAAGATTGAGGATTGAAGATTGAGTATTGAGTATTGAGGATTGAAGATTGAGGACTGAGGATTGAGGATTGAGGATTGGGGATTGAAGATTGCGGATTGGGGACTGAGTGTTGAGGTTTGAGTGATGAGAATTGATGTTTGTGGATAGAGATTTGAAGATTGCAGATTGAGTATTGAGTATTGAAAACTGTGAATTGATGATATTCTATTGAGGATTGAGGATTGACAACTGAATGTTGAGGACTGTGGGCTGAAGATTGAGGACTCAGGATTGAGGATTCGGGATTGAGGTTTGAGGACTGAGGAATGAGGGTTGAGGATTGAGGATTGAGGACTGACGCTTGAGGATTGAGGATTGAGGGTGGAGGATTGAAGAGAGAGGACTGAGTGTTGAGGATTTAGTGTTGAGGGTTGTGCGTTGATTATTGAGGATTGGGGATTGAGGATTGAGGATTGAGGATTGAGGATTGAGTATTGAGGATTGAGAATTGAGGATTGAGGATGGAGTATTGAAGATTGAGTATTGAGGATTGAAGATTGAGGTTTGAGGTTTGAGGACTGAGGATTGAGGATTGAGTATTGAGGATTGAGGATTGAGGATTGAGGATTGAGGATTGAATATTGAGGATTGGGTATTGCGGATTGAACATTGAGGATTGAGGGTTGAGGATTGAGGATTGAAGATTGACTATTGAGGATTGAAGATTGAGGATTGAGAATTGAGGATTGAGGATTGAGTATTGAGGATTGAAGATTGAGGATTGGGGATTGAGGATCGACGATTGAGGATTGAGTATTGAGGATTGAGAATTGAGGATTGATTATTGAAGATTGAGTATTGAGGATTGAAGATTGAGGATTGAGGATTGAGTATTGAGGATTGAGGGTTGAGTATTGAGGATTGAGGATGAGGGCTGAGGGTTGAGGGTTGAGGTTTGAGGACTGAGGACTGAGGATTGAGGATTGAGGATTGAGGATTGAGGATTGAGAATTGAGGATGAGGACTGTGGGTTGACGATTGAGGTTTGAGGAATGAGGATTGAGGATTGAGGATTGAGGATTGAGGACTGAGAATTGAGGGCTGAGGATTGAAGATTGAGTATTGAGGATTGAAGATTGAGGATAGAGGATTGAGGATTGAAGATTGAGGATTGAATACTGAGTATTGATGATTGAAGATTGAGGATTGAGGATTGAGGATTGAGGATTGAGTATTGAGGATTGAAGATTGAGTATTGAGGATTGAAGGTTGAGGATTGAGGATTGAAGATTGAGGATTGGGTGTTGAGGATTGAACATTGAGGGTTGAGGACTGAGGATTGAGGATTGAGGATTGAGGATTGAGGATTGAAGATTGAGTATTGAGGATTGAAGATTGAGGATTGAGGATTGAGGACTGAGGATTGAGGACCAGGGCTGAGGGTTGAGGATTGTGGTTTGAGGACTGAGGACTGAGGATTGAGGATTGAGAATTGTGGATTGAGGATTGAGGATTGAGGATTGAAGATTGAGTATTGAGGATTGAAGATTGAGGATTGAAGATTGAGGATTGAGGATTGAGTATTGAGGATTGAGGATGAGGGCTGAGGGTTGAGGGTTGAGGTTTGAGGACTGAGGACTGAGGATTGAGGATTGAGGATGGAGGATTGAAGATTGAGTATTGAGGATTGAAGATTGAGGTTTGAGGTTTGAGGACTGAGGATTGAGGATTGAGTATTGAGGATTGAGGATTGAGGATTGAGGATTGAGGATTGAACATTGAGGATTGGGTATTGCGGATTGAACATTGAGGATTGAGGGTTGAGGATTGAGGATTGAAGATTGACTATTGAGGATTGAAGATTGAGGATTGAGAATTGAGGATTGAGGATTGAGTATTGAAGATTGAAGATTGAGGATTGGGGATTGAGGATCGACGATTGAGGATTGAGTATTGAGGATTGAGAATTGAGGATTGATTATTGAAGATTGAGTATTGAGGATTGAAGATTGAGGATTGAGGATTGAGTATTGAGGATTGAGGATTGAGTATTGAGGATTGAGGATGAGGGCTGAGGGTTGAGGGTTGAGGTTTGAGGACTGAGGACTGAGGATTGAGGATTGAGGATTGAGGATTGAGAATTGAGGATGAGGACTGTGGGTTGACGATTGAGGTTTGAGGAATGAGGATTGAGGATTGAGGATTGAGGATTGAGGACTGAGAATTGAGGGCTGAGGATTGAAGATTGAGTATTGAGGATTGAAGATTGAGGATAGAGGATTGAGGATTGAAGATTGAGGATTGAATACTGAGTATTGATGATTGATGGTTGAGAATTGAGGATTGAGGATTGAGGATTGACGCTTGAGGATTGAGGATTGATGATGGAGGATTGAAGGGAGAGGACTGAGTGTTGAGGATTGAATGTTGAGAATTGATGTTTGAGGATTGAGATTTGATTATTGAATATTGTGGATTGAGTATTTGACCATGAGAATTCAGGATATTCTATTGAGTATTGAGAATTGAGGATTGATCGTTGAGTGTTGAGGATTGATGGTTGAGGGTTGTGCGTTGAATATTGATGATTGAGGATTGAAGATTGAGGATTGGGGATTGAGGATTGAAGGTTGAGTAGTGATGATTGAAGACTGAGGATTGAGTATTGAGGGTTGAGGTTTGAGGACGAGGACTGACGGTTGAGGATTGAGGTTTGATGATTGAGGATTGAGGATTGAGGACTGAGGATTGAGGATTGAGCATTGAGCATTGAGGATTGAAGATTGAGGACTGAGGATTGAGGATTGAAGATTGAGTATTGAGGATTGAAGATTGAGGATTGAGGATTGAGGATTGAGGATTGAGGTTTCAGGATGAGGACTGAGGATTGAGGATTGAGGTTTGAGGACTGAGGACTGAGGATTGAGGATTGAGAACTGAGGATTGAGGATTGAGGATTGAAGATTGAGGATTGGGTATTGAGGATTGAAGAATGAGGATTGAGGATTGAGTTTTGAGGATTGAGGATTGAGGACTGAAGATTGAGTATTCAGGATTGGAGATTGACGATTGAGGATTGAGGACCGAGGATTGAGGATTGGGGATTGAAGATTGAGTATTGAGGATTGAAGATTGACGATTGAGGATTGAGAATTGAGGATTGAGGATTGAGGAATGAGCATTGAAGATTGAGTATTGAGGATTGAAGGTTGAGGATTGAGGATTGAGTATTGAGGATTGAGAATTGAATATTGAGGATTGGGGACTGAGTGTTGAGGGTTGAGTGATGAGAATTGACGTTTGTGGATAGAGATTAGAAGATTGCAGATTGAGTATTGAGTATTGAAAACTGTGATTTGATGATATTCTATTGAGGATTGAGAATTGACAAATGATTGTTGAAGACAGAGGTCTGAAGATTGAAGATTCAGGATTGAGGATACAGGTTTGATGTTCGTGGACTGAGGGTTGTGGATTGAGGTTTGAGGATTGAGGATTGAGGATTGAGGATTGAGGATTGAAGATTGAGGATTGGGTATTGCGGATTGAGTATTGAGGATTGAGGATTGAGGACTGAGGATTGACGATTGAGTATTGAAGATTGAGGATTGATTACTGAGGATTGAGGATTGAGGATTGAGGATTGAGGATTGAGGATTGAAGACTGAGTATTGTGGCTTGAATATTGAGGATTGAGGATTGAGGATTGAGGATTGAGTATTGAGGATGAGGGCTGAGGGTTGAGGGTTGAGGTTTGAGTATTGAATCCTGAGAATTCAGGATATTCTATTGAGTATTGAGAATTGAGGATTGATAGTTGAGTATCGAGGATTGAGGTTTGAGTATTGAGGATTAAGGATTGAGGATTGAAGATTGAGGATCGAGGATTGAGTGTTGTGGATTGAGGACGAGGACTGAGGGTTGAGTATTGATGTTTGAGGTCTGAGGATTGAGGATTGAGGATTGAGGATTGAAGATTGACTATTGATGATTGAAGATTGAGGATTGAGGATTGAGGATTGGGGATTGAGGATTGAGGATTGAGGATTGAAGATTGAGTATTGTGGATTGAATATTGAGGATTGAGGATTGAGGATTGAGGATTGCGGATTGAGGATTGAAGATTGAGGATTGAGAATTGAGGATTGAAGGTTGAGGATTGAGGTCTGTGGATTGAGGATTGAGGATTGAGAAATGAGGATTGAGGATTGAGGATTGAAGATTGAGGATTCTGTATTGAGGATTGGGTATTGAGGATTGAAGAATGAGGATTGACGATTGAGGATTGAGGATTCAGGATTGCAGATTGAGTATTGAGGATTGCAGATTGAGGGTTGAGGATTGAGGATTGAGGATTGAGCATTGAGGATTGAGGATTGAGGATTGACGATTGAAGATTGAGTATTGAGGATTGAAGATTGAGGATTGAGGATTGAGGATTGAGGATTGAGATTTGAAGATTGAAGAATGGGGTTTGGGTATTAAAAACTGTGAATTGAGGATATTCTATTGAGGATTGAGGATTGACAATTGATTGTTGAGGACTTATGGCTGAAGATTGAGGATTGAGGATTGAGGATTCGGGGTGGAGGTTTGAGGTCTGAGGATTGATGGTTGAGGATTGAGGATTGAGGATTGAGGGTTGACGCTTGAGGTTTGAGGATTGATGATGGAGGATTGAAGGGAGAGGTCTGAGTGTTGAGGATTGAATGTTGAGAATTGATGTTTGAGGATTGAGATTTGATTATTGAATATTGTGGATTGAGTATTGAACCATGAGAATTCAGGATATTCTATTGAGTATTGAGAATTGAGGATTGATGGTTGAGTGTTGAGGATTGATGGTTGAGGGTTGTGCGTTAAATATCGATGATTGAGGATTGAGGATTGAGGATTGGGGATTGAGGATTGAAGGTTGAGTATTGATGATTGAAGATTGAGGATTGAGTTTTGAGGGTTGAGGTTTGAGGACGAGGACTGACGGTTGAGGATTGAGGTTTGAGGATTGAGGATTGAGGATTGAGGACTGAGGATAGAGGACTGAGCATTGAGCATTGAGGACTGATGATTGAGGACTGAGGATTGAGGATTGAAACAGAGTATTGAGGATTGAAGATTGAGGATTGAGGATTCAGGATGAGGGCTGAGGGTTGAGGATTGAGGTTTGAGGACTGAGGACTGAGGATTGAGGATTGAGAATTGTGGATTGAGGAATGAGGATTGAAGATTGAGGATTGGGTATTGAGGATTGAAGAATGAGGATTGAGAATTGAGGATTGAGGATTGAGGATTGAGGATTGAAGATTGAGTATTGAGGATTGAAGATTGACGATTGAGGATTGAGAATTGAGGATTGAGGATTGAGGAATGAGCATTGAAGATTGAGTATTGAGGATTGAAGGTTGAGGATTGAGGATTGAGGATTGAGAATTGAGGATCGAAGATTGAGGAATGGGTATTGAGGATTAAACATTGAGGATTGTGGATTGAGTATTGATGATTGAGGATTGGGGATTGAAGATTGAATATTGATGATTGAAGTTTGAGGATCGAGGATAGAGGGTTGTAGATTGAGGACGAGGACTGAGGGTTGAGTATTGATGTTTGAGGTCTGGGGATTGAGGATTGAGGATTGGGAATTGAGGACTGAGCATTGAGGATTGAAGATTGAGGATTGGGTGTTGAGGATTGAAGAATGTGGATTGAGGATTGAGGATTGAAGATTGAGGATTGAATATTGACTATTGATGATTGAAGATTGAGGATTGAGGATTGAGGATTGGGGATTGAGGATTGAGGATTGAGGATTCAGGATTGAGTATTGAGGATTCAGGACTGAAGATTGAATATTGATGATTGAAGATTGAGGATTGAGTATTGATGGTTGTGGATTGAGGACAAGGGCTGAGGGTTGAGTATTGCTGTTTGAAGTCTGAGGATTGAAGATTGATGATTGAGGATTGAGGATTGAGGATTGAGGATTGAAGATTGAGGATTGAAGATTGAGTATTGAGGATTGAAGATTGAGGATTGCGGATTGAGGATTGAGGATTGAATATTGAGGATTGAGGATTGACAATTGATTGTTGAGGACTGACGGCTGAAGATTGAGTATTCAGGATTCAGGATTCCGGATTGAGGTTTGAGGACTGAGGATTGAGGGTTGAGGATTGAGGATTGAGGATTGAGGATTGAGGACGACGCTTGAGGATTGAAGATTGAGGATGGAGGATTGAAGAGAGAGGGCAGAGTATTGAGGATTGAGTGTTGAGAGTTGATGTTTAAGGATTGTGATTTGCTTATTGAATATAGAGGATTGAGTATTGAATCATGGGAATTCAGGATACTCTATTGAGTATTGAGAATTGAGGATTAATGGTTGAGTATTGAGGATTAATGGTTGAGGGTTGTGTGTTGAATATTCAGGACTGAGGATTGAAGATTGAGGATTGAGGATTGAGGATTGAATATTGAGTATTGATGATTGACGATTGAGGATTGAGTATTCATGTATGAGGATTGAGGACGGGGACTGACGGTTGAGGATTTAGGTTTGAGGATTGAGGATTGAGGATTGAACATTGAGGATTGAGGATTGAGGATTGAGTATTGAGGATTGAAGATTGAGGATTGAGGATTGAGGATTGAAGATTGAGGACTGAGTGTTGAGGGTTGCGTGAAGAGAATTGATGTTTGTGGATTGAGATTTGAAGATTGAAGAATGGGGTTTGAGTATTGCAAACTGTGAATTGAGGATATTCTATTGAGGATTGAGGATTGACAATTGATTGTTGAGGACTTATGGCTGAAGCATGAGGATTGAGGATTGAGGATTCGGGGTGGAGGTTTGAGGTCTGAGGATTGATGGTTGAGAATTGAGGATTGAGGATTGAGGATTGACGCTTGAGGATTGAGGATTGATGATGGAGGATTGAAGGGAGAGGACTGAGTGTTGAGTATTGAATGTTGAGAATTGATGTTTGAGGATTGAGATTTGATTATTGAATATTGTGGATTGAGTATTGAACCATGAGAATTCAGGATATTCTATTGAGTATTGAGAATTGAGGATTGATCGTTGAGTGTTGAGGATTAATGGTTGAGGGTTGTGCGTTGAATATTGATGATTGAGGATTGAAGATTGAGGATTGGGGATTGAGGATTGAAGGTTGAGTAGTGATGATTGAAGACTGAGGATTGAGTATTGAGGGTTGAGGTTTGAGGACGAGGACTGACGGTTGAGGATTGAGGTTTGATGATTGAGGATTGAGGATTGAGGACTGAGGATTGAGGATTGAGCATTGAGCATTGAGGATTGAAGATTGAGGACTGAGGATTGAGGATTGAAGATTGAGTATTGAGGATTGAAGATTGAGGATTGAGGATTGAGGATTGAGGATTGAGGTTTCAGGATGAGGGCTGAGGGTTGAGGATTGAGGTTTGAGGACTGAGGACTGAGGATTGAGGATTGAGAATTGAGGATTGAGGATTGAGGATTGAAGATTGAGGATTGGGTATTGAGGATTGAAGAATGAGGATTGAGGATTGAGTTTTGAGGATTGAGGATTGACGACTGAAGATTGAGTATTCAGGATTGGAGATTGACGATTGAGGATTGAGGACCGAGGATTGAGGATCGGGGATTGAAGATTGAGTATTGAGGATTGAAGATTGACGATTGAGGATTGAGAATTGAGGATTGAGGATTGAGGAATGAGCATTGAAGATTGAGTATTGAGGATTGAAGGTTGAGGATCGAGGATTGAGTATTGAGGATTGAGGATTGAATATTGAGGATTGGGGACTGAGTGTTGAGGGTTGAGTGATGAGAATTGATGTTTGTGGATAGAGATTAGAAGATTGCAGATTGAGTATTGAGTATTGAAAACTGTGAATTGATGATATTCTATTGAGGATTGAGAATTGACAAGTGATTGTTGAGGACAGAGGTCTGAAGATTGAAGATTCAGGATTGAGGATACAGGTTTGAGGTTCGTGGACTGAGGGTTGTGGATTGAGGTTTGAGGATTGAGGAATGAGGATTGAGGATTGAGGATTGAAGATTGAGGATTGGGTATTGCGGATTGAGTATTGAGGATTGAGGATTGAGGACTGAGGATTGACGATTGAGTATTGAAGATTGAGGATTGATTACTGAGGATTGAGGATTGAGGATTGAGGATTGAGGATTGAGGATTGAAGACTGAGTATTGTGGCTTGAATATTGAGGATTGAGGATTGAGGATTGAGGATTGAGTAATGAGGATGAGGGCTGAGGGTTGAGGGTTGAGGTTTGAGTATTGAATCCTGAGAATTCAGGATTTTCTATTGAGTATTGAGAATTGAGGATTGATAGTTGAGTATCGAGGATTGAGGTTTGAGTATTGAGGATTAAGGATTGAGGATTGAAGATTGAATATTGATGATTGAAGATTGAGGATCGAGGATTGAGTGTTGTGGATTGAGGACGAGGACTGAGGGTTGAGTATTGATGTTTGAGGTCTGAGGATTGAGGATTGAGGATTGAGAA
Organism: Calliopsis andreniformis; assembly: GCF_051401765.1. Lineage (NCBI taxonomy): Eukaryota > Metazoa > Arthropoda > Insecta > Hymenoptera > Andrenidae > Calliopsis > Calliopsis andreniformis. The sequence continues at coordinate 4,378,028 of NW_027480454.1, forward strand.
TTGAGGATTGAGGATTGAGGATTGAGGATTGAGGATTGAGGACTGAAGATTGAATGTTGATGATTGAAGATTGAGGATTGAGTATTGATGGTTGTGGATTGAGGACGAGGACTGAGGGTTGAGTATTGCTGTTTGAGGTCTGAGGACTGAGGTCTGAGGATTGAGGATTGAGAATTGAGGATTGAGGATAGAGGACTGAAGATTGAGGATTGGGTATTGAGGATTGAAGAATGAGGATTGAGGATTGAGGATTGAGGGTTGAGAATTGAGAATTGATTATGAGGACTGAGGTTTGAAGATTGAGGTTTGAGGAACGAGGATTGCGGATTGAGGATCGAGGATTGAGGTTTGTGGATTGAGAACGAGGACTGAGGTTTGAGTATTGATGTTTGACGTCTGAGGATTGAGGATTGAGGATTGAGAATTGAGCACTGAGGATTGAGGATTGAAGACTGAGGATTCAGGACTGAAGATTGAATATTGATGATTGAAGATTGAGGATTGAGTATTGACGGTTGTGGATTGAGGACAAGGGCTGAGGGTTGAGTATTGCTGTTTGAAGTCTGAGGATTGAAGATTGATGATTGAGGATAGAGGACTGAAGATTGAGGATTGGGTGTTGAGGATTGAAGAATGTGGATTGAGGATTGAGGATTGAGGATTGAGGATTGAAGATTGACTATTGATGATTGAAGATTGAGGATTGAGGATTGAGGATTGGGGATTGAGGATTGAGGATTGATGATTGAGGATTGAGTATTGAGGATTCAGGACTGAAGATTGAATATTGATGATTGAAGATTGAGGATTGAGTATTGACGGTTGTGGATTGAGGACAAGGGCTGAGGGTTGAGTATTGCTGTTTGAAGTCTGAGGATTGAAGATTGATGATTGAGGATTGAAGATTGATGATTGAGGATTGAGGATTGAGGATTGAGGATTGAAGATTGAGGATTGAAGATTGAGTATTGAGGATTGAAGATTGAGGACTGAGGATTGAGGATTGAGGATTGGGGATTGAAGATTGCGGATTGGGGACTGAGTGTTCAGGTTTGAGTGATGAGAATTGATGTTTGTGGATAGAGATTTGAAGATTGCAGATTGAGTATTGAGTATTGAAAACTGTGAATTGATGATATTCTATTGAGGATTGAGGATTGACAACTGAATGTTGAGGACTGTGGGCTGAAGATTGAGGACTCAGGATTGAGGATTCGGGATTGAGGTTTGAGGACTGAGTAATGAGGGTTGAGGATTGAGGATTGAGGACTGACGCTTGAGGATTGAGGATTGAGGGTGGAGGATTGAAGAGAGAGGACTGAGTGTTGAGGATTTAGTGTTGAGGGTTGTGCGTTGATTATTGAGGATTGGGGATTGAGGATTGAGGATTGAGGATTGAGGATTGAGTATTGAGGATTGAGAATTGAGGATTGAGGATGGAGTATTGAAGATTGAGTATTGAGGATTGAAGATTGAGGTTTGAGGTTTGAGGACTGAGGATTGAGGATTGAGTATTGAGGATTGAGGATTGAGGATTGAGGATTGAGGATTGAATATTGAGGATTGGGTATTGCGGATTGAACATTGAGGATTGAGGGTTGAGGATTGAGGATTGAAGATTGACTATTGAGGATTGAAGATTGAGGATTGAGAATTGAGGATTGAGGATTGAGTATTGAGGATTGAAGATTGAGGATTGGGGATTGAGGATCGACGATTGAGGATTGAGTATTGAGGATTGAGAATTGAGGATTGATTATTGAAGATTGAGTATTGAGGATTGAAGATTGAGGATTGAGGATTGAGTATTGAGGATTGAGGGTTGAGTATTGAGGATTGAGGATGAGGGCTGAGGGTTGAGGGTTGAGGTTTGAGGACTGAGGACTGAGGATTGAGGATTGAGGATTGAGGATTGAGAATTGAGGATGAGGACTGTGGGTTGACGATTGAGGTTTGAGGAATGAGGATTGAGGATTGAGGATTGAGGATTGAGGACTGAGAATTGAGGGCTGAGGATTGAAGATTGAGTATTGAGGATTGAAGATTGAGGATAGAGGATTGAGGATTGAAGATTGAGGATTGAATACTGAGTATTGATGATTGAAGATTGAGGATTGAGGATTGAGGATTGAGGATTGAGTATTGAGGATTGAAGATTGAGTATTGAGGATTGAAGGTTGAGGATTGAGGATTGAAGATTGAGGATTGGGTGTTGAGGATTGAACATTGAGGGTTGAGGACTGAGGATTGAGGATTGAGGATTGAGGATTGAGGATTGAAGATTGAGTATTGAGGATTGAAGATTGAGGATTGAGGATTGAGGACTGAGGATTGAGGACCAGGGCTGAGGGTTGAGGATTGTGGTTTGAGGACTGAGGACTGAGGATTGAGGATTGAGAATTGTGGATTGAGGATTGAGGATTGAGGATTGAAGATTGAGTATTGAGGATTGAAGATTGAGGATTGAAGATTGAGGATTGAGGATTGAGTATTGAGGATTGAGGATGAGGGCTGAGGGTTGAGGGTTGAGGTTTGAGGACTGAGGACTGAGGATTGAGGATTGAGGATGGAGGATTGAAGATTGAGTATTGAGGATTGAAGATTGAGGTTTGAGGTTTGAGGACTGAGGATTGAGGATTGAGTATTGAGGATTGAGGATTGAGGATTGAGGATTGAGGATTGAACATTGAGGATTGGGTATTGCGGATTGAACATTGAGGATTGAGGGTTGAGGATTGAGGATTGAAGATTGACTATTGAGGATTGAAGATTGAGGATTGAGAATTGAGGATTGAGGATTGAGTATTGAAGATTGAAGATTGAGGATTGGGGATTGAGGATCGACGATTGAGGATTGAGTATTGAGGATTGAGAATTGAGGATTGATTATTGAAGATTGAGTATTGAGGATTGAAGATTGAGGATTGAGGATTGAGTATTGAGGATTGAGGATTGAGTATTGAGGATTGAGGATGAGGGCTGAGGGTTGAGGGTTGAGGTTTGAGGACTGAGGACTGAGGATTGAGGATTGAGGATTGAGGATTGAGAATTGAGGATGAGGACTGTGGGTTGACGATTGAGGTTTGAGGAATGAGGATTGAGGATTGAGGATTGAGGATTGAGGACTGAGAATTGAGGGCTGAGGATTGAAGATTGAGTATTGAGGATTGAAGATTGAGGATAGAGGATTGAGGATTGAAGATTGAGGATTGAATACTGAGTATTGATGATTGAAGATTGAGGATTGAGGATTGAGGATTGAGGATTGAGTATTGAGGATTGAAGATTGAGTATTGAGGATTGAAGGTTGAGGATTGAGGATTGAAGATTGAGGATTGGGTGTTGAGGATTGAACATTGAGGGTTGAGGATTGAGGATTGAGGATTGAGGATTGAGGATTGAGGATTGAAGATTGAGTATTGAGGATTGAAGATTGAGGATTGAGGATTGAGGATTGAGGATTGAGGACCAGGGCTGAGGGTTGAGGATTGTGGTTTGAGGACTGAGGACTGAGGATTGAGGATTGAGAATTGTGGATTGAGGATTGAGGATTGAGGATTGAGGATTGAGGATTGAAGATTGAGTATTGAGGATTGAAGATTGAGGATTGAAGATTGAGGATTGAGGATTGAGTATTGAGGATTGAGGATGAGGGCTGAGGGTTGAGGGTTGAGGTTTGAGGACTGAGGACTGAGGATTGAGGATTGAGAATTGAGGATATAGGATTGAGGATTGAAGATTGAGGATTGGGTATTGAGGATTGAAGAATGAGGATTGAGGATTGAGGATTGAGGATTGAGGATTGAAGATTGAGTATTGAGGATTGAAGGTTGAGGATTGGGGATTGAGGATTGAGGATTGAGGATTGAAGATTGAGGATTGGGGATTGAGGATCGACGATTGAGGATTGAGTATTGAGGATTGAGAATTGAGGATTGATTATTGAAGATTGAGTATTAAGGATTGAAGATTGAGGATTGAGGATTGAGTGTTGAGTATTGAGGGCGAGCACTGACGGTTGAGGATCGATGTTTGAGGATTGAGGATTGAGGATTGAGGACTGAGGATTGAGGATTGAGGATTGAGCATTGAGGATTGATGATTGAGGACTGGGGATTGAGGATTGAAAGCTGAGGATTAAGGATTGAGGATTGGGGATTAAGGATCTAGGATTGGAGATTGATTATTGAGGATTGAAGATTGAGGATTGAGGATTGAGGATTGAGGATTGAGAATTGAGAATTGAGTATGAGGACTGAGGGTTGAGGATTGACGATTGAGGATTGAGGATTGAGGATTGAAGATTGAGTATTGTGGATTGAATATTGAGGATTGAGGATTGAGGATTGAGGATTGAGGATTGAGGATTGAAGATTGAGGATTGAGAATTGAGGATTGAAGGTTGAGGATTGAGGTCTGTGGATTGAGGATTGAGGATTGAGAAATGAGGATTGAGGATTGAGGATTGAAGATTGAGGATTCGGTATTGAGGATTGGGTATTGAGGATTGAAGAATGAGGATTGACGATTGAGGATTGAGGATTCAGGATTGCAGATTGAGTATTGAGGATTGCAGATTGAGGGTTGAGGATTGAGGATTGAGGATTGAGCATTGAGGATTGAGGATTGAGGATTGACGATTGAAGATTGAGTATTGAGGATTGAAGATTGAGGATTGAGGATTGAGGATTGAGGATTGAGATTTGAAGATTGAAGAATGGGGTTTGGGTATTAAAAACTGTGAATTGAGGATATTCTATTGAGGATTGAGGATTGACAATTGATTGTTGAGGACTTATGGCTGAAGATTGAGGATTGAGGATTGAGGATTCGGGGTGGAGGTTTGAGGTCTGAGGATTGATGGTTGAGGATTGAGGATTGAGGATTGAGGGTTGACGCTTGAGGTTTGAGGATTGATGATGGAGGATTGAAGGGAGAGGTCTGAGTGTTGAGGATTGAATGTTGAGAATTGATGTTTGAGGATTGAGATTTGATTATTGAATATTGTGGATTGAGTATTGAACCATGAGAATTCAGGATATTCTATTGAGTATTGAGAATTGAGGACTGAGGATTGAGGAATGAGCATTGAATATTGAGTATTGAGGATTGAAGATTGAGGATTGAGGATTGAGTATTGAGGATTGAGGATTGAATATTGAGGATTGGGGACTGAGTGTTGAGGGTTGAGTGATGAGAATTGATGTTTGTGGATAGAGATTAGAAGATTGCAGATTGAGTATTGAGTATTGAAAACTGTGAATTGATGATATTCTATTGAGGATTGAGAATTGACAAATGATTGTTGAGGACAGAGGTCTGAAGATTGAAGATTCAGGATTGAGGATACAGGTTTGATGTTCGTGGACTGAGGGTTGTAGATTGAGGTTTGAGGATTGAGGATTGAGGATTGAGGATTGAGGATTGAAGATTGAGGATTGGGTATTGCGGATTGAGTATTGAGGATTGAGGATTGAGGACTGAGGATTGACGATTGAGTATTGAAGATTGAGGATTGATTACTGAGGATTGAGGATTGAGGATTGAGGATTGAGGATTGAGGATTGAAGACTGAGTATTGTGGCTTGAATATTGAGGATTGAGGATTGAGGATTGAGGATTGAGTATTGAGGATGAGGGCTGAGGGTTGAGGGTTGAGGTTTGAGTATTGAATCCTGAGAATTCAGGATATTCTATTGAGTATTGAGAATTGAGGATTGATAGTTGAGTATCGAGGATTGAGGTTTGAGTATTGAGGATTAAGGATTGAGGATTGAAGATTGAATATTGATGATTGAAGATTGAGGATCGAGGATTGAGTGTTGTGGATTGAGGACGAGGACTGAGGGTTGAGTATTGATGTTTGAGGTCTGAGGATTGAGGATTGAAGATTGAGGACTGAGGATTGAGGATTGAAGATTGAGTATTGAGGATTGAAGATTGAGGATTGAGGATTGAGGATTGAGGATTGAGGTTTCAGGATGAGGGCTGAGGGTTGAGGATTGAGGTTTGAGGACTGAGGACTGAGGATTGAGGATTGAGAATTGAGGATTGAGGATTGAGGATTGAAGATTGAGGATTGGGTATTGAGGATTGAAGAATGAGGATTGAGGATTGAGTTTTGAGGATTGAGGATTGAGGACTGAAGATTGAGTATTCAGGATTGGAGATTGACGATTGAGGATTGAGGACCGAGGATTGAGGATTGGGGATTGAAGATTGAGTATTGAGGATTGAAGATTGACGATTGAGGATTGAGAATTGAGGATTGAGGATTGAGGAATGAGCATTGAAGATTGAGTATTGAGGATTGAAGGTTGAGGATTGAGGATTGAGTATTGAGGATTGAGGATTGAATATTGAGGATTGGGGACTGAGTGTTGAGGGTTGAGTGATGAGAATTGATGTTTGTGGATAGAGATTAGAAGATTGCAGATTGAGTATTGAGTATTGAAAACTGTGAATTGATGATATTCTATTGAGGATTGAGAATTGACAAATGATTGTTGAGGACAGAGGTCTGAAGATTGAAGATTCAGGATTGAGGATACAGGTTTGAGGTTCGTGGACTGAGGGTTGTGGATTGAGGTTTGAGGATTGAGGAATGAGGATTGAGGATTGAGGATTGAAGATTGAGGATTGGGTATTGCGGATTGAGTATTGAGGATTGAGGATTGAGGACTGAGGATTGACGATTGAGTATTGAAGATTGAGGATTGATTACTGAGGATTGAGGATTGAGGATTGAGGATTGAGGATTGAGGATTGAAGACTGAGTATTGTGGCTTGAATATTGAGGATTGAGGATTGAGGATTGAGGATTGAGTATTGAGGATGAGGGCTGAGGGTTGAGGGTTGAGGTTTGAGTATTGAATCCTGAGAATTCAGGATTTTCTATTGAGTATTGAGAATTGAGGATTGATAGTTGAGTATCGAGGATTGAGGTTTGAGTATTGAGGATTAAGGATTGAGGATTGAAGATTGAATATTGATGATTGAAGATTGAGGATCGAGGATTGAGTGTTGTGGATTGAGGACGAGGACTGAGGGTTGAGTATTGATGTTTGAGGTCTGAGGATTGAGGATTGAGGATTGAGAATTGAGGATTGAGGATTGAGGATTGAGGATTGAGGATTGAGGACTGAAGATTGAATGTTGATGATTGAAGATTGAGGATTGAGTATTGATGGTTGTGGATTGAGGACGAGGACTGAGGGTTGAGTATTGCTGTTTGAGGTCTGAGGACTGAGGTCTGAGGATTGAGGATTGAGAATTGAGGATTGAGGATAGAGGACTGAAGATTGAGGATTGGGTATTGAGGATTGAAGAATGAGGATTGAGGATTGAGGATTGAGGGTTGAGAATTGAGAATTGAGTATGAGGACTGAGGTTTGAAGATTGAGGTTTGAGGAACGAGGATTGCGGATTGAGGATCGAGGATTGAGGTTTGTGGATTGAGAACGAGGACTGAGGTTTGAGTATTGATGTTTGAGGTCTGAGGATTGAGGATTGAGGATTGAGAATTGAGCACTGAGGATTGAGGATTGAAGACTGAGGATTCAGGACTGAAGATTGAATATTGATGATTGAAGATTGAGGATTGAGTATTGACGGTTGTGGATTGAGGACAAGGGCTGAGGGTTGAGTATTGCTGTTTGAAGTCTGAGGATTGAAGATTGATGATTGAGGATTGAAGATTGAGGATTGAGGATTGAGGATTGGGGATTGAGGATTGAGGATTGATGATTGAGGATTGAGTATTGAGGATTCAGGACTGAAGATTGAATATTGATGATTGAAGATTGAGGATTGAGTATTGACGGTTGTGGATTGAGGACAAGGGCTGAGGGTTGAGTATTGCTGTTTGAAGTCTGAGGATTGAAGATTGATGATTGAGGATTGAAGATTGATGATTGAGGATTGAGGATTGAGGATTGAGGATTGAAGATTGAGGATTGAAGATTGAGTATTGAGGATTGAAGATTGAGGACTGAGGATTGAGGATTGAGGATTGGGGATTGAAGATTGCGGATTGGGGACTGAGTGTTGAGGTTTGAGTGATGAGAATTGATGTTTGTGGATAGAGATTTGAAGATTGCAGATTGAGTATTGAGTATTGAAAACTGTGAATTGATGATATTCTATTGAGGATTGAGGATTGACAGCTGAATGTTGAGGACTGTGGGCTGAAGATTGAGGACTCAGGATTGAGGATTCGGGATTGAGGTTTGAGGACTGAGGAATGAGGGTTGAGGATTGAGGATTGAGGATTGAGGACTGACGCTTGAGGATTGAGGATTGAGGGTGGAGGATTGAAGAGAGAGGACTGAGTGTTGAGGATTTAGTGTTGAGGGTTGTGCGTTGATTATTGAGGATTGGGGATTGAGGATTGAGGATTGAGGATTGAGTATTGAGGATTGAGAATTGAGGATTGAGGATGGAGGATTGAAGATTGAGTATTGAGGATTGAAGATTGAGGTTTGAGGTTTGAGGACTGAGGATTGAGGATTGAGTATTGAGGATTGAGGATTGAGGATTGAGGATTGAGGATTGAATATTGAGGATTGGGTATTGCGGATTGAACATTGAGGATTGAGGGTTGAGGATTGAGGATTGAAGATTGACTATTGAGGATTGAAGATTGAGGATTGAGAATTGAGGATTGAGGATTGAGTATTGAAGATTGAAGATTGAGGATTGGGGATTGAGGATCGACGATTGAGGATTGAGTATTGAGGATTGAGAATTGAGGATTGATTATTGAAGATTGAGTATTGAGGATTGAAGATTGAGGATTGAGGATTGAGTATTGAGGATTGAGGGTTGAGTATTGGGGATTGAGGATGAGGGCTGAGGGTTGAGGGTTGAGGTTTGAGGACTGAGGACTGAGGATTGAGGATTGAGGATTGAGGATTGAGAATTGAGGATGAGGACTGTGGGTTGACGATTGAGGTTTGAGGAATGAGGATTGAGGATTGAGGATTGAGGATTGAGGACTGAGAATTGATGATTGAAGATTGAGGATTGAGGATTGAGGATTGAGGATTGAGTATTGAGGATTGAAGATTGAGTATTGAGGATTGAAGGTTGAGGATTGAGGATTGAAGATTGAGGATTGGGTGTTGAGGATTGAACATTGAGGGTTGAGGACTGAGGATTGAGGATTGAGGATTGAGGATTGAGGATTGAAGATTGAGTATTGAGGATTGAAGATTGAGGATTGAGGATTGAGGATTGAGGATTGAGGACCAGGGCTGAGGGTTGAGGATTGTGGTTTGAGGACTGAGGACTGAGGATTGAGGATTGAGAATTGTGGATTGAGGATTGAGGATTGAGGATTGAAGATTGAGTATTGAGGATTGAAGATTGAGGATTGAAGATTGAGGATTGAGGATTGAGTATTGAGGATTGAGGATGAGGGCTGAGGGTTGAGGGTTGAGGTTTGAGGACTGAGGACTGAGGATTGAGGATTGAGAATTGAGGATATAGGATTGAGGATTGAAGATTGAGGATTGGGTATTGAGGATTGAAGAATGAGGATTGAGGATTGAGGATTGACGATTGAAGATTGAGTATTGAGGATTGAAGATTGAGGATTGAGGATTGAGGATTGAGGATTGAGGATTGAGGATTGAGGATTGAAGATTGAGGATTGGGGATTGAGGATTGACGATTGAGGATTGAGTATTGAGGAGTGAGAATTGAGGATTGTGGATTGACGATTGAGGATTGAGCATTGAGGATTGAGTATTGAGGATTGAGGATTGAGGATTGAGGATTGAAGATTGAGTATCGAGGATTGAGGGTTGTGGATTGAGGACGAGGACTGAGGGTTGAGCGTTGATGTTTGAGGTCTGAGGATTGAGAATTGAGGATTGAGGATTGAGGATTGAAGATTGATGATTGAGGATTGAGGATTGAGGATTGAAGATTGAATATTGATGATTGAAGATTGAGGATTGAAGATTGAGTATTGAGGATTGAAGATTGAGGATTGAGGATTGAGGATTGAGGATTGAGGATTGAAGATTGAGGATTGGGGATTGAGGATTGACGATTGAGGATTGAGTATTGAGGAGTGAGGATTGAGGATTGAGGATTGAAGATAGAGGATTGAGGATTGAAGATTGAGGTTTGAAGATTGAGAATTGGGTTTTGAGGATTGATGAATGAGGATTGTGGATTGAGGATTGAGGATTGAGGATTGAAGATTGAGTATTGAGGATTGAAGGTTGAGGATTGAGGTCTGCGGATTGAGGATTGAGGATTGAGAATTGAGGATTGAGGATTGAGGATTGAGGATTGAGAATTGAGGATTGAGCATTGAGGATTGAGGATTGAGGATTGAGGATTGAAGATTGAGTATTGAGGATTGAAGATTGAGGATTGAGGATTGAGGATTGAGGATTGAGGATTGAGGATTGAAGATTGAGGATTGGGGATTGAGGATTGACGATTGAGGATTGAGTATTGAGGAGTGAGAATTGAGGATTGAGGATTGAAGATTGAGGATTGAGGATTGAAGATTGAGGATTGAAGATTGAGGATTGGGTTTTGAAGATTGAAGAATGAGGATTGTGGATTGAGGATTGAGGATTGAGGATTGAAGATTGAGTATTGACGATTGAAGGTTTAGAATTGAGGTCTGCGGATTGAGGATTGAGGATTGAGAATTGAGGATGAGGATTGAGGATTGAAGATGGAGGATTGGGTACTGGGGATTGGGTATTGAGGATTGAAGAATGAGGATTGAGGATTGAGGATTGAGGATTGAGGATTGCAGATTGAGTATTGAGGATAGCAGATTGAGGGTTGAGGATTGAGGATTGAGGATTGAGCATTGAGGATTGAGGATTGAGGATTGCAGATTGAGTATTGAGGATTGCAGATTGAGGGTTGAGGATTGAGGATTGAAGATTGAGGATTGGGTTTTGAAGATTGAAGAATGAGGATTGTGGATTGAGGATTGAGGATTGAGGATTGAAGATTGAGTATTGACGATTGAAGGTTTAGAATTGAGGTCTGCGGATTGAGGATTGAGGATTGAGAATTGAGGATGAGGATTGAGGATTGAAGATGGAGGATTGGGTACTGGGGATTGGGTATTGAGGATTGAAGAATGAGGATTGAGGATTGAGGATTGAGGATTGAGGATTGCAGATTGAGTATTGAGGATTGCAGATTGAGGGTTGAGGATTGAGGATTGGGTATTGAGGATTGGGTATTGAGGATTGACGAATGAGGATTGAGGATTGAGGATTGAGGATTGAGGATTGCAGATTGTGTATTGAGGATTGCAGATTGAGGGTTGGGGATTGAGGATTGAGGATTGAGCATTGAGGATTGAGGATTGAGGATTGAGGATTGAAGATTGAGTATTGAGGATTGAAGATTGAGGATTGAGGATTGAGGATTGAGGATTGAGGATTGAAGAATGAGGATTGAGGATTGAGGATTGAGGATTGAGGATTGCAGATTGAGTATTGAGGATAGCAGATTGAAGGTTGAGGATTGAGGTCTGCGGATTGAGGATTGAGGATTGAGAATTGAGGATTGAGGATTGAGGATTGAGGATTGAGAATTGAGGATTGAGCATTGAGGATTGAGGATTGAGGATTGAGTATTGAAGATTGAGGATTGAGGACTGACGGTTGAGGATGAGGTTTGAGGATTGAGGATTGAGGATTGAGGACTGAGGATTGAGGATTGAGGATTCAGCATTGAGGATTGAAGATTGAGGACTGGGGATTGAGGATTGAAGCTGAGGATTAAGGATTGAGGATTGGGGATTGAGGATCTAGGTTCGGAGATTGATTATTGAGGATTGAAAATTGAGGATTGAGGATTGAGGATTGAGAATTGAGAATTGAGTATGAGAACAGAGGGTTGAGGATTGAGGATTGAGGATTGAGGATTGAGGATTGAAGATTGAGTATTGTGGATTGAATATTGAGGATTGAGGATTGAGGATTGAGGATTGAGGAAGAGGGCTGATGGTTGAGGGTTGAGGTTTGAGTATTGAATCCTGAGAATTCAGGATATTCTATTGCGTATTGAGAATTGTAGATTGATAGTTGTGTATTGAGGATTGAGGTTTGAGTATTGAGGATTGAGGTTTGAGTATTGAGGATTGACGATTGAGGATTGAGTATTGAGGAGTGAGGATTGAGGATTGAGGATTGAAGATAGAGGATTGAGGATTGAAGGTTGAGGATTGAAGACTGAGGATTGGGTTTTGAGGATTGAAGAATGAGGATTGTGGATTGAGGATTGAGGATTGAGGATTGAAGATTGAGTATTGAGGATTGAAGGTTGAGGATTGAGGTCTGCGGATTGAGGATTGAGGATTGAGAATTGAGGATTGAGGATTGAGGATTGAAGATTGAGGATTGGGTACCGAGGATTGGGTATTGAGGATTGAAGAATGAGGATTGTGGATTGAGGATTGAGGATTGAGGATTGCAGATTGCGTACTGAGGATTGCAGATTGAGGGTTGAGGATTGAGGATTGAGGATTGAGCATTGAGGATTGAGTGTTGAGGATTGATGATTGACGATCGAGGATTGAGTATTGAGGATTGAGGATTGAGGATTGAGGATTGAAGATTGAGTATTGAGGATTGAAGGTTGAAGATTGTGGATTGAGGATTGAGGATTGAGGATTGAATATTGAGGATTGGGGACTGAGTGTTGAGGGTTGAGTGATGAGGATTGATGTTCGTGGATAGAGATTTGAAGATTGCAGATTGAGTATTGAGTATTGAAAACTGTGAATTGATGACATTCTCTTGAGGATTGAGGTTTGACAACTGATTGTTGAGGACTGAGGGCTGAAGATTGAGGATTCAGTATTGAGGATTCAGGATTGAGGTTTGAGGTCAGAGGATTGAGGATTGAGAATTGAGGATTGAGGATTGAGGATTGAGGATTGAAGATTGAGGATTGGGTGTTGAGGATTGAACATTGAGGGTTGAGGATTGAGGATTGAGGATTGAGGATTGAGGAGTGAGGATTGAAGATTGAGCATTGAGGATTGAAGATTGAGGATTGAGGATTGAGGATTGAGGATTGAGGACCAGGGCTGAGGGTTGAGGGTTGTGGTTTGAGTACTGAGGACTGAGGATTGAGGATTGAGAATTGAGGGTTGGGGATTGAGGATTGAGGATTGAGGATTGGGTATTGAGGACTGAAGGATGAGGACTGAGGATTGAGGATTGAGGATTGAGGATTGAAGATTGAGCATTGAGGATTGATGATTGACGATCGAGGATTGAGTATTGAGGATTGAGGATTGAGGATTGAGGATTGAAGATTGAGTATTGAGGATTGAAGGTTGAGGATTATGGATTGAGGATTGAGGATTGAGGATTGAATATTGAGGATTGGGGACTGAGTGATGAGGGTTGAGTGATGAGAATTGATGTTTGTGGCTAGAGATTTGAAGATTGCAGATTGAGTATTGAGTATTGGAAACTGTGAATTGATGACATTCTATTGAGGATTGAGGTTTGACAACTGATTGTTGAGGACTGAGGGCTGAAGGTTGAGGATTCAGTATTGAGGATTCAGGATTGTGGTTTGAGGACAGAGGATTGAGGATTGAAGATTGTGGATTGAGGATTGAGTGTTGAGTATTGAGGACGAGGACTGACGGTTGAGGATTGAGGTTTGAGGATTGAGGACTGAGGATTGAGGACTGAGGATTGAGGATTGAGGATTCAGCATTGAGGATTGAAGATTGAGGACTGGGGATTGAGGATTGAAGCTGAGGATTAAGGATTGAGGATTGGGGATTGAGGATCTAGGTTCGGAGATTGATTATTGAGGATTGAAAATTGAGGATTGAGGATTGAGGATTGAGAATTGAGAATTGAGTATGAGGACAGAGGGTTGAGGATTGAGGATTGAGGATTGAGGATTGAGGATTGAAGATTGAGTATTGTGGATTGAATATTGAGGATTGAGGATTGAGGATTGAGGATTGAGGAAGAGGGCTGATGGTTGAGGGTTGAGGTTTGAGTATTGAATCCTGAGAATTCAGGATATTCTATTGCGTATTGAGAATTGTAGATTGATAGTTGTGTATTGAGGATTGAGGTTTGAGTATTGAGGATTGAGGTTTGAGTATTGAGGATTGACGATTGAGGATTGAGTATTGAGGAGTGAGGATTGAGGATTGAGCATTGAAGATAGAGGATTGAGGATTGAAGGTTGAGGATTGAAGACTGAGGATTGGGTTTTGAGGATTGAAGAATGAGGATTGTGGATTGAGGATTGAGGATTGAGGATTGAAGATTGAGTATTGAGGATTGAAGGTTGAGGATTGAGGTCTGCGGATTGAGGATTGAGGATTGAGGATTGAAGATTGAGTATTGACGATTGAAGATGGAGGATTGGGTACTGCGGATTGAGGATTGAGGATTGAGAATTGAGGATGAGGATTGAGGATTGAAGATGGAGGATTGGGTACTGGGGATTGGGTATTGAGGTTTGAAGAATGAGGATTGAGGATTGAGGATTGAGGATTGAGGATTGCAGATTGAGTATTGAGGATTGCAGATTGAGGGTTGAGGATTGAGGATTGGGTATTGAGGATTGGGTATTGAGGATTGACGAATGAGGATTGAGGATTGAGGATTGAGGATTGAGGATTGCAGATTGTGTATTGAGGATTGCAGATTGAGGGTTGGGGATTGAGGATTGAGGATTGAGCATTGAGGATTGAGGATTGAGGATTGAGGATTGAAGATTGAGTATTGAGGATTGAAGATTGAGGATTGAGGATTGAGGATTGAGGATTGAGGATTGAAGAATGAGGATTGAGGATTGAGGATTGAGGATTGAGGATTGCAGATTGAGTATTGAGGATAGCAGATTGAAGGTTGAGGATTGAGGTCTGCGGATTGAGGATTGAGGATTGAGAATTGAGGATTGAGGATTGAGGATTGAGGATTGAGAATTGAGGATTGAGCATTGAGGATTGAGGATTGAGGATTGAGTATTGAAGATTGAGGATTGAGGACTGACGGTTGAGGATGAGGTTTGAGGATTGAGGATTGAGGATTGAGGACTGAGGATTGAGGATTGAGGATTCAGCATTGAGGATTGAAGATTGAGGACTGGGGATTGAGGATTGAAGCTGAGGATTAAGGATTGAGGATTGGGGATTGAGGATCTAGGTTCGGAGATTGATTATTGAGGATTGAAAATTGAGGATTGAGGATTGAGGATTGAGAATTGAGAATTGAGTATGAGGACAGAGGGTTGAGGATTGAGGATTGAGGATTGAGGATTGAGGATTGAAGATTGAGTATTGTGGATTGAATATTGAGGATTGAGGATTGAGGATTGAGGATTGAGGAAGAGGGCTGATGGTTGAGGGTTGAGGTTTGAGTATTGAATCCTGAGAATTCAGGATATTCTATTGCGTATTGAGAATTGTAGATTGATAGTTGTGTATTGAGGATTGAGGTTTGAGTATTGAGGATTGAGGTTTGAGTATTGAGGATTGACGATTGAGGATTGAGTATTGAGGAGTGAGGATTGAGGATTGAGGATTGAAGATAGAGGATTGAGGATTGAAGGTTGAGGATTGAAGACTGAGGATTGGGTTTTGAGGATTGAAGAATGAGGATTGTGGATTGAGGATTGAGGATTGAGGATTGAAGATTGAGTATTGAGGATTGAAGGTTAGGATTGAGGTCTGCGGATTGAGGATTGAGGATTGAGAATTGAGGATTGAGGATTGAGGATTGAAGATTGAGGATTGGGTACCGAGGATTGGGTATTGAGGATTGAAGAATGAGGATTGTGGATTGAGGATTGAGGATTGAGGATTGCAGATTGCGTACTGAGGATTGCAGATTGAGGGTTGAGGATTGAGGATTGAGGATTGAGCATTGAGGATTGAGTGTTGAGGATTGATGATTGACGATCGAGGATTGAGTATTGAGGATTGAGGATTGAGGATTGAGGATTGAAGATTGAGTATTGAGGATTGAAGGTTGAAGATTGTGGATTGAGGATTGAGGATTGAGGATTGAATATTGAGGATTGGGGACTGAGTGTTGAGGGTTGAGTGATGAGGATTGATGTTCGTGGATAGAGATTTGAAGATTGCAGATTGAGTATTGAGTATTGAAAACTGTGAATTGATGACATTCTCTTGAGGATTGAGGTTTGACAACTGATTGTTGAGGACTGAGGGCTGAAGATTGAGGATTCAGTATTGAGGATTCAGGATTGAGGTTTGAGGTCAGAGGATTGAGGATTGAGAATTGAGGATTGAGGATTGAGGATTGAGGATTGAAGATTGAGGATTGGGTGTTGAGGATTGAACATTGAGGGTTGAGGATTGAGGATTGAGGATTGAGGATTGAGGAGTGAGGATTGAAGATTGAGCATTGAGGATTGAAGATTGAGGATTGAGGATTGAGGATTGAGGATTGAGGACCAGGGCTGAGGGTTGAGGGTTGTGGTTTGAGTACTGAGGACTGAGGATTGAGGATTGAGAATTGAGGGTTGGGGATTGAGGATTGAGGATTGAGGATTGGGTATTGAGGACTGAAGGATGAGGACTGAGGATTGAGGATTGAGGATTGAGGATTGAAGATTGAGCATTGAGGATTGATGATTGACGATCGAGGATTGAGTATTGAGGATTGAGGATTGAGGATTGAGGATTGAAGATTGAGTATTGAGGATTGAAGGTTGAGGATTATGGATTGAGGATTGAGGATTGAGGATTGAATATTGAGGATTGGGGACTGAGTGATGAGGGTTGAGTGATGAGAATTGATGTTTGTGGCTAGAGATTTGAAGATTGCAGATTGAGTATTGAGTATTGGAAACTGTGAATTGATGACATTCTATTGAGGATTGAGGTTTGACAACTGATTGTTGAGGACTGAGGGCTGAAGGTTGAGGATTCAGTATTGAGGATTCAGGATTGTGGTTTGAGGACAGAGGATTGAGGATTGAAGATTGTGGATTGAGGATTGAGTGTTGAGTATTGAGGACGAGGACTGACGGTTGAGGATTGAGGTTTGAGGATTGAGGACTGAGGATTGAGGACTGAGGATTGAGGATTGAGGATTCAGCATTGAGGATTGAAGATTGAGGACTGGGGATTGAGGATTGAAGCTGAGGATTAAGGATTGAGGATTGGGGATTGAGGATCTAGGTTCGGAGATTGATTATTGAGGATTGAAAATTGAGGATTGAGGATTGAGGATTGAGAATTGAGAATTGAGTATGAGGACAGAGGGTTGAGGATTGAGGATTGAGGATTGAGGATTGAGGATTGAAGATTGAGTATTGTGGATTGAATATTGAGGATTGAGGATTGAGGATTGAGGATTGAGGAAGAGGGCTGATGGTTGAGGGTTGAGGTTTGAGTATTGAATCCTGAGAATTCAGGATATTCTATTGCGTATTGAGAATTGTAGATTGATAGTTGTGTATTGAGGATTGAGGTTTGAGTATTGAGGATTGAGGTTTGAGTATTGAGGATTGACGATTGAGGATTGAGTATTGAGGAGTGAGGATTGAGGATTGAGGATTGAAGATAGAGGATTGAGGATTGAAGGTTGAGGATTGAAGACTGAGGATTGGGTTTTGAGGATTGAAGAATGAGGATTGTGGATTGAGGATTGAGGATTGAGGATTGAAGATTGAGTATTGAGGATTGAAGGTTGAGGATTGAGGTCTGCGGATTGAGGATTGAGGATTGAGAATTGAGGATTGAGGATTGAGGATTGAAGATTGAGGATTGGGTACCGAGGATTGGGTATTGAGGATTGAAGAATGAGGATTGTGGATTGAGGATTGAGGATTGAGGATTGCAGATTGCGTACTGAGGATTGCAGATTGAGGGTTGAGGATTGAGGATTGAGGATTGAGCATTGAGGATTGAGTGTTGAGGATTGATGATTGACGATCGAGGATTGAGTATTGAGGATTGAGGATTGAGGATTGAGGATTGAAGATTGAGTATTGAGGATTGAAGGTTGAAGATTGTGGATTGAGGATTGAGGATTGAGGATTGAATATTGAGGATTGGGGACTGAGTGTTGAGGGTTGAGTGATGAGAATTGATGTTCGTGGATAGAGATTTGAAGATTGCAGATTGAGTATTGAGTATTGAAAACTGTGAATTGATGACATTCTCTTGAGGATTGAGGTTTGACAACTGATTGTTGAGGACTGAGGGCTGAAGATTGAGGATTCAGTATTGAGGATTCAGGATTGAGGTTTGAGGTCAGAGGATTGAGGATTGAGAATTGAGGATTGAGGATTGAGGATTGAGGATTGAAGATTGAGGATTGGGTGTTGAGGATTGAACATTGAGGGTTGAGGATTGAGGATTGAGGATTGAGGATTGAGGAGTGAGGATTGAAGATTGAGCATTGAGGATTGAAGATTGAGGATTGAGGATTGAGGATTGAGGATTGAGGACCAGGGCTGAGGGTTGAGGGTTGTGGTTTGAGTACTGAGGACTGAGGATTGAGGATTGAGAATTGAGGGTTGGGGATTGAGGATTGAGGATTGAGGATTGGGTATTGAGGACTGAAGGATGAGGACTGAGGATTGAGGATTGAGGATTGAGGATTGAAGATTGAGCATTGAGGATTGATGATTGACGATCGAGGATTGAGTATTGAGGATTGAGGATTGAGGATTGAGGATTGAAGATTGAGTATTGAGGATTGAAGGTTGAGGATTATGGATTGAGGATTGAGGATTGAGGATTGAATATTGAGGATTGGGGACTGAGTGATGAGGGTTGAGTGATGAGAATTGATGTTTGTGGCTAGAGATTTGAAGATTGCAGATTGAGTATTGAGTATTGGAAACTGTGAATTGATGACATTCTATTGAGGATTGAGGTTTGACAACTGATTGTTGAGGACTGAGGGCTGAAGGTTGAGGATTCAGTATTGAGGATTCAGGATTGTGGTTTGAGGACAGAGGATTGAGGATTGAAGATTGTGGATTGAGGATTGAGTGTTGAGTATTGAGGACGAGGACTGACGGTTGAGGATTGAGGTTTGAGGATTGAGGACTGAGGATTGAGGACTGAGGATTGAGGATTGAGGATTCAGCATTGAGAATTGAAGATTGAGGACTGGGGATTGAGGATTGAAGGCTGAGGATTAGGGATTGAGGTTTGGGGATTGAGGATCTAGGTTTGGAGATTGATTATTGAGGATTGAAGATTGAGGATTGAGGATTGAGGATTGAGAATTGAGAATTGAGTATGAGGACAGAGGGTTGAGGATTGAGGATTGAGGATTGAGGATTGAGGATTGAAGATTGAGGATTGAGGATTGAGGATTGAGGATTGAGGACCAGGGCTGAGGGTTGAGGGTTGTGGTTTGAGTACTGAGGACTGAGGATTGAGGATTGAGAATTGAGGGTTGTGGATTGAGGATTGAGGATTGAGGATTGGGTATTGAGGACTGAAGGATGAGGACTGAGGATTGAGGATTGAGGATTGAGGATTGAAGATTGAGCATTGAGGATTGATGATTGACGATCGAGGATTGAGTATTGAGGATTGAGGATTGAGGATTGAGGATTGAAGATTGAGTATTGAGGATTGAAGGTTGAGGATTATGGATTGAGGATTGAGGATTGAGGATTGAATATTGAGGATTGGGGACTGAGTGTTGAGGGTTGAGTGATGAGAATTGATGTTTGTGGCTAGAGATTTGAAGATTGCAGATTGAGTATTGAGTATTGGAAACTGTGAATTGATGACATTCTATTGAGGATTGAGGTTTGACAACTGATTGTTGAGGACTGAGGGCTGAAGGTTGAGGATTCAGTATTGAGGATTCAGGATTGAGGTTTGAGGACAGAGGATTGAGGATTGAAGATTGTGGATTGAGGATTGAGTGTTGAGTATTGAGGACGAGGACTGACGGTTGAGGATGAGGTTTGAGGATTGAGGATTGAGGATTGAGGACTGAGGATTGAGGATTGAGGATTCAGCATTGAGGATTGAAGATTGAGGACTGGGGATTGAGGATTGAAGCTGAGGATTAAGGATTGAGGATTGGGGATTGAGGATCTAGGTTCGGAGATTGATTATTGAGGATTGAAAATTGAGGATTGAGGATTGAGGATTGAGAATTGAGAATTGAGTATGAGGACAGAGGGTTGAGGATTGAGGATTGAGGATTGAGGATTGAGGATTGAAGATTGAGTATTGTGGATTGAATATTGAGGATTGAGGATTGAGGATTGAGGATTGAGGAAGAGGGCTGATGGTTGAGGGTTGAGGTTTGAGTATTGAATCCTGAGAATTCAGGATATTCTATTGCGTATTGAGAATTGTAGATTGATAGTTGTGTATTGAGGATTGAGGTTTGAGTATTGAGGATTGAGGTTTGAGTATTGAGGATTGAGGATTGAGAATTGAGGGTTGGGGATTGAGGATTGAGGATTGAGGATTGGGTATTGAGGACTGAAGGATGAGGACTGAGGATTGAGGATTGAGGATTGAGGATTGAAGATTGAGCATTGAGGATTGATGACTGACGATCGAGGATTGAGTATTGAGGATTGAGGATTGAGGATTGAGGATTGAAGATTGAGTATTGAGGATTGAAGGTTGAGGATTATGGATTGAGGATTGAGGATTGAGGATTGAATATTGAGGATTGGGGACTGAGTGATGAGGGTTGAGTGATGAGAATTGATGTTTGTGGCTAGAGATTTGAAGATTGCAGATTGAGTATTGAGTATTGGAAACTGTGAATTGATGACATTCTATTGAGGATTGAGGTTTGACAACTGATTGTTGAGGACTGAGGGCTGAAGGTTGAGGATTCAGTATTGAGGATTCAGGATTGTGGTTTGAGGACAGAGGATTGAGGATTGAAGATTGTGGATTGAGGATTGAGTGTTGAGTATTGAGGACGAGGACTGACGGTTGAGGATTGAGGTTTGAGGATTGAGGACTGAGGATTGAGGACTGAGGATTGAGGATTGAGGATTCAGCATTGAGGATTGAAGATTGAGGACTGGGGATTGAGGATTGAAGGCTGAGGATTAGGGATTGAGGTTTGGGGATTGAGGATCTAGGTTTGGAGATTGATTATTGAGGATTGAAGATTGAGGATTGAGGATTGAGGATTGAGAATTGAGAATTGAGTATGAGGACAGAGGGTTGAGGATTGAGGATTGAGGATTGAGGATTGAAGATTGAGCATTGAGGATTGATGATTGACGATCGAGGATTGAGTATTGAGGATTGAGGATTGAGGATTGAGGATTGAAGATTGAGTATTGAGGATTGAAGGTTGAGGATTATGGATTGAGGATTGAGGATTGAGGATTGAATATTGAGGATTGGGGACTGAGTGTTGAGGGTTGAGTGATGAGAATTGATGTTTGTGGCTAGAGATTTGAAGATTGCAGATTGAGTATTGAGTATTGGAAACTGTGAATTGATGACATTCTATTGAGGATTGAGGTTTGACAACTGATTGTTGAGGACTGAGGGCTGAAGGTTGAGGATTCAGTATTGAGGATTCAGGATTGAGGTTTGAGGACAGAGGATTGAGGATTGAAGATTGTGGATTGAGGATTGAGTGTTGAGTATTGAGGACGAGGACTGACGGTTGAGGATGAGGTTTGAGGATTGAGGATTGAGGATTGAGGACTGAGGATTGAGGATTGAGGATTCAGCATTGAGGATTGAAGATTGAGGACTGGGGATTGAGGATTGAAGCTGAGGATTAAGGATTGAGGATTGGGGATTGAGGATCTAGGTTCGGAGATTGATTATTGAGGATTGAAAATTGAGGATTGAGGATTGAGGATTGAGAATTGATAATTGAGTATGAGGACAGAGGGTTGAGGATTGAGGATTGAGGATTGAGGATTGAGGATTGAAGATTGAGTATTGTGGATTGAATATTGAGGATTGAGGATTGAGGATTGAGGATTGAGGAAGAGGGCTGATGGTTGAGGGTTGAGGTTTGAGTATTGAATCCTGAGAATTCAGGATATTCTATTGCGTATTGAGAATTGTAGATTGATAGTTGTGTATTGAGGATTGAGGTTTGAGTATTGAGGATTGAGGTTTGAGTATTGAGGATTGACGATTGAGGATTGAGTATTGAGGAGTGAGGATTGAGGATTGAGGATTGAAGATAGAGGATTGAGGATTGAAGGTTGAGGATTGAAGACTGAGGATTGGGTTTTGAGGATTGAAGAATGAGGATTGTGGATTGAGGATTGAGGATTGAGGATTGAAGATTGAGTATTGAGGATTGAAGGTTGAGGATTGAGGTCTGCGGATTGAGGATTGAGGATTGAGAATTGAGGATTGAGGATTGAGGATTGAAGATTGAGGATTGGGTACCGAGGATTGGGTATTGAGAATTGAAGAATGAGGATTGTGGATTGAGGATTGAGGATTGAGGATTGCAGATTGCGTACTGAGGATTGCAGATTGAGGGTTGAGGATTGAGGATTGAGGATTGAGCATAGAGGATTGAGTGTTGAGGATTGATGATTGACGATCGAGGATTGAGTATTGAGGATTGAGGATTGAGGATTGAGGATTGAAGATTGAGTATTGAGGATTGAAGGTTGAAGATTGTGGATTGAGGATTGAGGATTGAGGATTGAATATTGAGGATTGGGGACTGAGTGTTGAGGGTTGAGTGATGAGAATTGATGTTCGTGGATAGAGATTTGAAGATTGCAGATTGAGTATTGAGTATTGAAAACTGTGAATTGATGACATTCTATTGAGGATTGAGGTTTGACAACTGATTGTTGAGGACTGAGGGCTGAAGGTTGAGGATTCAGTATTGAGGATTCAGGATTGTGGTTTGAGGACAGAGGATTGAGGATTGAAGATTGTGGATTGAGGATTGAGTGTTGAGTATTGAGGACGAGGACTGACGGTTGAGGATTGAGGTTTGAGGATTGAGGACTGAGGATTGAGGACTGAGGATTGAGGATTGAGGATTCAGCATTGAGGATTGAAGATTGAGGACTGGGGATTGAGGATTGAAGGCTGAGGATTAGGGATTGAGGTTTGGGGATTGAGGATCTAGGTTTGGAGATTGATTATTGAGGATTGAAGATTGAGGATTGAGGATTGAGGATTGAGAATTGAGAATTGAGTATGAGGACAGAGGGTTGAGGATTGAGGATTGAGGATTGAGGATTGAGGATTGAAGATTGAGTATTGTGGATTGAATATTGAGGATTGAGGATTGAGGATTGAGGACTGAGGATGAGGGCTGATGGTTGAGGGTTGAGGTTTGAGTATTGAATCCTGAGAATTCAGGATATTCTATTGAGTATTGAGAATTGTAGATTGATAGTTGTGTATTGAGGATTGAGGTTTGAGTATTGAGGATTGAGGATTGAGGATTGAAGATTGAGTATTGATGATTGAAGTTTGAGGATCGAGGATTGAGGGTTGTGGATTGAGGACGAGGACTGAGGGTTGAGTGTTGATGTTTGAGGTCTGAGGATTGAGGATTGAGGATTGAGAATTGAGGATTGAGGATTGAGGATTGAAGATTTTAGGATTGGTTGTTGAGGATTGAAGAATGAGTATTGTTAATTGAGGATTGTGGATTGAGGATTGAAGATTGAGTATTGAGGACTGAAGATTGAGGATTGAGGGTTGTGGATTGAGGATTGAGGATTGAGGACTGAATATTGAATATTGATGATTGAAGATTTTGGATTGAGGATTGACTGTTGTGGATTGAGGACGAGGACTGAGGGTTGAGTATTGATGTTTGAGGTCTGTGCATTGAGGATTTAGGTTTGAGGATTGAGGTTTGGGGATTGAATATTGAGTATTGAGGATTGAGGATGAGGGCTGAGGGTTGAGGATTGAATGATGAGAATTGATGTTTGTGGATAGAGATTCGAAGATTGCAGATTGAGTATTGAGTATTGAAAGCTGTGAATTGATGATATTCTATAGAGGATTGAGAATTGACAACTGATTGTTGAGGACTGAGGTCTGAAGGTTGAGGTTTCAGGATTGAGGATTGAGGTTTGATGTTTGAGGACTGAGGGTTGAGGATTGAGGATTGAGGATTGAGGATTGAGGATTGAGGATTGAGGATTGAATATTGAGGATTGGGGACTGAGTGTTGAGGGTTGAGTGACGAGAATTGATATTCGTGGATAGAGATTTGAAGATTGCAGATTGAGTATTGAGTATTGAAAACTGTGAATTGATGACATTCTATTGAGGATTGAGGTTTGACAACTGATCGTTGAGGACTGAGGGCTGAAGATTGAGGATTCAGTATTGAGGATTCAGGATTGAGGTTTGAGGACAGAGGATTGAGGATTGAGAATTGAGGATTGAGGATTGAGGATTGAGGATTGAAGATTGAGGATTGGGTGTTGAGGATTGAAGAATGAGGATTGTGGATTGAGGATTGAGGATTGAGGATTGAAGATTGAGTATTGAGGATTGAAGATTGAGGATTGAGGGTTGAGGATTGAGGATTGAGGATTGAGGATTGAGGACCAGGGCTGAGGGTTGAGGATTGAGGATTGAGGATTGAGGACTGAGGATTGAGGATTGAGGGCTGTGGATTGAGGATTGAGAATTGAGGATTGAGTATTGAAGATTGAGTATTGAGGATTGAGGATTGAGGATTGAGGATTGAGGAATGAGGATTGATGATTGAGGTTTGAGGATTGAGAATTGAGGATTGAGGATTGAGGATTGAAGATTGAGGACTGGGCATTGAGGATTGAAGAATGAGAATTGAGGATTGAGGATTGAGGATTCAGGATTGCAGATTGAGTATTGAGGATTGAAGATTGAGGATTGAGGATTGAGGATTGAGGATTGAGGATTGAAGATTGAGGATTGGGTATTGAGGATTGAAGAATGAGGATTAAGGAATGAGTATTGAGGATTGAGGATTGAAGATTGAGTATTGAGGATTGAAGCCTGACGCTTGAGGATTGAGGATTGAGGATTGAGGATTGAGGATGGTCGATTGAAGATTGAGTATTGAGGATTGAATATTGAGTATTGAGGATTGAAGATTGAGGATCGAGGATTGTGGATTGAGGATTGAGGATTGAAGATCGAGGATTGGGGACTGAGTGTTGAGTGTTGAATGATGAGAATTGATGTTTGTGGATAGAGATTCGAAGATTGCAGATTGAGTATTGAGTATTGAAAACTGTGAATTGATGATATTCTATTGAGGATTGAGAATTGTCAACTGATTGTTCAGGACTGAGGTCTGAAGATTGAGGATTCAGGATTGAGGATACAGGTTTGAGGTTCGAGGACTGAGGATTGAGGATTGAGGGTTGAGGATTGAGGATTGAGATTGAGGATTGGGTATTGCGGATTGAACGTTGAGGATTGAGGATTGAGCACTGAGGATTGAGGATTGAGGGTTGAGGATTGAAGATTGAATATTGATGATTGAAGATTGAGGATCGACGATTGAGGGTTGTGGATTGATGACGAGGACTGAGGGTTGAGTATTGATGTTTGAGGTCTGAGGATTGATGATTGAGGATTCAGAATTGAGGATTGAGGATTGAATATTGAGGATTGAGGATTGAGAATTGAGGATTGAGTATTGAGGATAGAAGATTGAGGATTGGGGCCTGAGAATTGAAGATTGAGGATTAAGGATTGAGGGTTGAGGATTGAGGATTGTGGACTGAAGGTTCAGTATTGAGGATGGAAGATTGAGAATTGAGGATTGAGGATTGAACATTGAGGACTGATTGATGAGGGTTGAGTGATGAGAATTGATGTTTTTGTATAGATGTTTGAAAATTGCAGATTGAGTATTGAGTGTTGAAAACTGTGAATTGAGGATATTCTATTGAGGATCGAGGATTGACTACTGATTGTTGAGGACTGAGGGCTGAAGATTGAGGACACAGGATTGAGGATCCAGAATTGAGGTTTGAGGACTGAGGATTGAGGGTTGAAGATTGAGTATTGAGGATTGAGGATTGAGGATTGAAGATTGAGTATTGAGGACTGAGGATGAGGGCTGAGGGTTGAGGATTGAATGATGAGAATTGAAGTTTGTGGACAGAGATTCGAAGATTGCAGATTGAGTATTGAGTATTGAAAACTGTGAATTGATGATATTCTATAGAGAATTGAGAATTGACAACTGATTGTTGAGGACTGAGGTCTGAAGATTGAGGATTCAGGATTGAGGATTGAGGTTTGATGTTTGAGGACTGAGGATTGAGGATTGAGGATTGAGGATTGAGGATTGAGGATTGAAGATTGAGGATTGAGGATTGAGGACTGAGGATTGAGGATTGAGGATTGAAGGTTCAGTATTGAGGATTGAAGATTGAGAATTGAGGATTGAGGATTTAACATTGAGGACTGAGTGTTGAGGGTTGAGTGATGAGAATTGATGTTTGTGGATAGAGATTTGAAGATTGCAGGTTGAGTATTGAGTATTGAAACCTGTGAATTGAGGATATTATATTGAGGATTGAGGATTGACAACTGATTGTTGAGGACTGAAGGCTGTAGACTGATGATTCAGGTTTGAGGATTCAGGATTGAGGTTTGAGGACTGAGGATTCAGGATTGAGGATTGAGGATTGAGGATTGAGGATTGAGGATTGAAGATTGAATATTGATGATTGAAGATTGAGGATCGAGGGTTGAGGGTTGTGCATTGAGGACGAGTACTGAGGGTTGAGTATTGATGTTTGAGGTCTGAGGATTGAGGATGAAGGATTGAGAATTCAGGACTGACGATTGAGGATTGAAGATTGAGGATTAGGTGTTGAGGATTGAAGAATGTGGATTAAGGATTGAGGATTGAGGATTGAGGATTGAAGGTTGAGGATTGAGGATTGAGGATCGAGGATTGAGGATTGAGGATTGAAGATTGAGGATTGGGTATTGCGGATTGAACATTGAGGATTGAAGATTGCGGATTGGGTGTTGAGGATTGAAGAATGAGGATTGAGGGTTGAGGATTGAGGATTGAGGATTGCAGATACAGTCTTGAGGATTGAAGATTGAGGATTGAGGATTGAGGATTGAGGATTGAGGATTGAAGATTGAGTATTGAGGATTGAAGCTTGAGGATTGAGTACTGAGGATTAAGGATGAGGGCTGAGGGTTGAGGATTGAGGACTGAGTGTTGAGGGTTGCGTGAAGAGAATTGATGTTTGTGGATTGAGATTTGAAGATTGAAGAATGGGGTTTGAGTATTGCAAACTGTGAATTGAGGATATTCTATTGAGGATTGAGGATTGACAATTGATTGTTGAGGACTTATGGCTGAAGCATGAGGATTGAGGATTGAGGATTCGGGGTGGAGGTTTGAGGTCTGAGGATTGATGGTTGAGAATTGAGGATTGAGGATTGAGGATTGACGCTTGAGGATTGAGGATTGATGATGGAGGATTGAAGGGAGAGGACTGAGTGTTGAGGATTGAATGTTGAGAATTGATGTTTGAGGATTGAGATTTGATTATTGAATATTGTGGATTGAGTATTTGACCATGAGAATTCAGGATATTCTATTGAGTATTGAGAATTGAGGATTGATCGTTGAGTGTTGAGGATTGATGGTTGAGGGTTGTGCGTTGAATATTGATGATTGAGGATTGAAGATTGAGGATTGGGGATTGAGGATTGAAGGTTGAGTAGTGATGATTGAAGACTGAGGATTGAGTATTGAGGGTTGAGGTTTGAGGACGAGGACTGACGCTTGAGGATTGAGGTTTGATGATTGAGGATTGAGGATTGAGGACTGAGGATTGAGGATTGAGCATTGAGCATTGAGGATTGAAGATTGAGGACTGAGGATTGAGGATTGAAGATTGAGTATTGAGGATTGAAGATTGAGGATTGAGGATTGAGGATTGAGGATTGAGGTTTCAGGATGAGGGCTGAGGGTTGAGGATTGAGGTTTGAGGACTGAGGACTGAGGATTGAGGATTGAGAATTGAGGATTGAGGATTGAGGATTGAAGATTGAGGATTGGGTATTGAGGATTGAAGAATGAGGATTGAGGATTGAGTTTTGAGGATTGAGGATTGAGGACTGAAGATTGAGTATTCAGGATTGGAGATTGACGATTGAGGATTGAGGACCGAGGATTGAGGATTGGGGATTGAAGATTGAGTATTGAGGATTGAAGATTGACGATTGAGGATTGAGAATTGAGGATTGAGGATTGAGGAATGAGCATTGAAGATTGAGTATTGAGGATTGAAGGTTGAGGATTGAGGATTGAGTATTGAGGATTGAGGATTGAATATTGAGGATTGGGGACTGAGTGTTGAGGGTTGAGTGATGAGAATTGATGTTTGTGGATAGAGATTAGAAGATTGCAGATTGAGTATTGAGTATTGAAAACTGTGAATTGATGATATTCTATTGAGGATTGAGAATTGACAAATGATTGTTGAGGACAGAGGTCTGAAGATTGAAGATTCAGGATTGAGGATACAGGTTTGAGGTTCGTGGACTGAGGGTTGTGGATTGAGGTTTGAGGATTGAGGATTGAGGATTGAGGATTGAGGATTGAAGATTGAGGATTGGGTATTGCGGATTGAGTATTGAGGATTGAGGATTGAGGACTGAGGATTGACGATTGAGTATTGAAGATTGAGGATTGATTACTGAGGATTGAGGATTGAGGATTGAGGATTGAGGATTGAGGATTGAAGACTGAGTATTGTGGCTTGAATATTGAGGATTGAGGATTGAGGATTGAGGATTGAGTATTGAGGATGAGGGCTGAGGGTTGAGGGTTGAGGTTTGAGTATTGAATCCTGAGAATTCAGGATATTCTATTGAGTATTGAGAATTGAGGATTGATAGTTGAGTATCGAGGATTGAGGTTTGAGTATTGAGGATTAAGGATTGAGGATTGAAGATTGAATATTGATGATTGAAGATTGAGGATCGAGGATTGAGTGTTGTGGATTGAGGACGAGGACTGAGGGTTGAGTATTGATGTTTGAGGTCTGAGGATTGAGGATTGAGGATTGAGAATTGAGGATTGAGGATTGAGGATTGAAGATTGAGGATTGGGTGTTGAGGACTGAAGAATGAGGATTGAGGATTGAGGGTTGAGGATTGAGGATTGAAGATTGAGTATTGAGGATTGAAAATTGAGGATTGGGTATTGAGGATTGGGTATTGAGGATTGAAGAATGATGGTCGAGGATTGAGGATTGAGGATTCAGGATTGCAGATTGAGTATTGAGGATTGAAGATTGAGGTTTGAGGATTGAGGATTGAGGATTGAGCATTGAGGATTGAGGATTGAGGATTGAGGATTGAAGATTGAGTATTGAGGATTGAAGATTGAGGGTTGAGTATTGAGGATTGAGGATTGAGGATTGAAGATTGAGGATTGGGGATTGAGGATTGACGATCGAGGATTGAGTATTGAGGATTGAGAATTGAGGATTGAGGATTGAGGGTTGAAGATTGAAGATTGAGGATTGAGGATTGAGGGTTGAGGATTGAGGACGAGGACTGACGGTTGAGGATTGAGGTTTGAGGTATGAGGATTGAGAATTTAGGATTGAGGATTGAGGATGAGGGCTGAGGGTTGAGGATTGAGGTTTGAGGACTGATGGACTGAGGATTGAGTATTGAACATTCAGGATTGAGGATTGAGGATTGAGGATTGAGGATTGAGGATTGAGGACTGAAGATTGAATGTTGATGATTGAAGATTGAGGATTGAGTATTGATGATTGTGGATTGAGGACGAGGACTGAGGGTTGAGTATTGCTGTTTGAGGTCTGAGGACTGAGGTCTGAGGATTGAGGATTGAGAATTGAGGATTGAGGATAGAGGACTGAAGATTGAGGATTGGGTATTGAGGATTGAAGAATGAGGATTGAGGATTGAGGATTGAGGGTTGAGAATTGAGAATTGAGTATGAGGACTGAGGTTTGAAGATTGAGGTTTGAGGAACGAGGATTGCGGATTGAGGATCGAGGATTGAGGTTTGTGGATTGAGAACGAGGACTGAGGTTTGAGTATTGATGTTTGAGGTCTGAGGATTGAGGATTGAGGATTGAGAATTGAGCACTGAGGATTGAGGATTGAAGACTGAGGATTCAGGACTGAAGATTGAATATTGATGATTGAAGATTGAGGATTGAGTATTGACGGTTGTGGATTGAGGACAAGGGCTGAGGGTTGAGTATTGCTGTTTGAAGTCTGAGGATTGAAGATTGATGATTAAGGATTGAAGATTGATGATTGAGGATAGAGGACTGAAGATTGAGGATTGGGTGTTGAGGATTGAAGAATGTGGATTGAGGATTGAGGATTGAGGATTGAGGATTGAAGATTGACTATTGATGATTGAAGATTGAGGATTGAGGATTGAGGATTGGGGATTGAGGATTGAGGATTGATGATTGAGGATTGAGTATTGAGGATTCAGGACTGAAGATTGAATATTGATGATTGAAGATTGAGGATTGAGTATTGACGGTTGTGGATTGAGGACAAGGGCTGAGGGTTGAGTATTGCTGTTTGAAGTCTGAGGATTGAAGATTGATGATTGAGGATTGAAGATTGATGATTGAGGATTGAGGATTGAGGATTGAGGATTGAAGATTGAGGATTGAAGATTGAGTATTGAGGATTGAAGATTGAGGACTGAGGATTGAGGATTGAGGATTGGGGATTGAAGATTGCGGATTGGGGACTGAGTGTTGAGGTTTGAGTGATGAGAATTGATGTTTCTGCATAGAGATTTGAAGATTGCAGATTGAGTATTGAGTATTGAAAACTGTGAATTGATGATATTCTATTGAGGATTGAGGATTGACAACTGAATGTTGAGGACTGTGGGCTGAAGATTGAGGATTCAGGATTGAGGATTCGGGATTGAGGTTTGAGGACTGAGGAATGAGGGTTGAGGATTGAGGATTGAGGACTGACGCTTGAGGATTGAGGATTGAGGGTGGAGGATTGAAGAGAGAGGACTGAGTGTTGAGGATTTAGTGTTGAGGATTGATGTTTGAGGGTTGAGATTTGATAATTGAATATTGTGGATTGAGTATTGAGCCATGAGAATTCAGGATATTCTATTGAGTATTGAGAATTGAGGATTGATGGTTGAGTATTGAGGATTGATGGTTGAGGGTTGTGCATTGATTATTGAGGACTCGGGATTGAGGATTGAGGATTGGGGATTGAGTATAGAGGATTGAGAATTGAGGATTGAGGATTGAAGATTGAGTACTGAAGATTGAAGATTGAGGATTGAAGATTGAGGATTGGGTGTTGAGGATTGAAGAATGTGGATTGAGGATTGAGGATTGAGGATTGAGGATTGAAGATTGACTATTGATGATTGAAGATTGAGGATTGAGGATTGAGGATTGGGGATTGAGGATTGAGGATTGAGGATTGAGGATTGAGTATTGAGGATTCAGGACTGAAGATTGAATATTGATGATTGAAGATTGAGGATTGAGTATTGATGGTTGTGGATTGAGGACAAGGGCTGAGGGTTGAGTATTGCTGTTTGAAGTCTGAGGATTGAAGATTGATGATTGAGGATTGAGGATTGTGGATTGAGGATAGAAGATTGAGGATTGAAGATTGAGTATTGAGGATTGAAGATTGAGGATTGCGGATTCAGGATTGAGGATTGAATATTGAGGATTGAGGATTGACAATTGATTGTTGAGGACTGACGGCTGAAGATTGAGTATTCAGGATTCAGGATTCCGGATTGAGGTTTGAGGACTGAGGATTGAGGGTTGAGGATTGAGGATTGAGGATTGAGGATTGAGGACGACGCTTGAGGATTGAAGATTGAGGATGGAGGATTGAAGAGAGAGGACAGAGTATTGAGGATTGAGTGTTGAGAGTTGATGTTTGAGGATTGTGATTTGATTATTGAATATAGAGGATTGAGTATTGAATCATGAGAATTCAGGATATTCTATTGAGTATTGAGAATTGAGGATTAATGGTTGAGTATTGAGGATTAATGGTTGAGGGTTGTGTGTTGAATATTGAGGACTGAGGATTGAGGATTGAGGATTGAGGATTGAGGACTGAAGATTGAATATTGATGATTGAAGATTGAGGATTGAGTATTGATGGTTGTGGATTGAGGACGAGGACTGTGGGTTGAGTATTGCTGTTTGAGGTCTGAGGACTGAGGTCTGAGGATTGAGGATTGAGAATTGAGGATTGAGGATAGAGGACTGAAGATTGAGGATTGGGTATTGAGGATTGAAGAATGAGGATTGAGGATTGAGGATTGAGGATTGAGAATTGAGTATTGAGTATGAGGACTGAGGTTTGAAGGTTGAGGTTTGAGGAACGAGGATTGCGGATTGAGGATTGAGGACTGAGGATTGACGATTGAGAATTGAAGATTGAGGATTGATTACTGAGGATTGAGGATTGAGGATTGAGGATTGAGGATTGAGGATTGAAGACTGAGTATTGTGGCTTGAATATTGAGGATTGAGGATTGAGGATTGAGGATTGAGGATTGAGGATGAGGGCTGAGGGTTGAGGGTTGAGGTTTGAGTATTGAATCCTGGAATTCAGGATATTCTATTGAGTATTGAGAATTGAGGATTGATAGTTGAGTATTGAGGATTGAGGTTTGAGTATTGAGGATTGAGGATTGAGGATTGAAGAGTGAATATTGATGATTGAAGATTGAGGATCGAGGATTGAGTGTTGTGGATTGAGGACGAGGACTGAGGGTTGAGTATTGATGTTTGAGGTCTGAGGATTGAGGATTGAGGATTGAGAATTGAGGATTGAGGATTGAGGATTGAAGATTGAGGATTGGGTGTTGAGGACTGAAGAATGAGGATTGAGGATTGAGGATTGAGGATTGAGGATTGAAGATTGAGTATTGAGGATTGAAGATTGAGGATTGGGTATTGAGGATTGGGTATTGAGGATTGAAGAGTGATGGTTGAGGATTGACGATTGAGGATTGGGGATTGCAGATTGAGTATTGAGTATTGAAGATTGAGGTTTGAGGATTGAGGATTGAGGATTGAGCATTCAGGATTGAGGATTGAGGATTGAGGATTGAAGATTGAGTATTGAGGATTGAAGATTGAGGGTTGAGGATTGAGGATTGAGGATTGAGGATTAAAGATTGAGGATTGGGGATTGAGGATTGACGATTGAGGATTGAGTATTGAGGATTGAGAATTGAGGATTGAGGATTGAGGATTGAAGATTGAGTATTGAGGATTGAAGGTTGAGGATTGAGGATTGAGGATTGAGGATTGAGGATTGAAGATTGAGGATTGGGGATTGAGGATCGACGATTGAGGATTGAGTATTGAGGATTGAGAATTGAGGATTGATTATTGAAGATTGAGTATCAAGGATTGAAGATTGAGGATTGAGGATTGAGTGTTCAGTATTGAGGACGAGGACTGACGGTTGAGGATTGATGTTTGAGGATTGAGGATTGAGGATTGAGGACTGAGGATTGAGGATTGAGGATTGAGCACTGAGGATTGAAGATTGAGGTCTGGGGATTGAGGATTGAAGGCTGAGGAATAAGGATCGAGGATTGGGAATTGAGGATCTAGGATTGGAGATTGATTATTGAGGATTGAAGATTGAGCATTGAGGATTAAGGATTGAGAATTGAGAATTGAGTATGAGGACTGAGGGTTGAGGATTGACGATTGAGGGTTGAGGATTGAGGATTGAAGATTGAGTATTGTGGATTGAATATTGAGGATTAAGGATTGAGGATTGAGGATCGAGGACTGAGGATTGAAGATTGAGGATTGAGAATTGAGGATTGAAGATTGAGGATTGAGGTCTGTGGATTGAGGATTGAGGATTGAGAATTGAGGATTGAGGATTGAGGTTTGAAGATTGAGGATTGGGTATTGAGGATTGGGTATTGGGGATTGAAGAATGAGGATTGACGATTGAGGATTGAGGATTGACGATTGCAGATTGAGTATTGAGGATTGCAGATTGAGGGTTGAGGATTGAGGATTGAGGATTGAGCATTGAGGATTGAGGATTGAGGATTGAGGATTGAAGATTGAGTATTGAGGATTGAAGATTGAGGATTGAGGATTGAGGATTGAGGATTGAGGATTGAGGATTGAAGATTGAGGATTGGGGATTGAGGGTTGACGATTGAGGATTGAGTATTGAGGAGGGAGAATTGAGGATTGAGGATTGAAGATTGAGGATTTATGGATTGAAGATTGAGGATTCAAGATTGAGGATTGGGTTTTGAGGATTGAAGAATGAGGATTGTGGATTGAGGATTGAGGATTGAGGATTGAAGATTGAGTATTGAGGATTGAAGATTTAGGATTGATTTCTGCGGATTGTGGATTGAGGATTGAGAATTGAGGATTGGGGACTGAGCGATGAGGGTTGAATTATGAGAATTGATGTTTGTGGATAGAGATTTGAAGATTGCAGATTGAGTATTGAGTATTGAAGACTGTGAATTTATTATATTCTATTGAGGATTGAGAATTGACAACTGATTGTTGAGCACTGAGATCTGAAGGTTGAGGTTTCAGGATTGAGGATACAGGTTTGAGGTACGAGGACTGAGGATTGAGGATTGAGGGTTGAGGATTGAGGATTGAAGATTGAGTATTGGGTATTGCGGATTGAACGTTGAGGATTGAGGATTGAGCACTGAGGATTGAGGATTGAGGGTTGAGGATTGAAGATTGAATATTGATGATTGAAGATTGAGGTTCGACGATTGAGGGTTGTGGATTGATGACGAGGACTGAGGGTTGAGTATTGATGTTTGAGGTCTGAGGATTGAGGATTGAAGATTCAGAATTGAGGATTGAGGATTGAATATTGAGGATTGAGGATTGAGGATTGAGGATTGAGTATTGAGGATAGAAGATTGAGGATTGGGGCCTGAGAATTGAAGATTGCGGATTAAGGATTGAGGGTTGAGGATTGAGGATTGTGGACTGAAGGTTCAGTATTGAGGATTGAAGATTGAGAATTGAGGATTGAGGATTGAACATTGAGGACTGATTGATGAGGGTTGAGTGATGAGAATTGATGTTTTTGGATAGATGTTTGAAAATTGCAGATTGAGTATTGAGTGTTGAAAACTGTGAATTGAGGATATTCTATTGAGGATCGAGGATTGACTACTGATTGTTGAGGACTGAGGGCTGAAGATTGAGGACTCAGGATTGAGAATCCAGAATTGAGGTTTGATGACTGAGGATTGAGGGTTGAAGATTGAGTATTGAGGATTGAGGATTGAGGATTGAAGATTGAGTATTGAGGATTGAGGATGAGGGCCGAGGGTTGAGGATTGAATGATGAGAATTGATGTTTGTGGATAGAGATTCGAAGATTGCAGATTGAGTATTGAGTATTGAAAACTGTGAATTGATGATATTCTATAGAGGATTGAGAATTGACAACTGATTGTTGAGGACTGAGGTCTGAAGATTGAGGATTCAGGATTGAGGATTGAGGTTTGATGTTTGAGGACTGAGGATTGAGGATTGAGGATTGAGGATTGAGGATTGAGGATTGAAGATTGAGGATTGAGGATTGAGGATTGAAGGTTCAGTATTGAGGATTGAAGATTGAGAATTGAGGATTGAGGATTGAACATTGAGGACTGAGTGTTGAGGGTTGAGTGATGAGAACTGATGATTGTGGATAGAGATTTGAAGATTGCAGGTTGAGTATTGAGTATTGAAACCTGTGAATTGAGGATATTATATTGAGGATTGAGGATTGACAACTGATTGTTGAGGTCTGAGGGCTGTAGACTGATGATTCAGGTTTGAGGATTCAGGTTTGAGGTTTGAGGACTGAGGATTGAGGATTGAGGATTGAGGATTGAGGATTGAGGATTGAGGATTGAAGATTGAGGATTGGGTATTGAGGATTGAACATTGAGGATTGAGGATTGAGGATTGAGGATTGAGGATTGAGGATTGAGGATTGAAGATTGAATATTGATGATTGAAGATTGAGGATCGAGGATTGAGGGTTGTGGATTGAGGACGAGTACTGAGGGTTGAGTATTGATGTTTGAAGTCTGAAGATTGAGGATTGAGGATTGAGAATTGAGGACTGACGATTGAGGATTGAAGATTGAGGATTGGGTGTTGAGGATTGAAGAATGTGGATTGAGGGTTGAGGATTGAGGATTCAGGATTGAAGGATGAGTATTGTGGATTGAAGATTGAGGATTGAGGATTGAGGATTGAGGATTGAGGATTGAGGATTGAAGATTGAGGATTGGGTATTGCGGATTGAACATTGAGGATTGAAGATTGAGGATTGTGTGTTGAGGATTGAAGAATGAGGATTGAGGATTGAGGATTGAGGATTGAGGATTGAAGATACAGTCTTGAGGATTGAAGATTGAGGATTGAGGATTGAGGATTGAGGATTGAGGATTGAAGATTGAGTATTGAGGATTGAAGCTTGAGGATTGAGTACTGAGGATTAAGGATTGAGGATTGAGGATTGAGTATTGAGTATTGAGGATTGAAGACTGAAGATTGAAGATTCAGTATTGAGGATTGAAGATTGAGGATTGAGGATTGAGGATTGAAGATTGAGTATTGAGGACTGAAGATTGAGGATTGAGGACTGAGAATTGAGGACTGAGGATTAAGGATTGAGGATTGAGGATTGAAGACTGAGGATTGGGTATTGAGGATTGAACATTGAGGACTGAGGGTTGAGGATTGAGGATTGAGGATTGAGGGTTGAAGATTGAATATTAATCATTGAAGATTGAGGATTGAGGGTTGAGGGTTGTGGATTGAGGACGAGGACTGAGGGTTGAGTATCGGTGTTTGAAGTCTGAGGATTGAGGAATGGGGATTGAGAATTGAGGATTGAGGATTGAGGATTGAAGATTGAGGATTCGGTATTGAGGATTGAAGAATGAGGATTGGGGATTGAGGAGTGAGGACTGAGGATTGAGGATTGCAGGTTGAGTATTGAGTATTGAATATTGAGGATTGAGGATTGAGGATTGAGGATTGAGGTTTGAGGATTGAGGATTGAAGATTGAGTATTGAGGATTGAAGATTGAGGATTGAGGATTGAGGATTGAGGATTGAAGATTGAGGACTGAGTGTTGAGGGTTGCGTGATGAGAATTGATGTTTGTGGATTGAGATTTGAAGATTGAAGAATGGGGTTTGAGTATTGAAAACTGTGAATTGAGGATATTCTATTGAGGATTGAGGATTGACAATTGATTGTTGAGGACTTATGGCTGAAGATTGAGGATTGAGGATTGAGGATTCGGGGTGGAGGTTTGAGGTCTGAGGATTGATGGTTGAGAATTGAGGATTGAGGATTGAGGATTGACGCTTGAGGATTGAGGATTGATGATGGAGGATTGAAGGGAGAGGACTGAGTGTTGAGGATTGAATGTTGAGAATTGATGTTTGAGGATAGAGATTTGATTATTGAATATTGTGGATTGAGTATTGAGAATTGAGGATTGATGGTTGAGTGTTGAGGATTGATGGTTGAGGGTTGTGCGTTGAATATTGAGGATTGAGGATTGAAGATTGTGGATTGGGGATTGAGGATTCAAGGTTGAGTAGTGATGATTGAAGACTGAGGATTGAGTATTGAGGGTTGAGGTTTGAGGACGAGGACTGACGGTTGAGGATTGAGGTTTGATGATTGAGGATTGAGGATTGAGGACTGAGGATTGAGGATTGAGCATTGAGCATTGAGGATTGAAGATTGAGGACTGAGGATTGAGGATTGAAGATTGAGTATTGAGGATTGAAGATTGAGGATTGAGGATTGAGGATTGAGGATTCAGGATGAGAGCTGAGGGTTGAGGATTGAGGTTTGAGGACTGAGGACTGAGGATTGAGGATTGAGAATTGAGGATTGAGGATTGAGGATTGAAGATTGAGGATTGGGTATTGAGGATTGAAGAATGAGGATTGAGGATTGAGTTTTGAGGATTGAGGATTGAGGATTGAAGGTTGAGTATTCAGGATTGGAGATTGACGATTGAGGATTGAGGACCGAGGATTGAGGATTCAGGATTGAAGATTGAGTATTGAGGATTGAAGATTGACGATTGAGGATTGAGAATTGAGGATTGAGGATTGAGGAATGAGCATTCAAGATTGAGTATTGAGGATTGAATGTTGAGGATTGAGGATTGAGGATTGAGGGTTGAAGATTGAATATTAATCATTGAAGATTGAGGATTGAGGGTTGAGGGTTGTGGATTGAGGACGAGGACTGAGGGTTGAGTATCGGTGTTTGAAGTCTGAGGATTGAGGAATGGGGATTGAGAATTGAGGATTGAGGATTGAGGATTGAAGATTGAGGATTCGGTATTGAGGATTGAAGAATGAGGATTGGGGATTGAGGAGTGAGGACTGAGGATTGAGGATTGCATGTTGAGTATTGAGTATTGAATATTGAGGATTGAGGATTGAGGATTGAGGATTGAGGTTTGAGGATTGAGGATTGAAGATTGAGTATTGAGGATTGAAGATTGAGGATTGAGGATTGAACATTGAGGATTGAGGATTGAGGATTGAGTATTGAGGATTGAAGATTGAGGATTGAGGATTGAGGATTGAAGATTGAGGACTGAGTGTTGAGGGTTGCGTGATGAGAATTGATGTTTGTGGATTGAGATTTGAAGATTGAAGAATGGGGTTTGAGTATTGAAAACTGTGAATTGAGGATATTCTATTGAGGATTGAGGATTGACAATTGATTGTTGAGGACTTATGGCTGAAGATTGAGGATTGAGGATTGAGGATTCGGGGTGGAGGTTTGAGGTCTGAGGATTGATGGTTGAGAATTGAGGATTGAGGATTGAGGATTGACGCTTGAGGATTGAGGATTGATGATGGAGGATTGAAGGGAGAGGACTGAGTGTTGAGGATTGAATGTTGAGAATTGATGTTTGAGGATTGAGATTTGATTATTGAATATTGTGGATTGAGTACTGAGAATTGAGGATTGATGGTTGAGTGTTGAGGATTGATGGTTGAGGGTTGTGCGTTGAATATTGAGGATTGAGGATTGAAGATTGTGGATTGGGGATTGAGGATTCAAGGTTGAGTAGTGATGATTGAAGACTGAGGATTGAGTATTGAGGGTTGAGGTTTGAGGACGAGTACTGACGGTTGAGGATTGAGGTTTGATGATTGAGGATTGAGGATTGAGGACTGAGGATTGAGGATTGAGCATTGAGCATTGAGGATTGAAGATTGAGGACTGAGGATTGAGGATTGAAGATTGAGTATTGAGGATTGAAGATTGAGGATTGAGGATTGAGGATTGAGGATTCAGGATGAGAGCTGAGGGTTGAGGATTGAGGTTTGAGGACTGAGGACTGAGGATTGAGGATTGAGAATTGAGGATTGAGGATTGAGGATTGAAGATTGAGGATTGGGTATTGAGGATTGAAGAATGAGGATTGAGGATTGAGTTTTGAGGATTGAGGATTGAGGATTGAAGGTTGAGTATTCAGGATTGGAGATTGACGATTGAGGATTGAGGACCGAGGATTGAGGATTCAGGATTGAAGATTGAGTATTGAGGATTGAA
Source organism: Calliopsis andreniformis (assembly GCF_051401765.1). NCBI lineage: Eukaryota > Metazoa > Arthropoda > Insecta > Hymenoptera > Andrenidae > Calliopsis > Calliopsis andreniformis. The sequence continues at coordinate 4,417,610 of NW_027480454.1, forward strand.
GATTGACGATTGAGGATTGAGAATTGAGGATTGAGGATTGAGGAATGAGCATTCAAGATTGAGTATTGAGGATTGAATGTTGAGGATTGAGGATTGAGTATTGAGGATTGAGGATTGAATATTGAGGATTGGGGACTGAGTGTTGAGGGTTGAGTGATGAGAATTGATGTTTGTGGATAGAGATTAGAAGATTGCAGATTGAGTATTGAGTATTGAAAACTGTGAATTGATGATATTCTATTGAGGATTGAGAATTGACAACTGATTGTTGAGGACAGAGGTCTGAAGAATGAAGATTCAGGATTGAGGATACAGGTTTGAGGTTCGTGGACTGAGGGTTGTGGATTGAGGTTTGAGGATTGAGTATTGTGGCTTGAATATTGAGGATTGAGGATTGAGGATTGAGGATTGAGGATTGAGGATGAGGGCTGAGGGTTGAGGGTTGAGGTTTGAGTATTGAATCCTGGAATTCAGGATATTCTATTGAGTATTGAGAATTGAGGATTGATAGTTGAGTATTGAGGATTGAGGTTTGAGTATTGTGGATTGAGGATTGAGGATTGAAGAGTGAATATTGATGATTGAAGATTGAAGATCGAGGATTGAGTGTTGTGGATTGAGGACGAGGACTGAGGGTTGAGTATTGATGTTTGAGGTCTGAGGATTGAGGATTCAGGATTGAGAATTGAGGATTGAGGATTGAGGATTGAAGATTGAGGATTGGGTGTTGAGGACTGAAGAATGAGGATTGAGGATTGAGGATTGAGGATTGAGGATTGAAGATTGAGTATTGAGGATTGAAGATTGAGGATTGGGTATTGAGGATTGGGTATTGAGGATTGAAGAGTGATGGTTGAGGATTGACGATTGAGGATTGGGGATTGCAGATTGAGTATTGAGTATTGAAGATTGAGGTTTGAGGATTGAGGATTGAGGATTGAGCATTCAGGATTGAGGATTGAGGATTGAGGATTGAAGATTGAGTATTGAGGATTGAAGATTGAGGGTTGAGGATTGAGGATTGAGGATTGAGGATTGAAGGTTGAGTATTCAGGATTGGAGATTGACGATTGAGGATTGAGGACCGAGGATTGAGGATTCAGGATTGAAGATTGAGTATTGAGGATTGAAGATTGACGATTGAGGATTGAGAATTGAGGATTGAGGATTGAGGAATGAGCATTCAAGATTGAGTATTGAGGATTGAATGTTGAGGATTGAGGATTGAGTATTGAGGATTGAGGATTGAATATTGAGGATTGGGGACTGAGTGTTGAGGGTTGAGTGATGAGAATTGATGTTTGTGGATAGAGATTAGAAGATTGCAGATTGAGTATTGAGTATTGAAAACTGTGAATTGATGATATTCTATTGAGGATTGAGAATTGACAACTGATTGTTGAGGACAAAGGTCTGAAGAATGAAGATTCAGGATTGAGGATACAGGTTTGAGGTTCGTGGACTGAGGGTTGTGGATTGAGGTTTGAGGATTGAGTATTGTGGCTTGAATATTGAGGATTGAGGATTGAGGATTGAGGATTGAGGATTGAGGATGAGGGCTGAGGGTTGAGGGTTGAGGTTTGAGTATTGAATCCTGGAATTCAGGATATTCTATTGAGTATTGAGAATTGAGGATTGATAGTTGAGTATTGAGGATTGAGGTTTGAGTATTGTGGATTGAGGATTGAGGATTGAAGAGTGAATATTGATGATTGAAGATTGAAGATCGAGGATTGAGTGTTGTGGATTGAGGACGAGGACTGAGGGTTGAGTATTGATGTTTGAGGTCTGAGGATTGAGGATTCAGGATTGAGAATTGAGGATTGAGGATTGAGGATTGAAGATTGAGGATTGGGTGTTGAGGACTGAAAAATGAGGATTGAGGATTGAGGATTGAGGATTGAGGATTGAAGATTGAGTATTGAGGATTGAAGATTGAGGATTGGGTATTGAGGATTGGGTATTGAGGATTGAAGAGTGATGGTTGAGGATTGACGATTGAGGATTGGGGATTGCAGATTGAGTATTGAGTATTGAAGATTGAGGTTTGAGGATTGAGGATTGAGGATTGAGCATTCAGGATTGAGGATTGAGGATTGAGGATTGAAGATTGAGTATTGAGGATTGAAGATTGAGGGTTGAGGATTGAGGATTGAGGATTGAGGATTAAAGATTGAGGATTGGGGATTGAGGATTGACGATTGAGGATTGAGTATTGAGGATTGAGAATTGAGGATTGAGGATTGAGGATTGAAGATTGAGTATTGAGGATTGAAGGTTGAGGATTGAGGATTGAGGATTGAGGATTGAGGATTGAAGATTGAGGATTGGGGATTGAGGATCGACGATTGAGGATTGAGTATTGAGGATTGAGAATTGAGGATTGATTATTGAAGACTGAGTATCAAGGATTGAAGATTGAGGATTGAGGATTTAGTGTTCAGTATTGAGGACGAGGACTGACGGTTGAGGATTGATGTTTGAGGATTGAGGATTGAGGATTGAGGACTGAGGATTGAGGATTGAGGATTGAGCACTGAGGATTGAAGATTGAGGTCTGGGGATTGAGGATTGAAGGCTGAGGAATAAGGATCGAGGATTGGGAATTGAGGATCTAGGATTGGAGATTGATTATTGAGGATTGAAGATTGAGCATTGAGGATTAAGGATTGAGAATTGAGAATTGAGTATGAGGACTGAGGGTTGAGGATTGACGATTGAGGGTTGAGGATTGAGGATTGAAGATTGAGTATTGTGGATTGAATATTGAGGATTAAGGATTGAGGATTGAGGATCGAGGACTGAGGATTGAAGATTGAGGATTGAGAATTGAGGATTGAAGATTGAGGATTGAGGTCTGTGGATTGAGGATTGAGGATTGAGAATTCAGGATTGAGGATTGAGGATTGAAGATTGAGGATTGGGTATTGAGGATTGGGTATTGGGGATTGAAGAATGAGGATTGACGATTGTGGATTGAGGATTGAGGATTGCAGATTGAGTATTGAGGATTGCAGATTGAGGGTTGAGGATTGAGGATTGAGGATTGAGCATTGAGGATTGAGGATTGAGGATTGAGGATTGAGGATTGAAGATTGAGTATTGAGGATTGAAGATTGAGGATTGAGGATTGAGGATTGAGGATTGAGGATTGAGGATTGAAGATTGAGGATTGGGGATTGAGGATTGACGATTGAGGATTGAGTATTGAGGAGTGAGAATTGAGGATTGAGGATTGAAGATTGAGGATTGAGGATTGAAGATTGAGGATTCAAGATTGAGGATTGGGTTTTGAGGATTGAAGAATGAGGATTGTGGATTGAGGATTGAGGATTGGGGATTGAAGATTGAGTATTGAGGATTGAAGATTTAGGATTGATTTCTGCGGATTGTGGATTGAGGATTGAGAATTGAGGATTGGGGACTGAGCGATGAGGGTTGAATTATGAGAATTGATGTTTGTGGATAGAGATTTGAAGATTGCAGATTGAGTATTGAGTATTGAAGACTGTGAATTTATTATATTCTATTGAGGATTGAGAATTGACAACTGATTGTTGAGCACTGAGATCTGAAGGTTGACGATTCAGGATTGAGGATACAGGTTTGAGGTACGAGGACTGAGGATTGAGGATTGAGGGTTGAGGATTGAGGATTGAAGATTGAGGATTGGGTATTGCGGATTGAACGTTGAGGATTGAGGATTGAGCACTGAGGATTGAGGATTGAGGGTTGAGGATTGAAGATTGAATATTGATGATTGAAGATTGAGGTTCGACGATTGAGGGTTGTGGATTGATGACGAGGACTGAGGGTTGAGTATTGATGTTTGAGGTCTGAGGATTGAGGATTGAGGATTCAGAATTGAGGATTGAGGATTGAATATTGAGGATTGAGTATTGAGGATTGAGGATTGAGTATTGAGGATAGAAGATTGAGGATTGGGGCCTGAGAATTGAAGATTGCGGATTAAGGATTGAGGGTTGAGGATTGAGGATTGTGGACTGAAGGTTCAGTATTGAGGATTGAAGATTGAGAATTGAGGATTGAGGATTGAGGATTGAAGATTGAGTATTGAGGATTGAGGATGAGGGCTGAGGGTTGAGGATTGAATGATGAGAATTGATGTTTGTGGATAGAGATTCGAAGATTGCAGATTGAGTATTGAGTATTGAAAACTGTGAATTGATGATATTCTATAGAGGATTGAGAATTGACAACTGATTGTTGAGGACTGAGGTCTGAAGATTGAGGATTCAGGATTGAGGATTGAGGTTTGATGTTTGAGGACTGAGGATTGAGGATTGAGGATTGAGGATTGAGGATTGAGGATTGAAGATTGAGGATTGAGGATTGAGGATTGAAGGTTCAGTATTGAGGATTGAAGATTGAGAATTGAGGATTGAGGATTGAACATTGAGGACTGAGTGTTGAGGGTTGAGTGATGAGAACTGATGATTGTGGATAGAGATTTGAAGATTGCAGGTTGAGTATTGAGTGTTGAAACCTGTGAATTGAGGATATTATATTGAGGATTGAGGATTGACAACTGATTGTTGAGGACTGAGGGCTGTAGACTGATGATTCAGGTTTGAGGATTCAGGTTTGAGGTTTGAGGACTGAGGATTGAGGATTGAGGATTGAGGATTGAGGATTGAGGATTGAGGATTGAAGATTGAGGATTGGGTATTGAGGATTGAACATTGAGGATTGAGGATTGAGGATTGAGGATTGAGGATTGAGGATTGAAGATTGAATATTGATGATTGAAGATTGAGGATCGAAGATTGAGGGTTGTGGATTGAGGACGAGTACTGAGGGTTGAGTATTGATGTTTGAAGTCTGAAGATTGAGGATTGAGGATTGAGAATTGAGGACTGACGATTGAGGATTGAAGATTGAGGATTGGGTGTTGAGGATTGAAGAATGTGGATTGAGGGTTGAGGATTGAGGATTGAGGATTGATGGATGAGTATTGTGGATTGAAGATTGAGGATTGAGGATTGAGGATTGAGGATTGAGGATTGAGGATTGAAGATTGAGGATTGGGTATTGCGGATTGAACATTGAGGATTGAAGATTGAGGATTGTGTGTTGAGGATTGAAGAATGAGGATTGAGGATTGAGGATTGGGGATTGAGGATTGAAGATACAGTCTTGAGGATTGAAGATTGAGGATTGAGGATTGAGGATTGAGGATTGAGGATTGAAGATTGAGTATTGAGGATTGAAGCTTGAGGATTGAGTCCTGAGGATTAAGGATTGAGGATTGAGGATTGAGTATTGAGGATTGAAGACTGAAGATTGAAGATTCAGTATTGAGGATTGAAGATTGAGGATTGAGGATTGAGGATTGAAGATTGAGTATTGAGGACTGAAGATTGAGGATTGAGGACTGAGAATTGAGGATTGAGGATTAAGGATTGAGGATTGAGGATTGAAGACTGAGGATTGGGTATTGAGGATTGAACATTGAGGACTGAGGGTTGAGGATTGAGGATTGAGGATTGATGGTTGAAGATTGAATATTAATCATTGAAGATTGAGGATTGAGGGTTGAGGGTTGTGGATTGAGGACGAGGACTGAGGGTTGAGTATCGGTGTTTGAAGTCTGAGGATTGAGGAATGGGGATTGAGAATTGAGGATTGAGGATTGAGGATTGAAGATTGAGGATTCGGTATTGAGGATTGAAGAATGAGGATTGGGGATTGAGGAGTGAGGACTGAGGATTGAGGATTGCAGGTTGAGTATTGAGTATTGAATATTGAGGATGGAGGATTGAGGATTGAGGATTGAGGTTTGAGGATTGAGGATTGAAGATTGAGTATTGAGGATTGAAGATTGAGGATTGAGGATTGAACATTGAGGATTGAGGATTGAGGATTGAGTATTGAGGATTGAAGATTGAGGATTGAGGATTGAGGATTGAAGATTGAGGACTGAGTGTTGAGGGTTGCGTGATGAGAATTGATGTTTGTGGATTGAGATTTGAAGATTGAAGAATGGGGTTTGAGTATTGAAAACTGTGAATTGAGGATATTCTATTGAGGATTGAGGATTGACAATTGATTGTTGAGGACTTATGGCTGAAGATTGAGGATTGAGGATTGAGGATTCGGGGTGGAGGTTTGAGGTCTGAGGATTGATGGTTGAGAATTGAGTATTGAGGATTGAGGATTGACGCTTGAGGATTGAGGATTGATGATGGAGGATTGAAGGGAGAGGACTGAGTGTTGAGGATTGAATGTTGAGAATTGATGTTTGAGGATTGAGATTTGATTATTGAATATTGTGGATTGAGTATTGAGAATTGAGGATTGATGGTTGAGTGTTGAGGGTTGATGGTTGAGGGTTGTGCGTTGAATATTGAGGATTGAGGATTGAAGATTGTGGATTGGGGATTGAGGATTCAAGGTTGAGTAGTGATGATTGAAGACTGAGGATTGAGTATTGAGGGTTGAGGTTTGAGGACGAGGACTGACGGTTGAGGATTGAGGTTTGATGATTGAGGATTGAGGATTGAGGACTGAGGATTGAGGATTGAGCATTGAGCATTGAGGATTGAAGATTGAGGACTGAGGATTGAGGATTGAATTATGAGTATTGAGGATTGAAGATTGAGGATTGAGGATTGAGGATTGAGGATTCAGGATGAGAGCTGAGGGTTGAGGATTGAGGTTTGAGGACTGAGGACTGAGGATTGAGGATTGAGAATTGAGGATTGAGGGTTGAGGATTGAAGATTGAGGATTGGGTATTGAGGATTGAAGAATGAGGATTGAGGATTGAGTTTTGAGGATTGAGGATTGAGGATTGAAGGTTGAGTATTCAGGATTGGAGATTGACGATTGAGGATTGAGGACCGAGGATTGAGGATTCAGGATTGAAGATTGAGTATTGAGGATTGAAGATTGACGATTGAGGATTGAGAATTGAGGATTGAGGATTGAGGAATGAGCATTCAAGATTGAGTATTGAGGATTGAATGTTGAGGATTGAGGATTGAGTATTGGGGATTGAGGATTGAATATTGAGGATTGGGGACTGAGTGTTGAGGGTTGAGTGATGAGAATTGATGTTTGTGGATAGAGATTAGAAGATTGCAGATTGAGTATTGAGTATTGAAAACTGTGAATTGATGATATTCTATTGAGGATTGAGAATTGACAACTGATTGTTGAGGACAGAGGTCTGAAGATTGAAGATTCAGGATTGAGGATACAGGTTTGAGGTTCGTGGACTGAGGGTTGTGGATTGAGGTTTGAGGATTGAGGATTGAGGATTGAGGATTGAGGATTGAAGATTGAGGATTGGGTATTGCGGATTGAACATTGAGGATAGAGGATTGAGGATTGAGGATTGAGGATTGAGGATTGAGGACTGAAGATTGAATATTGATGATTGAAGATTGAGGATTGTGTATTGATGGTTGTGGATTGAGGACGAGGACTGTGGGTTGAGTATTGCTGTTTGAGGTCTGAGGACTGAGGTCTGAGGATTGAGGATTGAGAATTGAGGATTGAGGATAGAGGACTGAAGATTGAGGATTGGGTATTGAGGATTGAAGAATGAGGATTGAGAATTGAGGATTGAGGATTGAGAATTGAGTATTGAGTATGAGGACTGAGGTTTGAAGGTTGAGGTTTGAGGAACGAGGATTGCGGATTGAGGATTGAGGACTGAGGATTGACGATTGAGTATTGAAGATTGAGGATTGATTACTGAGGATTGAGGATTGAGGATTGAGGATTGAGGATTGAGGATTGAAGACTGAGTATTGTGGCTTGAATATTGAGGATTGAGGATTGAGGAGTGAGAATTGAGGATTGAGGATTGAAGATTGAGGATTGAGGATTGAAGATTGAGGATTCAAGATTGAGGATTGGGTTTTGAGGATTGAAGAATGAGGATTGTGGATTGAGGATTGAGGATTGGGGATTGAAGATTGAGTATTGAGGATTGAAGATTTAGGATTGATTTCTGCGGATTGTGGATTGAGGATTGAGAATTGAGGATTGGGGACTGAGCGATGAGGGTTGAATTATGAGAATTGATGTTTGTGGATAGAGATTTGAAGATTGCAGATTGAGTATTGAGTATTGAAGACTGTGAATTTATTATATTCTATTGAGGATTGAGAATTGACAACTGATTGTTGAGCACTGAGATCTGAAGGTTGACGATTCAGGATTGAGGATACAGGTTTGAGGTACGAGGACTGAGGATTGAGGATTGAGGGTTGAGGATTGAGGATTGAAGATTGAGGATTGGGTATTGCGGATTGAACGTTGAGGATTGAGGATTGAGCACTGAGGATTGAGGATTGAGGGTTGAGGATTGAAGATTGAATATTGATGATTGAAGATTGAGGTTCGACGATTGAGGGTTGTGGATTGATGACGAGGACTGAGGGTTGAGTATTGATGTTTGAGGTCTGAGGATTGAGGATTGAGGATTCAGAATTGAGGATTGAGGATTGAATATTGAGGATTGAGTATTGAGGATTGAGGATTGAGTATTGAGGATAGAAGATTGAGGATTGGGGCCTGAGAATTGAAGATTGCGGATTAAGGATTGAGGGTTGAGGATTGAGGATTGTGGACTGAAGGTTCAGTATTGAGGATTGAAGATTGAGAATTGAGGATTGAGGATTGAGGATTGAAGATTGAGTATTGAGGATTGAGGATGAGGGCTGAGGGTTGAGGATTGAATGATGAGAATTGATGTTTGTGGATAGAGATTCGAAGATTGCAGATTGAGTATTGAGTATTGAAAACTGTGAATTGATGATATTCTATAGAGGATTGAGAATTGACAACTGATTGTTGAGGACTGAGGTCTGAAGATTGAGGATTCAGGATTGAGGATTGAGGTTTGATGTTTGAGGACTGAGGATTGAGGATTGAGGATTGAGGATTGAGGATTGAGGATTGAAGATTGAGGATTGAGGATTGAGGATTGAAGGTTCAGTATTGAGGATTGAAGATTGAGAATTGAGGATTGAGGATTGAACATTGAGGACTGAGTGTTGAGGGTTGAGTGATGAGAACTGATGATTGTGGATAGAGATTTGAAGATTGCAGGTTGAGTATTGAGTGTTGAAACCTGTGAATTGAGGATATTATATTGAGGATTGAGGATTGACAACTGATTGTTGAGGACTGAGGGCTGTAGACTGATGATTCAGGTTTGAGGATTCAGGTTTGAGGTTTGAGGACTGAGGATTGAGGATTGAGGATTGAGGATTGAGGATTGAGGATTGAGGATTGAAGATTGAGGATTGGGTATTGAGGATTGAACATTGAGGATTGAGGATTGAGGATTGAGGATTGAGGATTGAGGATTGAAGATTGAATATTGATGATTGAAGATTGAGGATCGAAGATTGAGGGTTGTGGATTGAGGACGAGTACTGAGGGTTGAGTATTGATGTTTGAAGTCTGAAGATTGAGGATTGAGGATTGAGAATTGAGGACTGACGATTGAGGATTGAAGATTGAGGATTGGGTGTTGAGGATTGAAGAATGTGGATTGAGGGTTGAGGATTGAGGATTGAGGATTGATGGATGAGTATTGTGGATTGAAGATTGAGGATTGAGGATTGAGGATTGAGGATTGAGGATTGAGGATTGAAGATTGAGGATTGGGTATTGCGGATTGAACATTGAGGATTGAAGATTGAGGATTGTGTGTTGAGGATTGAAGAATGAGGATTGAGGATTGAGGATTGGGGATTGAGGATTGAAGATACAGTCTTGAGGATTGAAGATTGAGGATTGAGGATTGAGGATTGAGGATTGAGGATTGAAGATTGAGTATTGAGGATTGAAGCTTGAGGATTGAGTCCTGAGGATTAAGGATTGAGGATTGAGGATTGAGTATTGAGGATTGAAGACTGAAGATTGAAGATTCAGTATTGAGGATTGAAGATTGAGGATTGAGGATTGAGGATTGAAGATTGAGTATTGAGGACTGAAGATTGAGGATTGAGGACTGAGAATTGAGGATTGAGGATTAAGGATTGAGGATTGAGGATTGAAGACTGAGGATTGGGTATTGAGGATTGAACATTGAGGACTGAGGGTTGAGGATTGAGGATTGAGGATTGATGGTTGAAGATTGAATATTAATCATTGAAGATTGAGGATTGAGGGTTGAGGGTTGTGGATTGAGGACGAGGACTGAGGGTTGAGTATCGGTGTTTGAAGTCTGAGGATTGAGGAATGGGGATTGAGAATTGAGGATTGAGGATTGAGGATTGAAGATTGAGGATTCGGTATTGAGGATTGAAGAATGAGGATTGGGGATTGAGGAGTGAGGACTGAGGATTGAGGATTGCAGGTTGAGTATTGAGTATTGAATATTGAGGATGGAGGATTGAGGATTGAGGATTGAGGTTTGAGGATTGAGGATTGAAGATTGAGTATTGAGGATTGAAGATTGAGGATTGAGGATTGAACATTGAGGATTGAGGATTGAGGATTGAGTATTGAGGATTGAAGATTGAGGATTGAGGATTGAGGATTGAAGATTGAGGACTGAGTGTTGAGGGTTGCGTGATGAGAATTGATGTTTGTGGATTGAGATTTGAAGATTGAAGAATGGGGTTTGAGTATTGAAAACTGTGAATTGAGGATATTCTATTGAGGATTGAGGATTGACAATTGATTGTTGAGGACTTATGGCTGAAGATTGAGGATTGAGGATTGAGGATTCGGGGTGGAGGTTTGAGGTCTGAGGATTGATGGTTGAGAATTGAGTATTGAGGATTGAGGATTGACGCTTGAGGATTGAGGATTGATGATGGAGGATTGAAGGGAGAGGACTGAGTGTTGAGGATTGAATGTTGAGAATTGATGTTTGAGGATTGAGATTTGATTATTGAATATTGTGGATTGAGTATTGAGAATTGAGGATTGATGGTTGAGTGTTGAGGGTTGATGGTTGAGGGTTGTGCGTTGAATATTGAGGATTGAGGATTGAAGATTGTGGATTGGGGATTGAGGATTCAAGGTTGAGTAGTGATGATTGAAGACTGAGGATTGAGTATTGAGGGTTGAGGTTTGAGGACGAGGACTGACGGTTGAGGATTGAGGTTTGATGATTGAGGATTGAGGATTGAGGACTGAGGATTGAGGATTGAGCATTGAGCATTGAGGATTGAAGATTGAGGACTGAGGATTGAGGATTGAATTATGAGTATTGAGGATTGAAGATTGAGGATTGAGGATTGAGGATTGAGGATTCAGGATGAGAGCTGAGGGTTGAGGATTGAGGTTTGAGGACTGAGGACTGAGGATTGAGGATTGAGAATTGAGGATTGAGGGTTGAGGATTGAAGATTGAGGATTGGGTATTGAGGATTGAAGAATGAGGATTGAGGATTGAGTTTTGAGGATTGAGGATTGAGGATTGAAGGTTGAGTATTCAGGATTGGAGATTGACGATTGAGGATTGAGGACCGAGGATTGAGGATTCAGGATTGAAGATTGAGTATTGAGGATTGAAGATTGACGATTGAGGATTGAGAATTGAGGATTGAGGATTGAGGAATGAGCATTCAAGATTGAGTATTGAGGATTGAATGTTGAGGATTGAGGATTGAGTATTGGGGATTGAGGATTGAATATTGAGGATTGGGGACTGAGTGTTGAGGGTTGAGTGATGAGAATTGATGTTTGTGGATAGAGATTAGAAGATTGCAGATTGAGTATTGAGTATTGAAAACTGTGAATTGATGATATTCTATTGAGGATTGAGAATTGACAACTGATTGTTGAGGACAGAGGTCTGAAGATTGAAGATTCAGGATTGAGGATACAGGTTTGAGGTTCGTGGACTGAGGGTTGTGGATTGAGGTTTGAGGATTGAGGATTGAGGATTGAGGATTGAGGATTGAAGATTGAGGATTGGGTATTGCGGATTGAACATTGAGGATAGAGGATTGAGGATTGAGGATTGAGGATTGAGGATTGAGGACTGAAGATTGAATATTGATGATTGAAGATTGAGGATTGTGTATTGATGGTTGTGGATTGAGGACGAGGACTGTGGGTTGAGTATTGCTGTTTGAGGTCTGAGGACTGAGGTCTGAGGATTGAGGATTGAGAATTGAGGATTGAGGATAGAGGACTGAAGATTGAGGATTGGGTATTGAGGATTGAAGAATGAGGATTGAGAATTGAGGATTGAGGATTGAGAATTGAGTATTGAGTATGAGGACTGAGGTTTGAAGGTTGAGGTTTGAGGAACGAGGATTGCGGATTGAGGATTGAGGACTGAGGATTGACGATTGAGTATTGAAGATTGAGGATTGATTACTGAGGATTGAGGATTGAGGATTGAGGATTGAGGATTGAGGATTGAAGACTGAGTATTGTGGCTTGAATATTGAGGATTGAGGATTGAGGATTGAGGATTGAGGATTGAGGATGACGGCTGAGGGTTGAGGGTTGAGGTTTGAGTATTGAATCCTGTGAATTCAGGATATTCTATTGAGTATTGAGAATTGAGGATTGATAGTTGAGTATTGAGGATTGAGGTTTGAGTATTGAGGATTGAGGATTGAGGATTGAAGACTGAATATTGATGATTGAAGATTGAGGATCGAGGATTGAGTGTTGTGGATTGAGGACGAGGACTGAGGGTTGAGTATTGATGTTTGAGGTCTGAGGATTGAGGATTGAGGATTGAGAATTGAGGATTGAGGATTGAGGATTGAAGATTGAGGATTGTGTATTGAGGATTGTAGAATGAGGATTGAGGATTGAGGATTGAGGATTGAGGATTGAGGAATGAGGATTGAAGATTGAGTATTGAGGATTGAAAATTGAGGATTGAGGATTGAGGATTGAGGACTGAGGATTGAGGATTGAGTAAAGAGGATTGAAGATTGAGGATTGAGGATTGAGGATTGGAGATTGAGGATGAGGTCCGAGGGTTGAGGATTGAGGTTTGTGGGCTGAGGACTGAGAATTGAGGATTGAGGATTGAGGATTGAAGGTTGAGTATTTAGGATTGATTCCTGACGAAGGAGGATTGAGGACTGAGGATTGTGGATTGAGGATGGAGGATTGAAGATTGAGTATTGAGGATTAAAGATTGAGGATTGAGGATTGAGGATTGAGGATTGAGGATTGAGTGTTGAGGATTGAGGATTGGGGTCTGAGTGTTGAGGGTTGAGTGATGAGAATTGATGTTTGTGGATAGAGATTTGAAGATTGCAGATTGAGTATTGCGTATTGAAAGCTGTGAATTGATTATATTCTATTGAGGATTGAGAATTGACAACTGATCGTTGAGAACTGAGTTCTGAAGGTTGGGGATTCAGGATTGAGTATTCAGGTTTGAGCTTTGAGGTTTGAGGACGAGGACTGACGGTTGAGGATTGAGGTTTGATGATTGAGGATTGAGGATTGAGGACTGAGGATTGAGGATTGAGCATTGAGCATTGAGGATTGAAGATTGAGGACTGAGGATTGAGGATTGAATTATGAGTATTGAGGATTGAAGATTGAGGATTGAGGATTGAGGATTGAGGATTCAGGATGAGAGCTGAGGGTTGAGGATTGAGGTTTGAGGACTGAGGACTGAGGATTGAGGATTGAGAATTGAGGATTGAGGGTTGAGGATTGAAGATTGAGGATTGGGTATTGAGGATTGAAGAATGAGGATTGAGGATTGAGTTTTGAGGATTGAGGATTGAGGATTGAAGGTTGAGTATTCAGGATTGGAGATTGACGATTGAGGATTGAGGACCGAGGATTGAGGATTCAGGATTGAAGATTGAGTATTGAGGATTGAAGATTGACGATTGAGGATTGAGAATTGAGGATTGAGGATTGAGGAATGAGCATTCAAGATTGAGTATTGAGGATTGAATGTTGAGGATTGAGGATTGAGTATTGGGGATTGAGGATTGAATATTGAGGATTGGGGACTGAGTGTTGAGGGTTGAGTGATGAGAATTGATGTTTGTGTATAGAGATTAGAAGATTGCAGATTGAGTATTGAGTATTGAAAACTGTGAATTGATGATATTCTATTGAGGATTGAGAATTGACAACTGATTGTTGAGGACAGAGGTCTGAAGATTGAAGATTCAGGATTGAGGATACAGGTTTGAGGTTCGTGGACTGAGGGTTGTGGATTGAGGTTTGAGGATTGAGGATTGAGGATTGAGGATTGAGGATTGAAGATTGAGGATTGGGTATTGCGGATTGAACATTGTGGATAGAGGATTGAGGATTGAGGATTGAGGATTGAGGATTGAGGACTGAAGATTGAATATTGATGATTGAAGATTGAGGATTGTGTATTGATGGTTGTGGATTGAGGACGAGGACTGTGGGTTGAGTATTGCTGTTTGAGGTCTGAGGACTGAGGTCTGAGGATTGAGGATTGAGAATTGAGGATTGAGGATAGAGGACTGAAGATTGAGGATTGGGTATTGAGGATTGAAGAATGAGGATTGAGGATTGAGGATTGAGGATTGAGAATTGAGTATTGAGTATGAGGACTGAGGTTTGAAGGTTGAGGTTTGAGGAACGAGGATTGCGGATTGAGGATTGAGGACTGAGGATTGACGATTGAGTATTGAAGATTGAGGATTGATTACTGAGGATTGAGGATTGAGGATTGAGGATTGAGGATTGAGGATTGAAGACTGAGTATTGTGGCTTGAATATTGAGGATTGAGGATTGAGGATTGAGGATTGAGGATTGAGGATGACGGCTGAGGGTTGAGGGTTGAGGTTTGAGTATTGAATCCTGTGAATTCAGGATATTCTATTGAGTATTGAGAATTGAGGATTGATAGTTGAGTATTGAGGATTGAGGTTTGAGTATTGAGGATTGAGGATTGATTATTGAAGATTGAGTATTGAGGATTGAAGATTGAGGATTGAGGATTGAGTATTGAGGATTGTGGATTGAGTATTGAGGATTGAGGATGAGGGCTGTGGGTTGACGATTGAGGTTTGAGGAATGAGGATTGAGGATTGAGGATTGAGGATTGAGGATTGGAGATTGAGGATGAGGTCCGAGGGTTGAGGATTGAGGTTTGTGGGCTGAGGACTGAGAATTGAGGATTGAGGATTGAGGATTGAAGGTTGAGTATTTAGGATTGATTCCTGACGAAGGAGGATTGAGGACTGAGGATTGTGGATTGAGGATGGAGGATTGAAGATTGAGTATTGAGGATTAAAGATTGAGGATTGAGGATTGAGGATTGAGGATTGAGTGTTGAGGATTGAGGATTGGGGTCTGAGTGTTGAGGGTTGAGTGATGAGAATTGATGCTTGTGGATAGAGATTTGAAGATTGCAGATTGAGTATTGCGTATTGAAAGCTGTGAATTGATTATATTCTATTGAGGATTGAGAATTGACAACTGATCGTTGAGAACTGAGTTCTGAAGGTTGGGGATTCAGGATTGAGTATTCAGGTTTGAGTTTTGAGGTTTGCGGACTGAGGACTGAGGATTGAGGATTGAGAATTGAGGATTGAGGATTGAGGATTGAAGATTGAGGATTGGGTATTGAGGATTGTAGAATGAGGATTGACGATTGAGGATTGAGGATTGAGGATTGATGATTGAAGAATGAGTATTGAGGATTGAAAATTGAGGATTGAGGATTGAGGATTGAGGATTGAGGATTGAGGATTGAGGATTGAGGATTGAGGATTGAAGTTTGATTATTGAGGATTGAAGATTGAGGATTGAGGGTTCAGGATTGAGAATTGAGGACTGAAGATTGAGGATTGGTGATTGAGAATTGACGATTGAGGATTGAGTATTGAGGATTGAGAATTGAGGATTGATTATTGAAGATTGAGTATTGAGGATTGAAGATTGAGGATTGAGGATTGAGGATTGAGGATTGAGGATGAGGGCTGAGGGTTGAGGATTGAGGTTTGAGGACTGAGGGCTGAGGATTGAGTATTGAAAATTGAGGATTGAGGATTGAGGTTTCAGGATTGAGGATTGAGGATTGAGGATTGAGTATTGAGGATTGAAGATTGAGGACTGAGGATTGAGGATTGAGGATTGGGGATTGAAGATTGAGGATTGGGGACTGAGTGTTGAGGTTTGAGTGATGAGAATTGATGTTTGTGGATAGAGATTTGAAGATTGCAGATTGAGTTTTGAGTATTGAAAACTGTGAATTGATGATATTCTATTGAGGATTGAGGATTGACAACTGAATGTTGAGGACTGAGGGCTGAAGATTGAGGATTCAGGATTGAGGATTCGGGATTGAGGTTTGAGGACTGAGGATTGAGGGTTGAGGATTGAGGATTGAGGACTGACGCTTGAGGATTGAGGATTGAGGATGGAGGATTGAAGAGAGAGGACTGAGTGTTGAGGATTTAGTGCTGAGGATTGATGTTTGAGGATTGAGATTTGATTATTGAATTTTGTGGATTGAGTATTGAGCCATGAGAATTCAGGATATTCTCTTGAGTATTGAGAATTGAGGATTGATGGTTGAGTATTGAGGATTGATGGTTGAGGGTTGTGCGTTGATTATTGAGGATTGAGGATTGAGGATTGAGGATTGAGGATTGAGGATTGAGTATTGAGGATTGAGAATTGAGGATTGAGGATTGAAGATTGAGTACTGAAGATTGAAGATTGAGGATTGGGGATTGAGGGTTGAAGATTGAGGATTGAGGATTGAGGATGAGGGCTGAGGGTTGAGGATTGAGGTTTGAGGACTGAGGACTGAGTGTTGTGTATTGAGAATTGAGGATTGAGGATTGAGGATTGAAGATTGAGGATTGGGTATTGAGGATTGAAGAGTGAGGATTGAGGAATGAGGATTGAGCATTGAGGATTGAAGATAGAGTATTGGGGATTGAAGCCTGACGATTGAGGATTGAGGATTGAGGATTGAGGATTGAGGACGGAGGATTGAAGATTGAGTATTGAGGATTGAGAATTGAGGATTGATTATTGAAGGTTGAGTATTGAGGATTGAAGATTGAGGATTGAGGATTGAGTATTGAGGATTGAGGATGAGGGCTGAGGGTTGAGGGTTCAGGTTTGAGGACTGAGGATTGAGGATTGATGATTGAGGATTGAGGATTGAGGATTGAGGATTGAGGATTGAGGATTGAGGATTGGGGATTGAGGATTGAGGATAGAGGATTGAGAATTGAGGATTGAGGATTGAGGATTGAAGATTGAGGATTGTGTATTGAGGATTGAAGAATGAGGATTGAGGATTGATGATTTAGGATTGAGGATTGAGGATTGAGGATTGAGGATTGAGGATTGAAGATTGAGGATTGGGGATTGAGGATCGACGATTGAGGATTGAGTATTGAGGATTGAGAATTGAGGATTGATTATTGAAGGTTGAGTATTGAGGATTGAAGATTGAGGATTGAGGATTGAGTATTGAGGATTGAGGATGAGGGCTGAGGGTTGAGGGTTCAGGTTTGAGGACTGAGGACTGAGGATTGAGGATTGATGATTGAGGATTGAGGATTGGGGATTGAGGATTGAGGATTGAGGATTGAGGATTTGGGATTGAGGATTGAGGATAGAGGATTGAGAATTGAGGATTGAGGATTGAGGATTGAAGATTGAGGATTGTGTATTGAGGATTGAAGAATGAGGATTGAGGATTGAGGATTGAGGATTGAGGATTGAATACTGAGTATTGATGATTGAAGATTGAGGATTGAGGATTGAGGATTGAGGATTGAGTATTGAGGATTGAAGATTGAGTATTGAGGATTGAAGATTGAGGATTGAGGATTGAAGATTGAGGATTGTGTGTTGAGGATTGAACATTGAGGGTTGAGGATTGAGGATTGAGGATAGAGGATTGAGGATTGAGGATTGAAGATTGAGGATTGAGGATTGGGGATTGAGGATCGACGATTGAGGATTGAGTATTGAGGATTGAGAATTGAGGATTGATTATTGAAGATTGAGTATTAAGGATTGAAGATTGAGGATTGAGGATTGAGTGTTCAGTATTGAGGACGCGGACTGACGGTTGAGGATTGATGTTTGAGGATTGAGGATTGAGGATTGAGGACTGAGGATTGAGGATTGAGGATTGAGCATTGAGGATTGAAGATTGAGGTCTGGGGATTGAGGATTGTAGGCTGAGGATTAAGGATTGAGGATTGGGGATTGAGGATCTAGGATTGGAGATTGATTATTGAGGATTGAAGATTGAGGATTGAGGATTGTGGATTGAGAATTGAGAATTGAGTATGAGGACTGAGGGTTGAGGATTGACGATTGAGGATTGAGGACTGTGGATTGAGGATTGAGGATTGAGGATTGAGGATTGAGGATTGAGGATTGAGGATTGATGATTGAGGATTGAAGATTGAGGATTGGGGATTCAGGATTGAGGATAGAGGGTTGAGAATTGAGGATTGAGGATTGAGGATTGAAGATTGAGGATTGTGTATTGAGGATTGAAGATTGAGGATTGAGGATTGAGGATTGAGGATTGAGTATTGAGGATTGAAGATTGAGTATTGAGGATTGAATATTGAGGATTGAGGATTGAATATTTAGGATTGGGTGTTGTGGATTGAACATTGAGGGTTGAGGATTGAGGATTGAGGATTGAGGATTGAGGATTGAGGATTGAAGATTGAGTATTGAGGATTGAAGATTGAGGATTGAGGATTGAGGATTGAGGATTGAGGATTGAGGACCAGGGCTGAGGGCTGAGGATTGTGGTTTGAGGACTGAGGACTGAGGATTGAGGATTGAGAATTGGGGATTGAGGATTGAGGATTGAGGATTGAAGATTGAGTATTGAGGATTGAAGATTGAGGATTGAAGATTGAGGATTGAGGATTGAGTATTGAGGATTGAGGATGAGGGCTGAGGGTTGAGGGTTGAGGTTTGAGGACTGAGGACTGAGGATTGAGGATTGGGAATTGAGGATATAGGATTGAGGATTGAAGATTGAGTATTGTGGATTGAATATTGAGGATTGAGGATTGAGGATTGAGGATTGAGGATTGAGGATTGAGGATTGAGGATTGAGAATTGAGGATTGAAGATTGAGGATTGAGGTCTGGGGATTGAGGATCTAGGATTGGAGATTGATTATTGAGGATTGAAGATTGAGGATTGAGGATTGAGGATTGAGGATTGAGAATTGAGTATGACGACTGAGGGTTGAGGATTGCCGATTGAGGGTTGAGGATTGAGGATTGAAGATTGAGTATTGTGGATTGAATATTGAGGATTGAGGATTGAGGATTGAGTATTGAGGACTGAGGATTGAGGATTGGGTATTGAGGATATAGGATTGAGGATTGAAGATTGAGGATTGGGTATTGAGGATTGAAGAATGAGGATTGAGGATTGAGGATTGAGGATTGAGGATTGAAGATTGAGTATTGAGGATTGAAGGTTGAGGATTGAGGATTGAGGATTGGGGATTGAGGGTTGAAGATTGAGGATTGGGGATTGAGGATCGGCGATTGAGGATTGAGTATTGAGGATTGAGAATTGAGGATTGATTATTGAAGATTGAGTATTAAGGATTGAAGATTGAGGATTGAGGATTGAGTGTTGAGTATTGAGGACGAGGACTGACGGTTGAGGATTGATGTTTGAGGATTGAGGATTGAGGATTGAGGACTGGGGATTGAGGATTGAAGGCTGAGGATTAAGGATTGAGGATTGGGGATTGAGGATCTAGGATTGGAGATTGATTATTGAGGATTGAAGATTGAGGATTGAGGATTGAGGATTGAGAATTGAGAATTGAGTATGAGGACTGAGGGTTGAGGATTGACGATTGAGGGTTGAGGATTGAGGATTGAAGGTTGAGTATTGTGGATTGAATATTGAGGATTGAGGATTGAGGATTGAGGATTGAGGATTGAGGATTGAAGATTGAGGATTGAGAATTGAGGATTGAAGATTGAGGATTGAGGTCTGTGGATTGAGGATTGAGGATTGAGAATTGAGAATTGAGGATTGAGGATTGAAGATTGAGGATTG
Source organism: Calliopsis andreniformis (assembly GCF_051401765.1). Lineage (NCBI taxonomy): Eukaryota > Metazoa > Arthropoda > Insecta > Hymenoptera > Andrenidae > Calliopsis > Calliopsis andreniformis. The sequence continues at coordinate 4,437,604 of NW_027480454.1, forward strand.
GGTATTGAGGATTGAAGAATGAGGCTTGTGGATTGAGGATTGAGGATTGAGGATTGAAGATTGAGTATTGAGGATTGAAGATTTAGGATTGAGGTCTGCGGATTGTGGATTGAGGAATGAGAATTGAGGATTGAGGACTGAGGATTGAAGATGGAGGATTGGGTACAGAGGATTGGGTACTGAGGATTGAAGAATGAGGATTGAGGATTGAGGATTGAGGAGTGAGGATTGCAGATTGAGTATTAAGGATTGCAGATTGAGGGTTGAGGATTGAGGATTGAGGATTGAGCATTGAGGATTGAGTATTGAGGATTGAGGATTGAGGATTGAGGATTGAGGATGAGGGCTGACGGTTGAGGGTTGAGGTTTGAGTATTGAATCCTGAGAATTCAGGATATTCTATTGAGCATTGAGAATTGAGGATTGGTAGTTGTGTATTGAGGATTGAGGTTTGAGTATTGGGGATTGAAGCCTGACGATTGAGGATTTAGGATTGAGGATTGAGGATTGAGGATGGAGGATTGAAGATTGAGTATTGAGGATTGAAGATTCAGGTTTGAGGTCTGAGGACTGAGGATTGAGGATTGAGTATTGAGGATTGAGGATTGAGGATTGAGGATTGAGGATTGAGGATTGAAGATTGAGGATTGGGTATTGCGGATTGAACATTGAGGATTGAGCGTTGAGGATTGAGGATTGAAGATTGACTATTGAGGATTGAAGATTGAGGATTGAGAATTGAGGATTGAGGATTGAGTATTGGAGATTGAAGATTGAGGATTGGGGATCGAGGATCGACGATTGAGGATTGAGTATTGAGGATTGAGAATTGAGGATTGGTTATTGAAGATTGAGTATTGAGGATTGAAGATTGAGGATTGAGGATTGAGTATTGACGATTGAGGACTGAGTATTGAGGATTGAGGATGAGGGCTGTTGGTTGAGGGTTGAGGTTTGAGGACTGAGGACTGAGGATTGAGGATTGAGGATTGAGGATTGAGAATTGAGGATGAGGACTGTGGGTTGACGATTGAGGTTTGAGGAATGAGGATTGAAGATTGAGGATTGAGGATTGAGGATTGAGGATTGAGGACGAGGACTGACGGTTGAGGATTGATGTTTGAGGATTGAGGATTGAGGATTGAGGACTGGGGATTGAGGATTGAAGGCTGAGGATTAAGGATTGAGGATTGGGGATTGAGGATCTAGGATTGGAGATTGATTATTGAGGATTGAAGATTGAGGATTGAGGATTGAGGATTGAGAATTGAGAATTGAGTATGAGGACTGAGGGTTGAGGATTGACGATTGAGGGTTGAGGATTGAGGATTGAAGGTTGAGTATTGTGGATTGAATATTGAGGATTGAGGATTGAGGATTGAGGATTGAGGATTGAGGATTGAAGATTGAGGATTGAGAATTGAGGATTGAAGATTGAGGATTGAGGTCTGTGGATTGAGGATTGAGGATTGAGAATTGAGAATTGAGGATTGAGGATTGAAGATTGAGGATTGGGTATTGAGGATTGAAGAATGAGGCTTGTGGATTGAGGATTGAGGATTGAGGATTGAAGATTGAGTATTGAGGATTGAAGATTTAGGATTGAGGTCTGCGGATTGTGGATTGAGGAATGAGAATTGAGGATTGAGGACTGAGGATTGAAGATGGAGGATTGGGTACAGAGGATTGGGTACTGAGGATTGAAGAATGAGGATTGAGGATTGAGGATTGAGGAGCGAGGATTGCAGATTGAGTATTAAGGATTGCAGATTGAGGGTTGAGGATTGAGGATTGAGGATTGAGCATTGAGGATTGAGTATTGAGGATTGAGGATTGAGGATTGAGGATTGAGGATGAGGGCTGACGGTTGAGGGTTGAGGTTTGAGTATTGAATCCTGAGAATTCAGGATATTCTATTGAGCATTGAGAATTGAGGATTGGTAGTTGTGTATTGAGGATTGAGGTTTGAGTATTGGGGATTGAAGCCTGACGATTGAGGATTTAGGATTGAGGATTGAGGATTGAGGATGGAGGATTGAAGATTGAGTATTGAGGATTGAAGATTCAGGTTTGAGGTCTGAGGACTGAGGATTGAGGATTGAGTATTGAGGATTGAGGATTGAGGATTGAGGATTGAGGATTGAGGATTGAAGATTGAGGATTGGGTATTGCGGATTGAACATTGAGGATTGAGCGTTGAGGATTGAGGATTGAAGATTGACTATTGAGGATTGAAGATTGAGGATTGAGAATTGAGGATTGAGGATTGAGTATTGGAGATTGAAGATTGAGGATTGGGGATCGAGGATCGACGATTGAGGATTGAGTATTGAGGATTGAGAATTGAGGATTGGTTATTGAAGATTGAGTATTGAGGATTGAAGATTGAGGATTGAGGATTCAGTATTGACGATTGAGGACTGAGTATTGAGGATTGAGGATGAGGGCTGTTGGTTGAGGGTTGAGGTTTGAGGACTGAGGACTGAGGATTGAGGATTGAGGATTGAGGATTGAGAATTGAGGATGAGGACTGTGGGTTGACGATTGAGGTTTGAGGAATGAGGATTGAGGATTGAGGATTGAGGATTGAGGACAGAGAATTGAGGGCTGAGGATAGAAGATTGAGTATTGAGGATTGAAGATTGAGGATAGAGGATTGAGGATTGAAGATTGAGGACTGAGTGTTGAGGGTTGAGTGATGAGAATTGATGTTTGTGGATTGAGATATGAAGATTGAAGATTGGGGATTGAGTATTGAAAACTGTGAGTTGAGGATATTCTATCGCGGATTGAGGATTGACTCTTGATTGTTGAGGACTGAGGGCTGAAGATTGAGGATTCAGGATTGAGGATACGGGATTGAGGTTTGAGGACTGAGGATTGAGGTTTGAGGGTTGAGGATTGAGGATTGACGCTTGCGGATTGAGGATTGAGGATGGAGGTCTGAAGAGAGTGGACTGGGTGTTGAGGATTGAGTGTTGAGGATTTATGTTTGAGGATAGAGATTTGATTATTGAATATTGTGGATTGAGTATTGAACCATGAGAATTCAGGATATTCTATTGAGTATTGAGAATTGAGGATTGATGGTTGAGTACTGAGGATTGATGGTTGAAGGTTGTGCTTTGATTATTGAGGATTGAGGATTGAGGATTGAGTAAAGAGGATTGAAGATTGAGGATTGAGGATTGAGGATTGAGGATTGAGGATTGAGTGTTGAAGATTGAGGATTGGGGACTGTGTGTTGAGGGTTGAGTGATGAGAATTGATGTTTGTGAATAGAGATTTGAAGATTGCAGATTGAGTATTGAGTACTGAAAACTGTGAATTTATTATATTCTATTGAGGATTGAGAATTGACAACTGATTGTTGAGAACTGAGTTCTGAAGGTTGAGGATTCAAGATTGAGGATTCAGGTTTGACTTTTGAGGACTGAGGATTGAGGATTGAGGATTGAGGATTGAGGATTGAGGATTGAGGATTGAGGATTGAAGATTGAGGATTGAGGATTGAGGGTTGAGGATTGAGGACGGGGACTGACGGTTGAGGACTGAGGTTTGAGGTTTGAGGATTGAGAATTTAGGATTGAGGATTGAGGATGAGGGCTGAGTGTTGAGGATTGAGGTTTGAGGACTGATGGACTGAGGATTGAGGATTGAGATTTGAGGATATAGGATTGAGGATTGAAGTTTGAGGATTGGGTATTGAGGATTGAAGAATGAGGATTGAGGATTGAGGATTGAGGATTGAGGATTGAAGATTGAGGATTGAGGATTGAGTATTGAGGATTGAGGATGAGGGCTGAGGGTTGAGGGTTCAGGTTTGAGGACTGAGGATTGAGGATTGATGATTGAGGATTGAGGATTGAGGATTGAGGATTGAGGATTGAGGATTGAGGATTGGGGATTGAGGATTGAGGATAGAGGATTGAGAATTGAGGATTGAGGATTGAGGATTGAGGATTGAGGATTGAGTATTGAGGATTGAGAATTGAGGATTGAGGATTGAAGATTGAGTACTGAAGATTGAAGATTGAGGATTGGGGATTGAGGGTTGAAGATTGAGGATTGAGGATTGAGGATGAGGGCTGAGGGTTGAGGATTGAGGTTTGAGGACTGAGGACTGAGTGTTGTGTATTGAGAATTGAGGATTGAGGATTGAGGATTGAAGATTGAGGATTGGGTATTGAGGATTGAAGAGTGAGGATTGAGGAATGAGGATTGAGCATTGAGGATTGAAGATAGAGTATTGGGGATTGAAGCCTGACGATTGAGGATTGAGGATTGAGGATTGAGGATTGAGGACGGAGGATTGAAGATTGAGTATTGAGGATTGAGAATTGAGGATTGATTATTGAAGGTTGAGTATTGAGGATTGAAGATTGAGGATTGAGGATTGAGTATTGAGGATTGAGGATGAGGGCTGAGGGTTGAGGGTTCAGGTTTGAGGACTGAGGATTGAGGACTGATGATTGAGGATTGAGGATTGAGGATTGAGGATTGAGGATTGAGGATTGAGGATTGGGGATTGAGGATTGAGGATAGAGGATTGAGAATTGAGGATTGAGGATTGAGGATTGAAGATTGAGGATTGTGTATTGAGGATTGAAGAATGAGGATTGAGGATTGATGATTTAGGATTGAGGATTGAGGATTGAGGATTGAAGATTGAGGATTGAAGATTGAGGATTGGGGATTGAGGATCGACGATTGAGGATTGAGTATTGAGGATTGAGAATTGAGGATTGATTATTGAAGGTTGAGTATTGAGGATTGAAGATTGAGGATTGAGGATTGAGTATTGAGGATTGAGGATGAGGGCTGAGGGTTGAGGGTTCAGGTTTGAGGACTGAGGACTGAGGATTGAGGATTGATGATTGAGGATTGAGGATTGAGGATTGAGGATTGAGGATTGAGGATTGAGGATTTGGGATTGAGGATTGAGGATAGAGGATTGAGAATTGAGGATTGAGGATTGAGGATTGAAGATTGAGGATTGTGTATTGAGGATTGAAGAATGAGGATTGAGGATTGAGGATTGAGGATTGAGGATTGAATACTGAGTATTGATGATTGAAGATTGAGGATTGAGGATTGAGGATTGAGGATTGAGTATTGAGGATTGAAGATTGAGTATTGAGGATTGAAGATTGAGGATTGAGGATTGAAGATTGAGGATTGTGTGTTGAGGATTGAACATTGAGGGTTGAGGATTGAGGATTGAGGATAGAGGATTGAGGATTGAGGATTGAAGATTGAGGATTGAGGATTGGGGATTGAGGATCGACGATTGAGGATTGAGTATTGAGGATTGAGAATTGAGGATTGATTATTGAAGATTGAGTATTAAGGATTGAAGATTGAGGATTGAGGATTGAGTGTTCAGTATTGAGGACGAGGACTGACGGTTGAGGATTGATGTTTGAGGATTGAGGATTGAGGATTGAGGACTGAGGATTGTGGATTGAGGATTGAGCATTGAGGATTGAAGATTGAGGTCTGGGGATTGAGGATTGTAGGCTGAGGATTAAGGATTGAGGATTGGGGATTGAGGATCTAGGATTGGAGATTGATTATTGAGGATTGAAGATTGAGGATTGAGGATTGTGGATTGAGAATTGAGAACTGAGTATGAGGACTGAGGGTTGAGGATTGACGATTGAGGATTGAGGACTGTGGATTGAGGATTGAGGATTGAGCATTGAGGATTGAAGATTGAGGACTGGGGATTGAGGATTGAAGGCTGAGCATTAAGGATAGGGGATTTGGGATTGAGGATCTAGGATTGGAGATTGATTATTGAGGATTGAAGATTGAGGAATGAGGACTGAGTATTGAGGATTGAGAATTGAGGATTGAGGATTGAGGATTGAGGATTGAGGATTGAGGATTGAGGATTGAGGATTGAGGATTGAGGATTGAAGATTGAGTATTGAGGATTGAAGATTGAGGATTGAAGATTGAGGATTGAGGATTGAGTATTGAGGATTGAGGATGAGGGCTGAGGGTTGAGGGTTGAGGTTTGAGGACTGAGGACTGAGGATTGAGGATTGGGAATTGAGGATATAGGATTGAGGATTGAAGATTGAGTATTGTGGATTGAATATTGAGGATTGAGGATTGAGGATTGAGGATTGAGGATTGAGGATTGAGGATTGAGGATTGAGGATTGAGAATTGAGGATTGAAGATTGAGGATTGAGGTCTGGGGATTGAGGATCTAGGATTGGAGATTGATTATTGAGGATTGAAGATTGAGGATTGAGGATTGAGGATTGAGGATTGAGAATTGAGTATGACGACTGAGGGTTGAGGATTGCCGATTGAGGGTTGAGGATTGAGGATTGAAGATTGAGTATTGTGGATTGAATATTGAGGATTGAGGATTGAGGATTGAGTATTGAGGACTGAGGATTGAGGATTGGGAATTGAGGATATAGGATTGAGGATTGAAGATTGAGGATTGGGTATTGAGGATTGAAGAATGAGGATTGAGGATTGAGGATTGAGGATTGAGGATTGAAGATTGAGTATTGAGGATTGAAGGTTGAGGATTGAGGATTGAGGATTGGGGATTGAGGGTTGAAGATTGAGGATTGGGGATTGAGGATCGGCGATTGAGGATTGAGTATTGAGGATTGAGAATTGAGGATTGATTATTGAAGATTGAGTATTAAGGATTGAAGATTGAGGATTGAGGATTGAGTGTTGAGTATTGAGGACGAGGACTGACGGTTGAGGATTGATGTTTGAGGATTGAGGATTGAGGATTGAGGACTGGGGATTGAGGATTGAAGGCTGAGGATTAAGGATTGAGGATTGGGGATTGAGGATCTAGGATTGGAGATTGATTATTGAGGATTGAAGATTGAGGATTGAGGATTGAGGATTGAGAATTGAGAATTGAGTATGAGGACTGAGGGTTGAGGATTGACGATTGAGGGTTGAGGATTGAGGATTGAAGGTTGAGTATTGTGGATTGAATATTGAGGATTGAGGATTGAGGATTGAGGATTGAGGATTGAGGATTGAAGATTGAGGATTGAGAATTGAGGATTGAAGATTGAGGATTGAGGTCTGTGGATTGAGGATTGAGAATTGAGAATTGAGGATTGAGGATTGAAGATTGAGGATTGGGTATTGAGGATTGAAGAATGAGGCTTGTGGATTGAGGATTGAGGATTGAGGATTGAAGATTGAGTATTGAGGATTGAAGATTTAGGATTGAGGTCTGCGGATTGTGGATTGAGGAATGAGAATTGAGGATTGAGGACTGAGGATTGAAGATGGAGGATTGGGTACAGAGGATTGGGTACTGAGGATTGAAGAATGAGGATTGAGGATTGAGGATTGAGGAGTGAGGATTGCAGATTGAGTATTAAGGATTGCAGATTGAGGGTTGTGGATTGAGGATTGAGGATTGAGCATTGAGGATTGAGTATTGAGGATTGAGGATTGAGGATTGAGGATTGAGGATGAGGGCTGACGGTTGAGGGTTGAGGTTTGAGTATTGAATCCTGAGAATTCAGGATATTCTATTGAGCATTGAGAATTGAGGATTGGTAGTTGTGTATTGAGGATTGAGGTTTGAGTATTGGGGATTGAAGCCTGACGATTGAGGATTTAGGATTGAGGATTGAGGATTGAGGATGGAGGATTGAAGATTGAGTATTGAGGATTGAAGATTCAGGTTTGATGTCTGAGGACTGAGGATTGAGGATTGAGTATTGAGGATTGAGGATTGAGGATTGAGGATTGTGTATTGAGGATTGAAGAATGAGGATTGAGGATTGAGGATTGAGGATTGAGGATTGAATACTGAGTATTGATGATTGAAGATTGAGGATTGAGGATTGAGGATTGAGGATTGAGTATTGAGGATTGACTATTGAGGATTGAGGATTGAATATTGACTATTGGTTGTTGTGGATTGAACATTGAGGGTTGAGGATTGATGATTGAGGATTGAGGATTGAGGATTGAGGATTGAAGATTGAGTATTGAGGATTGAAGATTGAGGATTGAGGATTGAGGATTGAGGATTGAGGACCAGGGCTGAGGGTTGAGGATTGTGGTTTGAGGACTGAGGACTGAGGATTGATGATTGAGAATTGGGGATTGAGGATTGAGGATTGAGGATTGAGGATTGAGTGTTGAGGATTGAGGATTGAGGATTGAGGATTGAGGATTGAGGATTGGGGATTGAGGATTGAGGATAGAGGATTGAGAATTGAGGATTGAGGATTGAGGATTGAGGATTGAGGATTGAGTATTGAGGATTGAGAATTGAGGATTGAGGATTGAAGATTGAGTACTGAAGATTGAAGATTGAGGATTGGGGATTGAGGGTTGAAGATTGAGGATTGAGGATTGAGGATGAGGGCTGAGGGTTGAGGATTGAGGTTTGAGGACTGAGGACTGAGTGTTGTGTATTGAGAATTGAGGATTGAGGATTGAGGATTGAAGATTGAGGATTGGGTATTGAGGATTGAAGAGTGAGGATTGAGGAATGAGGATTGAGCATTGAGGATTGAAGATAGAGTATTGGGGATTGAAGCCTGACGATTGAGGATTGAGGATTGAGGATTGAGGATTGAGGACGGAGGATTGAAGATTGAGTATTGAGGATTGAGAATTGAGGATTGATTATTGAAGGTTGAGTATTGAGGATTGAAGATTGAGGATTGAGGATTGAGTATTGAGGATTGAGGATGAGGGCTGAGGGTTGAGGGTTCAGGTTTGAGGACTGAGGATTGAGGACTGATGATTGAGGATTGAGGATTGAGGATTGAGGATTGAGGATTGAGGATTGAGGATTGGGGATTGAGGATTGAGGATAGAGGATTGAGAATTGAGGATTGAGGATTGAGGATTGAAGATTGAGGATTGTGTATTGAGGATTGAAGAATGAGGATTGAGGATTGATGATTTAGGATTGAGGATTGAGGATTGAGGTCTGTGGATTGAGGATTGAGGATTGAGAATTGAGAATTGAGGATTGAGGATTGAAGATTGAGGATTGGGTATTGAGGATTGAAGAATGAGGCTTGTGGATTGAGGATTGAGGATTGAGGATTGAAGATTGAGTATTGAGGATTGAAGATTTAGGATTGAGGTCTGCGGATTGTGGATTGAGGAATGAGAATTGAGGATTGAGGACTGAGGATTGAAGATGGAGGATTGGGTACAGAGGATTGGGTACTGAGGATTGAAGAATGAGGATTGAGGATTGAGGATTGAGGAGTGAGGATTGCAGATTGAGTATTAAGGATTGCAGATTGAGGGTTGAGGATTGAGGATTGAGGATTGAGCATTGAGGATTGAGTATTGAGGATTGAGGATTGAGGATTGAGGATTGAGGATGAGGGCTGACGGTTGAGGGTTGAGGTTTGAGTATTGAATCCTGAGAATTCAGGATATTCTATTGAGCATTGAGAATTGAGGATTGGTAGTTGTGTATTGAGGATTGAGGTTTGAGTATTGGGGATTGAAGCCTGACGGTTGAGGATTTAGGATTGAGGATTGAGGATTGAGGATGGAGGATTGAAGATTGAGTATTGAGGATTGAAGATTCAGGTTTGAGGTCTGAGGACTGAGGATTGAGGATTGAGTATTGAGGATTGAGGATTGAGGATTGAGGATTGTGTATTGAGGATTGAAGAATGAGGATTGAGGATTGAGGATTGAGGATTGAGGATTGAATACTGAGTATTGATGATTGAAGATTGAGGATTGAGGATTGAGGATTGAGGATTGAGGATTGAGTATTGAGGATTGACTATTGAGGATTGAGGATTGAATATTGACGATTGGTTGTTGTGGATTGAACATTGAGGGTTGAGGATTGAGGATTGAGGATTGAGGATTGAGGATTGAGGATTGAAGATTGAGTATTGAGGATTGAAGATTGAGGATTGAGGATTGAGGATTGAGGATTGAGGACCAGGGCTGAGGGTTGAGGATTGTGGTTTGAGGACTGAGGACTGAGGATTGATGATTGAGAATTGGGGATTGAGGATTGAGGATTGAGGATTGAAGATTGAGTATTGAGGATTGAAGATTGAGGATTGAAGATTGAGGATTGAGGATTGAGTATTGAGGATTGAGGATGAGGGCTGAGGGTTGAGGGTTGAGGTTTGAGGACTGAGGACTGAGGATTGAGGATTGGGAATTGAGGATATAGGATTGAGGATTGAAGATTGAGGATTGGGTATTGAGGATTAAAGAATGAGGATTGAGGATTGAGGATTGAGGATTGAGGATTGAGGATTGAAGATTGAGTATTGAGGATTGAAAGTTGAGGATTGAGGATTGAGGATTGAGGATTGAGGATTGAAGATTGAGGATTGGGGATTGAGGATCGACGATTGAGGATTGAGTATTGAGGATTGAGAATTGAGGATTGATTATTGAAGATTGAGTATTAAGGATTGAAGATTGAGGATTGAGGATTGAGGATTGAGGATTGAGGATTGAAGATTGAGGATTGGGGATTGAGGATTGACGATTGAGGATTGAATATTGAGGAGTGAGGATTGAGGATTGAGGATTGAAGATAGAGGATTGAGGATTGAAGATTGAGGATTGAAGATTGAGGATTGGGTTTTGAGGATTGAAGAATGAGGATTGTGGATTGAGGATTGAGGATTGAGGATTGAAGATTGAGGATTGGGTGTTGAGGATTGAACATTGAGGGTTGAGGATTGAGGATTGGGGATTGAGGATCGACGATTGAGGATTGAGAATTGAGGATTGAGAATTGAGGATTGATTATTGAAGATTGAGTATTAAGGATTGAAGATTGAGGATTGAGGATTGAGTGTTGAGTATTGAGGACGAGGACTGACGGTTGAGGATTGATGTTTGAGGATTGAGGATTGAGGATTGAGGACTGAGGATTGACGATTGAGGATTGAGCATTGAGGATTGAAGATTGAGGACTGGGGATTGAGGATTGAAGGCTGAGTATTAAGGATTGAGTATTGGGGATTGAGGATCTGGGATTGGAGATTGATTATTGAGGATTGAAGATTGAGGATTGAGGATTGAGGATTGAGAATTGAGAATTGAGTATGAGGACTGAGGGTTGAGGATTGACGATTGAGGGTTGAGGATTGAGGATTGAAGATTGAGTATTGTGGATTGAATATTGAGGATTAAGGATTGAGGATTGAGGATCGATGATTGAGGATTGAAGATTGAGGATTGAGAATTGAGGATTGAAGATTGAGGATTGAGGTCTGTGGGTTGAGGATTGAGGATTGAGAATTGAGGATTGAGGATTGAGGATTGAAGATTGAGGATTGGGTATTGAGGATTGGGTATTGAGGATTGAAGAATGAGGATTGCCGATTGAGGATTGAGGATTGAGGATTGCAGATTGAGTATTGAAGATTGCAGATTGACGGTTGAGGATTGAGGATTGAGGATTGAGCATTTAGGATTGAGGATTGAGGATTGAGGATTGAAGATTGAGTATTGAGGATTGAAGATTGAGGATTGAGCATTGAGGATTGAGGATTGAGGATTGAGGATTGAAGATTGAGGATTGGGGATTGAGGATTGACGATTGAGGATTGAGTATTGAGGAGTGAGAATTGAGGATTGAGGATTGAGGACTGAGGATTGAGGATTGAGAATTGAGGATTGAGGATTGAGGATTGAGGATTGAGCATTGAGTATTGAGGACTGAGGATTGAGGATTGATGATTGAGGATTGAGGATTGAGGATTGAGGATTGAAGATTGAGGATTGAGGATTGAATATTGAGGATTGAGGATTGAAGATTGAGGATTGGGTGTTGAGGATTGAACATTGAGGGTTGAGGATTGAGGATTGAGGATTGAGGATTGAGGATTGAGGATTGAAGATTGAGTACTGAGGATTGAAGATTGAGGATTGAGGATTGAGGATTGAGGATTGAGGACCAGGGCTGAGGGTTGAGGATTGTGCTTTGAGGACTGAGGACTGAGGATCGAGGATTGAGAGTTGAGGATTGAGGATTGAGGATAGAGGATTGAAGATTGAGTATTGAGGATTGAAGATTGAGGATTGAAGATTGAGGATTGAGGATTGAGTATTGAGGATTGAGGATGAGGGCTGAGGTTTGAGGGTTGAGGTTTGAGGACTGAGGACTGAGGATTGAGGATTGGGAATTGAGGATATAGGATTGAGGATTGAAGATTGAGGATTGGGTATTGAGGATTGAAGAATGAGGATTGAGGATTGAGGATTGAGGATTGAGGTTTGAAGATTGAGTATTGAGGATTGAAGGTTGAGGATTGAGGATTGAGGATTGAGGATTGAGGATTGAAGATTGAGGATTGGGGATTGAGGATCGACGATTGAGGATTGAGTATTGAGGATTGAGAATTGAGGATTGATTATTGAAGATTGAGTATTAAGGATTGAAGATTGAGGATTGAGGATTGAGTGTTGAGTATTGAGGACGAGGACTGACGGTTGAGGATTGATGTTTGAGGATTGAGGATTGAGGATTGAGGACTGAGGATTGACGATTGAGGATTGAGCATTGAGGATTGAAGATTGAGGACTGGGGATTGAGGATTGAAGGCTGAGTATTAAGGATTGAGTATTGGGGATTGAGGATCTGGGATTGGAGATTGATTATTGAGGATTGAAGATTGAGGATTGAGGATTGAGGATTGAGAATTGAGAATTGAGTATGAGGACTGAGGGTTGAGGATTGACGATTGAGGGTTGAGGATTGAGGATTGAAGATTGAGTATTGTGGATTGAATATTGAGGATTAAGGATTGAGGATTGAGGATCGATGATTGAGGATTGAAGATTGAGGATTGAGAATTGAGGATTGAAGATTGAGGATTGAGGTCTGTGGGTTGAGGATTGAGGATTGAGAATTGAGGATTGAGGATTGAGGATTGAAGATTGAGGATTGGGTATTGAGGATTGGGTATTGAGGATTGAAGAATGAGGATTGCCGATTGAGGATTGAGGATTGAGGATTGCAGATTGAGTATTGAGGATTGCAGATTGACGGTTGAGGATTGAGGATTGAGGATTGAGCATTTAGGATTGAGGATTGAGGATTGAGGATTGAAGATTGAGTATTGAGGATTGAAGATTGAGGATTGAGCATTGAGGATTGAGGATTGAGGATTGAGGATTGAAGATTGAGGATTGGGGATTGAGGATTGACGATTGAGGATTGAGTATTGAGGAGTGAGAATTGAGGATTGAGGATTGAAGATTGAGGATTGAGGATTGAAGATTGAGGATTGAAGATTGACGATTGGGTTTTGAGGATTGAAGAATGAGGATTGTGGATTGAGGATTGAGGATTGAGGATTGAAGATTGAGTATTGAGGATTGAAGCTTTAGGATTGATTTCTGCGGATTGTGGATTGAGGATTGAGAATTGAGGATTGGGGACTGAGCGATGAGGGTTGAATTATGAGAATTGATGTTTGTGGATAGAGATTTCAAGATTGCAGATTGAGTATTGAGTATTGAAGACTGTGAATTTATTATATTCTATTGAGGATTGAGAATTGACAACTGATTGTTGAGCACTGAGATCTGAAGGTTGAGGATTCAGGATTGAGGATTCAGGTTTGAGTTTTGAGGACTGAGGATTGAGGATTGAGGATTGAGGATTGAGGATTGAGGATTGAGGATTGGAGATTGAGGACTGAGGATTGAGGGTTGAGGATTGAGGACGAGGACTGACGGTTGAGGATTTAGGTTTGAGGATTGAGGATTGAGAATTTAGGATTGAGGATTGAGGATGAGGGCTGAGGGTTGAGGATTGAGGTTTGAGGACTGATGGACTGAGGATTGAGGATTGAGTATTGAGGATTGAGGATTGAGGATTGAAGATTGAGGATTGGGTATTGAGGATTGTAGAATGAGGTTTGAGGATTGATGATTGAGGATTGAGGTTTGAGAATTGAGGATTGACGATTGAGGATTGAAGATTGAGGATTGTGTATTGAGGATTGTAGAATGAGGATTGAGGATTGAGGATTGAGGATTGAGGATTGAGGATTGAGGATTGAAGATTGAGTATTGAGGATTGAAAATTGAGGATTGAGGATTGAGGATTGTGGACTGAGGATTGAGGATTGAGTAAAGAGGATTGAAGATTGAGGATTGAGGATTGAGGATTGGAGATTGAGGATGAGGTCCGAGGGTTGAGGATTGAGGTTTGTGGGCTGAGGACTGAGAATTGAGGATTGAGGATTGAGGATTGAAGGTTGAGTATTTAGGATTGATGCCTGACGAAGGAGGATTGGGGACTGAGGATTGTGGATTGAGGATGGAGGATTGAAGATTGAGGATTGGGTATTGATGATTGTAGAATGAGGTTTGAGCTTTGAGGTTTGCGGACTGAGGACTGAGGATTGAGGATTGAGAATTGAGTGTTGATGATTGAGGATTGAAGATTGAGGATTGGGTATTGAGGATTGTAGAATGAGGATTGACGATTGAGGATTGAGGATTGAGGATTGATGATTGAAGAATGAGTATTGAGGATTGAAAATTAAGGATTGAGAATTGAGGATTGAGGATTGAGGATTGAGGATTGGGGATTGAGGATTGAGGATTGAGGATTGAAGTTTGATTATTGAGGATTGAAGATTGAGGATTGAGGGTTCAGGATTGAGTATTGAGGACTGAAGATTGAGGATTGGGGATAGAGAATTGACGATTGAGGATAGTGTATTGAGGATTGAGAATTGAGGATTGATTATTGAAGATTGAGTATTGAGGATTGAAGATTGAGGATTGAGGATTGAGGATTGAGGATTGAGGATGAGGGCTGAGGGTTGAGGATTGAGGTTTGAGGACTGAGGACTGAGGATTGAGTATTGAAAGTTGAGGATTGAGGATTGAGGATTCAGGATTGAGGATTGAGGATTGAGGATTGAGTATTGAGGATTGAAGATTGAGGACTGAGGATTGAGGATTGAGGATTGGGGATTGAAGATTGAGGATTGGGGACTGAGTGTTGAGGTTTGAGTGATGAGAATTGATGTTTGTGGATAGAGATTTGAAGATTGCAGATTGAGTATTGAGTATTGAAAACTGTGAATTGATGATATTCTATTGAGGATTGAGGATTGACAACTGAATGTTGAGGACTGAGGGCTGAAGATTGAGAATTCAGGATTGAGGATTCGGGATTGAGGTTTGAGGACTGAGGATTGAGGGTTGAGTATTGAGGATTGAGGACTGACGCTTGAGGATTGAGGATTGAGGATGGAGGATTGAAGATAGAGGACTGAGTGTTGAGGATTTAGTGCTGAGGATTGATGTTTGAGGATTGAGATTTGATTATTGAATATTGTGGATTGAGTATTGAGCCATGAGAATTCAGGATATTCTATTGAGTATTGAGAATTGAGGATTGATGGTTGAGTATTGAGGATTGATGGTTGAGGGTTGTGCGTTGATTATTGAGGATTGAGGATTGAGGATTGAGGATTGAGGATTGAGGATTGAGTATTGAGGATTGAGAATTGAGGATTGAGGATTGAAGATTGAGTACTGAAGATTGAAGATTGAGGATTGGGGATTGAGGGTTGAAGATTGAGGATTGAGGATTGAGGATGAGGGCTGAGGGTTGAGGATTGAGGTTTGAGGACTGAGGACTGAGTGTTGTGTATTGAGAATTGAGGATTGAGGATTGAGGATTGAAGATTGAGGATTGGGTATTGAGGATTGAAGAATGAGGATTGAGGAATGAGGATTGAGCATTGAGGATTGAAGATAGAGTATTGGGGATTGAAGCCTGACGATTGAGGATTGAGGATTGAGGATTCAGGATTGAGGATGGAGGATTGAAGATTGAGTATTGAGGATTGATGGTTCAGGTTTGAGGTTTGAGGACTGAGGATTGAGGATTGCGTATTGAGGATTGAGGATTGAGGATTGAGGATTGAGGATTGAAGATTGAGGATTGGGTATTGAGGATTGAAGAATGAGGATTGAGGAATGAGGATTGAGCATTGAGGATTGAAGATAGAGTATTGGGGATTGAAGCCTGACGATTGAGGATTGAGTATTGAGGATTGAGGATTGAGGATGGAGGATTGAAGATTGAGTATTGAGGATTGAAGATTCAGGTTTGAGGTTTGAGGACTGAGGATTGAGGATTGAGTATTGAGGATTGAGGATTGAGGATTGAGGATTGAGGATTGAGGATTGAAGATTGAGGATTGGGTATTGCGGATTGAACATTGAGGATTGAGGGTTGAGGATTGAGGATTGAAGATTGACTATTGAGGATTGAAGATTGAGGATTGAGAATTGAGGATTGAGGATTGAGTATTGGAGATGGAAGATTGAGGATTGGGGATCGAGGATCGACGATTGAGGATTGAGTATTGAGGATTGAGAATTGAGGATTGATTATTGAAGATTGAGTATTGAGGATTGAAGATTGAGGATTGAGGATTGAGTATTGAGGATTGAGGATTGAGTATTGAGGATTGAGGATGAGGGCTGTTGGTTGAGGGTTGAGGTTTGAGGACTGAGGACTGAGGATTGAGGATTGAGGATTGAGGATTTAGAATTGAGGATGAGGTCTGTGGGTTGACGATTGAGGTTTGAGGAATGAGGATTGAGGATTGAGGATTGAGGATTGAGGACTGAGCATTGAGGGCTGAGGATTGAAGATTGAGTATTGAGGATTGAAGATTGAGGATAGAGGATTGAGGATTGAAGATTGAGGACTGAGTGTTGAGGGTTGAGTGATGTGAATTGATGTTTGTGGATTGAGATATGAAGATTGAAGATTGGGGATTGAGTATTGAAAACTGTGAATTGAGGATATTCTATCGCGGATTGAGGATTGACTCTTGATTGTTGAGGACTGAGGGCTGAAGATTGAGGATTCAGGATTGAGGATACGGGATTGAGGTTTGAGGACTGAGGATTGAGGTTTGAGGGTTGAGGATTGAGGATTGACGCTTGCGGATTGGGGATTGAGGATGGAGGTCTGAAGAGAGTGGACTGGGTGTTGAGGATTGAGTGTTGAGGATTTATGTTTGAGGATAGAGATTTGATTATTGAATATTGTGGATTGAGTATTGAACAATGAGAATTCAGGATATTCTATTGAGTATTGAGAATTGAGGATTGATGGTTGAGTACTGAGGATTGATGGTTGAAGGTTGTGCTTTGATTATTGAGGATTGAGGATTGAGGATTGAGGATTGAGGATTGAGGATTGAGTAAGGAGGATTGAAGATTCAGGATTGAGGATTGAGGATTGAGGAATGAGTATTGAAAGTTGAATATTGATGAATGAAGATTGAGGATTGAGGATTGAGGGTTGTGGATTGAGGACGAGGACTGAGGGTTGAGAATTGATGCTTCAGGTCTGAGGATTGAGGATTGACGATTGCGAATTGAGGATTGAGGATTGAAGATTGAGGATTGGGTATTGAGCATTGAAGAATGAGGATTGAGGATTGAGTATTGAGGATTGACGATTGAAGGTTGAGTATTGAGTATTGAATATTGCGGATTGAGGATTGCAGATTGAGTGTTGAGGATTGAAGATTGAGGATTGAGGATTGAGGATTGAGGATTGAGGATTGAAGATTGAGGATTGAGGATTGAGGATTGAGGATGGAGGATTGAGGATTGAGGATTGAAGATTGAATATTGATGATTGAAGATCGAGGATTGAGGATTGAGGTTAGTGGATTGAAGACGAGGACTGAGGGTTGAATATTGATGTTTGAGGTCTGAGGGTTGAGGATTGAGGATTGAGGATTGAGAATTGAGGATTGAGGGTTGAGGATTGAAGATTGAGTATTGGGTATTGAAGATTGAAGAATGAGTATTGAGGATTGAGGATTGAGGATTGAGGATTGCAGATTGAGTATTGAGGATTGAAGATTGAGGATTGAGGATTGAGGATTGAGGATTGAGGATTGAGGATTGAGGATTGAGGATTGAGGATTGAATACTGAGTATTGAGGATTGAAGATTGAGGATTGAGGATTGAGGATTGAGGACTGAGGATTGAAGATTGCGGACTGGGGACTGAGTATTGAGGGTTGAGTGATGAGAATTGATGTTTGTGGAAAGAGATCTGAAGATTGCAGATTGAGTATTGAGTATTGAAGACTGTGAATTGAGGATATTCTATTGAGGAATGAGGATTGACAACTGGTTGTTGTGGACTCAGGGCTGAAGATTGAGAATTCGGGGTTGAGGATTCTGGATTGATGTTTGAGGACAGAGGATTGAGGGTTGAGGACTGGGGATTGAGGATTGAGGATTGAAGATTGAGGATTAGGTATTGAGGATTGAACATTGAGGATTGAGGTTTGAGGATTGAGGATTGAGGATTGAGGATTTAAGATTGAATATTGATGATTGAAGTTTGAGGGTTGAGGATTGAGTGTTGTGGATTGAGGACGATGCCTGAGGGTTGAGTATTGATGTTTGAGGTCTGATGATTGAGGATTGAGGATTGAGAATTGAAGATTGAGGATTGAGGATTGAAGATTGAGGATTGGGTATTGAGGATTGAAGAATGAGGATTGAGGATTGAAGATTGAGAATTGAGGATTGAAGATTGAGTATTGAGGATTGAAGATTGAGGATTGAGTATTGAGGATTGAAGTTTGAGGATTTGGGACTGAGGATTGAAGATTGAGGATTGAGAATTGAGGATTGAGGATTGAGGAATGAGTATTGGGGTCTGCGTGTTGGGGATTGAGTGATCAGAATTGATGTTTGTGGATAGAGATTTCAAGATTGCAGATTGAGTATTGAGTATTGAAAACTGCGAATTGATGATATTCTATTGCGGATTGAGGATTGACAACTGATTGTTGAGGACTGAGTGCTGAAGATTGATGATTCAGGATTGAGGATTCAGGATTGGGGTTTGAGGACTGAGAATTGAGAATTGAGGATTGAGGATTGAGGATTGAGGACTGAGGATTGAAGATTGAGGATTGAGGATTGAGGGTTGTGGATTGAGGGCGATGACTGAGGGTTGAGTATTGATGCTTGAGGTCTGAGGATTGAGGATTGAGGATTGAAAACTGAGGATTGAGGATTGAGAATTGAAGATTGAGGATTGGGTATTGAGGATTGACGATTGAGGATTGAGGATTGAGGACAGAGGATTGAGGACTGAGGATTGAGGATTGAGGATTGAGGATTGAAGATTGAATATTGATGATTGAAGATCGAGGATTGAGGATTGAGTGTTGTGGATTGAGGACGAGGACTGAGGGTTGAATATTGATGTTTGAGGTCTGAGGGTTGAGGGTTGAGGATTGAGAATTGAGGATTGAGGATTGAGGATTGAAGATTGAGGATTGATTATTGAAGATTGCAGAATGAGGATTGAGGATTGAGGATTGAGGATTGAGGATTGCAGGTTGAGTATTGAGGATTGAAGATTGAGTATTGAGGATTGAGGATTGGTGGATTCAGGATTGAGGATTCAGGATTGAGGTTTGAGGACAGAGGATTGTGGGTTGAGGATTGGGGATTGATGATTGAGGATTGAAGATTGAGGATTGGGTATTGAGGATTGAACATTGAGGATTGAGGTTTGAGGATTGAGGATTGAGGATTGAGGATTGAAGATTGAATATTGATGATTGAAGATTGAGGATTGAGGATTGGGGGTTGCGGATTGAGGACGATGACTGAGGGTTGAGTATTGATGTTTGAGGTCTGATGATTGAGGATTGAGGATTGAGAATTGAGGATTGAGGATTGAGGATTGAAGATTGAGGATTGGGTATTCAGGATTGAAGAATGAGGATTGAGGATTGAGGATTGAGGATTGAGGATTGAAGATTGAGTATTGAGGATTGAAGATTGAGGTTTGAGGATTGAGGATTGAAGATTGAGGATTTGGGACTGAGGATTGAAGATTGAGGATTGAGGATTGAGGATTGAAGATTGAGTAATGAGGATTGGGGACTGAGTGTTGGGGATTGAGTGATCAGAATTGACGTTTGTGGATAGAGATTTCAAGATTGCAGATTGAGTATTGAGTATTGAAAACTGTGAATTGATGATATTCTATTGCGGATTGAGGATTGACAACTGATTGTTGAGGACTGAGGGCTGAAGATTGATGATTCAGGATTGAGGATTCAGGATTGAGGTTTGAGATCTGTGGATTGAGGATTGAGGATTGAGGATTGAGGATTGAGGATTGAAGATTGAGGATTAGGTATTGAGGATTGAACATTGAGGATTGAGGTTTGAGGATTGAGGATTGAGGATTGAGGATTTAAGATTGAATATTGATGATTGAAGTTTGAGGGTTGAGGATTGAGTGTTGTGGATTGAGGACGATGCCTGAGGGTTGAGTATTGATGTTTGAGGTCTGATGATTGAGGATTGAGGATTGAGAATTGAAGATTGAGGATTGAGGATTGAAGATTGAGGATTGGGTATTGAGGATTGAAGAATGAGGATTGAGGATTGAAGATTGAGAATTGAGGATTGAAGATTGAGTATTGAGGATTGAAGATTGAGGATTGAGTATTGAGGATTGAAGTTTGAGGATTTGGGACTGAGGATTGAAGATTGAGGATTGAGAATTGAGGATTGAGGATTGAGGAATGAGTATTGGGGTCTGCGTGTTGGGGATTGAGTGATCAGAATTGATGTTTGTGGATAGAGATTTCAAGATTGCAGATTGAGTATTGAGTATTGAAAACTCCGAATTGATGATATTCTATTGCGGATTGAGGATTGACAACTGATTGTTGAGGACTGAGTGCTGAAGATTGATGATTCAGGATTGAGGATTCAGGATTGGGGTTTGAGGACTGAGAATTGAGAATTGAGGATTGAGGATTGAGGATTGAGGACTGAGGATTGAAGATTGAGGATTGAGGATTGAGGGTTGTGGATTGAGGGCGATGACTGAGGGTTGAGTATTGATGCTTGAGGTCTGAGGATTGAGGATTGAGGATTGAAAACTGAGGATTGAGGATTGAGAATTGAAGATTGAGGATTGGGTATTGAGGATTGACGATTGAGGATTGAGGATTGAGGACAGAGGATTGAGGACTGAGGATTGAGGATTGAGGATTGAGGATTGAAGATTGAATATTGATGATTGAAGATCGAGGATTGAGGATTGAGTGTTGTGGATTGAGGACGAGGACTGAGGGTTGAATATTGACGTTTGAGGTCTGAGGGTTGAGGGTTGAGGATTGAGAATTGGGGATTGAGGATTGAGGATTGAAGATTGAGGATTGATTATTGAAGATTGCAGAATGAGGATTGAGGATTGAGGATTGAGGATTGAGGATTGCAGGTTGAGTATTGAGGATTGAAGATTGAGTATTGAGGATTGAGGATTGGTGGATTCAGGATTGAGGATTCAGGATTGAGGTTTGAGGACAGAGGATTGTGGGTTGAGGATTGGGGATTGATGATTGAGGATTGAAGATTGAGGATTGGGTATTGAGGATTGAACATTGAGGATTGAGGTTTGAGGATTGAGGATTGAGGATTGAGGATTGAAGATTGAATATTGATGATTGAAGATTGAGGATTGAGGATTGGGGGTTGCGGATTGAGGACGATGACTGAGGGTTGAGTATTGATGTTTGAGGTCTGATGATTGAGGATTGAGGATTGAGAATTGAGGATTCAGGATTGAGGATTGAAGATTGAGGATTGGGTATTCAGGATTGAAGAATGAGGATTGAGGATTGAGGATTGAGGATTGAGGATTGAAGATTGAGTATTGAGGATTGAAGATTGAGGTTTGAGGATTGAGGATTGAAGATTGAGGATTTGGGACTGAGGATTGAAGATTGAGGATTGAGGATTGAGGATTGAAGATTGAGTAATGAGGATTGGGGACTGAGTGTTGGGGATTGAGTGATCAGAATTGACGTTTGTGGATAGAGATTTCAAGATTGCAGATTGAGTATTGAGTATTGAAAACTGTGAATTGATGATATTCTATTGCGGATTGAGGATTGACAACTGATTGTTGAGGACTGAGGGCTGAAGATTGATGATTCAGGATTGAGGATTCAGGATTGAGGTTTGAGATCTGTGGATTGAGGATTGAGGATTGAGGATTGAGGATTGAGGAATGAGGATTGGGGACTGCGTGTTGGGGATTGAGTGATCAGAATTGATGTTTGTGGATAGAGATTTCAAGATTGCAGATTGAGTATTGAGTATTGAAAACTGCGAATTGATGATATTCCATTGCGGATTGAGGATTGACAACTGATTGTTGAGGACTGAGGGCTGAAGATTGATGATTCAGGATTGAGGATTCAGGATTGGGGTTTGAGGACTGAGAATTGAGGATTGAGGATTGAGGATTGAGGATTGAGGACTGAGGATTGAAGATTGAGGATTGAGGATTGAGGGTTGTGGATTGAGGACGATGACTGAGGGTTGAGTATTGATGCTTGAGGTCTGAGGATTGAGGATTGAGGATTGAAAACTGAGGATTGAGGATTGAGGATTGAAGATTGAGGATTGGGTATTGAGGATTGACGATTGAGGATTGAGGATTGAGGACAGAGGATTGAGGATTGAGGATTGAAGGTTGAGGATTGAGTATTGAGGAACGAGGATTGAGGATTGAGGATTGAGGACTGAGGATTGGGGATTGAGTGTTGGGGATTGAGTGATGAGAGTTGATGTTTGTGGATAGAGATTTGAAGATTGCAGATTGAATATTGAGTATTGAAAACTGTGAATTGATGATATTCTATTGAGGACTGAGTATTGACAACTGATTGTTGAGGACTGAGGTCTGAAGATTGAGGATTCAGGGTTGAGGATTCAGGATTGAGGTTTGAGGACTGAGGATTGTGAATTGACGATTGAGGATTGAGGATTAAGGATTGAGGACTGAGGATTGAAGATTGAGGATTGAGGATTGAGGGTTGTGGATTGAGGACGATGACTGAGGTTTGAGTATTAATGCTTGAGGTCTGAGGATTGAGGATTGAGGATTGATAACTAAGGATTGAGGATTAAGGATTGAAGATTGAGGATTGGGTATTGAGGATTGACGATTGAGGATTGAGGATTGAGGACAGAGGATTGAAGATTGAGGATTGAAGGTTGATGATTGAAGATCGAGGATTGAGGATTGAGGGTTGTGGATTGAGGACGAGGACTGAGGGTTGAATATAGATGTTTGAGGTCTGAGGGTTGAGGATTGAGGATTGAGAATTGAGGATTGAGGATTGAGGATTGAAGATTGAGGATTGATTATTGAAGATTGCAGAATGAGGATTGAGGATTGAGGATTGAGGATTGAGGATTGCAGGTTGAGTATTGAGGATTGAAGATTGAGGATTGAGGATTGAGGATTGGTGGATTCAGGATTGAGGATTCAGGATTGAGGTTTGAGGACAGAGGATTGAGGGTTGAGGATTGGGGATTGATGATTGAGGATTGAAGATTGAGGATTGGGTATTGAGGATTGAACATTGAGGATTGAGGTTTGAGGATTGAGGATTGAGGATTGAGGATTGAAGATTGAATATTGATGATTGAAGATTGAGGATTGAGGATTGAGGGTTGTGGATTGAGGACGATGACTGAGGGTTGAGTATTGATGTTTGAGGTCTGATGATTGAGGATTGAGGATTGAAAATTGAGGATTGAGGATTGAGGATTGAAGATTGAGGATTGAGGATTGAGGATTGAGGATTGAGTAATGAGGATTGGGGACTGAGTGTTGGGGATTGAGTGATCAGAATTGACGTTTGTGGATAGAGATTTCAAGATTGCAGATTGAGTATTGAGTATTGAAAGCTGTGAATTGATGATATTCTATTGCGGATTGAGGATTGACAACTGATTGTTGAGGACTGAGGGCTGAAGATTGATGATTCAGGATTGAGGATTCAGGATTGAGGTTTGAGGGCTGAGGATTGAGGATTGAGGATTGAGGATTGAGGATTGAGTATTGATGATTGAAGATTGAGGGTTGAGGATTGAGGTTTGAGGATTGAGGACGAGGACTGACGGCTGAGGTTTGAGGTTTGAGGATTGAGGATTGAGGATTGAGGGTTGTGGATTGAAGATTGAGTATTGAGGATTGAAGTCTGAGGACTGAGGATTGAGGATAGAGGATTGAGGATTGAAGATTGAGGATTGGGGACTGAGTGTTCAGGTTTGAGTGATGAGAATTGATGTTTGTGAATAGAGATTTGAAGATTGCAGATTGAGTATTGAGTGTTGCAAACTGTGAATTGATGATAATCTATTGAGGATTGAGTATTGACATCTGATTGTTGAGGACTGAGGGCTGAAGATTGAGGATTCAGGGTTGAGGATTCGGGATTGAAGTTTGAGGACTGAGGATTGAGGATTGAGGATTGAGGATTGAGGATTGAGGATTGAGTATTGATGATTGAAGATTGAGGGTTGAGGATTGAGGATTGAGGTTTGAGGACAGAGGGTTGAGGATTGAGGATTGAGGATTGAGGATTGAGGATTGAGGTTTGAAGATTGAGGTTTGGGTATTGAGGATTGAAGAATGAAGATTGAAGACTGAGGATTGAGGATTGAGGATTGAAGACTGAGTATTGAGGATTGAAGATTGACGATTGAGGATGGAGGATTGAGAATTGAGGTTGAGGATTGAGGATTGAGGATTGAGGATTGAGGATTGAGGATTGAGGATTGAGGATGAGGGCTGAGGGTTGAGGATTGAGGTTCGAGGACTGAGGACTGAGGATTGAGTATTGAAAATTGAGGATTGAGGATTGAGGATTCAGGATTGAGGATTGAGGATTGAGGATTGAGGATTGAGTATTGAGGATTGAAGATTGAGGACTGAGGATTGAGGATTGAGGATTGGGGATTGAAGATTGAGGATTGGGGACTGAGTGTTGAGGTTTGAGTGATGAGAATTGATGTTTGTGGATAGAGATTTCAAGATTGCAGATTGAGTATTGAGTATTGAAAACTGTGAATTGATGATATTCTATTGCGGATTGAGGATTGACAACTGATTGTTGAGGACTGAGGGCTGAAGATTGATGATTCAGGATTGAGGATTCAGGATTGAGGTTTGAGATCTGTGGATTGAGGATTGAGGATTGAGGATTGAGGATTGAGTATTGATTATTGAAGATTGAGGGTTGAGGATTGAGGTTTGAGGATTGAGGACGAGGACTGACGGCTGAGGATTGATGTTTGAGGATTGACATTTGATTATTGAATATTGTGGATTGAGTATTGAGCCATGAGAATTCGGGATATTCTATTGAGTATAGAGAATTGAGGATTGATGGTTGAGTATTGAGGATTGATGGTTGAGGGTTGTGCGTTGATTATTGAGGATTGAGGATTGAGGATTGAGGATTGAGGATTGAGGATTGAGTATTGAGGATTGAGAATTGAGGATTGAGGATTGAAGATTGAGTACTGAAGATTGAAGATTGAGGATTGAGGATTGAGGGTTGAAGATTGAGGATTGAGGATTGAGGATGAGGGCTGAGGGTTGAGGATTGAGGTTTGAGGACTGAGGACTGAGTGTTGTGTATTGAGAATTGAGTATTGAGGATTGAGGAATGAAGATTGAGGATTGGGTATTGAGGATTGAAGAATGAGGATTGAGGAATGACGATTGAGCATTGAGGATTGAAGATAGAGTATTGGGGATTGAAGCCTGACGATTGAGGATTGAGGATTGAGGATTGAGGATTGAGGATGGAGGATTGAAGATTGAGTATTGAGGATTGAAGATTCAGGTTTGAGGTTTGAGGACTGAGGATTGAGGATTGAGTATTGAGGATTGAGGATTGAGGATTGAGGATTGAGGATTGAAGATTGAGGATTGGGTATTGAGGATTGAAGAATGAGGATTGAGGAATGAGGATTGAGCATTGAGGATTGAAGATAGAGTATTGGGGATTGAAGCCTGACGATTGAGGATTGAGGATTGAGGATTGAGGATTGAGGATGGAGGATTGAAGATTGAGTATTGAGGATTGAAGATTCAGGTTTGAGGATTGAGGATTGAAGATTGAGGATTGGGTATTGCGGATTGAACATTGAGGATTGAGGGTTGAGGATTGAGGATTGAAGATTGACTATTGAGGATTGAAGATTGAGGATTGAGAATTGAGGATTGAGGATTGAGTATTGGAGATTGAAGATTGAGGATTGGGGATCGAGGATCGACGATTGAGGATTGAGTATTGAGGATTGAGAATTGAGGATTGATTATTGAAGATTGAGTATTGAGGAGTGAAGATTGAGGATTGAGGATTGAGTATTGAGGATTGAGGATTGAGTATTGAGGATTGAGGATGAGGGCTGTTGGTTGAGGGTTGAGGTTTGAGGACTGAGGACTGAGGATTGAGGATTGAGGATTGAGGATTGAGAATTGAGGATGAGGACTGTGGGTTGACGATTGAGGTTTGAGGAATGAGGATTGAGGATTGAGGATTGAGGATTGAGGACTGAGCATTGAGGGCTGAGGATTGAAGATTGAGTATTGAGGATTGAAGATTGAGGATAGAGGATTGAGGATTGAAGATTGAGGACTGAGTGTTGAGGGTTGAGTGATGAGAATTGATGTTTGTGGATTGAGATATGAAGATTGAAGATTGGGGATTGAGTATTGAAAACTGTGAATTGAGGATATTCTATCGCGGATTGAGGATTGACTCTTGATTGTTGAGGACTGAGGGCTGAAGATTGAGGATTCAGGATTGAGGATACGTGATTGAGGTTTGAGGACTGAGGATTGAGGTTTGAGGGTTGAGGATTGAGGATTGACGCTTGCGGATTGAGGATTGAGGATGGAGGTCTGAAGAGAGTGGACTGGGTGTTGAGGATTGAGTGTTGAGGATTTATGTTTGAGGATAGAGATTTGATTATTGAATATTGTGGATTGAGTATTGAACCATGAGAATTCAGGATATTCTATTGAGTATTGAGAATTGAGGATTGATGGTTGAGTACTGAGGATTGATGGTTGAAGGTTGTGCTTTGATTATTGAGGATTGAGGATTGAGGATTGAGGATTGAGGATTGAGGATTGAGTAAAGAGGATTGAAGATTGAGGATTGAGGATTGAGGATTGAGGATTGAGTATTGAAAGTTGAATATTGATGAATGAAGATTGAGGATTGAGGATTGAGGGTTGTGGATTGAGGACGAGGACTGAGGGTTGAGAATTGATGCTTCAGGTCTGAGGATTGAGGATTGACGATTGCGAATTGAGGATTGAGGATTGAAGATTGAGGATTGGGTATTGAGCATTGAAGAATGAGGATTAAGGATTGAGTATTGAGGATTGTCGATTGAAGGTTGAGTATTGAGTATTGAATATTGAAGATTGAGGATTGCAGATTGAGTGTTGAGGATTGAAGATTGAGGATTGAGGATTGAGGATTGAGGATTGAGGATTGAAGATTGAGGATTGAGGATTGAGGATTGAGGATGGAGGGTTGAGGATTGAGGATTGAAGATTGAATATTGATGATTGAAGATCGAGGATTGAGGATTGAGGTTAGTGGATTGAGGACGAGGACTGAGGGTTGAATATTGATGTTTGAGGTCTGAGGGTTGAGGATTGAGGATTGAGAATTGAGGATTGAGGGTTGAGGATTGAAGATTGAGGATTGGGTATTGAAGATTGAAGAATGAGTATTGAGGATTGAGGATTGAGGATTGAGGATTGCAGATTGAGTATTGAGGATTGAAGATTGAGGATTGAGGATTGAGGATTGAGGATTGAGGATTGAGGATTGAGGATTGAGGATTGAGGATTGAATATTGAGTATTGAGGATTGAAGATTGAGGATTGAGGATTGAGGATTGAGGACTGAGGATTGAAGATTGCGGACTGGGGACTGAGTATTGAGGGTTGAGTGATGAGAATTGATGTTTGTGGAAAGAGATCTGAAGATTGCAGATTGAGTATTGAGTATTGAAGACTGTGAATTGAGGATATGCTATTGAGGATTGAGGATTGACAACTGGTTGTTGTGGACTCAGGGCTGAAGATTGAGAATTCGGGGTTGAGGATTCTGGATTGATGTTTTAGGACAGAGGATTGAGGGTTGAGGACTGGGGATTGAGGATTGAGGATTGAAGATTGAGGATTGGGTATTGAGGATTGAACATTGAGGATTGAGGTTTGAGGATTGAGGATTGAGGATTGAGAATTTAAGATTGAATATTGATGATTGATGTTTGAGGGTTGTGGATTGAGTGTTGTGGATTGAGGACGATGCCTGAGGGTTGAGTATTGATGTTTGAGGTCTGATGATTGAGGATTGAGGATTGAGAATTGAGGATTGAGGATTGAGGATTGAAGATTGAGGATTGGGTATTGAGGATTGAAGAATGAGGATTGAGGATTGAAGATTGAGAATTGAGGATTGAAGATTGAGTATTGAGGATTGAAGATTGAGGATTGAGGATTGAGGATTGAAGTTTGAGGATTTGGGACTGAGGATTGAAGATTGAGGATTGAGAACTGAGGATTGAAGATTGAGGATTGAGGATTGAGGATTGAGGACTGAGGATTGAAGATTGCGGACTGGGGACTGAGTATTGAGGGTTGAGTGATGAGAATTGATGTTTGAGGAAAGAGATCTGATGATTGCAGATTGAGTATTGAGTATTGAAGACTGTGAATTGAGGATATGCTATTGAGGATTGAGGATTGACAACTGGTTGTTGTGGACTCAGGGCTGAAGATTGAGAATTCGGGGTTGAGGATTCTGGATTGATGTTTGAGGACAGAGGATTGAGGGTTGAGGACTGGGGATTGAGGATTGAGGATTGAAGATTGAGGATTGGGTATTGAGGATTGAACATTGAGGATTGAGGTTTGAGGATTGAGGATTGAGGATTGAGGATTTAAGATTGAATATTGATGATTGAAGTTTGAGGGTTGTGGATTGAGTGTTGTGGATTGAGGACGATGCCTGAGGGTTGAGTATTGATGTTTGAGGTCTGATGATTGAGGATTGAGGATTGAGAATTGAGGATTGAGGATTGAGGATTGAAGATTGAGGATTGGGTATTGAGGATTGAAGAATGAGGATTGAGGATTGAAGATTGAGAATTGAGGATTGAAGATTGAGTATTGAGGATTGAAGATTGAGGATTGAGGATTGAGGATTGAAGTTTGAGGATTTGGGACTGAGGATTGAAGATTGAGGATTGAGAATTGAGGATTGAGGATTGAGGAATGAGGATTGGGGTCTGCGTGTTGGGGATTGAGTGATCAGAATTGATGTTTGTGGATAGAGATTTCAAGATTGCAGATTGAGTATTGAGTATTGAAAACTGCGAATTGATGATATTCTATTGCGGATTGACTATCGACAACTGATTGTTGAGGACTGAGGGCTGAAGATTGAGGATCGAGGATTGAGGATTCAGGATTGAGGTTTGAGGACAGAGGATTGAGGATTGAGGATTGAGGACTGAGGATTGAGGATTGAATATTGAGTATTGGGTATTGAGGATTGAACGTTGAGGATTGAGGATTGAGGATTGAGGATTGAGGATTGAGTATTGAAAGTTGAATATTGATGAATGAAGATTGAGGATTGAGGATTGAGGGTTGTGGATTGAGGACGAGGACTGAGGGTTGAGAATTGATGCTTCAGGTCTGAGCATTGAGGATTGACGATGGTGAATTGAGGATTGAGGATTGAAGATTGAGGATTGGGTATTGAGGATTGAAGAATGAGGATTGAGGATTGAGTATTGAGGATTGAGGATTGAAGATTGAGTATCGAGTATTGAAGATTGAGGATTGAGGATTGAAGATTGAGTGTCGAGGATCGAAGATTGAGGATTGAGGATTGAGGATTGAGGATTGAGGATTGAAGGTTGAGGATTGAGGATTGAGGATTGAGGATTGAGGATTGAAGATTGAATATTGATGATTGAAGATCGAGGATTGAGGATTGAGGGTTGTGGATTGAGGACGAGGACTGTGGGTTGAATATTGATGTTTGAGGTCTGCGGATTGAGGATTGAGGATTGAGGATTGAAGATTGAGGATTGGGTATTGAAGATTGAAGAATGAGGATTGAGGATTGAGGATTGAGGATTGAGGATTGAGGATTGAGGATTGAGGATTGAGGATTGAGGATTGAGGATTGAGGATTGAGGCTTTAGGTTTGAAGATTCAGGATTGGGTATTGAGGATTGAAGAACGAAGGTTGAGGATTGAGGATTGAGGATTGAGGATTGAAGATTGAGCATTGAGGATTGAAGATTGACGATTGAGGATGGAGGATTGAGGATTGAGGTTGATGATTGAGGGTTGAAGATTCATGATTGAGGTTTGAGGATTGAGGATTGAAGATTGAGTATTGAGGATTGAAGGTTGAGGATTGAATATTGAGGATTGGGGACTGAGTGTTGAGTTTTGAGTGATGAGGATTGATGTTTGTGGATAGAGATTTGAAGATTGCAGATTGAGTATTGAGTATTGAAAACTGCAAATTGATGATATTCTATTGAGGATTGATGATTGACAACTGATTGTTGAGGACTGAGGGCTGAAGATTGAGGATTCAGGATTGAGGATTCAGGATTGAGGTTTGAGGACAGAGGATTGAGGATTGAGGATTGAGGATTGAGGATTGAGGTTTGATGACAGAGGATTGAGGTTTGAGGATTGAGGATTGAGGATTGAGGATTGAGGTTTGAAGATTGAGGTTTGGGTATTGAGGATTGAAGAATGAAGATTGAAGACTGAGGATTGAGGATTGAGGATTGAAGACTGAGTATTGAGGATTGAAGATTGAGGATTGAGGATTGAAGATTGAGTGTTGAGGATTGAAGATTGAGGATTGAGGATTGACGATTGAGGATTGAGGATTGAAGATTGAGGATTAAGGATTGAGGATTGAGGATCGAGGATTGAGGATTGATGATTGAGGATTGAGAATTGAGGATTGAAGATTGAGGATTGAGGTCTGTGGATTGAGGATTGAGGATTGAGAATTGAGGATTGAGGATTGAGGATTGAAGATTGAGGATTGGGTATTGAGGATTGGGTATTGAGGATTGAAGAATGAGGATTGCCGATTGAGGATTGAGGATTTAGGATTGCAGATTGAGTATTGAGGATTGCAGATTGACGGTTGAGGATTGAGGATTGAGGATTGAGCATTGAGGATTGAGGATTGAGGATTGAGGATTGAAGATTGAGTATTGAGGATTGAAGATTGAGGATTGAGGATTGAGGATTGAGGATTGAGGATTGAGGATTGAGGATTGAAGATTGAGGTTTGAGGATTGAGAATTTAGGATTGAGGATTGAGGATGAGGGCTGAGGGTTGAGGATTGAGGTTTGAGGACTGATGGACTGAGGATTGAGGATTGAGTATTGAGGATTGAGGATTGAGGATTGAAGATTGAGGATTGGGTATTGAGGATTGTAGAATGAGGTTTGAGGATTGATGATTGAGGATTGAGGATTGAGAATTGAGGATTGAGGATTGAGGATTGAAGATTGAGGATTGTGTATTGAGGATTGTAGAATGAGGATTGAGGATTGTGGACTGAGGATTGAGGATTGAGTAAAGAGGATTGAAGATTGAGGTTTGAGGACAGAGGATTGAGGATTGAAGATTGAGGATTGAGGATTGAGTGTTGAGTATCGAGGACGAGGACTGACGGTTGAGGATTGAGGTTTGAGGATTGAGGATTGAGGATTGAGGACTGAGGATTGAGGATTGAGGATTGAGCATTGAGGATTGAAGATTGAGGACAGGGGATTGAGGATTGAAGGCTGAGCATAAAGGATAGGGGATTGGGGATTGAGGATCTAGGATTGGAGATTGATTATTGAGCATTGAAGATTGAGGACTGAGGACTGAGGATTGAGGATTGAGAATTGAGGATTGACGATTGAGGATTGAGTATTGAGGAGTGAGAATTGAGGATTGAGGATTGAAGATTGAGGATTGAGGATTGAAGATTGAGGATTGAAGATTGAGGATTGGGTTTTGAGGATTGAAGAATGAGGATTGTGGATTGAGGATTGAGGATTGAGGATTGAAGATTGAGTATTGAGGGTTGAAGCTTTACGATTGATTTCTGCGGATTGTGGATTGAGGATTGAGAATTGAGGATTGGGGACTGAGCGATGAGGGTTGAATTATGAGAATTGATGTTTGTGGATAGAGATTTGAAGATTGCAGATTGAGTATTGAGTATTGAAGACTGTGAATTTATTATATTCTATTGAGGATTGAGAATTGACAACTGATTGTTGAGCACTGAGATCTGAAGGTTGAGGATTCAGGATTGAGGATTCAGGTTTGAGTTTTGAGGACTGAGGATTGAGGATTGAGGATTGAGGATTGAGGATTGAGGATTGAGGATTGGAGATTGAGGACTGAGGATTGAGGGTTGAGGATTGAGGACGAGGACTGACGGTTGAGGATTTAGGTTTGAGGTTTGAGGATTGAGAATTTAGGATTGAGGATTGAGGATGAGGGCTGAGGGTTGAGGATTGAGGTTTGAGGACTGATGGACTGAGGATTGAGGATTGAGTATTGAGGATTGAGGATTGAGGATTGAAGATTGAGGATTGGGTATTGAGGATTGTAGAATGAGGTTTGAGGATTGATGATTGAGGATTGAGGATTGAGAATTGAGGATTGACGATTGAGGATTGAAGATTGAGGATTGTGTATTGAGGATTGTAGAATGAGGATTGAGGATTAAGGATTGAGGATTGAGGATTGAGGATTGAGGATTGAAGATTGAGTATTGAGGATTGAAAATTGAGGATTGAGGATTGAGGATTGTGGACTGAGGATTGAGGATTGAGTAAAGAGGATTGAAGATTGAGGATTGAGGATTGAGGATTGGAGATTGAGGATGAGGTCCGAGGGTTGAGGATTGAGGTTTGTGGGCTGAGGACTGAGAATTGAGGATTGAGGATTGAGGATTGAAGGTTGAGTATTTAGGATTGATGCCTGACGAAGGAGGATTGGGGACTGAGGATTGTGGATTGAGGATGGAGGATTGAAGATTGAGGATTGGGTATTGATGATTGTAGAATGAGGTTTGAGCTTTGAGGTTTGCGGACTGAGGACTGAGGATTGAGGATTGAGAATTGAGTGTTGATGATTGAGGATTGAAGATTGAGGATTGGGTATTGAGGATTGTAGAATGAGGATTGACGATTGAGGATTGAGGATTGAGGATTGATGATTGAAGAATGAGTATTGAGGATTGAAAATTAAGGATTGACGATTGAGGATTGAGGATTGAGGATTGAGGATTGGGGATTGAGGATTGAGGATTGAGGATTGAAGTTTGATTATTGAGGATTGAAGATTGAGGATTGAGGGTTCAGGATTGAGTATTGAGGACTGAAGATTGAGGATTGGGGATAGAGAATTGACGATTGAGGATAGTGTATTGAGGATTGAGAATTGAGGATTGATTATTGAAGATTGAGTATTGAGGATTGAAGATTGAGGATTGAGGATTGAGGATTGAGGATTGAGGATGAGGGCTGAGGGTTGAGGATTGAGGTTTGAGGACTGAGGACTGAGGATTGAGTATTGAAAATTGAGGATTGAGGATTGAGGATTCAGGATTGAGGATTGAGGATTGAGGATTGAGTATTGAGGATTGAAGATTGAGGACTGAGGATTGAGGATTGAGGATTGGGGATTGAAGATTGAGGATTGGGGACTGAGTGTTGAGGTTTGAGTGATGAGAATTGATGTTTGTGGATAGAGATTTGAAGATTGCAGATTGAGTATTGAGTATTGAAAACTGTGAATTGATGATATTCTATTGAGGATTGAGGATTGACAACTGAATGTTGAGGACTGAGGGCTGAAGATTGAGAATTCAGGATTGAGGATTCGGGATTGAGGTTTGAGGACTGAGGATTGAGGGTTGAGGATTGAGGATTGAGGACTGACGCTTGAGGATTGAGGATTGAGGATGGAGGATTGAAGAGAGAGGACTGAGTGTTGAGGATTTAGTGCTGAGGATTG
This sequence comes from Calliopsis andreniformis, assembly GCF_051401765.1. NCBI lineage: Eukaryota > Metazoa > Arthropoda > Insecta > Hymenoptera > Andrenidae > Calliopsis > Calliopsis andreniformis. Next base: position 4,471,592 of record NW_027480454.1, read on the forward strand.
ATGTTTGAGGATTGAGATTTGATTATTGAATATTGTGGATTGAGTATTGAGCCATGAGAATTCAGGATATTCTATTGAGTATTGAGAATTGAGGATTGATGGTTGAGTATTGAGCATTGATGGTTGAGGGTTGTGCGTTGATTATTGAGGATTGAGGATTGAGGATTGAGGATTGAGGATTGAGGATTGAGTATTGAGGATTGAGAATTGAGGATTGAGGATTGAAGATTGAGTACTGAAGATTGAAGATTGAGGATTGGGGATTGAGGGTTGAAGATTGAGGATTGAGGATTGAGGATGAGGGCTGAGGGTTGAGGATTGAGGTTTGAGGACTGAGGACTGAGTGTTGTGTATTGAGAATTGAGGATTGAGGATTGAGGATTGAAGATTGAGGATTGGGTATTGAGGATTGAAGAATGAGGATTGAGGAATGAGGATTGAGCATTGAGGATTGAAGATAGAGTATTGGGGATTGAAGCCTGACGATTGAGGATTGAGGATTGAGGATTCAGGATTGAGGATGGAGGATTGAAGATTGAGTATTGAGGATTGATGGTTCAGGTTTGAGGTTTGAGGACTGAGGATTGAGGATTGCGTATTGAGGATTGAGGATTGAGGATTGAGGATTGAGGATTGAAGATTGAGGATTGGGTATTGAGGATTGAAGAATGAGGATTGAGGAATGAGGATTGAGCATTGAGGATTGAAGATAGAGTATTGGGGATTGAAGCCTGACGATTGAGGATTGAGGATTGAGGATTGAGGATTGAGGATGGAGGATTGAAGATTGAGTATTGAGGATTGAAGATTCAGGTTTGAGGTTTGAGGACTGAGGATTGAGGATTGAGTATTGAGGATTGAGGATTGAGGATTGAGGATTGAGGATTGAGGATTGAAGATTGAGGATTGGGTATTGCGGATTGAACATTGAGGATTGAGGGTTGAGGATTGAGGATTGAAGATTGACTATTGAGGATTGAAGATTGAGGATTGAGAATTGAGGATTGAGGATTGAGTATTGGAGATTGAAGATTGAGGATTGGGGATCGAGGATCGACGATTGAGGATTGAGTATTGAGGATTGAGAATTGAGGATTGATTATTGAAGATTGAGTATTGAGGATTGAAGATTGAGGATTGAGGATTGAGTATTGAGGATTGAGGATTGAGTATTGAGGATTGAGGATGAGGGCTGTTGGTTGAGGGTTGAGGTTTGAGGACTGAGGACTGAGGATTGAGGATTGAGGATTGAGGATTTAGAATTGAGGATGAGGTCTGTGGGTTGACGATTGAGGTTTGAGGAATGAGGATTGAGGATTGAGGATTGAGGATTGAGGACTGAGCATTGAGGGCTGAGGATTGAAGATTGAGTATTGAGGATTGAAGATTGAGGATAGAGGATTGAGGATTGAAGATTGAGGACTGAGTGTTGAGGGTTGAGTGATGTGAATTGATGTTTGTGGATTGAGATATGAAGATTGAAGATTGGGGATTGAGTATTGAAAACTGTGAATTGAGGATATTCTATCGCGGATTGAGGATTGACTCTTGATTGTTGAGGACTGAGGGCTGAAGATTGAGGATTCAGGATTGAGGATACGGGATTGAGGTTTGAGGACTGAGGATTGAGGTTTGAGGGTTGAGGATTGAGGATTGACGCTTGCGGATTGGGGATTGAGGATGGAGGTCTGAAGAGAGTGGACTGGGTGTTGAGGATTGAGTGTTGAGGATTTATGTTTGAGGATAGAGATTTGATTATTGAATATTGTGGATTGAGTATTGAACAATGAGAATTCAGGATATTCTATTGAGTATTGAGAATTGAGGATTGATGGTTGAGTACTGAGGATTGATGGTTGAAGGTTGTGCTTTGATTATTGAGGATTGAGGATTGAGGATTGAGGATTGAGGATTGAGGATTGAGTAAGGAGGATTGAAGATTGAGGATTGAGGATTGAGGATTGAGGAATGAGTATTGAAAGTTGAATATTGATGAATGAAGATTGAGGATTGAGGATTGAGGGTTGTGGATTGAGGACGAGGACTGAGGGTTGAGAATTGATGCTTCAGGTCTGAGGATTAAGGATTGACGATTGCGAATTGAGGATTGAGGATTGAAGATTGAGGATTGGGTATTGAGCATTGAAGAATGAGGATTGAGGATTGAGTATTGAGGATTGACGATTGAAGGTTGAGTATTGAGTATTGAATATTGCGGATTGAGGATTGCAGATTGAGTGTTGAGGATTGAAGATTGAGGATTGAGGATTGAGGATTGAGGATTGAGGATTGAAGATTGAGGATTGAGGATTGAGGATTGAGGATGGAGGATTGAGGATTGAGGATTGAAGATTGAATATTGATGATTGAAGATCGAGGATTGAGGATTGAGGTTAGTGGATTGAGGACGAGGACTGAGGGTTGAATATTGATGTTTGAGGTCTGAGGGTTGAGGATTGAGGATTGAGGATTGAGAATTGAGGATTGAGGGTTGAGGATTGAGTATTGAGGATTGAAGATTGAGGACTGAGGATTGAGGATTGAGGATTGGGGATTGAAGATTGAGGATTGGGGACTGAGTGTTGAGGTTTGAGTGATGAGAATTGATGTTTGTGGATAGAGATTTGAAGATTGCAGATTGAGTATTGAGTATTGAAAACTGTGAATTGATGATATTCTATTGAGGATTGAGGATTGACAACTGAATGTTGAGGACTGAGGGCTGAAGATTGAGAATTCAGGATTGAGGATTCGGGATTGAGGTTTGAGGACTGAGGATTGAGGGTTGAGGATTGAGGATTGAGGACTGACGCTTGAGGATTGAGGATTGAGGATGGAGGATTGAAGAGAGAGGACTGAGTGTTGAGGATTTAGTGCTGAGGATTGATGTTTGAGGATTGAGATTTGATTATTGAATATTGTGGATTGAGTATTGAGCCATGAGAATTCAGGATATTCTATTGAGTATTGAGAATTGAGGATTGATGGTTGAGTATTGAGCATTGATGGTTGAGGGTTGTGCGTTGATTATTGAGGATTGAGGATTGAGGATTGAGGATTGAGGATTGAGGATTGAGTAAGGAGGATTGAAGATTGAGGATTGAGGATTGAGGATTGAGGAATGAGTATTGAAAGTTGAATATTGATGAATGAAGATTGAGGATTGAGGATTGAGGGTTGTGGATTGAGGACGAGGACTGAGGGTTGAGAATTGATGCTTCAGGTCTGAGGATTAAGGATTGACGATTGCGAATTGAGGATTGAGGATTGAAGATTGAGGGTTGGGTATTGAGCATTGAAGAATGAGGATTGAGGATTGAGTATTGAGGATTGACGATTGAAGGTTGAGTATTGAGTATTGAATATTGCGGATTGAGGATTGCAGATTGAGTGTTGAGGATTGAAGATTGAGGATTGAGGATTGAGGATTGAGGATTGAGGATTGAAGATTGAGGATTGAGGATTGAGGATTGAGGATGGAGGATTGAGGATTGAGGATTGAAGATTGAATATTGATGATTGAAGATCGAGGATTGAGGATTGAGGTTAGTGGATTGAGGACGAGGACTGAGGGTTGAATATTGATGTTTGAGGTCTGAGGGTTGAGGATTGAGGATTGAGGATTGAGAATTGAGGATTGAGGGTTGAGGATTGAAGATTGAGTATTGGGTATTGAAGATTGAAGAATGAGTATTGAGGATTGAGGATTGAGGATTGAGGATTGCAGATTGAGTATTGAGGATTGAAGATTGAGGATTGAGGATTGAGGATTGAGGATTGAGGATTGAGCATTGAGGGTTGAAGATTGAGGACTGGGGATTGAGGATTGAAGATTGAGGTTTAAGGACTGATGATTGGGGATTGGGGATTTAGGATTGGAGATTGATTATTGAGGATTGAAGATTGACGCTTGAGGATTGAGGATGAGGATGGAGGATTGAAGAGAGAGGACTGAGTGTTGAGGGTTGAGTGTTGAGAGTTGAGGATTGAGGACTGAGGATTGAAGATTGAGTATTCAGGATTGAAGATTCAGGATTGAGTATTGAGGATTGAGGATTGAGGATTGAGGATTCAGGATTGAGGATTATGGATTGAAGATTGAGAATTGAGGATTGAAGATTGAGTATTCAGGATTGAAGATTGAGGATTGAGGATTGACGATTGAAGATTGAGGATTTGGGACTGAGGATTGAAGATTGAGGATTGAGAATTGAGGATTGAGGATTGAGGAATGAGGATTGGGGACTGCGTGTTGGGGATTGAGTGATCAGAATTGATGTTTGTGGATAGAGATTTCAAGATTGCAGATTGAGTATTGAGTATTGAAAACTGCGAATTGATGATATTTCATTGCGGATTGAGGATTGACAACTGATTGTTGAGGACTGAGGGCTGAAGATTGATGATTCAGGATTGAGGATTCAGGATTGGGGTTTGAGGACTGAGAATTGAGGATTGAGGATTGAGGATTGAGGATTGAGGACTGAGGATTGAAGATTGAGGATTGAGGATTGAGGGTTGTGGATTGAGGACGATGACTGAGGGTTGAGTATTGATGCTTGAGGTCTGAGGATTGAGGATTGAGGATTGAAAACTGAGGATTGAGGATTGAGGATTGAAGATTGAGGATTGGGTATTGAGGATTGACGATTGAGGATTGAGGATTGAGGACAGAGGATTGAGGATTGAGGATTGAAGGTTGAGGATTGAGTATTGAGGAACGAGGATTGAGGATTGAGGATTGAGGACTGAGGATTGGGGATTGAGTGTTGGGGATTGAGTGATGAGAGTTGATGTTTGTGGATAGAGATTTGAAGATTGCAGATTGAGTATTGAGTATTGAAAACTGTGAATTGATGATATTCTATTGAGGACTGAGGATTGACAACTGATTGTTGAGGACTGAGGTCTGAAGATTGAGGATTCAGGGTTGAGGATTCAGGATTGAGGTTTGAGGACTGAGGATTGTGAATTGACGATTGAGGATTGAGGATTGAGGATTGAGGACTGAGGATTGAAGATTGAGGATTGAGGATTGAGGGTTGTGGATTGAGGACGATGACTGAGGTTTGAGTATTAATGCTTGAGGTCTGAGGATTGAGGATTGAGGATTGATAACTAAGGATTGAGGATTAAGGATTGAAGATTGAGGATTGGGTATTGAGGATTGACGATTGAGGATTGAGGATTGAGGACAGAGGATTGAAGATTGAGGATTGAAGGTTGATGATTGAAGATCGAGGATTGAGGATTGAGGTTTGAGGATTGAGGACGAGGACTGACGGCTGAGGATTGATGTTTGAGGATTGAGATTTGATTATTGAATATTGTGGATTGAGTATTGAGCCATGAGAATTCAGGATATTCTATTGAGTATAGAGAATTGAGGATTGATGGTTGAGTATTGAGGATTGATGGTTGAGGGTTGTGCGTTGATTATTGAGGATTGAGGATTGAGGATTGAGGATTGAGGATTGAGGATTGAGTATTGAGGATTGAGAATTGAGGATTGAGGATTGAGGGTTGAAGATTGAGGATTGAGGATTGAGGATGAGGGCTGAGGGTTGAGGATTGAGGTTTGAGGACTGAGGACTGAGTGTTGTGTATTGAGAATTGAGGATTGAGGATTGAGGATTGAAGATTGAGGATTGGGTATTGAGGATTGAAGAATGAGGATTGAGGAATGAGGATTGAGCATTGAGGATTGAAGATAGAGTATTGGGGATTGAAGCCTGACGATTGAGGATTGAGGATTGAGGATTGAGGATTGAGGATGGAGGATTGAAGATTGAGTATTGAGGATTGAAGATTCAGGTTTGAGGTTTGAGGACTAAGGATTGAGGATTGAGTATTGAGGATTGAGGATTGAGGATTGAGGATTGAGGATTGAAGATTGAGGATTGGGTATTGAGGATTGAAGAATGAGGATTGAGGAATGAGGATTGAGCATTGAGGATTGAAGATAGAGTATTGGGGATTGAAGCCTGACGATTGAGGATTGAGGTTTGAGGAATGAGGATTGAGGATTGAGGATTGAGGATTGAGGACTGAGCATTGAGGGCTGAGGATTGAAGATTGAGTATTGAGGATTGAAGATTGAGGATAGAGGATTGAGGATTGAAGATTGAGGACTGAGTGTTGAGGGTTGAGTGATGAGAATTGATGTTTGTGGATTGAGATATGAAGATTCAAGATTGGGGATTGAGTATTGAAAACTGTGAATTGAGGATATTCTATCGCGGATTGAGGATTGACTCTTGATTGTTGAGGACTGAGGGCTGAAGATTGAGGATTCAGGATTGAGGATACGGGATTGAGGTTTGAGGACTGAGGATTGAGGTTTGAGGGTTGAGGATTGAGGATTGACGCTTGCGGATTGAGGATTGAGGATGGAGGTCTGAAGAGAGTGGACTGGGTGTTGAGGATTGAGTGTTGAGGATTTATGTTTGAGGATAGAGATTTGATTATTGAATATTGTGGATTGAGTATTGAACCATGAGAATTCAGGATATTCTATTGAGTATTGAGAATTGAGGATTGATGGTTGAGTACTGAGGATTGATGGTTGAAGGTTGTGCTTTGATTATTGAGGATTGAGGATTGAGGATTGAGGATTGAGGATTGAGGATTGAGTAAAGAGGATTGAAGATTGAGGATTGAGGATTGAGGATTGAGGATTGAGTATTGAAAGTTGAATATTGATGAATGAAGATTGAGGATTGAGGATTGAGGGTTGTGGATTGAGGACGAGGACTGAGGGTTGAGAATTGATGCTTCAGGTCTGAGGATTGAGGATTGACGATTGCGAATTGAGGATTGAGGATTGAAGATTGAGGATTGGGTATTGAGCATTGAAGAATGAGGATTAAGGATTGAGTATTGAGGATTGAAGATTGAGGATTGAGGATTGAGGATTGAGGATTGAGGATTGAAGATTGAGGATTGAGGATTGAGGATTGAGGATGGAGGATTGAGGTTTGAGGATTGAAGATTGAATATTGATGATTGAAGATCGAGGATTGAGGATTGAGGTTAGTGGATTGAGGACGAGGACTGAGGGTTGAATATTGATGTTTGAGGTCTGAGGGTTGAGGATTGAGGATTGAGAATTGAGGATTGAGGGTTGAGGATTGAAGATTGAGGATTGGGTATTGAAGATTGAAGAATGAGTATTGAGGATTGAGGATTGAGGATTGAGGATTGCAGATTGAGTATTGAGGATTGAAGATTGAGGATTGAGAATTGAGGATTGAGGATTGAGGATTGAGGATTGAGGATTGAGGATTGAGGATTGAATATTGAGTATTGAGGATTGAAGATTGAGGATTGAGGATTGAGGATTGAGGACTGAGGATTGAAGATTGCGGACTGGGGACTGAGTATTGAGGGTTGAGTGATGAGAATTGATGTTTGTGGAAAGAGATCTGAAGATTGCAGATTGAGTATTGAGTATTGAAGACTGTGAATTGAGGATATGCTATTGAGGATTGAGGATTGACAACTGGTTGTTGTGGACTCAGGGCTGAAGATTGAGAATTCGGGGTTGAGGATTCTGGATTGATGTTTTAGGACAGAGGATTGAGGGTTGAGGACTGGGGATTGAGGATTGAGGATTGAAGATTGAGGATTGGGTATTGAGGACTGAACATTGAGGATTGTGGTTTGAGGATTGAGGATTGAGGATTGAGGATTTAAGATTGAATATTGATGATTGAAGTTTGAGGGTTGTGGATTGAGTGTTGTGGATTGAGGACGATGCCTGAGGGTTGAGTATTGATGTTTGAGGTCTGATGATTGAGGATTGAGGATTGAGAATTGAGGATTGAGGATTGAGGATTGAAGATTGAGGATTGGGTATTGAGGATTGAAGAATGAGGATTGAGGATTGAAGATTGAGAATTGAGGATTGAAGATTGAGTATTGAGGATTGAAGATTGAGGATTGAGGATTGAGGATTGAAGTTTGAGGATTTGGGACTGAGGATTGAAGATTGAGGATTGAGAATTGAGGATTGAAAATTGAGGATTGAGGATTGAGGATTGAGGACTGAGGATTGAAGATTGCGGACTGGGGACTGAGTATTGAGGGTTGAGTGATGAGAATTGATGTTTGTGGAAAGAGATCTGATGATTGCAGATTGAGTATTGAGTATTGAAGACTGTGAATTGTGGATATGCTATTGAGGATTGAGGATTGACAACTGGTTGTTGTGGACTCAGGGCTGAAGATTGAGAATTCGGGGTTGAGGATTCTGGATTGATGTTTGAGGACAGAGGATTGAGGATTGAGGACTGGGGATTGAGGATTGAGGATTGAAGATTGAGGATTGGGTATTCAGGATTGAACATTGAGGATTGAGGTTTGAGGATTGAGGATTGAGGATTGAGGATTGAAGATTGAGGATTGGGTATTGAGGATTGAAGAATGAGGATTGAGGATTGAAGATTGAGAATTGAGGATTGAAGATTGAGTATTGAGGATTGAAGATTGAGGATTGAGGATTGAGGATTGAAGTTTGAGGATTTGGGACTGAGGATTGAAGATTGAGGATTGAGAATTGAGGATTGAGGATTGAGGAATGAGGATTGGGGTCTGCGTGTTGGGGATTGAGTGATCAGAATTGATGTTTGTGGATAGAGATTTCAAGATTGCAGATTGAGTATTGAGTATTGAAAACTGCGAATTGATGATATTCTATTGCGGATTGAGGATTGACAACTGATTGTTGAGGACTGAGGGCTGAAGATTGATGATTCAGGATTGAGGATTCAGGATTGAGGTTTGAGATCTGTGGATTGAGGATTGAGGATTGAGGATTGAGGATTGAGTATTGATGATTGAAGATTGAGGGTTGAGGATTGAGGTTTGAGGATTGAGGACGAGGACTGACGGCTGAGGTTTGAGGTTTGAGGATTGAGGATTGAGGATTGAGGGTTGTGGATTGAAGATTGAGTATTGAGGATTGAAGTCTGAGGACTGAGGATTGAGGATTGAGGATTGAGGATTGAAGATTGAGGATGGAGGATTGAGGATTGAGGTTGTGGATTGAGGATTGTGGATTGAGGATTGAGGATTGAGGATTGAGGATTGAAGATTGAGTATTGAGGATTGAAGGTTGAGGATTGAATATTGAGGATTGGGGACTGAGTGTTGAGGGTGGAGTGATGAGGACTGATGTTTGTGGATAGAGATTTGAAGATCGCAGATTGAGTATTGAGTATTGAAAACTGTGAATTGATGATATTCTATAGAGGATTGAGTATCGACAACTGATTGTTGAGGACTGAGGGCTGAAGATTGAGGATCGAGGATTGAGGATTCAGGATTGAGGTTTGAGGACAGAGGATTGAGGATTGAGGATTGAGGACTGAGGATTGAGGATTGAATATTGAGTATTGGGTATTGAGGATTGAACGTTGAGGATTGAGGATTGAGGATTGAGGATTGAGGATTGAGTATTGAAAGTTGAATATTGATGAATGAAGATTGAGGATTGAGGATTGAGGGTTGTGGATTGAGGACGAGGACTGAGGGTTGAGAATTGATGCTTCAGGTCTGAGGATTGAGGATTGACGATGGCGAATTGAGGATTGAGGATTGAAGATTGAGGATTGGGTATTGAGGATTGAAGAATGAGGATTGAGGATTGAGTATTGAGGATTGAGGATTGAAGATTGAGTATTGAGTATTGAAGATTGAGGATTGAGGATTGAAGATTGAGTGTCGAGGATCGAAGATTGAGGATTGAGGATTGAGGATTGAGGATTGAGGATTGAAGGTTGAGGATTGAGGATTGAGGATTGAGGATTGAGGATTGAAGATTGAATATTGATGATTGAAGATCGAGGATTGAGGATTGAGGGTTGTGGATTGAGGACGAGGACTGTGGGTTGAATATTGATGTTTGAGGTCTGCGGATTGAGGATTGAGGATTGAGGATTGAAGATTGAGGATTGGGTATTGAAGATTGAGGATTGAGGATTGAGGATTGAGGATTGAGTATTGAGGATTGAAGATTGAGGACTGAGGATTGAGGATTGAGGATTGGGGATTGAAGATTGAGGATTGGGGACTGAGTGTTGAGGTTTGAGTGATGAGAATTGATGTTTGCGGATAGAGATTTGAAGATTGCAGATAGAGTATTGAGTATTGAAAACTGTGAATTGATGATATTCTATTGAGGATTGAGGATTGACAACTGAATGTTGAGGACTGAGGGCTGAAGATTGAGGATTCAGGATTGAGGATTCGGGATTGAGGTTTGAGGACTGAGGATTGAGGGTTGAGGATTGAGGATTGAGGACTGACGCTTGAGGATTGAGGATTGAGGATGGAGGATTGAAGAGAGAGGACTGAGTGTTGAGGATTTAGTGCTGAGGATTGATGTTTGAGGATTGAGATTTGATTATTGAATATTGTGGATTGAGTATTGAGCCATGAGAATTCAGGATATTCTATTGAGTATTGAGAATTGAGGATTGATGGTTGAGTATTGAGGATTGATGGTTGAGGGTTGTGCGTTGATTATTGAGGATTGAGGATTGAGGATTGAGGATTGAGGATTGAGGATTGAGTATTGAGGATTGAGAATTGAGGATTGAGGATTGAAGATTGAGTACTGAAGATTGAAGATTGAGGATTGGGGATTGAGGGTTGAAGATTGAGGATTGAGGATTGAGGATGAGGGCTGAGGGTTGAGGATTGAGGTTTGAGGACTGAGGACTGAGTGTTGTGTATTGAGAATTGAGGATTGAGGATTGAGGATTGAAGATTGAGGATTGGGTATTGAGGATTGAAGAATGAGGATTGAGGAATGAGGATTGAGCATTGAGGATTGAAGATAGAGTATTGGGGATTGAAGCCTGACGATTGAGGATTGAGTATTGAGGATTGAGGATTGAGGATGGAGGATTGAAGATTGAGTATTGAGGATTGAAGATTCAGGTTTGAGGTTTGAGGACTGAGGATTGTGGATTGCGTATTGAGGATTGAGGATTGAGGATTGAGGATTGAGGATTGAAGATTGAGGATTGGGTATTGCGTATTGAAGAATGAGGATTGAGGAATGAGGATTGAGCATTGAGGATTGAAGATAGAGTATTGGGGATTGAAGCCTGACGATTGAGGATTGAGGATTGAGGATTGAGGATTGAGGATGGAGGATTGAAGATTGAGTATTGAGGATTGAAGATTCAGGTTTGAGGTTTGAGGACTGAGGATTGAGGATTGAGTATTGAGGATTGAGGATTGAGGATTGAGGATTGAGGATTGAGGATTGAAGATTGAGGATTGGGTATTGCGGATTGAACATTGAGGATTGAGGGTTGAGGATTGAGGATTGAAGATTGACTATTGAGGATTGAAGATTGAGGATTGAGAATTGAGGATTGAGGATTGAGTATTGGAGATTGAAGATTGAGGATTGGGGATCGAGGATCGACGATTGAGGATTGAGTATTGAGGATTGAGCATTGAGGATTGATTATTGAAGATTGAGTATTGAGGATTGAAGATTGAGGATTGAGGATTGAGTATTGAGGATTGAGGATTGAGTATTGAGGATTGAGGATGAGGGCTGTTGGTTGAGGGTTGATGTTTGAGGACTGAGGACTGAGGATTGAGGATTGAGGATTGAGGATTGAGAATTGAGGATGAGGACTGTGGGTTGACGATTAAGGTTTGAGGAATGAGGATTGAGGATTGAGGATTGAGGATTGAGGACTGAGCATTGAGGGCTGAGGATTGAAGATTGAGTATTGAGGATTGAAGATTGAGGATAGAGGATTGAGGATTGAAGATTGAGGACTGAGTGTTGAGGGTTGAGTGATGAGAATTGATGTTTGTGGATTGAGATATGAAGATCGAAGATTGGGGATTGAGTATTGAAAACTGTGAATTGAGGATATTCTATCGCGGATTGAGGACTGACTCTTGATTGTTGAGGACTGAGGGCTGAAGATTGAGGATTCAGGATTGAGGATACGGGATTGAGGTTTGAGGACTGAGGATTAAGGTTTGAGGGTTGAGGATTGAGGATTGACGCTTGCGGATTGGGGATTGAGGATGGAGGTCTGAAGAGAGTGGACTGGGTGTTGAGGATTGAGTGTTGAGGATTTATGTTTGAGGATAGAGATTTGATTATTGAATATTGTGGATTGAGTATTGAACAATGAGAATTCAGGATATTCTATTGAGTATTGAGAATTGAGGATTGATGGTTGAGTACTTAGGATTGATGGTTGAAGGTTGTGCTTTGATTATTGAGGATTGAGGATTGAGGATTGAGGATTGAGGATTGAGGATTGAGTAAAGAGGATTGAAGATTGAGGATTGAGGATTGAGGATTGAGGATTGAGTATTGAAAGTTGAATATTGATGAATGAAGATTGAGGATTGAGGATTGAGGGTTGTGGATTGAGGACGAGGACTGAGGGTTGAGAATTGATGCTTCAGGTCTGAGGATTGAGGATTGACGATTGCGAATTGAGGATTGAGGATTGAAGATTGAGGATTGGGTATTGAGCATTGAAGAATGAGGATTAAGGATTGAGTATTGAGGATTGTCGATTGAAGGTTGAGTATTGAGTATTGAATATTGAAGATTGAGGATTGCAGATTGAGTGTTGAGGATTGAAGATTGAGGATTGAGGATTGAGGATTGAGGATTGAGGATTGAAGATTGAGGATTGAGGATTGAGGATTGAGGATGGAGGATTGAGGTTTGAGGATTGAAGATTGAATATTGATGATTGAAGATCGAGGATTGAGGATTGAGGTTAGTGGATTGAGGACGAGGACTGAGGGTTGAATATTGATGTTTGAGGTCTGAGGGTTGAGGATTGAGGATTGAGAATTGAGGATTGAGGGTTGAGGATTGAAGATTGAGGATTGGGTATTGAAGATTGAAGAATGAGTATTGAGGATTGAGGATTGAGGATTGAGGATTCCAGATTGAGTATTGAGGATTGAAGATTGAGGATTGAGAATTGAGGATTGAGGATTGAGGATTGAGGATTGAGGATTGAGGATTGAGGATTGAATATTGAGTATTGAGGATTGAAGATTGAGGATTGAGGATTGAGGATTGAGGACTGAGGATTGAAGATTGCGGACTGGGGACTGAGTATTGAGGGTTGAGTGATGAGAATTGATGTTTGTGGAAAGAGATCTGAAGATTGCAGATTGAGTATTGAGTATTGAAGACTGTGAATTGAGGATATGCTATTGAGGATTGAGGATTGACAACTGGTTGTTGTGGACTCAGGGCTGAAGATTGAGAATTCGGGGTTGAGGATTCTGGATTGATGTTTTAGGACAGAGGATTGAGGGTTGAGGACTGGGGATTGAGGATTGAGGATTGAAGATTGAGGATTGGGTATTGAGGACTGAACATTGAGGATTGAGGTTTGAGGATTGAGGATTGAGGATTGAGGATTTAAGATTGAATATTGATGATTGAAGTTTGAGGGTTGTGGATTGAGTGTTGTGGATTGAGGACGATGCCTGAGGGTTGAGTATTGATGTTTGAGGTCTGATGATTGAGGATTGAGGATTGAGAATTGAGGATTGAGGATTGAGGATTGAAGATTGAGGATTGGGTATTGAGGATTGAAGAATGAGGATTGAGGATTGAAGATTGAGAATTGAGGATTGAAGATTGAGTATTGAGGATTGAAGATTGAGGATTCAGGATTGAGGATTGAAGTTTGAGGATTTGGGACTGAGGATTGAAGATTGAGGATTGAGAATTGAGGATTGAAGATTGAGGATTGAGGATTGAGGATTGAGGACTGAGGATTGAAGATTGCGGACTGGGGACTGAGTATTGAGGGTTGAGTGATGAGAATTGATGTTTGTGGAAAGAGATCTGATGATTGCAGATTGAGTATTGAGTATTGAAGACTGTGAATTGTGGATATGCTATTGAGGATTGAGGATTGACAACTGGTTGTTGTGGACTCAGGGCTGAAGATTGAGAATTCGGGGTTGAGGATTCTGGATTGATGTTTGAGGACAGAGGATTGAGGGTTGAGGACTGGGGATTGAGGATTGAGTATTGAAGATTGAGGATTGGGTATTCAGGATTGAACATTGAGGATTGAGGATTGAGGATTGAGGATTGCAGATTGAGTATTGAGGATTGAAGATTGAGGATTGAGAATTGAGGATTGAGGATTGAGGATTGAGGATTGAGGATTGAGGATTGAGGATTGAATATTGAGTATTGAGGATTGAAGATTGAGGATTGAGGATTGAGGATTGAGGACTGAGGATTGAAGATTGCGGACTGGGGACTGAGTATTGAGGGTTGAGTGATGAGAATTGATGTTTGTGGAAAGAGATCTGAAGATTGCAGATTGAGTATTGAGTATTGAAGACTGTGAATTGAGGATATGCTATTGAGGATTGAGGATTGACAACTGGTTGTTGTGGACTCAGGGCTGAAGATTGAGAATTCGGGGTTGAGGATTCTGGATTGATGTTTTAGGACAGAGGATTGAGGGTTGAGGACTGGGGATTGAGGATTGAGGATTGAAGATTGAGGATTGGGTATTGAGGACTGAACATTGAGGATTGTGGTTTGAGGATTGAGGATTGAGGGTTGAGGATTTAAGATTGAATATTGATGATTGAAGTTTGAGGGTTGTGGATTGAGTGTTGTGGATTGAGGACGATGCCTGAGGGTTGAGTATTGATGTTTGAGGTCTGATGATTGAGGATTGAGGATTGAGAATTGAGGATTGAGGATTGAGGATTGAAGATTGAGGATTGGGTATTGAGGATTGAAGAATGAGGATTGAGGATTGAAGATTGAGAATTGAGGATTGAAGATTGAGTATTGAGGATTGAAGATTGAGGATTGAGGATTGAGGATTGAAGTTTGAGGATTTGGGACTGAGGATTGAAGATTGAGGATTGAGAATTGAGGATTGAAGATTGAGGATTGAGGATTGAGGATTGAGGACTGAGGATTGAAGATTGCGGACTGGGGACTGAGTATTGAGGGTTGAGTGATGAGAATTGATGTTTGTGGAAAGAGATCTGATGATTGCAGATTGAGTATTGAGTATTGAAGACTGTGAATTGTGGATATGCTATTGAGGATTGAGGATTGACAACTGGTTGTTGTGGACTCAGGGCTGAAGATTGAGAATTCGGGGTTGAGGATTCTGGATTGATGTTTGAGGACAGAGGATTGAGGGTTGAGGACTGGGGATTGAGGATTGAGGATTGAAGATTGAGGATTGGGTATTCAGGATTGAACATTGAGGATTGAGGTTTGAGGATTGAGGATTGAGGATTGAGGATTTAAGATTGAATATTGATGATTGAAGTTTGAGTGTTGTGGATTGAGTGTTGTGGATTGAGGACGATGCCTGAGGGTTGAGTATTGATGTTTGAGGTCTGATGATTGAGGATTGAGGATTGAGAATTGAGGATTGAGGATTGAGGATTGAAGATTGAGGATTGGGTATTGAGGATTGAAGAATGAGGATTGAGGATTGAAGATTGAGAATTGAGGATTGAAGATTGAGTATTGAGGATTGAAGATTGAGGATTGAGGATTGAGGATTGAAGTTTGAGGATTTGGGACTGAGGATTGAAGATTGAGGATTGAGAATTGAGGATTGAGGATTGAGGAATGAGGATTGGGGTCTGCGTGTTGGGGATTGAGTGATCAGAATTGATGTTTGTGGATAGAGATTTCAAGATTGCAGATTGAGTATTGAGTATTGAAAACTGCGAATTGATGATATTCTATTGCGGATTGAGGATTGACAACTGATTGTTGAGGACTGAGGGCTGAAGATTGATGATTCAGGATTGAGGATTCAGGATTGAGGTTTGAGATCTGTGGATTGAGGATTGAGGATTGAGGATTGAGGATTGAGTATTGATGATTGAAGATTGAGGGTTGAGGATTGAGGTTTGAGGATTGAGGACGAGGACTGACGGCTGAGGTTTGAGGTTTGAGGATTGAGGATTGAGGATTGAGGGTTGTGGATTGAAGATTGAGTATTGAGGATTGAAGTCTGAGGACTGAGGATTGAGGATTGAGGATTGAGGATTGAAGATTGAGGATGGAGGATTGAGGATTGAGGTTGTGGATTGAGGATTGTGGATTGAGGATTGAGGATTGAGGATTGAAGATTGAGTATTGAGGATTGAAGGTTGAGGATTGAATATTGAGGATTGGGGACTGAGTGTTGAGGGTGGAGTGATGAGGACTGATGTTTGTGGATAGAGATTTGAAGATCGCAGATTGAGTATTGAGTATTGAAAACTGTGAATTGATGATATTCTATAGAGGATTGAGTATCGACAACTGATTGTTGAGGACTGAGGGCTGAAGATTGAGGATCGAGGATTGAGGATTCAGGATTGAGGTTTGAGGACAGAGGATTGAGGATTGAGGATTGAGGACTGAGGATTGAGGATTGAATATTGAGTATTGGGTATTGAGGATTGAACGTTGAGGATTGAGGATTGAGGATTGAGGATTGAGGATTGAGTATTGAAAGTTGAATATTGATGAATGAAGATTGAGGATTGAGGATTGAGGGTTGTGGATTGAGGACGAGGACTGAGGGTTGAGAATTGATGCTTCAGGTCTGAGGATTGAGGATTGACGATGGCGAATTGAGGATTGAGGATTGAAGATTGAGGATTGGGTATTGAGGATTGAAGAATGAGGATTGAGGATTGAGTATTGAGGATTGAGGATTGAAGATTGAGTATTGAGTATTGAAGATTGAGGATTGAGGATTGAAGATTGAGTGTCGAGGATCGAAGATTGAGGATTGAGGATTGAGGATTGAGGATTGAGGATTGAAGGTTGAGGATTGAGGATTGAGGATTGAGGATTGAGGATTGAAGATTGAATATTGATGATTGAAGATCGAGGATTGAGGATTGAGGGTTGTGGATTGAGGACGAGGACTGTGGGTTGAATATTGATGTTTGAGGTCTGCGGATTGAGGATTGAGGATTGAGGATTGAAGATTGAGCATTGGGTATTGAAGATTGAGGATTGAGGATTGAGGATTGAGGATTGAGTATTGAGGATTGAAGATTGAGGATTGGGGATCGAGGATCGACGATTGAGGATTGAGTATTGAGGATTGAGCATTGAGGATTGATTATTGAAGATTGAGTATTGAGGATTGAAGATTGAGGATTGAGGATTGAGTATTGAGGATTGAGGATTGAGTATTGAGGATTGAGGATGAGGGCTGTTGGTTGAGGGTTGATGTTTGAGGACTGAGGACTGAGGATTGAGGATTGAGGATTGAGGATTGAGAATTGAGGATGAGGACTGTGGGTTGACGATTAAGGTTTGAGGAATGAGGATTGAGGATTGAGGATTGAGGATTGAGGACTGAGCATTGAGGGCTGAGGATTGAAGATTGAGTATTGAGGATTGAAGATTGAGGATAGAGGATTGAGGATTGAAGATTGAGGACTGAGTGTTGAGGGTTGAGTGATGAGAATTGATGTTTGTGGATTGAGATATGAAGATCGAAGATTGGGGATTGAGTATTGAAAACTGTGAATTGAGGATATTCTATCGCGGATTGAGGACTGACTCTTGATTGTTGAGGACTGAGGGCTGAAGATTGAGGATTCAGGATTGAGGATACGGGATTGAGGTTTGAGGACTGAGGATTAAGGTTTGAGGGTTGAGGATTGAGGATTGACGCTTGCGGATTGGGGATTGAGGATGGAGGTCTGAAGAGAGTGGACTGGGTGTTGAGGATTGAGTGTTGAGGATTTATGTTTGAGGATAGAGATTTGATTATTGAATATTGTGGATTGAGTATTGAACAATGAGAATTCAGGATATTCTATTGAGTATTGAGAATTGAGGATTGATGGTTGAGTACTTAGGATTGATGGTTGAAGGTTGTGCTTTGATTATTGAGGATTGAGGATTGAGGATTGAGGATTGAGGATTGAGGATTGAGTAAAGAGGATTGAAGATTGAGGATTGAGGATTGAGGATTGAGGATTGAGTATTGAAAGTTGAATATTGATGAATGAAGATTGAGGATTGAGGATTGAGGGTTGTGGATTGAGGACGAGGACTGAGGGTTGAGAATTGATGCTTCAGGTCTGAGGATTGAGGATTGACGATTGCGAATTGAGGATTGAGGATTGAAGATTGAGGATTGGGTATTGAGCATTGAAGAATGAGGATTAAGGATTGAGTATTGAGGATTGTCGATTGAAGGTTGAGTATTGAGTATTGAATATTGAAGATTGAGGATTGCAGATTGAGTGTTGAGGATTGAAGATTGAGGATTGAGGATTGAGGATTGAGGATTGAGGATTGAAGATTGAGGATTGAGGATTGAGGATTGAGGATGGAGGATTGAGGTTTGAGGATTGAAGATTGAATATTGATGATTGAAGATCGAGGATTGAGGATTGAGGTTAGTGGATTGAGGACGAGGACTGAGGGTTGAATATTGATGTTTGAGGTCTGAGGGTTGAGGATTGAGGATTGAGACTTGAGGATTGAGGGTTGAGGATTGAAGATTGAGGATTGGGTATTGAAGATTGAAGAATGAGTATTGAGGATTGAGGATTGAGGATTGAGGATTGCAGATTGAGTATTGAGGATTGAAGATTGAGGATTGAGAATTGAGGATTGAGGATTGAGGATTGAGGATTGAGGATTGAGGATTGAGGATTGAATATTGAGTATTGAGGATTGAAGATTGAGGATTGAGGATTGAGGATTGAGGACTGAGGATTGAAGATTGCGGACTGGGGACTGAGTATTGAGGGTTGAGTGATGAGAATTGATGTTTGTGGAAAGAGATCTGAAGATTGCAGATTGAGTATTGAGTATTGAAGACTGTGAATTGAGGATATGCTATTGAGGATTGAGGATTGACAACTGGTTGTTGTGGACTCAGGGCTGAAGATTGAGAATTCGGGGTTGAGGATTCTGGATTGATGTTTTAGGACAGAGGATTGAGGGTTGAGGACTGGGGATTGAGGATTGAGGATTGAAGATTGAGGATTGGGTATTCAGGATTGAACATTGAGGATTGAGGTTTGAGGATTGAGGATTGAGGATTGAGGATTTAAGATTGAATATTGATGATTGAAGTTTGAGGGTTGTGGATTGAGTGTTGTGGATTGAGGACGATGCCTGAGGGTTGAGTATTGATGTTTGAGGTCTGATGATTGAGGATTGAGGATTGAGAATTGAGGATTGAGGATTGAGGATTGAAGATTGAGGATTGGGTATTGAGGATTGAAGAATGAGGATTGAGGATTGAAGATTGAGAATTGAGGATTGAAGATTGAGTATTGAGGATTGAAGATTGAGGATTGAGGATTGAGGATTGAAGTTTGAGGATTTGGGACTGAGGATTGAAGATTGAGGATTGAGAATTGAGGATTGAGGATTGAGGAATGAGGATTGGGGTCTGCGTGTTGGGGATTGAGTGATCAGAATTGATGTTTGTGGATAGAGATTTCAAGATTGCAGATTGAGTATTGAGTATTGAAAACTGCGAATTGATGATATTCTATTGCGGATTGAGGATTGACAACTGATTGTTGAGGACTGAGGGCTGAAGATTGATGATTCAGGATTGAGGATTCAGGATTGAGGTTTGAGATCTGTGGATTGAGGATTGAGGATTGAGGATTGAGGATTGAGTATTGATGATTGAAGATTGAGGGTTGAGGATTGAGGTTTGAGGATTGAGGACGAGGACTGACGGCTGAGGTTTGAGGTTTGAGGATTGAGGATTGAGGATTGAGGGTTGTGGATTGAAGATTGAGTATTGAGGACTGAAGTCTGAGGACTGAGGATTGAGGATTGAGGATTGAGGATTGAAGATTGAGGATGGAGGATTGAGGATTGAGGTTGTGGATTGAGGATTGAGGATTGAGGATTGAGGATTGAGGATTGAGGATTGAAGATTGAGTATTGAGGATTGAAGGTTGAGGATTGAATATTGAGGATTGGGGACTGAGTGTTGAGGGTGGAGTGATGAGGACTGATGTTTGTGGATAGAGATTTGAAGATCGCAGATTGAGTATTGAGTATTGAAAACTGTGAATTGATGATATTCTATAGAGGATTGAGTATCGACAACTGATTGTTGAGGACTGAGGGCTGAAGATTGAGGATCGAGGATTGAGGATTCAGGATTGAGGTTTGAGGACAGAGGATTGAGGATTGAGGATTGAGGACTGAGGATTGAGGATTGAATATTGAGTATTGGGTATTGAGGATTGAACGTTGAGGATTGAGGATTGAGGATTGAGGATTGAGGATTGAGTATTGAAAGTTGAATATTGATGAATGAAGATTGAGGATTGAGGATTGAGGGTTGTGGATTGAGGACGAGGACTGAGGGTTGAGAATTGATGCTTCAGGTCTGAGGATTGAGGATTGACGATGGCGAATTGAGGATTGAGGATTGAAGATTGAGGATTGGGTATTGAGGATTGAAGAATGAGGATTGAGGATTGAGTATTGAGGATTGAGGATTGAAGATTGAGTATTGAGTATTGAAGATTGAGGATTGAGGATTGAAGATTGAGTGTCGAGGATCGAAGATTGAGGATTGAGGATTGAGGATTGAGGATTGAGGATTGAAGGTTGAGGATTGAGGATTGAGGATTGAGGATTGAGGATTGAAGATTGAATATTGATGATTGAAGGTCGAGGATTGAGGATTGAGGGTTGTGGATTGAGGACGAGGACTGTGGGTTGAATATTGATGTTTGAGGTCTGCGGATTGAGGATTGAGGATTGAGGATTGAAGATTGAGGATTGGGTATTGAAGATTGAGGATTGAGGATTGAGGATTGAGGATTGAGTATTGAGGATTGAAGATTGAGGACTGAGGATTGAGGATTGAGGATTGGGGATTGAAGATTGAGGATTGGGGACTGAGTGTTGAGGTTTGAGTGATGAGAATTGATGTTTGCGGATAGAGATTTGAAGATTGCAGATAGAGTATTGAGTATTGAAAACTGTGAATTGATGATATTCTATTGAGGATTGAGGATTGACAACTGAATGTTGAGGACTGAGGGCTGAAGATTGAGGATTCAGGATTGAGGATTCGGGATTGAGGTTTGAGGACTGAGGATTGAGGGTTGAGGATTGAGGATTGAGGACTGACGCTTGAGGATTGAGGATTGAGGATGGAGGATTGAAGAGAGAGGACTGAGTGTTGAGGATTTAGTGCTGAGGATTGATGTTTGAGGATTGAGATTTGATTATTGAATATTGTGGATTGAGTATTGAGCCATGAGAATTCAGGATATTCTATTGAGTATTGAGAATTGAGGATTGATGGTTGAGTATTGAGGATTGATGGTTGGGGGTTGTGCGTTGATTATTGAGGATTGAGGATTGAGGATTGAGGATTGAGGATTGAGGATTGAGTATTGAGGATTGAGAATTGAGGATTGAGGATTGAAGATTGAGTACTGAAGATTGAAGATTGAGGATTGGGGATTGAGGGTTGAAGATTGAGGATTGAGGATTGAGGATGAGGGCTGAGGGTTGAGGATTGAGGTTTGAGGACTGAGGACTGAGTGTTGTGTATTGAGAATTGAGGATTGAGGATTGAGGATTGAAGATTGAGGATTGGGTATTGAGGATTGAAGAATGAGGATTGAGGAATGAGGATTGAGCATTGAGGATTGAAGATAGAGTATTGGGGATTGAAGCCTGACGATTGAGGATTGAGTATTGAGGATTGAGGATTGAGGATGGAGGATTGAAGATTGAGTATTGAGGATTGAAGATTCAGGTTTGAGGTTTGAGGACTGAGGATTGTGGATTGCGTATTGAGGATTGAGGATTGAGGATTGAGGATTGAGGATTGAAGATTGAGGATTGGGTATTGAGTATTGAAGAATGAGGATTGAGGAATGAGGATTGAGCATTGAGGATTGAAGATAGAGTATTGGGGATTGAAGCCTGACGATTGAGGATTGAGGATTGAGGATTGAGGATTGAGGATGGAGGATTGAAGATTGAGTATTGAGGATTGAAGATTCAGGTTTGAGGTTTGAGGACTGAGGATTGAGGATTGAGTATTGAGGATTGAGGATTGAGGATTGAGGATTGAGGATTGAGGATTGAAGATTGAGGATTGGGTATTGCGGATTGAACATTGAGGATTGAGGGTTGAGGATTGAGGATTGAAGATTGACTATTGAGGATTGAAGATTGAGGATTGAGAATTGAGGATTGAGGATTGAGTATTGGAGATTGAAGATTGAGGATTGGGGATCGAGGATCGACGATTGAGGATTGAGTATTGAGGATTGAGCATTGAGGATTGATTATTGAAGATTGAGTATTGAGGATTGAAGATTGAGGATTGAGGATTGAGTATTGAGGATTGAGGATTGAGTATTGAGGATTGAGGATGAGGGCTGTTGGTTGAGGGTTGATGTTTGAGGACTGAGGACTGAGGATTGAGGATTGAGGATTGAGGATTGAGAATTGAGGATGAGGACTGTGGGTTGACGATTAAGGTTTGAGGAATCAGGATTGAGGATTGAGGATTGAGGATTGAGGACTGAGCATTGAGGGCTGAGGATTGAAGATTGAGTATTGAGGATTGAAGATTGAGGATAGAGGATTGAGGATTGAAGATTGAGGACTGAGTGTTGAGGGTTGAGTGATGAGAATTGATGTTTGTGGATTGAGATATGAAGATCGAAGATTGGGGATTGAGTATTGAAAACTGTGAATTGAGGATATTCTATCGCGGATTGAGGACTGACTCTTGATTGTTGAGGACTGAGGGCTGAAGATTGAGGATTCAGGATTGAGGATACGGGATTGAGGTTTGAGGACTGAGGATTAAGGTTTGAGGGTTGAGGATTGAGGATTGACGCTTGCGGATTGGGGATTGAGGATGGAGGTCTGAAGAGAGTGGACTGGGTGTTGAGGATTGAGTGTTGAGGATTTATGTTTGAGGATAGAGATTTGATTATTGAATATTGTGGATTGAGTATTGAACAATGAGAATTCAGGATATTCTATTGAGTATTGAGAATTGAGGATTGATGGTTGAGTACTTAGGATTGATGGTTGAAGGTTGTGCTTTGATTATTGAGGATTGAGGATTGAGGATTGAGGATTGAGGATTGAGGATTGAGTAAAGAGGATTGAAGATTGAGGATTGAGGATTGAGGATTGAGGATTGAGTATTGAAAGTTGAATATTGATGAATGAAGATTGAGGATTGAGGATTGAGGGTTGTGGATTGAGGACGAGGACTGAGGGTTGAGAATTGATGCTTCAGGTCTGAGGATTGAGGATTGACGATTGCGAATTGAGGATTGAGGATTGAAGATTGAGGATTGGGTATTGAGCATTGAAGAATGAGGATTGAGGATTGAGTATTGAGGATTGACGATTGAAGGTTGAGTATTGAGTATTGAATATTGAGGATTGAGGATTGCAGATTGAGTGTTGAGGATTGAAGATTGAGGATTGAGGATTGAGGATTGAGGATTGAGGATTGAAGATTGAGGATTGAGGATTGAGGATTGAGGATGGAGGATTGAGGATTGAGGATTGAAGATTGTATATTGATGATTGAAGATCGAGGATTGAGGATTGAGATTAGTGGATTGAGGACGAGGACTGAGGGTTGAATATTGATGTTTGAGGTCTGAGGGTTGAGGATTGAGGATTGAGAATTGAGGATTGAGGGTTGAGGATTGAAGATTGAGGATTGGGTATTGAAGATTGAAGAATGAGTATTGAGGATTGAGGATTGAGGATTGAGGATGGCAGATTGAGTATTGAGGATTGAAGATTGAGGATTGAGGATTGAGGATTGAGGATTGAGGATTGAGGATTGAGGATTTAAGATTGAATATTGATGATTGAAGTTTGAGGGTTGAGGATTGAGTGTTGTGGATTGAGGACGATGCCTGAGGGTTGAGTATTGATGTTTGAGGTCTGATGATTGAGGATTGAGGATTGAGAATTGAGGATTGAGGATTGAGGATTGAAGATTGAGGATTGGGTATTGAGGATTGAAGAATGAGGATTGAGGATTGAAGATTGAGAATTGAGGATTGAAGATTGAGTATTGAGGATTGAAGATTGAGGATTGAGGATTGAGGATTGAAGTTTGAGGATTTGGGCCTGAGGATTGAAGATTGAGGATTGAGAATTGAGGATTGAGGATTGAGGAATGAGGATTGGGGTCTGCGTGTTGGGGATTGAGTGATCAGAATTGATGTTTGTGGATAGAGATTTCAAGATTGCAGATTGAGTATTGAGTATTGAAAACTGCGAATTGATGATATTCTATTGCGGATTGAGGATTGACAACTGATTGTTGAGGACTGAGGGCTGAAGATTGATGATTCAGGATTGAGGATTCAGGATTGAGGTTTGAGATCTGTGGATTGAGGATTGAGGATTGAGGATTGAGGATTGAGTATTGATGATTGAAGATTGAGGGTTGAGGATTGAGGTTTGAGGATTGAGGACGAGGACTGACGGCTGAGGTTTGAGGTTTGAGGATTGAGGATTGAGGATTGAGGGTTGTGGATTGAAGATTGAGTATTGAGGATTGAAGTCTGAGGACTGAGGATTGAGGATTGAGGATTGAGGATTGAAGATTGAGGATGGAGGATTGAGGATTGAGGTTGTGGATTGAGGATTGAGGATTGAGGATTGAGGATTGAGGATTGAGGATTGAATATTGAGGATTGGGGACTGAGTGTTGAGGGTGGAGTGATGAGGACTGATGTTTGTGGATAGAGATTTGAAGATCGCAGATTGAGTATTGAGTATTGAAAACTGTGAATTGATGATATTCTATAGAGGATTGAGTATCGACAACTGATTGTTGAGGACTGAGGGCTGAAGATTGAGGATCGAGGATTGAGGATTCAGGATTGAGGTTTGAGGACAGAGGATTGAGGATTGAGGATTGAGGACTGAGGATTGAGGATTGAATATTGAGTATTGGGTATTGAGGATTGAACGTTGAGGATTGAGGATTGAGGATTGAGGATTGAGGATTGTGTATTGAAAGTTGAATATTGATGAATGAAGATTGAGGATTGAGGATTGAGGGTTGTGGATTGAGGACGAGGACTGAGGGTTGAGAATTGATGCTTCAGGTCTGAGGATTGAGGATTGACGATGGCGAATTGAGGATTGAGGATTGAAGATTGAGGATTGGGTATTGAGGATTGAAGAATGAGGATTGAGGATTGAGTATTGAGGATTGAGGATTGAAGATTGAGTATTGAGTATTGAAGATTGAGGATTGAGGATTGAAGATTGAGTGTCGAGGATCGAAGATTGAGGATTGAGGATTGAGGATTGAGGATTGAGGATTGAAGGTTGAGGATTGAGGATTGAGGATTGAGGATTGAGGATTGAAGATTGAATATTGATGATTGAAGATCGAGGATTGAGGATTGAGGGTTGTGGATTGAGGACGAGGACTGTGGGTTGAATATTGATGTTTGAGGTCTGCGGATTGAGGATTGAGGATTGAGGATTGAAGATTGAGGATTGGGTATTGAAGATTGAAGAATGAGGATTGAGGATTGAGGATTGAGGATTGAGGATTGAGGATTGAGGATTGAGGATTGAGGATTGAGGATTGAGGATTGAGGATTTAGGTTTGAAGATTCAGGATTGGGTATTGAGGATTGAAGAACGAAGGTTGAGGATTGAGGATTGAGGATTGAGGATTGAAGATTGAGCATTGAGGATTGAAGATTGACGATTGAGGATGGAGGATTGAGGATTGAGGTTGATGATTGAGGGTTGAAGATTCAGGATTGAGGTTTGAGGATTGAGGATTGAAGATTGAGTATTGAGGATTGAAGGTTGAGGATTGAATATTGAGGACTGGGGACTGAGTGTTGAGTTTTGAGTGATGAGGATTGATGTTTGTGGATAGAGATTTGAAGATTGCAGATTGAGTATTGAGTATTGAAAACTGTAAATTGATGATATTCTATTGAGGATTGAGGATTGACAACTGATTGTTGAGGACTGAGGGCTGAAGATTGAGGATTCAGGATTGAGGATTCAGGATTGAGGTTTGAGGACAGAGGATTGAGGATTGAGGATTGTGGATTGAGGATTGAGGTTTGAGGACAGAGGGTTGAGGATTGAGGATTGAGGATTGAGGATTGAGGATTGAGGTTTGAAGATTGAGGTTTGGGTATTGAGGATTGAAGAATGAAGATTGAAGACTGAGGATTGAGGATTGAGGATTGAAGACTGAGTATTGAGGATTGAAGATTGACGACTGAGGATTGAAGATTGAGTATTGAGGATTGAAGTTTGAGGATTGAATATTGAGGATTGGGGACTGAGTGTTGAGAGTTGAGTGATGAGGATTGATGTTTGTGGATAGAGATTTGAAGATTGTAGATTGAGTATTGAGTATTGAAATCTGTGAACTGATGATATTCTATAGAGGATTGATGATTGACAACTGATTGTTGAGGACTGAAGGCTGAAGATTGAGGATTCAGGATTGAGGACTCAGGATTGAGGTTTGAGGACAGAGGATTGAGGATTGAGGATTGTGGATTGAGGATTGAGGTTTGACGACAGAGGGTTGAGGATTGAGGATTGAGGATTGAGGATTGAGGTTTGAAGATTGAGGTTTGGGTATTGAGGATTGAAGAATGAAGATTGAAGACTGAGGATTGAGGATTGAGGATTGAAGACTGAGTATTGAGGATTGAAGATTGACGATTGAGGATTGAAGATTGAGTATTGAGGATTGAAGTTTGAGGATTGAATATTGAGGATTGGGGACTGAGTGTTGAGGGTTGAGTGATGAGGATTGATGTTTGTGGATAGAGATTTGAAGATTGTAGATTGAGTATTGAGTATTGAAATCTGTGAACTGATGATATTCTATAGAGGATTGATGATTGACAACTGATTGTTGAGGACTGAGGGCTGAAGATTGAGGATTCAGGATTGAGGACTCAGGATTGAGGTTTGAGGACAGAGGATTGAGGATTGAAGACTGAGTATAGAGGATTGAAGATTGACGATTGAGGATGGAGGATTGAGGATTGAGGTTGAGGATTGAGGATTGAGGATTGAGGATTGAGGATTGAGGATTGAGGATTGAGAATTGAGGATTGAAGATTGAGTATTGAGGATTGAAGTTTGAGGATTGAGGATTGAGGATTGAGGATTGAGGATTGAGAATTGAGTATTGAAGATTGAGTATTGAGGATTGAAGTTTGAGGATTGAATATTGAGTATTGGGGACTGAGTGTTGAGGGTTGAGTGATGAGGATTGATGTTTGTGGATAGAGATTTGAAGATTGCAGATTGAGTATTGAGTATTGAAATCTGTGAACTGATGATATTCTATAGAGTATTGAGGATCGACAACTGATTGTTGAGGACTGAGGGCTCAAGATTGAGGATTCAGGATTGAGGATTCAGGATTGAGGTTTGAGGACAGAGGATTGAGGATTCAAGATTGAGGATTGAGGACTGAGGATTGAGGATTGAAGATTGAGGATTGGGTATTGAGGATTAAAGAATGAGGATTGAGGATTGAGTATTGAGGATTGAGGTTTGAAGATTGAGGATTGGGTATTGAGGATTGAAGAATGAAGATTGAGGACTGAGGATTGAGGATTGAGGATTGAAGATTGAGTATTGAGGATTGAAGATTGCAGATTGAGTATTGAGTATTGGAAACTGTGAATTGATGATATTCTATTGAGGATTGAGTATTGACATCTGATTGTTGAGGACTGAGGGCTGAAGGTTGAGGATTCAGGGTTGAGGATTCGGGATTGAGGTTTGAGGACTGTGGATTGAGGGTTGAGGATTGAGGATTGAGGATTGACGCTTGAGGATTGAGGATTGAGGATGCAGGATTGATGAGAGAGGACTGAGAGTTGAGCATTTAGTGTTGAGAATTGATGTTTGAGGATTGAGGTTTGATTATTGAATATTGTGGATTGAGTATTGAACCATGAGAATTCAGGATATTCTATTGAGTATTGAGAATTGAGGATTGATGGTTGAGTATTGAGGATTGATGGTTGAGGGTTGTGCGCTGATTATTGAGGATTGAGGATTGAGGATTGAGGGTTGAGGATTGAGGACTGAGGATTGAGGATTGACGCTTGAGGATTGAGGATTGAGGATGGACGATTGAAGAGAGAGGACTGAGTGTTGAGGATTGAGTGTTGAGAATTGATGATTGCGTATTGAGATTTGATTATTGAGTATTGTGGATTGAGTATTGAACCATGAGAATTCAGGATATTCTATTGAGTATTTAGAATTGAGGATCGATGGTTGAGTATTGAGGATTTATGGTTGAGGGTTGTGCGTTGCTTATTGAGGATTAAGGATTGAGGATTGAGGATTAATGATTGAGGATTGAAGATTGAGTATTGATGATTGAAGACTGAGGATTGAGGATTGAGGGTTGAGGATTGAAGATTGAGTATTGAGTATTGAAGATTGAGGATTGAGGATTGAAGATTGAGTGTTGAGGATTGAAGATTGAGGACTGAGGATTGACGATTGAGGATTGAGGATTGAAGATTGAGGATTAAGGATTGAGGATTGAGGATCGAGGATTGAGGATTGAAGATTGAGGATTGAGAATTGAGGATTGAAGATTGAGGATTGAGGTCTGTGGATTGAGGATTGAGGATTGAGAATTGAGGATTGAGTATTGAGGATTGAGAATTGAGGATTGATTATTGAAGATTGAGTATTGAGGATTGAAGATTGAGGATTGAGGATTGAGGATTGAGGATTGAGGATGAGGGCTGAGGGTTGAGGATTGAGGATTGAAGATTGACTATTGAGGATTGAAGATTGAGGATTGAGAATTGAGGATTGAGGATTGAGTATTGGAGATTGAAGATTGAGGATTGGGGATCGAGGACCGACGATTGAGTATTGAGTATTGAGGATTGAGAATTGAGGATTGATTATTGAAGATTGAGTATTGAGGATTGAAGATTGAGGATTGAGGATTGAGTATTGAGGATTGAGGATTGAGTATTGAGGATTGAGGATGAGGGCTGTTGGTTGAGGGTTGAGGTTTGAGGACTGAGGACTGAGGATTGAGGATTGAGGATTGAGGATTGAGAATTGAGGATGAGGACTGTGGGTTGACGATTGAGGTTTGAGGAATGAGGATTGAGGATTGAGGATTGAGGATTGAGGACTGAGCATTGAGGGCTGAGGATTGAAGATTGAGTATTGAGGATTGAAGATTGAGGATAGAGGATTGAGGATTGAAGATTGAGGACTGAGTGTTGAGGGTTGAGTGATGAGAATTGATGTTTGTGGATTGAGATATGAAGATTGAAGATTGGGGATTGAGTATTGAAAACTGTGAATTGAGGATATTCTATCGCGGATTGAGGATTGACTCTTGATTGTTGAGGACTGAGGGCTGAAGATTGAGGATTCAGGATTGAGGATACGGGATTGAGGTTTGAGGACTGAGGATTGAGGTTTGAGGGTTGAGGATTGAGGATTGACGCTTGCGGATTGGGGATTGAGGCTGGAGGTCTGAAGAGAGTGG
This sequence comes from Calliopsis andreniformis, assembly GCF_051401765.1. Taxonomy (NCBI): domain Eukaryota; kingdom Metazoa; phylum Arthropoda; class Insecta; order Hymenoptera; family Andrenidae; genus Calliopsis; species Calliopsis andreniformis. The sequence continues at coordinate 4,501,171 of NW_027480454.1, forward strand.
ACTGGGTGTTGAGGATTGAGTGTTGAGGATTTATGTTGGAGGATAGAGATTTGATTATTGAATATTGTGGATTGAGTATTGAACAATGAGAATTCAGGATATTCTATTGAGTATTGAGAATTGAGGATTGATGGTTGAGTACTGAGGATTGATGGTTGAAGGTTGTGCTTCGATTATTGAGGATTGAGGATTGAGGATTGAGGATTGAGGATTGAGGATTGAGTAAAGAGGATTGAAGATTGAGGATTGAGGATTGAGGATTGAGGATTGAGTATTGAAAGTTGAATATTGATGAATGAAGATTGAGGATTGAGGATTGAGGATTGTGGATTGAGGACGAGGACTGAGGGTTGAGAATTGATGCTTCAGGTCTGAGGATTGAGGATTGACGATTGCGAATTGAGGATTGAGGATTGAAGATTGAGGATTGGGTATTGAGCATTGAAGAATGAGGATTGAGGATTGAGTATTGAGGATTGACGATTGAAGGTTGAGTATTGAGTATTGAATATTGAGGATTGAGGATTGCAGATTGAGTGTTGAGGATTGAAGATTGAGGATTGAGGATTGAGGATTGAGGATTGAGGATTGAAGATTGAGGATTGAGGATTGAGGATTGAGGATGGAGGATTGAGGATTGAGGATTGAAGATTGAATATTGATGATTGAAGATCGAGGATTGAGGATTGAGGTTAGTGGATTGAGGACGAGGACTGAGGGTTGAATATTGATGTTTGAGGTCTGAGGGTTGAGGATTGAGGATTGAGAATTGAGGATTGAGGGTTGAGGATTGAAGATTGAGGATTGGGTATTGAAGATTGAAGAATGAGTATTGAGGATTGAGGATTGAGGATTGAGGATTGCAGATTGAGTATTGAGGATTGAAGATTGAGGATTGAGGATTGAGGATTGTGGATTGAGGATTGAGGATTGAGGATTGAGGACTGAATATTGAGTATTGAGGATTGAAGATTGAGGATTGAGGATTGAGGATTGAGGACTGAGGATTGAAGATTGCGGACTGGGGACTGAGTATTGAGGGTTGAGTGATGAGAATTGATGTTTGTGGAAAGAGATCTGAAGATTGCAGATTGAGTATTGAGTATTGAAGACTGTGAATTGAGGATACTCTATTGAGGATTGAGGATTGACAACTGGTTGTTGTGGACTCAGGGCTGAAGATTGAGAATTCGGGGTTGAGGATTCTGGATTGATGTTTGAGGACAGAGGATTGAGGGTTGAGGACTGGGGATTGAGGATTGAGGATTGAAGATTGAGGATTGGGTATTGAGGATTGAACATTGAGGATTGAGGTTTGAGGATTGAGGATTGAGGATTGAGGATTTAAGATTGAATATTGATGATTGAAGTTTGAGGGTTGAGGATTGAGTGTTGTGGATTGAGGACGATGCCTGAGGGTTGAGTATTGATGTTTGAGGTCTGATGATTGAAGATTGAGGATTGAGAATTGAGGATTGAGGATTGAGGATTGAAGATTGAGGATTGGGTATTGAGGATTGAAGAATGAGGATTGAGGATTGAAGATTGAGAATTGAGGATTGAAGATTGAGTATTGAGGATTGAAGATTGAGGATTGAGGATTGAGGATTGAAGTTTGAGGATTTGGGACTGAGGATTGAAGATTGAGTATTGAGGATTGAAGTTTGAGGATTGAATATTGAGGATTGGGGACTGAGTGTTGAGGGTTGAGTGATGAGGATTGATGTTTGTGGATAGAGATTTGAAGATTGTAGATTGAGTATTGAGTATTGAAATCTGTGAACTGATGATATTCTATAGAGGATTGATGATTGACAACTGATTGTTGAGGACTGAGGGCTGAAGATTGAGGATTCAGGATTGAGGACTCAGGATTGAGGTTTGAGGACAGAGGATTGAGGATTGAAGACTGAGTATTGAGGATTGAAGATTGACGATTGAGGATGGAGGATTGAGGATTGAGGTTGAGGATTGAGGATTGAGGATTGAGGATTGAGGATTGAGGATTGAGGATTGAGAATTGAGGATTGAAGATTGAGTATTGAGGATTGAAGTTTGAGGATTGAGGATTGAGGATTGAGGATTGAGGATTGAGAATTGAGGATTGAAGATTGAGTATTGAGGATTGAAGTTTGAGGATTGAATATTGAGTATTGGGGACTGAGTGTTGAGGGTTGAGTGATGAGGATTGATGTTTGTGGATAGAGATTTGAAGATTGCAGATTGAGTATTGAGTATTGAAATCTGTGAACTGATGATATTCTATAGAGTATTGAGGATCGACAACTGATTGTTGAGGACTGAGGGCTCAAGATTGAGGATTCAGGATTGAGGATTCAGGATTGAAGTTTGAGGACAGAGGATTGAGGATTCAAGATTGAGGATTGAGGACTGAGGATTGAGGATTGAAGATTGAGGATTGGGTATTGAGGATTGAAGAATGAGGATTGAGGATTGAGTATTGAGGATTGAGGTTTGAAGATTGAGGATTGGGTATTGAGGATTGAAGAATGAAGATTGAGGACTGAGGATTGAGGATTGAGGATTGAAGATTGAGTATTGAGGATTGAAGATTGCAGATTGAGTATTGAGTATTGGAAACTGTGAATTGATGATATTCTATTGAGGATTGAGTATTGACATCTGATTGTTGAGGACTGAGGGCTGAAGGTTGAGGATTCAGGGTTGAGGATTCGGGATTGAGGTTTGAGGACTGTGGATTGAGGGTTGAGGATTGAGGATTGAGGATTGACGCTTGAGGATTGAGGATTGAGGATGCAGGATTGATGAGAGAGGACTGAGAGTTGAGCATTTAGTGTTGAGAATTGATGTTTGAGGATTGAGGTTTGATTATTGAATATTGTGGATTGAGTATTGAACCATGAGAATTCAGGATATTCTATTGAGTATTGAGAATTGAGGATTGATGGTTGAGTATTGAGGATTGATGGTTGAGGGTTGTGCGCTGATTATTGAGGATTGAGGATTGAGGATTGAGGGTTGAGGATTGAGGACTGAGGATTGAGGATTGACGCTTGAGGATTGAGGATTGAGGATGGACGATTGAAGAGAGAGGACTGAGTGTTGAGGATTGAGTGTTGAGAATTGATGATTGCGTATTGAGATTTGATTATTGAGTATTGTGGATTGAGTATTGAACCATGAGAATTCAGGATATTCTATTGAGTATTTAGAATTGAGGATCGATGGTTGAGTATTGAGGATTTATGGTTGAGGGTTGTGCGTTGCTTATTGAGGATTAAGGATTGAGGATTGAGGATTAATGATTGAGGATTGAAGATTGAGTATTGATGATTGAAGACTGAGGATTGAGGATTGAGGGTTGAGGATTGAAGATTGAGTATTGAGTATTGAAGATTGAGGATTGAGGATTGAAGATTGAGTGTTGAGGATTGAAGATTGAGGACTGAGGATTGACGATTGAGGATTGAGGATTGAAGATTGAGGATTAAGGATTGAGGATTGAGAATTGAGGATGAGGACTGTGGGTTGACGATTGAGGTTTGAGGAATGAGGATTGAGGATTGAGGATTGAGGATTGAGGACTGAGCATTGAGGGCTGAGGATTGAAGATTGAGTATTGAGGATTGAAGATTGAGGATAGAGGATTGAGGATTGAAGATTGAGGACTGAGTGTTGAGGGTTGAGTGATGAGAATTGATGTTTGTGGATTGAGATATGAAGATTGAAGATTGGGGATTGAGTATTGAAAACTGTGAATTGAGGATATTCTATCGCGGATTGAGGATTGACTCTTGATTGTTGAGGACTGAGGGCTGAAGATTGAGGATTCAGGATTGAGGATACGGGATTGAGGTTTGAGGACTGAGGATTGAGGTTTGAGGGTTGAGGATTGAGGATTGACGCTTGCGGATTGGGGATTGAGGATGGAGGTCTGAAGAGAGTGGACTGGGTGTTGAGGATTGAGTGTTGAGGATTTATGTTGGAGGATAGAGATTTGATTATTGAATATTGTGGATTGAGTATTGAACAATGAGAATTCAGGATATTCTATTGAGTATTGAGAATTGAGGATTGATGGTTGAGTACTGAGGATTGATGGTTGAAGGTTGTGCTTCGATTATTGAGGATTGAGGATTGAGGATTGAGGATTGAGGACTGAGGATTGAGTAAAGAGGATTGAAGATTGAGGATTGAGGATTGAGGATTGAGGATTGAGTATTGAAAGTTGAATATTGATGAATGAAGATTGAGGATTGAGGATTGAGGATTGTGGATTGAGGACGAGGACTGAGGGTTGAGAATTGATGCTTCAGGTCTGAGGATTGAGGATTGACGATTGCGAATTGAGGATTGAGGATTGAAGATTGAGGATTGGGTATTGAGCATTGAAGAATGAGGATTGAGGATTGAGTATTGAGGATTGACGATTGAAGGTTGAGTATTGAGTATTGAATATTGAGGATTGAGGATTGCAGATTGAGTGTTGAGGATTGAAGATTGAGGATTGAGGATTGAGGATTGAGGATTGAGGATTGAAGATTGAGGATTGAGGATTGAGGATTGAGGATGGAGGATTGAGGATTGAGGATTGAAGATTGAATATTGATGATTGAAGATCGAGGATTGAGGATTGAGGTTAGTGGATTGAGGACGAGGACTGAGGGTTGAATATTGATGTTTGAAGTCTGAGGGTTGAGGATTGAGGATTGAGAATTGAGGATTGAGGGTTGAGGATTGAAGATTGAGGATTGGGTATTGAAGATTGAAGAATGAGTATTGAGGATTGAGGATTGAGGATTGAGGATTGCAGATTGAGTATTGAGGATTGAAGATTGAGGATTGAGGATTGAGGATTGTGGATTGAGGATTGAGGATTGAGGATTGAGGACTGAATATTGAGTATTGAGGATTGAAGATTGAGGATTGAGGATTGAGGATTGAGGACTGAGGATTGAAGATTGCGGACTGGGGACTGAGTATTGAGGGTTGAGTGATGAGAATTGATGTTTGTGGAAAGAGATCTGAAGATTGCAGATTGAGTATTGAGTATTGAAGACTGTGAATTGAGGATATTCTATTGAGCATTGAGGATTGACAACTGGTTGTTGTGGACTCAGGGCTGAAGATTGAGAATTCGGGGTTGAGGATTCTGGATTGATGTTTGAGGACAGAGGATTGAGGGTTGAGGACTGGGGATTGAGGATTGAGGATTGAAGATTGAGGATTGGGTATTGAGGATTGAACATTGAGGATTGAGGTTTGAGGATTGAGGATTGAGGATTGAGGATTGAGGATTTAAGATTGAATATTGATGATTGAAGTTTGAGGGTTGAGGATTGAGTGTTGTGGATTGAGGACGATGCCTGAGGGTTGAGTATTGATGTTTGAGGTCTGATGATTGAGGATTGAGGATTGAGAATTGAGGATTGAGGATTGAGGATTGAAGATTGAGGATTGGGTATTGAGGATTGAAGAATGAGGATTGAGGATTGAAGATTGAGAATTGAGGATTGAAGATTGAGTATTGAGGATTGAAGATAGAGGATTGAGGATTGAGGATTGAAGTTTGAGGATTTGGGACTGAGGATTGAAGATTGAGGATTGAGAATTGAGGATTGAGGATTGAGGAATGAGTATTGGGGTCTGCGTGTTGGGGATTGAGTGATCAGAATTGATGTTTGTGGATAGAGATTTCAAGATTGCAGATTGAGTATTGAGTATTGAAAACTGCGAATTGATGATATTCTATTGCGGATTGAGGATTGACAACTGATTGTTGAGGACTGAGGGCTGAAGATTGATGATTCAGGATTGAGGATTCAGGATTGGGGTTTGAGGACTGAGAATTGAGAATTGAGGATTGAGGATTGAGGATTGAGGACTGAGGATTGAAGATTGAGGATTGAGGATTGAGGGTTGTGGATTGAGGTCGATGACTGAGGGTTGAGTATTGATGCTTGAGGTCTGAGGATTGAGGATTGAGGATTGAAAACTGAGGATTGAGTATTGAGGATTGAAGATTGAGGATTGGGTATTGAGGATTGACGATTGAGGATTGAGGATTGAGGACAGAGGATTGAGGATTGAAGATTGAGTGTTGAGGATCGAAGATTGAGGATTGAGGATTGAGGATTGAGGATTGAGGATTGAAGGTTGAGGATTGAGGATTGAGGATTGAGGATTGAGGATTGAAGATTGAATATTGATGATTGAAGATCGAGGATTGAGGGTTGAGGGTTGTGGATTGAGGACGAGGACTGTGGGTTGAATATTGATGTTTGAGGTCTGCGGATTGAGGATTGAGGATTGAGGATTGAAGATTGAGGATTGGGTATTGAAGATTGAAGAATGAGGATTGAGGATTGAGGGTTGAGGATTGAGGATTGAGGATTGAGGATTGAGGATTGAGGATTGTGGATTGAGGATTGAGGATTTAGGTTTGAAGATTGAGGATTGGGTATTGAGGATTGAAGAACGAAGGTTGAGGATTGAGGATTGAGGATTGAGGATTGAAGATTGAGCATTGAGGATTGAAGATTGACGATTGAGGATGGAGGATTGAGGATTGAGGTTGATGATTGAGGGTTGAAGATTCAGGATTGAGGTTTGAGGATTGAGGATTGAAGATTGAGTATTGAGGATTGAAGGTTGAGGATTGAATATTAAGGATTGGGGACTGAGTGTTGAGGGTGGAGTGATAAGGATTGATGTTTGTGGATAGAGATTTGAAGATCGCAGATTGAGTATTGAGTATTGAAAACTGTGAATTGATGATATTCTATAGAGGATTGAGGATCGACAACTGATTGTTGAGGACTGAGGGCTGAAGATTGAGGATTGAGTATTGAGGATTCAGGATTGAGGTTTCTGGACAGAGGATTGAGGATTGAGGATTGAGGATTGAGGACTGAGGATTGAGGATTGAGAATTGAGGATTGAGGATTGAGGAATGAGTATTGGGGTCTGCGTGTTGGGGATTGAGTGATCAGAATTGATGTTTGTGGATAGAGATTTCAAGATTGCAGATTGAGTATTGAGTATTGAAAACTGCGAATTGATGATATTCTATTGCGGATTGAGGATTGACAACTGATTGTTGAGGACTGAGGGCTGAAGATTGATGATTCAGGATTGAGGATTCAGGATTGGGGTTTGAGGACTGAGAATTGAGAATTGAGGATTGAGGATTGAGGATTGAGGACTGAGGATTGAAGATTGAGGATTGAGGATTGAGGGTTGTGGATTGAGGTCGATGACTGAGGGTTGAGTATTGATGCTTGAGGTCTGAGGATTGAGGATTGAGGATTGAAAACTGAGGATTGAGTATTGAGGATTGAAGATTGAGGATTGGGTATTGAGGATTGACGATTGAGGATTGAGGATTGAGGACAGAGGATTGAGGATTGAAGATTGAGTGTTGAGGATCGAAGATTGAGGATTGAGGATTGAGGATTGAGGATTGAGGATTGAAGGTTGAGGATTGAGGATTGAGGATTGAGGATTGAGGATTGAAGATTGAATATTGATGATTGAAGATCGAGGATTGAGGGTTGAGGGTTGTGGATTGAGGACGAGGACTGTGGGTTGAATATTGATGTTTGAGGTCTGCGGATTGAGGATTGAGGATTGAGGATTGAAGATTGAGGATTGGGTATTGAAGATTGAAGAATGAGGATTGAGGATTGAGGGTTGAGGATTGAGGATTGAGGATTGAGGATTGAGGATTGAGGATTGTGGATTGAGGATTGAGGATTTAGGTTTGAAGATTGAGGATTGGGTATTGAGGATTGAAGAACGAAGGTTGAGGATTGAGGATTGAGGATTGAGGATTGAAGATTGAGCATTGAGGATTGAAGATTGACGATTGAGGATGGAGGATTGAGGATTGAGGTTGATGATTGAGGGTTGAAGATTCAGGATTGAGGTTTGAGGATTGAGGATTGAAGATTGAGTATTGAGGATTGAAGGTTGAGGATTGAATATTAAGGATTGGGGACTGAGTGTTGAGGGTGGAGTGATAAGGATTGATGTTTGTGGATAGAGATTTGAAGATCGCAGATTGAGTATTGAGTATTGAAAACTGTGAATTGATGATATTCTATAGAGGATTGAGGATCGACAACTGATTGTTGAGGACTGAGGGCTGAAGATTGAGGATTGAGTATTGAGGATTCAGGATTGAGGTTTCTGGACAGAGGATTGAGGATTGAGGATTGAGGATTGAGGACTGAGGATTGAGGATTGAAAATTGAGGATTGGGTACTGAGGATTGAACTTTGAGGATTGAGGATTGGGGATTGAGGATTGAGGATTGAGTATTGAAAGTTGAATATTGATGAATGAAGATTGAGGATTGAGGATTGAGGGTTGTGGATAGCGGACGAGGACTGAGGGTTGAGAATTGATGCTTCAGGTCTGAGGATTGAGGATTGACGATTGCGAATTGAGGATTGAGGATTGAAGATTGAGGATTGGGTATTGAGGATTGAAGGCTGAGGATTGAGGATTGAGGATTGAGGATTGAGGATTGAGGATTGAGGATTGAAGATTGAATATTGATGATTGAAGATCGAGGATTGAGGATTGAGGGTTGCGGATTGAGGACGATGACTGAGGGTTGAGTATTGATGTTTGAGGTCTGATGATTGAGGATTGAGGATTGAGAATTGAGGATTGAGGATTGACGATTGAAGATTGAGGATTGGGTATTGAGGATTGAAGAATGAGGATTGAGGATTGAGGATTGAGGATTGAGGATTGAAGATTGAGTATTGAGGATTGAAGATTGAGGATTGAGGATTGAGGATTGAGGATTCAGTATTGAGGATTCGGGATTGAGGTTTGAGGACTGAGGATTGAGCGTTGAGGATTGAGGATTGAGGATTGACGCTTGAGGATTGAGGATTGAGGATGGAGGATTGAAGAGAGAGGACTGAGTGTTGAGGATTTAGTCTTGAGTATTGATGTTTGAGGATTGAGATTTGATTATTGAATATTGTGGATTGAGTATTGAACCATGAGAATTCAGGATATTCTATTGAGTATTGAGAATTGATGATTGATGGTTCAGTATTGAGGATTGATGGTTGAGTATTGAGGATTGATGGTTGAGTGTTGTGCGTTGATTATTGAGGATTGAGGATTGAGGATTGAGGATTGAGGATTCAGGATTGAGGATTGAGGATTGAGAATTGAGGATTGAGGAATGAAGGTTGAGTATTGCGGATTGAAGATTGAGGATTGAGGATTGAGGATTGAAGATTGGGGACTGAGTGTTGAGGTTTGAGTGATGAGAATTAATGTTTGTGAATAGAGACTTGAAGATTGCAGATTGAGTATTGAGTATTGGAAACTGTGAATTGATGATATTCTATTGAGGATTGAGTATTGACATCTGATTGTTGAGGACTGAGGGCAGAAGATTGAGGATTCAGGGTTGAGGATTCGGGATTGAGGTTTGAGGACTGTGGATTGAGGGTTGAGGATTGAGGATTGAGGATTGACGCTTGAGGATTGAGGATTGAGGATGCAGGATTGATGAGAGAGGACTGAGAGTTGAGCATTTAGTGTTGAGAATTGATGTTTGAGGATTGAGGTTTGATTATTGAATATTGTGGATTGAGTATTGAACCATGAGAATTCAGGATATTCTATTGAGTATTGAGAATTGAGGATTGATGGTTGAGTATTGTGGATTGATGGTTGAGGGTTGTGCGCTGATTATTGAGGATTGTGGATTGAGGATTGAGGATTGAGGATTGAGGATTGAGGATTGAGAATTGAGGATTGAGGATTGAAGATTGAGTATTGCGGATTGAAGATTGAGGATTGAGGATTGAGGATTGAAGATTTAGGACTGAGTGTTGAGGGTTGAGTGATAAGGATTGATGTTTGTGGATTGAGATTTGAAGATTGAAGAATGGGGATTGAGTATTGAAAACTGTGAATTGAGGATATTCTATTGAGGATTGACGATTGACAATTGATTGTTGAGGACTGAGGGCTGAAGATTGAGGATTCAGGATTGAGGATTCGGGATTGAGGATTGAGGATTGAGGATTAATGATTGAGGATTGAAGATTGAGTATTGATGATTGAAGATTGAGGATTGAGGATTGAGGGTTGAGGTTTGAGGACGAGGACTGACGGTTGAGGATTGAGGTTCTGAGGACCGAGGATTGAGCGTTGAGGTTTGAGGACGAGGACTGACGATTGAGGATTGAGGTTTGAGTATTGAGGATTGAGGATTGAGGATTGAGGACTGAGGATCGAGGATTGAGGATTGAGCATTGAGGGTTGAAGATTGAGGACTGGGGATTGAGGATTGAAGATTGAGGTTTAAGGACTGATGATTGGGGATTGGGGATCTAGGATTGGAGATTGATTATTGAGGATTGAAGATTGACGCTTGAGGATTGAGGATGAGGATGGAGGATTGAAGAGAGAGGACTGAGTGTTGAGGGTTGAGTGTTGAGAATTGAGGATTGAGGACTGAGGATTGAAGATTGAGTATTCAGGATTGAAGATTCAGGATTGAGTATTGAGGATTGAGGATTGAGGATTGAGGATTCAGGATTGAGGATTATGGATTGAAGATTGAGAATTGAGGATTGAAGATTGAGGATTGAGGATTGAGGGTTGTGGATTGAGGTCGATGACTGAGGGTTGAGTATTGATGCTTGAGGTCTGAGGATTGAGGATTGAGGATTGAAAACTGAGGATTGAGTATTGAGGATTGAAGATTGAGGATTGGGTATTGAGGATTGACGATTGAGGATTGAGGATTGAGGACAGAGGATTGAGGATTGAAGATTCAGTGTTGAGGATCGAAGATTGAGGATTGAGGATTGAGGATTGAGGATTGAGGATTGAAGGTTGAGGATTGAGGATTGAGGATTGAGGATTGAGGATTGAAGATTGAATATTGATGATTGAAGATCGAGGATTGAGGGTTGAGGGTTGTGGATTGAGGACGAGGGCTGTGGGTTGAATATTGATGTTTGAGGTCTGCGGATTGAGGATTGAGGATTGAGGATTGAAGATTGAGGATTGGGTATTGAAGATTGAAGAATGAGGATTGAGGATTGAGGGTTGAGGATTGAGGATTGAGGATTGAGGATTGAGGATTGAGGATTGAGGATTGAGGATTGAGGATTTAGGTTTGAAGATTGAGGATTGGGTATTGAGGATTGAAGAACGAAGGCTGAGGATTGAGGATTGAGGATTGAGGATTGAAGATTGAGCATTGAGGATTGAAGATTGACGATTGAGGATGGAGGATTGAGGATTGAGGTTGATGATTGAGGGTTGAAGATTCAGGATTGAGGTTTGAGGATTGAGGATTGAAGATTGAGTATTGAGGATTGAAGGTTGAGGATTGAATATTAAGGATTGGGGACTGAGTGTTGAGGGTGGAGTGATAAGGATTGATGTTTGTGGATAGAGATTTGAAGATCGCAGATTGAGTATTGAGTATTGAAAACTGTGAATTGATGATATTCTATAGAGGATTGAGGATCGACAACTGATTGTTGAGGACTGAGGGCTGAAGATTGAGGATTGAGTATTGAGGATTCAGGATTGAGGTTTCTGGACAGAGGATTGAGGATTGAGGATTGAGGATTGAGGACTGAGGATTGAGGATTGAAAATTGAGGATTGGGTACTGAGGATTGAACTTTGAGGATTGAGGATTGGGGATTGAGGATTGAGGATTGAGTATTGAAAGTTGAATATTGATGAATGAAGATTGAGGATTGAGGATTGAGGGTTGTGGATAGCGGACGAGGACTGAGGGTTGAGAATTGATGCTTCAGGTCTGAGGATTGAGGATTGACGATTGCGAATTGAGGATTGAGGATTGAAGATTGAGGATTGGGTATTGAGGATTGAAGGCTGAGGATTGAGGAATGAGGATTGAGGATTGAGGATTGAGGATTGAGGATTGAAGATTGAATATTGATGATTGAAGATCGAGGATTGAGGATTGAGGGTTGCGGATTGAGGACGATGACTGAGGGTTGAGTATTGATGTTTGAGGTCTGATGATTGAGGATTGGGGATTGAGAATTGAGGATTGAGGATTGAGGATTGAAGATTGAGGATTGGGTATTGAGGATTGAAGAATGAGGATTGAGGATTGAGGATTGAGGATTGAGGATTGAAGATTGAGTATTGAAGATTGAGGATTGAGGATTGAGGATTGAGGATTCAGTATTGATGATTCGGGATTGAGGTTTGAGGACTGAGGATTGAGCGTTGAGGATTGAGGATTGAGGATTGACGCTTGAGGATTGAGGATTGAGTATGGAGGATTGAAGAGAGAGGACTGAGTGTTGAGGATTTAGTTTTGAGTATTGATGTTTGAGGATTGAGATTTGATTATTGAATATTGTGGATTGAGTATTGAACCATGAGAATTCAGGATATTCTATTGAGTATTGAGAATTGATGATTGATGGTTCAGTATTGAGGATTGATGGTTGAGTATTGAGGATTGATGGTTGAGTGTTGTGCGTTGATTATTGAGGATTGAGGATTGAGGATTGAGGATTGAGGATTCAGGATTGAGGATTGAGGATTGAGTATTGAGGATTGAGGAATGAAGGTTGAGTATTGCGGATTGAAGATTGAGGATTGAGGATTGAGTATTGAAGATTGGGGACTGAGTGTTGAGGTTTGAGTGATGAGAATTAATGTTTGTGAATAGAGACTTGAAGATTGCAGATTGAGTATTGAGTATTGGAAACTGTGAATTGATGATATTCTATTGAGGATTGAGTATTGACATCTGATTGTTGAGGACTGAGGGCTGAAGGTAGAGTATTCAGGGTTGAGGATTCGGGATTGAGGTTTGAGGACTGTGGATTGAGGGTTGAGGATTGAGGATTGAGGATTGACGCTTGAGGATTGAGGATTGTGGATGCAGGATTGATGAGAGAGGACTGAGAGTTGAGCATTTAGTGTTAAGGATTGATGTTTGAGGATTGAGGTTTGATTATTGAATATTGTGGATTGAGTATTGAACCATGAGAATTCAGGATATTCTATTGAGTATTGAGAATTGAGGATTGATGGTTGAGTATTGAGGATTGATGGTTGAGGGTTGTGCGCTGATTATTGAGGATTGAGGATTGAGGATTGAGGATTGAGGATTGAGGATTGAGGATTGAGAATTGAGGATTGAGGATTGAAGATTGAGTATTGCGGATTGAAGATTGAGGATTGAGGATTGAGGATTGAAGATTTAGGACTGAGTGTTGAGGGTTGAGTGACAAGGATTGATGTTTGTGGATTGAGATTTGAAGATTGAAGAATGGGGATTGAGTATTGTAAACTGTGAATTGAGGACATTCTATTGAGGATTGACGATTGACAATTGATTGTTGAGGACTGAGGGCTGAAGATTGAGGATTCAGGATTGAGGATTCGGGATTGAGGTTTGAGGACTGAGGATTGAGGGTTGAGGATTGAGGATAGAGGATTGAGGATTGACGCTTGAGGATTGAGGATTGAGGATGGACGATTGAAGAGAGAGGACTGCGTGTTGAGGATTGAGTGTTGAGAATTGATGATTGCGGATTGAGATTTGATTATTGAGTATTGTGGATTGAGTATTGAACCATGAGTATTCAGGATATTCTATTGAGTATTTAGAATTGAGGATCGATGGTTGAGTATTGAGGATTTATGATTGAGGGTTGTGCGTTGCTTATTGAGGATTAAGGATTGAGGATTGAGGATTAATGATTGAGGATTGAAGATTGAGTATTGATGATTGAAGATTGAGGATTGAGGATTGAGGGTTGAGGTTTGAGGACGAGGACTGACGGTTGAGGATTGAGGTTTGAGGATTGAGGATTGAGGACTGAGGACCGAGGATTGAGCGTTGATGTTTGAGGACGAGGACTGACGGTTGACGATTGAGGTTTGAGTATTGAGGATTGAGGAGTGAGGATTGAGGACTGAGGATCGAGGATTGAGGATTGAGCATTGAGGGTTGAAAATTGAGGACTGGGGATTGAGGATTGAAGATTGAGGTTTAAGGACTGATGATTGGGGATTGGGGATCTAGGATTGGAGATTGATTATTGAGGATTGAAGATTGACGCTTGAGGATTGAGGATGAGGATGGAGGATTGAAGAGAGAGGACCGAGTGTTGAGGGTTGAGTGTTGAGAATTGAGGATTGAGGACTGAGGAATGAAGATTGAGTATTCAGGATTGAAGATTCAGGATTGAGTATTGAGGATTGAGGATTGAGGATTGAGGATTCAGGATTGAGGATTATGGATTGAAGATTGAGAATTGAGGATTGAAGATTGAGTATTCGGGATTGAAGATTGAGGATTGAGGATTGACGATTGAAGATTGAGGATTTGGGACTGAGGATTGAAGTTTGAGGATTGAGAATTGAGGATTGAGGATTGAGGAATGAGGATTGGGTACTGCGTGTAGGGGATTGAGTGATCAGAATTGATGTTTGTGGATAGAGATTTCAAGATTGCAGATTGAGTATTGAGTATTGAAAACTGCGAATTGATGATATTCCATTGCGGATTGAGGATTGACAACTGATTGTTGAGGACTGAGGGCTGAAGATTGATGATTCAGGATTGAGGATTCAGGATTGGGGTTTGAGGACTGAGAATTGAGGATTGAGGATTGAGGATTGAGGATTGAGGACTGAGGATTGAAGATTGAGGATTGAGGATTGAGGATTGACGATTGAGGACTGGGGACTGAGTGATGAGGGTTGAGTGATGAGCATGGATGTTTGTGGATAGAGATTTGAAGATGGCAGATTGAGTATTGAGTATTGAAAACTGTGAATTGATGATATTCTATAGAGGATTGAGGATCGACAACTGATTGTTGAGGACTGAGGGCTCAAGATTGAGGATTCAGGATTGAGGATTCAGGATTGAGGTTTGAGGACAGAGGATTGAGGATTGAGGATTGAGGATTGAGGACTGAGGATTGAGGATTGAAGATTGAGGATTGGGTATTGAGGATTGAACGTTGAGGATTGAGGATAGAGGATTGAGGATTGAGGATTGAGGATTGAAGTTTGAATATTGATGAATGACGATTGAGGATTGAGGATTGAGGGTTGTGGATTGAGGACGAGGACTGAGGGTTGAGTATTGATGCTTGAGGTCTGAGGATTGAGGATTGAGGATTGCGAATTGAGGATTGAGGATTCAAGACTGAGGATTGGGTATTGAGTATTGAAGAATGAGGATTGAGGATTGAGTATTGAGGATTGAGGATTGAAGATTGAGTATTGAGTATTGAAGATTGAGGATTGAGGATTGAAGATTGAGTGTTGAGGATTGAAGATTGAGGATTGAGGATTGAGGATTGAGGATTGAGGATTGAAGATTGAGGATTGAGGATTGAGGATTGAGGATTGAGGATTGAGGATTGAGGATTGAAGTTTGAATATTGATGATTGAAGATCGAGGATTGAGGATTGAGGTTTGTGGATTGAGGACGAGGACTGAGGGTTGAATATTGATGTTTGAGGTCTGAGGGTTGAGGATTGAGGATTGAGAATTGAGGATTGAGGGTTGAGGATTGTGTGATGAGAATTGATGTTTGTGGATTGAGATCTGAAGATTGAGGAATGGTGATTGAGTATTGAAGATTCAGGATTTGGGACTGAGGATTGAAGATTGAGGATTGAGGATTGAGCATTGAGGATTGAGGATTGAGGATTGAGGATTGAAGATTGAGGACTGAGTGTTGAGGGTTGTGTGATGAGAATTGATGTTTGTGGATTGAGATCTGAAGATTGAGGAATGGGGATTGAGTATTGAAAACTGTGAGTTGAGGATATTCTATTGAGGATTGAGGATTGACAATTGATTGTTGAGGACTGAGGGCTGAAGATTGAGGATTCATGGTTGAGGATTCGGGATTGAGGTTTGATGACTGAGGACTGAGGATTGAGTGTTGAGGATTGAGGATTGAGGATTGAGGATTGAGGATTGACGCTTGAGGATTGAGAATTGAGGATGGACGATTGAAGAGAGAGAACTGAATGTTGAGTATTGAGTGTTGAGAATTGATGATTGAGGATTGAGATTTGATTATTGAATATTGTGGATTGAGTATTGAACCATGAGAATTCAGGATATTCTATTGAGTATTGAGAATTGAGGATTGATGGTTGAGTATTGAGGATTGATGGTTGAGGGTTGTGCGTTGATTATTGAGGATTGATGATTGAGGATTGAGGATTGATTATTGAGGATTGAAGATTGAGTATTGATGATTGCAGATTGAGGATTGAGGATTGAGGGTTGAGGTTTGAGGACGAGGACTGACGGTTGAGGATTGAGGTTTGAGGATTGAGGATTGAGCGTTGAGGATTGAGGATGAGGACTGACCGTTGAGGATTGAGGTTTGAGGACTGAGGATTGAGGATTGAGGATTGAGGATTGAGGATTGAGTATTGATGATTGAAGATTGAGGATTGAGGATTGAGGTTTGAGGATTGAGGACGAGGACTGACGGCTGAGGTTTGAGGATTGAGGATTGAGGATTGAGGATTGAGGGTTGAGGATTGAGGATTGAAGATTGAGGATTGGGGACTGAGTGTTGAGGTTTGAGTGATGAGAATTGATGTTTGTGAATAGAGACTTGAAGATTGCAGATTGAGTATTGAGTATTGGAAACTGTGAATTGATGATATTCTATTGAGGATTGAGTATTGACATCTGATTGTTGAGGACTGAGGGCTGAAGATTGAGGATTCAGGGTTGAGGATTCGGGATTGAGGTTTGAGGACTGTGGATTGAGGGTTGAGGATTGAGGATTGAGGATTGACGCTTGAGGATTGAGGATTGAGGATGCAGGATTGATGAGAGAGGACTGAGAGTTGAGCATTTAGTGTTGAGAATTGATGTTTGAGGATTGAGGTTTGATTATTGAATATTGTGGATTGAGCATTGAACCATGAGAATTCAGGATATTCTATTGAGTACTGAGAATTGAGGATTGATGGTTGAGTATTGAGGATTGATGGTTGAGGGTTGTGCGCTGATTATTGAGGATTGAGGATTGAGGATTGAGGATTGAGGATTGAGGATTGAGGATTGAGAATTGAGGATTGAGGATTGAAGATTGAGTATTGCGGATTGAAGATTGAGGATTGAGGATTGAGGACTGAAGATTTAGGACTGAGTGTTGAGGGTTGAGTGATAAGGATTGATGTTTGTGGATTGAGATTTGAAGATTGAAGAATGGGGATTGAGTATTGAAAACTGTGAATTGATGATATTCTATTCAGGATTGACGATTGACAATTGATTGTTGAGGACTGAGTGCTGAAGATTGAGGATTCAGGATTGAGGATTCGGGATTGAGGTTTGAGGACTGAGGATTGAGGGTTGAGGATTGAGGATTGAGGATTGACGCTTGAGGATTGAGGATTGAGGATGGAGGATTGAAGAGAGAGGACTGAGTGTTGAGGATTGAGTGTTGAGAATTGATGATTGAGGATTGAGATTTTATTATTGAGTATTGTGGATTGAGTATTGAACCATGAGAATTCAGGATATTCTATTGAGTATTTAGAATTGAGGATCGATGGTTGAGTATTGAGGATTTATGGTTGAGGGTTGTGCGTTGCTTATTGAGGATTAAGGATTGAGGATTGAGGATTAATGATTGAGAATTGAAGATTGAGTATTGATGATTGAAGATTGAGGATTGAGGATTGAGGGTTGAGGTTTGAGGACGAGGACTGACGGTTGAGGATTGAGGTTTTGAGGACCGAGGATTGAGCGTTGAGGTTTGTGGACGAGGACTGACGGTTGAGGATTGAGGTTTGAGTATTGAGGATTGAGGATTGAGGATTGAGGACTGAGGATCGAAGATTGAGGATTGAGCATTGAGGGTTGAAGATTGAGGACTGGGGATTGAGGATTGAAGAATGAGGTTTAAGGACTGATGATTGGTGATTGGGGATCTAGGATTGGAGATTGATTATTGAGGATTGAAGATTGACGCTTGAGGATTGAGGATGAGGATGGAGGATTGAAGAGAGAGGACTGAGTGCTGAGGGTTGAGTGTTGAGAATTGAGGATTGAGGACTGAGGATTGAAGATTGAGTATTCAGGATTGAAGATTCAGGATTGAGTATTGAGGATTGAGGATTGAGTATTGAGGATTCAGGATTGAGGATTATGGATTGAAGATTGAGTATTGAGGATTGAAGATTGAGGATTGAGGATTGAGGATTGAGGATTGAGCATTGAGGATCGAGGATGTGGACCGAGGGTTGAGGATTGAGGTTTGAGGGCTGAGGATTGAGGACTGAGGATTGAGGATTGAGGATTGAGGATTGAGGATTGAGGATTGAGGATTGGGGATTGTGGATTGAAGATTGAGTATTGAGGATTGAAGGTTGAGGATTGAATATTGAGGATTGGGGACTGAGTGTTGAGGGTGGAGTGATAAGGATTGATGTTTGTGGATAGAGATTTGAAGATCGCAGATTGAGTATTGAGTATTGAAAACAGTGAATTGATGATATTCTATAGAGGATTGAGGATCGACAACTGATTGTTGAGGACTGAGGGCTGAAGATTGAGGATTGAGTATTGAGGATTCAGGATTGAGGTTTCAGGACAGAGGATTGAGGATTGAGGATTGAGGATTGAGGACTGAGGATTGAGGATTGAAAATTGAGGATTGGGTACTGAGGATTGAACTTTGAGGATTGAGGATTGGGGATTGAGGATTGAGGATTGAGTATTGAAAGTTGAATATTGATGAATGAAGATTGAGGATTGAGGATTGAGGGTTGTGGATCGCGGACGAGGACTGAGGGTTGAGAATTGATGCTTCAGGTCTGAGGATTGAGGATTGACGGTTGCGAATTGAGGATTGAGGATTGAAGATTGAGGATTGGGTATTGAGGATTGAAGAATGAGGATTGAGGATTGAGTATTGAGGTTTGAGGATTGAAGATTGAGTATTGAGTATTGAAGATTGAGGATTGAGGATTGAAGATTGAGTGTTGAGGATTGAAGATTGAGGATTGAGGATTCAGTATTGAGGATTCGGTATTGATGTTTGAGGACTGAGGATTGAGGGTTGAGGATTGAGGATTGAGGATTGACGCTTGAGAATTGAGGATTGAGGATGGAGGATTGAAGAGAGAGGGCTGAGTGTTGAGGATTTAGTGTTGAGTATTGATGTTTGAGGATTGAGATTTGATTATTGAATATTGTGGATAGAGTATTGAACCATGAGAATTCAGGATATTCTATTGAGTATTGAGAATTGAGGATTGATGGTTGAGTATTGAGGATTGATGGTTGAGTATTGAAGATTGATGGTTGAGTGTTGTGCGTTGATTATTGAGGATTGAGGATTGAGGATTGAGGATTGAGGATTGAGGATTGAGGATTGAGAATTGAGAATTGAGGATTGAGGATTGAAGATTGAGTATTGCGGATTGAAGATTGAGGATTGAGGATTGAGGATTGAAGATTTAGGACTGAGTGTTGAGGGTTGAGTGATAAGGATTGATGTTTGTGGATTGAGATTTGAAGATTGAAGAATGGGGATTGAGTATTGAAAACTGTGAATTGAGGATATTCTATTGAGGATTGACGATTGACAATTGATTGTTGAGGACTGAGGGCTGAAGATTGAGGATTCAGGATTGAGGATTCGGGATTGAGGTTTGAGGACTGAGGATTCAGGGTTGATGATTGAGGATTGAGGATTGAGGATTGACGCTTGAGGATTGAGGATTGAGGATGGACGATTGAAGAGAGAGGACTGAGTGTTGAGGATTGAGTGTTGAGAATTGATGATTGAGGATTGAGATTTTATTATTGAGTATTGTGGATTGAGTATTGAACCATGAGAATTCAGGATATTCTATTGAGTATTTAGAATTCAGGATCGATGGTTGAGTATTGAGGATTTATGGTTGAGGGTTGTGCGTTGCTTATTGAGGATTAAGGATTGAGGATTGAGGATTAATGATTGAGAATTGAAGATTGAGTATTGATGATTGAAGATTGAGGATTGAGGATTGAGGGTTGAGGTTTGAGGACGAGGACTGACGGTTGAGGATTAAGGTTTTGAGGACCGAGGATTGAGCGTTGAGGTTTGTGGACGAGGACTGACGGTTGAGGATTGAGGTTTGAGTATTGAGGATTGAGGATTGAGGATTGAGGACTGAGGATCGAAGATTGAGGATTGAGCATTGAGGGTTGAAGATTGAGGACTGGGGATTGAGGATTGAAGAATGAGGTTTAAGGACTGATGATTGGTGATTGGGGATCTAGGATTGGAGATTGATTATTGAGGATTGAAGATTGACGCTTGAGGATTGAGGATGAGGATGGAGGATTGAAGAGAGAGGACTGAGTGCTGAGGGTTGAGTGTTGAGAATTGAGGATTGAGGACTGAGGATTGAAGATTGAGTATTCAGGATTGAAGATTCAGGATTGAGTATTGAGGATTGAGGATTGAGTATTGAGGATTCAGGATTGAGGATTATGGATTGAAGATTGAGTATTGAGGATTGAAGATTGAGGATTGAGGATTGAGGATTGAGGATTGAGGATTGAGGATCGAGGATGTGGACCGAGGGTTGAGGATTGAGGTTTGAGGGCTGAGGATTGAGGACTGAGGATTGAGGATTGAGGATTGAGGATTGAGGATTGAGGATTGAAGATTGAGGATTGAGAATTGAGGATTGAGGATTGAAGATTGAGGACTGAGAATTGATAACTGAGGATTGGGGATTGAGGATTGAAGATTGAGGACTGAGTGTTCAGGGTTGAGTGATGGGAATTGATGTCTGTGGATAGAGGTTTGAAGATTGCAGATTGAGTATTGCGTATTGAAAACTGTGAATTGATGATATTCTATTGAGGATTGAGGATTGACAACTGATTGTTGAGGACTGAGGGCTGAAGGTTGAGGATTCAGGATTGAGGATTCGGGATTGAGGTTTGAGGACTGAGGATTGAGGTTTGAGGATTGAGGATTGAGGGTTGAGGATTGAAGATTGAGTATTGAGGATTGAAGTCTGAGGACTGAGGATTGAGGATTGAGGATTGAGGATTGAAGATTGAGGATTGGGGACTGAGTGTTGAGGTTTGATTGATGAGAATTGATGTTTGTGAATAGAGATTTGAAGATTGCAGATTGAGTATTGAGTATTGGAAACTGTGAATTGATGATATTCTATTGAGGATTGAGTATTGAAATCTGATTGTTGAGGACTGAGGGCTGAAGATTGAGGATTCAGGGTTGAGGATTCGGGATTGAGGTTTGAGGACTGTGGATTGAGGGTTGAGGATTGAGCTTTGAGGATTGACGCTTGAGGATTGAGGATTGAGGATGCAGGATTGATGAGAGAGGACTGAGAGTTGAGGATTTAGTGTTGAGAATTGATGTTTGAGGATTGACGTTTGATTATTGAATATTGTGGATTAAGTATTGAACCATGAGAATTCAGGATATTCTATTGAGTATTGAGAATTGAGGATTGATGGTTGAGGGTTGTGCGCTGATTATTGAGGATTGAGGATTGAGGATTGAGGATTGAGGATTGAAGATTGGGTATTGCGGATTGAAGATTGTGGATTGAGGATTGAGGATTGAAGATTTAGGACAGAGTGTTGAGGGTTGAGTGATAAAGATTGATGCTTGTGGATTGAGATTTGAAGATTGAAGAATGGGGATTGAGTATTGAAAACTGTGAATTGAGGATATTCTATTGAGGATTGACGATTGACAATTGATTGTTGAGGACTGAGGGCTGAAGATTGAGGATTCAGGATTGAGGATTCGGGATTGAGGTTTGAGGACTGTGGACTGAGGTTTGAGGATTGACGATCGAGGATTGACGCTTGAGGATTGAGGATTGAGGATGGACGATTGAAGAGAGAGGACTGAGTGTTGAGGATTGAGTGTTGAGAATTGATGATTGAGGATTCAGATTTGATTATTGAGTATTGTGGATTGAGTATTGAACCATGAGAATTCAGGATATTCTATTGTGTATTTAGAATTGAGGATCGATGGTTGAGTATTGAGGATTTATGGTTGAGGGTTGTGCGCTGCTTATTGAGGATTAAGGATTGAGGATTGAGGACTAATGATTGAGGATTGAAGATTGAGTATTGATGATTGAAGATTGAGGATTGAGGATTGAGGCTTGAGGTTTGAGGACGAGGACTGACGGTTGAGGATAGAGGTTTTGAGGGCCGAGGATTGAGCGTTGAGGTTTGAGGACGAGGACTGACGGTTGGGGATTGAGGTTTGAGTATTGAGGATTGAGGATTGAGGATTGAGGACTGAGGATCGAGGATTGAGGATTGAGCATTGAGGGTTGAAGATTGAGGACTGGGGATTGAGGATTGAAGATTGAGGATTGGGTATTGACGATTGAAGAATGAAGATTGAGGACTGAGGATTGAGGATTGAGGATTGAAGATTGAGTATTGAGGATTGAAGATTGACGATTGAGGATGGAGGATTGAGGATTGAGGTTGAGGATTGAGGATTGAGGATTGAGGATTGAGGATTGGGGATTGTGGATTGAAGATTGAGTATTGAGGATTGAAGGTTGAGGATTGAATATTGAGGATTGGGGACTGAGTGTTGAGGGTGGAGTGATAAGGATTGATGTTTGTGGATAGAGATTTGAAGATCGCAGATTGAGTATTGAGTATTGAAAACAGTGAATTGATGATATTCTATAGAGGATTGAGGATCGACAACTGATTGTTGAGGACTGAGGGCTGAAGATTGAGGATTGAGTATTGAGGATTCAGGATTGAGGTTTCAGGACAGAGGATTGAGGATTGAGGATTGAGGATTGAGGACTGAGGATTGAGGATTGAAAATTGAGGATTGGGTACTGAGGATTGAACTTTGAGGATTGAGGATTGGGGATTGAGGATTGAGGATTGAGTATTGAAAGTTGAATATTGATGAATGAAGATTGAGGATTGAGGATTGAGGGTTGTGGATCGCGGACGAGGACTGAGGGTTGAGAATTGATGCTTCAGGTCTGAGGATTGAGGATTGACGGTTGCGAATTGAGGATTGAGGATTGAAGATTGAGGATTGGGTATTGAGGATTGAAGAATGAGGATTGAGGATTGAGTATTGAGGTTTGAGGATTGAAGATTGAGTATTGAGTATTGAAGATTGAGGATTGAGGATTGATGATTGAGTGTTGAGGATTGAAGATTGAGGATTGAGGATTCAGTATTGAGGATTCGGTATTGATGTTTGAGGACTGAGGATTGAGGGTTGAGGATTGAGGATTGAGGATTGACGCTTGAGAATTGAGGATTGAGGATGGAGGATTGAAGAGAGAGGACTGAGTGTTGAGGATTTAGTGTTGAGTATTGATGTTTGAGGATTGAGATTTGATTATTGAATATTGTGGATAGAGTATTGAACCATGAGAATTCAGGATATTCTATTGAGTATTGAGAATTGAGGATTGATGGTTGAGTATTGAGGATTGATGGTTGAGTATTGAAGATTGATGGTTGAGTGTTGTGCGTTGATTATTGAGGATTGAGGATTGAGGATTGAGGATTGAGGATTGAGGATTGAGGATTGAGAATTGAGAATTGAGGATTGAGGATTGAAGATTGAGTATTGCGGATTGAAGATTGAGGATTGAGGATTGAGGATTGAAGATTTAGGACTGAGTGTTGAGGGTTGAGTGATAAGGATTGATGTTTGTGGATTGAGATTTGAAGATTGAAGAATGGGGATTGAGTATTGAAAACTGTGAATTGAGGATATTCTATTGAGGATTGACGATTGACAATTGATTGTTGAGGACTGAGGGCTGAAGATTGAGGATTCAGGATTGAGGATTCGGGATTGAGGTTTGAGGACTGAGGATTCAGGGTTGATGATTGAGGATTGAGGATTGAGGATTGACGCTTGAGGATTGAGGATTGAGGATGGACGATTGAAGAGAGAGGACTGAGTGTTGAGGATTGAGTGTTGAGAATTGATGATTGAGGATTGAGATTTTATTATTGAGTATTGTGGATTGAGTATTGAACCATGAGAATTCAGGATATTCTATTGAGTATTTAGAATTCAGGATCGATGGTTGAGTATTGAGGATTTATGGTTGAGGGTTGTGCGTTGCTTATTGAGGATTAAGGATTGAGGATTGAGGATTAATGATTGAGAATTGAAGATTGAGTATTGATGATTGAAGATTGAGGATTGAGGATTGAGGGTTGAGGTTTGAGGACGAGGACTGACGGTTGAGGATTGAGGTTTTGAGGACCGAGGATTGAGCGTTGAGGTTTGTGGACGAGGACTGACGGTTGAGGATTGAGGTTTGAGTATTGAGGATTGAGGATTGAGGATTGAGGACTGAGGATCGAAGATTGAGGATTGAGCATTGAGGGTTGAAGATTGAGGACTGGGGATTGAGGATTGAAGAATGAGGTTTAAGGACTGATGATTGGTGATTGGGGATCTAGGATTGGAGATTGATTATTGAGGATTGAAGATTGACGCTTGAGGATTGAGGATGAGGATGGAGGATTGAAGAGAGAGGACTGAGTGTTGAGGGTTGAGTGTTGAGAATTGAGGATTGAGGACTGAGGATTGAAGATTGAGTATTCAGGATTGAAGATTCAGGATTGAGTATTGAGGATTGAGGATTGAGTATTGAGGATTCAGGATTGAGGATTATGGATTGAAGATTGAGTATTGAGGATTGAAGATTGAGGATTGAGGATTGAGGATTGAGGATTGAGGATTGAGGATCGAGGATGTGGACCGAGGGTTGAGGATTGAGGTTTGAGGGCTGAGGATTGAGGACTGAGGATTGAGGATTGAGGATTGAGGATTGAGGATTGAGGATTGAAGATTGAGGATTGAGAATTGAGGATTGAGGATTGAAGATTGAGGACTGAGAATTGATAACTGAGGATTGGGGATTGAGGATTGAAGATTGAGGACTGAGTGTTCAGGGTTGAGTGATGGGAATTGATGTCTGTGGATAGAGGTTTGAAGATTGCAGATTGAGTATTGCGTATTGAAAACTGTGAATTGATGATATTCTATTGAGGATTGAGGATTGACAACTGATTGTTGAGGACTGAGGGCTGAAGGTTGAGGATTCAGGATTGAGGATTCGGGATTGAGGTTTGAGGACTGAGGATTGAGGGTTGAGGATTGAGGATTGAGGATTGACGCTTGAGGATTGAGGATTGAGGATGGAGGATTGAAGAGAGAGGACTGAGTGTTGAGAATTTAGTGTCGAGTATTGATGTTTGAGGATTGAGATATGATTATTGAATATTGTGGATTGAGTATTGAACCATGAGAATTCAGGATATTCTATTGAGTATTGAGAATTGAGGATTGATGGTTGAGTATTGAGGATTGATGGTTGAGGGTTGTGCGCTGATTATTGATGATTGAGGATTGAGGATCGAGGATTGAGGATTCTGGATTGAGGATTGAGGATTGAGAATTGAGGATTGAGGATTGAAGGTTGAGTATTGCGGATTGAAGATTGAGGATTGAGGATTGAGGATTGAAGATTGAGGACTGAGTGTTGAGGGTTGAGTGATGAGAATTGATGTCTGTGGATAGAGATTTGAAGATTGAAGAATGGGGATTGAGTATTGAAAACTGTGAGTTGAGGATATTCTATTGAGGATTGAGGATTGACAATTGATTGTTGAGTACTGAGGGCTGAAGATTGAGGATTCAGGATTGAGGATTCGGGATTGAGGTTTGATGACTGAGGACTGAGGATTGAGGGTTGAGGATTGAGGATTGAGGATTGAGGATTGACGCTTGAGGATTGAGAATTGAGGATGGACGATTGAAGAGAGAGGACTGAATGTTGAGGATTGAGTTTTGAGAATTGATGATTGAGGATTGAGATTTGATTATTGAATATTGTGGATTGAGTATTGAACCATGAGAATTCAGGATATTCAATTGAGTATTGAGAATTGAGGATTGTAGGTTGAGTATTGAGGATTGATGGTTGAGGGTTGTGCGTTGCTTATTGAGGATTGAGAATTGAGGATTGGGGATTGATTATTGAGGATTGAAGATTGAGTATTGATGATTGAAGATTGAGGATTGAGGATTGAGGGTTGAGGTTTGAGGACGAGGACTGACGGTTGAGGATTGAGGTTTGAGGATTGAGGATTGAGCGTTGAGGATTGAGGATGAGGACTGGCGGTTGAGGATTGAGGTTTGAGGATTGAGGATTGAGGATTGAGGATTGAGGATTGAGGGTTGAGGTTTGAGGACGAGGACTGACGGTTGAGTATTGAGGTTTGAGGATTGAGGATTGAGCGTTGAGGATTGAGGATGAGGACTGACGGTTGAGGATTGAGGTTTGAGGATTGAGGATTGAGGATTGGGGATTGAATATTGAGGACTGAGGATTGATAACTGAGGATTGAGGATTGAGGATTGAAGATTGAGGACTGAGTGCTGAGGGTTGAGCGATGGGAATTGATGTTTGTGGATAGAGGTTTGAAGATTGCAGATTGAGTATTTAGTAATGAAAACTGTGAATTGATGATATTCTATCGAGGATTGAGGATTGACAACTGATTGTTGAGGACTGAGGGCTGAAGGTTGAGGATTCAGGATTGAGGATTCGGGATTGAGGTTTGAGGACTGAGGATTGAGGTTTGAGGATTGAGGATTGAGGGTTGAGGATTGAAGATTGAGTATTGAGGATTGAAGTCTGAGGACTGAGGATTGAGGATTGAGGATTGAGGATTGAAGATTGAGGATTGCGGACTGAGTGTTGAGGTTTGATTGATGAGAATTGATGTTTGTGAATAGAGATTTGAAGATTGCAGATTGAGTATTGAGTATTGGAAACTGTGAATTGATGATATTCTATTGAGGATTGAGTATTGAAATCTGATTGTTGAGGACTGAGGGCTGAAGATTGAGGATTCAGGGTTGAGGATTCGGGATTGAGGTTTGAGGACTGTGGATTGAGGGTTGAGGATTGAGCTTTGAGGATTGACGCTTGAGGATTGAGGATTGAGGATGCAGGATTGATGAGAGAGGACTGAGAGTTGAGGATTTAGTGTTGAGAATTGATGTTTGAGGATTGAGGTTTGATTATTGAATATTGTGGATTAAGTATTGAACCATGAGAATTCAGGATATTCTATTGAGTATTGAGAATTGAGGATTGATGGTTGAGGGTTGTGCGCTGATTATTGAGGATTGAGGATTGAGGATTGAGGATTGAGGATTGAAGATTGAGTATTGCGGATTGAAGATTGTGGATTGAGGATTGAGGATTGAAGATTTAGGACAGAGTGTTGAGGGTTGAGTGATAAAGATTGATGCTTGTGGATTGAGATTTGAAGATTGAAGAATGGGGATTGAGTATTGAAAACTGTGAATTGAGGATATTCTATTGAGGATTGACGATTGACAATTGATTGTTGAGGACTGAGGGCTGAAGATTGAGGATTCAGGATTGAGGATTCGGGATTGAGGTTTGAGGACTGTGGACTGAGGTTTGAGGATTGACGATCGAGGATTGACGCTTGAGGATTGAGGATTGAGGATGGACGATTGAAGAGAGAGGACTGAGTGTTGAGGATTGAGTGTTGAGAATTGATGATTGAGGATTCAGATTTGATTATTGAGTATTGTGGATTGAGTATTGAACCATGAGAATTCAGGATATTCTATTGTGTATTTAGAATTGAGGATCGATGGTTGAGTATTGAGGATTTATGGTTGAGGGTTGTGCGCTGCTTATTGAGGATTAAGGATTGAGGATTGAGGACTAATGATTGAGGATTGAAGATTGAGTATTGATGATTGAAGATTGAGGATTGAGGATTGAGGCTTGAGGTTTGAGGACGAGGACTGACGGTTGAGGATAGAGGTTTTGAGGGCCGAGGATTGAGCGTTGAGGTTTGAGGACGAGGACTGACGGTTGAGGATTGAGGTTTGAGTATTGAGGATTGAGGATTGAGGATTGAGGACTGAGGATCGAGGATTGAG
This sequence comes from Calliopsis andreniformis, assembly GCF_051401765.1. Classification (NCBI taxonomy): domain Eukaryota; kingdom Metazoa; phylum Arthropoda; class Insecta; order Hymenoptera; family Andrenidae; genus Calliopsis; species Calliopsis andreniformis. The sequence continues at coordinate 4,529,198 of NW_027480454.1, forward strand.
GATTGAGCATTGAGGGTTGAAGATTGAGGACTGGGGATTGAGGATTGAAGATTGAGGATTGGGTATTGACGATTGAAGAATGAAGATTGAGGACTGAGGATTGAGGATTGAGGATTGAAGATTGAGTATTGAGGATTGAAGATTGACGATTGAGGATGGAGGATTGAGGATTGAGGTTGAGGATTGAGGATTGAGGATTGAGGATTGAGGATTGAGGATTGGGGATTGAAGATTGAGTATTGATGATTGAAGATTAGGGATTGAGGGTTGATGTTTGAGGATTGAGGACGAGGACTGACGGTTGAGGATTGAGGTTTGAGGATTGAGGATTGAGGATTGAGGACTGAGGATTGAGGATTGGGGGTTGTGGATTGAGGATGATGCCTGAGGGTTGAGTATTGATGTTTGAGGTCTGAGGAATGAGGATTGAGGATTGAGAATTGAGGATTGAGTATTGAGGATTGAAGATTGAGGATTGGGGATTGAGGATTGAAGAATGAGTATTGAGGATTGAGGATTGAGGATTGAGGTTTGAGGATTGAGTATTGAGGATTGAGAACTGAGGATTGAGGATTGAAGATTGGGTATTGAGGATTGAAGGTTGAGGATTGAGGATTGAGGATTGAAGATTGAGGACTGAGTGTTGAGGGTTGAGTGATGGGAATTGATGTTTGTGGATTGAGATTTGAAGATTGAAGTATCGGGATTGAGTATTGAAAACTGTGAATTGAGGATATTCTATTGAGGATTGAGGATTGGCAATTGATTGTTGAGGACCGACGGCTGAAGGTTGAGGATTCAGGATTGAGGATTCCGGATTGAGGTTTGAGGACTGAGGATTGAGGTTTCAGGATTGAGGATTGAGGATTGACGCTTGAAGATTGAGGATTGAGGATGGAGGATTGAAGAGAGAGGACTGAGTATTGAGGATTGAGTGTTGAGAATTGTTGTTTGAGGATTGAGATTTGATTATTGAGTTTTGTGTATTGAGTATTCAACCATGAGAATTGAGGATATTCTATTGAGTATTGAGAATTGTGGATTGATGGTTGAGGGTTGTGTGTTGAATATTGAGGATTGAGGATTGAGGCTTGAGGATTGAGGAGTGAAGGTTGAGGATTGGGGATTGAGGATTGGCGATTGAGTATTGACGATTGAGGATTGAGAATTGAGGATTGAGGATTGAGGATTGAGTATTGAGGATTGAAGATTGAGGATTGAGGATTGAGGATTGAAGATTGAGGACTGAGTGTTGATGGTTGAGTGATGAGAATTGATGTTTGTAGATTGAGGTTTGAATATTGAATAATGGGGATTGAGTATTGAAAACGGTGAATTGGGGATATTCTATTGAAGATTGAGGATTGACAATTAATTTTTGAGGACTGAGGGCTGAAGATTGAGGATTCAGGATTGTGGACTCGGGATTGAGGTTTGAGGACTGTGGATTGAGGATTGAGGATTGAAGGTTGAGTATTGAGGATTGAAGATATGGGATTGAGGATTGAGGATTGAGGATGGAGGATGAGTGCCGAGGGTGGAGGATTGAGGTTTGAGTATTGAATCCTGAGAATTCAGGATATTCTGTTGAGTATTGAGAATTGAGGATTGATGGTTGAGTATTGAGGACTGAGGATTGAGGATTGAAGATTGAGTATTGAGGATTCAGAATTGAGGTTTGAGGACTGAGGATTGAGGATTGAAGATTGAGTATTGAGGACTGAAGGTTGGGGATTGAGGATTGAGAATTGAGTATTGACGATGAGGTCTGAGGGTTGAGGATTGAGGATTGAAAATTGAGTATTGAGGATTGAAGATTGGGTATTGAGGATTGAAGAATGAGGATTGAGGATTGAGGATTGAGTATTGACGATTGCAGATTGAGTATTGAGGATTGAAGATTGAGGGCTGAGGATTGAGGATTGAGGATTGAGCATTGAGGATTGAAGATTGAGGATAGAGGATTGAGCATTGAGGATTGAAGATTTCGTACTGAGGATTGAAAATTGAGGATTGAGTATTGAGGATTGAATACTGAGAATTGAGGATTGAGGATTGAGGATTGAGGATGAGGGCTGAGGGCTGAGGGTTGAGGATTGAGGTTTGAGGACTGAGGACTGAGGATTGATGATTGAGAATTGAGGATTGAGGATTGAGGATTGAATACTGAGAATTGAGGATTGAGGATTGAGGATTGAGGATGAGGGCTGAGGGCTGAGGGTTGAGGATTGAGGTTTGAGGACTGAGGACTGAGGATTGATGATTGAGAATTGAGGATTGAGGATTGAGGATTGAGGGTTGAAGATTGACGATTTGGTATTGAGGATTGAAGAATGAGGATTGAGGATTGAGGATTGAGTATTGAGGATTGAAGATTGTGTATTGAGGATTAAAGATTGACGATCGAGGATTTAGAATTGAGGATTGAGGATTGAGGATTCAGGATTGAAGATTGAGTATTGAGGATTGAAGGTTGAGGATTATGGATTGAGGATTGAGGATTGAGGATTGAATATTGAGGATTGGGGACTGAGAGTTGAGGGCTGAGTGATGAGAATTGATGTTTGTGGATAGAGATTTGAGTATTGCAGATTGAGTATTGAGTATTGAAAACTGTGAATTGATGATATTCCATTGAGCATTGAGGATTGACAACTGATTGTTGAGGACTGAGGTCTGAAGCTTGAGGATTCAGGATTGAGGATTCAGGATTGAGGTTTGAGGACAGAGAATTGAGAATTGAGGATTGAGGATTGAGGATTGAAGATTGAGGATTGGGTGAGGAGGATTGAAAATTGAGGATTGAGGATTGAGGATTGAGGATTTTAGATTGAGGATTGAAGGTTGAATACTGATGAATGAAGATTGAGTATTGAGGATTGAGGTTTGTGGATTGAGGACGAGGACTGAGGGTTGAATATTGATGCCTGAGGTCTGAGGATTGAGGATTGAGGATTGCGAACTGAGGATTGAGGATTGAGGATTGAAGATTGAGGATTGGGTTTTGATGATTGAAGAATGAGGATTGAGGATTGAGGATTGAGGGTTGAAGATTGAGTATTGAGGATTGAAGATTGAGGATTGAGGATTGAGTATTGAAGATTCAGGATTTGGGTCTGAGGATTGAAGATTGAGGATTGAGGATTGAGCATTGAGGATTGAGGATTGAGGATTGAGGATTGAAGATTGAGGATTGGGTGTTGAGGATTGAAGAATGAGGATTGAGGATTGAGGATTGAGGATTGAGGATTGAAGATTGTGTATTGCGGATTGAAGGTTGACGATTCAGGATTGAGGATAGAGGATTGATGATTGAGGATTGAGGATTGAGGATTGAGGATAGAGTATTGAAGATTGAGGATTTATGATTGATGATTGATGATTGAGGATTGAGGATTGAGGATTGAGGATTGAAGATTCAGTATCGAGGACTGAAGATTGGGGATTGAGGATTGAGAATTGAGGATTGAAGGTGAGGTCTGCGGTTTGAGGATTGAGGATTGAGGATTGAAGATTGAGTATTGAGGATTGAAGACTGAGGATTGAGGATTGAGGATTGAGGATTGAGGATTGAGGATTGAAGATTGAGTATTGAGTATTGAAGATTGAGGATTGAGGATTGAGGATTGACGATTGAGGATTGAAGATTGAGGATTGTGGATTGAGGATTGAGGATAGAGTATTGAGGATTGAAGATTGAATATTGATGATTGAAGATTGAGGATTGAGGATTGAGGGTTGTGGATTGAGGACGAGGACTGAGGGCTGTATATTGATGTTTGATGTCTGAGGATTGAGGATTGAGGATGGAGAATTGAGGATTGAGGATTGAGGGTCGAAGATTGAGGATTGGGTATTGAGGATTGAAGAATGAGGATTGAGGATTGAGGATTGAGGATTGAGGATTGAAGATTGAGTATTGAGGATTGAAGATTGAGGATTGAGGATTGAGGATTGAGGATTGAGTCTTGAGTATAGAAGATTGAGGATTGGGGACTGAGGATTGAAGATTGAGGATTGAGGATTGAGTATTGAGGATTGAGGATTGAGGATTGAGGATTGATGATTCAGTATTGATGATTGAAGATTGAGAATTGAGGATTGAGGATTGAGGATTGAGGATGAGGGCTGAGGGTTGAGGATTGATGTTTGAGGACTGAGGACTGAGGATTGAAGATTGAGAATTGAGGATAGAGGATTGATGGTTGAAGATTGAGGATTGGGAATTGAGGATTGAAGAATGAGGATTGAGGATTGAGGATTGAGGATTGAGGATTGAAGATTGAGTATTGAGGATTAAAGATTGACGATCGAGGATTGAGAATTGAGGATTGAGGATTGGGGATTGAGGATTGAAGATTGAGTACTGAGGATTGAAGGCTGAGGATTGTGGATTGAGGATTGAGGATTGAATATTGAGGATTGGGGACTGAGTGTTGAGGGCTGAGTGATGAGAATTGATGTTTGTGGATAGAGATTTGAGGACTGCAGATTGAGTATTGAGAATTGAAAGCTGTGAATTGATGATATTCTATTGAGGATTGAGGACTGACACCTGATTGTTGAGGACTGAGGTCTGAAGGTTGAGGATTTAGGATTGAGGATCTGGATTAAGGTTTGCGGACTGAGGATTGAGGGTTGAGGATTGAGGATCGAGGATTGAGGATTGAGGATTGAAGATTGAGGATTGGGTATTGCGGATTGAACATTGAGGATTGAGGATTGAGGATTGAGGACTGAGGATCAAGGATTGAGGATTGAGGATTGAAGATTGAGGATTGGGGACTGAGGATTGAAGATTGAGGATTGAGGATTGAGGTCCTAGGATTGATGATTGGGAATTGAAGATTCAGTATTGAGGATTGGAGATTGAGAATTGAGGATTGAGGATTGAACATTGAGGACTGAGTGTTGAGGGTTGAGTGATGAGAATTGATGTTTGTGGATAGAGATTTGAAGATTGCAGATTCAGTATTGTGTATTGAAAACTGTGAATTGGGTATATTCTATTGAGGATTGAGGATTGACAACTGATTGTTGAGGACTGAGGGCTGAAGATTGAGGGCTCAGGGTTGAGGATTCAGAATTGAGATTTGAGGACTGAGGACTGAGGATTGAAGATTGAGTATTGTGGATTGAAGATTGAGAATTGAGGATTGAGGATAGAGGATTGAGAATGAGGGCTGAGGGTTGAGGATTGAGTGTTGAGAATTGTTGTTTGAGGATTGAGATTTGATTATTGAGTTTTGTGTATTGAGTATTCAACCATGAGAATTAAGGATATTCTATTGAGTATTGAGAATTGAGGATTGATGGTTGAGGGTTGTGTGTTGAATATTGAGGATTGAGGATTGAGGAGTGAAGGTTGAGGATTGGGGATTGAGGATTGGCGATTGAGGATTGACGATTGAGGATTGAGAATTGAGGATTGAGGATTGAGGATTGAGTATTGAGGATTGAAGATTGAGGATTGAGGATTGAGGATTGAAGATTGAGGACTGAGTGTTGATGGTTGAGTGATGAGAATTGATGTTTGTGGATTGAGGTTTGAATATTGAATAATGGGGATTGAGTATTGAAAACTGAGAATTGAGGATATTCTATTGAAGATTGAGGATTGACAATTAATTTTTGAGGACTGAGGGCTGAAGATTGAGGATTCAGGATTGTGGACTCGGGATTGAGGTTTGAGGACTGTGGATTGAGGATTGAGGATTGAAGGTTGAGTATTGAGGATTGAAGATATGGGATTGAGGATTGAGGATTGAGGATGGAGGATGAGTGCCGAGGGTGGAGGATTGAGGTTTGAGTATTGAATCCTGAGAATTCAGGATATTCTATTGAGTATTGAGAATTGAGGATTGATGGTTGAGTATTGAGGACTGAGGATTGTGGATTGAAGATTGAGTATTGAGGATTCAGAATTGAGGTTTGAGGACTGAGGATTGAGGATTGAAGATTGAGTATTGAGGACTGAAGATTGGGGATTGATGATTGAGAATTGAGGATTGACGATGAGGTCTGTGGGTTGAGGATTGAGGATTGAGGATTGAAGGTTGAGTATTGAGGATTGAAGATTGGGTATTGAGGATTGAAGAATGAGGATTGAGGATTGAGGATTGAGTATCGACGATTGCAGATTGAGTATTGAGGATTGAAGATTGAGGGCTGAGGATTGAGGATTGAGGATTGAGCATTGAGGATTGAAGATTGAGGATTGAGGATTGAGGATTGAGGATTGAGGATTGAGGATTGAGGATTGGGGATTGAGTATTGACGATTGAGGATTGAGTATTGAGGATCGAAGATTGAGAATTGAGGATTGAGGATTGAATATTGATGATTGAAGGTTGAGGATTGAGGGTTGAGTGTTGCGGTTTGAGGACGAGGAATGACGATTGAGGATTGAGGTTTGATGATTGACGATTGTGGATTGAGGACTGAGGATTGAGGATTGAGGATTGAGCATTGAGGATTGAAGATTTCGTACTGAGGATTGAAAAGTGAGGATTGAGTATTGAGGATTGAATACTGAGAATTGAGGATTGAGGATTGAGGATTGAGGATGAGGGCTGAGGGCTGAGGGTTGAGGATTGAGGTTTGAGGACTGAGGACTGAGGATTGATGATTGAGAATTGAGGATTGAGGATTGAGGATTGAGGGTTGAAGATTGACGATTTGGTATTGAGGATTGAAGAATGAGGATTGAGGATTGAGGATTGAGTATTGAGGATTGAAGATTGTGTATTGAGGATTGAAGATTGACGATCGAAGATTCAGAATTGAGGATTGAGGATTGAGGATTGAGGATTGAAGATTGAGTATTGAGGATTGAAGGTTGAGGATTGTGGATTGAGGATTGAGGATTGAGGATTGAATATTGAGGATTGGGGACTGAGTGTTGAGGGCTGAGTGATTAGAATTGATGTTTGTGGATAGAGATTTGAGGATTGCAGATTGAGTATTGAGTACTGAAAACTGTGAATTGATGATATTCCATTGAGCATTGAGGATTGACAACTGATTGTTGAGGACTGAGGTCTGAAGCTTGAGGATTCAGGATTGAGGATTTAGGATTGAGGTTTGAGGACAGAGGATTGAGGATTGAGTATTGAGGATTGAGGATTGAAGATTGAGGATTGGGTGTCGAGGATTGAACATTGAGGATTGAGGATTGAGGATTGAGGATTTTAGATTGAGGATTGAATGTTGATTACTGATGAATGAAGATTGAGGATTGACGATTGAGGTTTGTGGATTGAGGACGAGGACTGAGGGTTGAATATTGATGCCTGAGGTCTGAGGATTGTGGATTGAGGATTGCGGAACTGAGGATTGAGGATTGAGGATTGAAGACTGAGGATTCAAGATTGAGTATTGAGGATTGAAGATTGAGGATTGAGGATTGCTGATTGAGTATTGAGGATTGAAGGTTGAGGATTGTGGATTGAGGATTGAGGATGGAGGATTGAATATTGAGGATTGGGGACTGAGTGTTGAGGGCTGAGTGATGAGAATTGATGTTTGTGGATAGAGATTAGAGGATTGCAGATTGAGTATTGAGTATTGAAAGCTGTTAATTCATGATATTCCATTGAGCATTGCAGATTGACAACTGATTGTTGAGGACTGAGGTCTGAAGCTTGAGGATTCAGGATTGAGGTTTGAGGACAGAGGATTGAGGATTGAGGATTGAGTATTGAGAATTGAAGATTGAGGATTGAGGATTGCTGATTGAGGATTGAGGATTGAAGGTTGAGGATTGAGGATTGACAATTGATTGTTGAGGACTGACGGCTGAAGATTGAGGATTCAGGATTGAGGATTCCGGATTGAAGTTTGAGGACTGAGGATTGAAGGCTGAGGATTGAGGATTGAGGATTGACGCTTGAGGATTGAGGATTGAGGATGGAGGACTGAAGAGAGAGGACTGAGTATTGAGGATTGAGTGTTGAGAATTGATGTTTGAGGATTGAGATTTGATTATTGAATATAGAGGATTGAGTATTGAATCATGAGATTTCAGCATATTCTATTGAGTATTGAGAATTGAGGATTGATGGTTGAGTATTGAGGTTTGGTGGTTGAGGGTTGTGTGTTGAATATTGAGCATTGAGGATTGAGGATTGAGGATTGAGGATTGAGGATTGAAGATTGAGTATTGATGATTGAAGATTAAGGATTGAGGGTAGATGTTTGAGGATTGAGGACGAGGACTGACGGTTGAGGATTGAGGTTTGAGGATTGAGGATTGAGGATTGAGAATTGAGGATTGAGTATTGAGGATTGAAGATTGAGGATTGGGGATTGAGGATTGAAGAATGAGTATTGAGGATTGAGGATTGAGGATTGAGGTTTGAGGATTGAGTATTGAGGATTGAGAATTGAGGATTGAAGACTGAGGATTGGGGACTGAGGATTGAAGATTGAGTATTGAGGATTGAGGACTGAGGATAGAGGATTGAGGATTGAAGATTCAGTATTGAGGATTGAAGTTTGAGAATTGAGGACTGAGGATTGAACATTGAGGACTGAGTGTTGATGGTTGAGTGACGAGAATTGATGTTTGTGGATAGAGATTTGAAGATTGCAGATTGAGTTTTGTGAATTGAAAACTGTGAATTGAGTATATTCTATTGAGGATTGAGGATTGACAACTGATCGTTGAGGACTGAGGGCTGAAGATTGAGGGTTCGGGGTTGAGGATTCAAAATTGAGATTTGAGGACTGAGGATTGAGGATTGAAGATTGAGTATTGAGGATTGAAGATTGAGAATTGAGGATTGAGTATTGAGGATGGAGGATGAGGGCTGAGTGTTGAGGATTGAGGTTTGAGGATTGAGGATTGTGGAGTGAGGACTGAGGATTGAGGATTGAGGATTGAGTATTGAGGATTGAAGATTGAGGATTGAGGATTGAATATTGAGGATTGAGGGTTGAGGATTGAGGATTGAGGATTGAATATTGAGGATTGGGGACTGAGTGTTGAGGGTTGAGTGATGAGAATTGATGTTTGTGGATAGAGATTTGAAGATTGCAGATTGAGTATTGAGTATTGAAAACTGTGAATTGATGATATTCTATTGACGATTGAGTATTGACAACTGATTGTTGAGGACTGAGGGCTGAAGCTTGAGTATTCAGGATTGAGGATACAGGATCGACGTTTGAGGGCAGAGGATTGAGGATTGAGGATTAAGGATTGAGGATTGAGGATTGAGAATTGAAGATTGAGGATTGGGTTTTGATGATTGAAGAATGAGGATTGAGGATTGAGGATTGAGGAGTGTGGATTGAAGACTGAGTGTTGAGGGTTGAGTGATGAGAATTGATGTTTGTGGATAGAGATTTGAAGATTGCAGATTGAGTATTGAGTATTGAAAGCTGTGAATTGATGATATTCTATTGAGCATTGAGGATTGACAACTGATTGTTGATGAATGACGGCTGAAGGTTGTGGATTCATTATTGAGGATTCAGAATTGAGGGTTGAGGACTGAGGATTGAGGATTGAGGATTGAGGATTGAGGTATGGGTATTGAAGATTGAGGATTGAGGATCGAGTGTTGTGAATTGAGGACGAAGACTGAGGGTTGAGTATTGATGTTTGAGGTCTGAGGATTGAGGGTTGAGGATTGAGAATTGAGGATTGGAGATTTAGGATTGAAGATTGAGGATTGGGTATTGAGGATTGAAGAATGAGGATTGAGGATTGAGGATTGAGGATTGAGGATTGAGGATTGAAGATTGAGTATTGAGGATTGAAGATTGAGCATTGAGGATTGAGTATTGAAGATTCAGGATTTGGGACTGAGGATTGAAGATTGAGGATTGAGGATTGAGCATTGAGGATTGAGGATTGAGGATTGAGGATTGAAGATTGACGATTGGGTGTTGAGGATTGAAGAATGAGGTTTGAGGATTGAGGATTGAGGATTGAGGATTGAAGATTGTGTATTGACGATTGAGGATTGAAGATTGAGGATTGTGGATTGAGAATTGAGGATAGAGTATTGAGGATTGAAGATTGAATATTGATGATTGAAGATTGAGGATTGAGGATTGAGGGTTGTGGATTGAGGACGAGGACTGAGGGCTGTATATTGATGTTTGAGGACTGAGGATTGAGGATTGAGGATAGAGAATTGAGGATTGAGGATTGAGGATTGAGGATGAGGGCTGAGGGTTGAGGATTGAGGTTTGAGGACTGAGGACTGAGGATTGAAGATTGAGAATTGAGGATTGAGGATTGATGGTTGAAGATTGAGGATTGGGAATTGAGGATTGAAGAATGAGGATTGAGGATTGAGGATTGAGGATTGAGGATTGAAGATTGAGTATTGAGGATTAAAGATTGACGATCGAGGATTGAGAATTGAGGATTTAGGATTGGGGATTCAGGATTGAAGATTGAGTATTGAGGATTGAAGGCTGAGGATTGTGGATTGAGGATTGAGGATTGAATATTGAGGATTGGGGACTGAGTGTTGAGGGTTGAGTGATGAGAATTGATGTTTGTGGATAGAGATTTGAAGATTGCAGATTGAGTATTGTGTATTGAAAGCTGTGAATTGGGTATATTCTATTGAGGATTGAGGATTGACAACTGATTGTTGAGGACTGAGGGCTGAAGATTGAGGGCTCAGGGTTGAGGATTCAGAATTGAGATTTGAGGACTGAGGATTGAGGATTGAAGATTGAGTATTGTGGATTGAAGATTCAGAATTGAGAATTGAGGATTGAGGATTGAGGATTGAAGATTGAGGATTGTGTATTGAGGATTGAAGAATGAGGATTGAGTATTGAGGATTGAGAATTGAGGATTGAGGATTGAAGATTGAGTATTGAGGATTGAAGATTGTGAATTGAGGATTGAGGGTTGTGGATTGAGGACGAGGTCTGAGGATTGAGTATTGATGTTTGAGGTCTGAGGATTGAGGATTGAGGATTGAGAATTGAGGATTGAGGATTGAGAATTGAGGATTGAGAATTGGGTATTGAGGGTTGAAGTATGAGGATTGAGGATTGAGGATTGAAGGCTGAGGATTGTGGATTGAGGGTTGAGGATTGAATATTGAGGATTGGGAACTGAGTGTTGAGGGCTGAGTGATGAGGATTGATGTTTGTGAATAGAGATTTGAGGATTGCAGGTTGAGTATTGAGTATTGAAAGCTGTGAATTGATGATATTCTATTGAGGATTGAGGATTGACAACTGATTGTTGAGGACTGAGGTCTGAAGGTCGAGGATTCAGGATTGAGGATCAGGATTAAGGTTTGCGGACTGAGGATTGAGGATTGAGGATTGAAGATTGAGGATTGGGTATTGCGGATTGAACATTGAGGATTGAGGATTGAGGATTGAGGACTGAGTATCAAGGATTGAGGATTGAGGATTGAAGATTGAGGATTGGGGACTGAGGATTGAAGATTGAGGATTGAGGATTGAGGACTGAGGATTGAGGATTGAGAATTGAAGATTCAGTATTGAGGATTGAAGGTTGAGGATTGTGGATTGAGGATTGAGGATTGAGGATTGAATATTGAGGATTGGGGACTGAGTGTTGAGGGTTGAGCGATGAGAACAGATGTTTGTGGATAGAGATTTGAAGATTGCAGATTGAATATTGAGTACTGAAAACTGTGAATTGATGATATTCCATTGAGGATTGAGGCTTGACAACTGATTGTAGAGGACTGAGGGCTGAAGATTGAGGACTCAGGATTGAGGATTCAGGATTGAGGTTTGAGGACTGATGATTGAGGATTGAGGATTGAGGATTGAGGATTGAGGATTGAAGATTGAAGATTGAGGATTGAGGATTGAGGGTTGTGGATTGAGGACGAGGTCTGAGGGTTGAGTATTGACGTTTGAGGTCTGAGGATTGAGGATTGAGGATTGAGAACTGAGGACTGAGGATTGAGAATTGAAGATTGAGGATTGGGTATTGAGGATTGAAGAATGAGGATTGAGGATTGAGGATTGAGGATTGAGGATTGAGGATTGAGTATTGAGAATTGAGAATTGAGGATTGAGGGTTGAAGATTGAGTATTGAGGATTGAAGATTGAGGATTGAGGATTGAGGATTGAAGATTGAGGACAGAGTGTTGGGGGTTGAGTGATGGGAATTGATGTTTGTGGATTGAGATTTGAAGATTGAAGTATCGGGATTGAGTATTGAAAACTGTGAATTGAGGATATTCTATTGAGGATTGAGGATTGGCAATTGATTGTTGAGGACTGAGGGCTGAAGATTGAGGATTCAGGATTAAGGTTTGAGGACTGAGGATTGAGTTTTGAGGATCGAGGATTGAGGATTGAGGAATGAGGATTGAAGACTGAGGATTGGGAATTGCGGATTGAACATTGAGGATTGAGGATTGAGGATTGAGGACTGAGGATCAAGGGTTGAGGATTGAGGATTGAGGATTGGAGACTGAGGATTGGGGACTGAGGATTGAAGATTGAGGATTGAGGGTTGCGGACTGAGGATTGAGGATTGAGGATTGAAGATTCAGTATTGAGGATTGAAGTTTGAGAATTGAGGACTGAGGATTGAACATTGAGGACTGAGTGTTGAGGGTTGAGTGACGAGAATTGATGTTTGTGGATAGAGATTTGAAGATTGCAGCTTGAGTATTGTGAATTGAAAACTGTGAATTGAGTATATTCTATTGAGGATTGAGGATTGACAACTGATTGTTGAGGACTGAGGGCTGAAGATTGAGGGTTCGGGGTTGAGGATTCAAAATTGAGATTTGAGGACTGAGGATTGAGGATTGAAGATTGAGTATTGAGGATTGAAGATTGAGAATTGAGGATTGAGTATTGAGGATGGAGGATGAGGGCTGAGGGTTGAGGATTGAGGTTTGAGGATTGAGGATTGTGGATTGAGGACTGAGGATTGAGGATTGAGGATTGAGCATTGAGGATTGAAGATTGAGGGTTGAGGATTGAATATTGTGGATTGTGGGTTGAGGATTGAGGATTGAGGATTGAATATTGAGGATTGGGGACTGAGTGTTGAGGGTTGAGTGATGAGAATTGATGTTTGTGGATAGAGATTTGAAGATTGCAGATTGAGTATTGAGTATTGAAAACTGTGAATTGATGATATTCTATTGACGATTGAGTATTGACAACTGATTGTTGAGGACTGAGGGCTGAAGCTTGAGTATTCAGGATTGAGGATACAGGATCGACGTTTGAGGGCAGAGGATTGAGGATTGAGGATTGAGGATTGAGGATTGAGGATTGAGGATTGAAGATTGAGGATTGGGTTTTGATGATTGAAGAATGAGGATTGAGGATTGAGGATTGAGGAGTGAGGATTGAAGACTGAGTGTTGAGGGTTGAGTGATGAGAATTGATGTTTGTGGATAGAGATTTGAAGATTGCAGATTGAGTATTGAGTATTGAAAACTGTGAATTGATGATATTCTATTGAGCATTGAGGATTGACAACTGATTGTTGATGACTGACGGCTGAAGGTTGTGGATTCATTATTGAGGATTCAGGATTGAGGGTTGAGGACTGAGGATTGAGGATTGAGGATTGAGAATTGAGGTATGGGAATTGAAGATTGAGGATTGAGGATCGGGTGTTGTGAATTGAGGACGAAGACTGAGGGTTGAGTATTGATGTTTGAGGTCTGAGGATTGAGGGTTGAGGATTGAGAATTGAGGATTGGAGATTTAGGATTGAAGATTGAGGATTGGGTATTGAGGATTGAAGAATGAGGATTGAGGATTGAGGATTGAGGATTGAGGATTGAGGATTGAAGATTGAGTATTGAGGATTGAAGATTGAGGATTGAGGATTGAGTATTGAAGATTCAGGATTTGGGACTGAGGATTGAAGATTGAGGATTGAGGATTGAGCATTGAGGATTGAGGATTGAGGATTGAGGATTGAAGATTGAGCATTGGGTGTTGAGGATTGAAGAATGAGGATTGAGGTTTGAGGATTGAGGATTGAGGATTGAAGATTGTGTATTGCGGATTGAAGATTGACGATTGAGGATTGAGGATAGAGGATTGATGATTGAGGATTGAGGATAGAGGATTGAGGATTGAGGATTGAGGATTGAGGATTGAAGATTGAGTTTTGATGATTGAAGGTTGAGGATTGAGGGTTGAGTGTTGAGGTTTGAGGACGAGGGCTGACGGTTGAGGATTGAGGTTTGAAGATTGAGGATTGAGCGTTGAGGATTGAGGACGAGGACTAACGATTGAGGATTGATGTTTGAGGATTGAGGATTGAGGATTGAGGATTGAGGAATGAGGATTGAGGATTGAGGATTGAGCATTGAGGATTGAAGTTTGAGGGCTGAGCATTGAGTATTGAAGGTTGAGCATTGATGGTTGAAGATTGAGGATTGAGGATTGAGGATTGAGGATTGAGGACTGAGGATTGAGGATTGAGAATTGAAGATTCAGTATTGAGGATTGAAGGTTGAGGATTGTGGATTGAGGATTGAGGATTGAGGATTGAATATTGAGGATTGGGGACTGAGTGTTGAGGGTTGAGCGATGAGAACAGATGTTTGTGGATAGAGATTTGAAGATTGCAGATTGAATATTGAGTACTGAAAACTGTGAATTGATGATATTCCATTGAGGATTGAGGCTTGACAACTGATTGTAGAGGACTGAGGGCTGAAGATTGAGGACTCAGGATTGAGGATTCAGGATTGAGGTTTGAGGACTGATGATTGAGGATTGAGGATTGAGGGTTGAGGATTGAGGATTGAAGATTGAAGATTGAGGATTGAGGATTGAGGGTTGTGGATTGAGGACGAGGTCTGAGGGTTGAGTATTGACGTTTGAGGTCTGAGGATTGAGGATTGAGGATTGAGAACTGAGGATTGAGGATTCAGAATTGAAGATTGAGGATTGGGTATTGAGGATTGAAGAACGAGGATTGAGGATTGAGGATTGAGGATTGAGGATTGAGGATTGAGTATTGAGAATTGAGAATTGAGGATTGAGGGTTGAAGATTGAGTATTGAGGATTGAAGATTGAGGATTGAGGATTGAGGATTGAAGATTGAGGACAGAGTGTTGGGGGTTGAGTGATGGGAATTGATGTTTGTGGATTGAGATTTGAAGATTGAAGTATCGGGATTGAGTATTGAAAACTGTGAATTGAGGATATTCTATTGAGGATTGAGGATTGGCAATTGATTGTTGAGGACTGAGGGCTGAAGATTGAGGATTCAGGATTGAGGATTCAGGATTAAGGTTTGAGGACTGAGGATTGAGTTTTGAGGATCGAGGATTGAGGATTGAGGATTGAGGATTGAAGACTGAGGATTGGGTATTGCGGATTGAACATTGAGCATTGAGGATTGAGGATTGAGGACTGAGGATCAAGGGTTGAGGATTGAGGATTGAGGATTGAAGACTGAGGATTGGGGACTGAGGATTGAAGATTGAGGATTGAGGGTTGCGGACTGAGGATTGAGGATTGAGGATTGAAGATTCAGTATTGAGGATTGAAGTTGGAGAATTGAGGACTGAGGATTGAACATTGAGGACTGAGTGTTGAGGGTTGAGTGACGAGAATTGATGTTTGTGGATAGAGATTTGAAGATTGCAGATTGAGTATTGTGAATTGAAAACTGTGAATTGAGTATATTCTATTGAGGATTGAGGATTGACAACTGATTGTTGAGGACTGAGGGCTGAAGATTGAGGGGTCGGGGTTGAGGATTCAAAATTGAGATTTGAGGACTGAGGATTGAGGATTGAATATTGAGTATTGAGGATTGAAGATTGAGAATTGAGGATTGAGTATTGAGGATGGAGGATGAGGGCTGAGGGTTGAGGATTGAGGTTTGAGGATTGTGGATTGTGGATTGAGGACTGAGGATTGAGGATTGAGGATTGAGCATTGAGGATTGAAGATTGAGGGTTGAGGATTGAATATTGTGGATTGAGGGTTGAGGATTGAGGATTGAGGATTGAATATTGAGGATTGGGGACTGAGTGTTGAGGGTTGAGTGATGAGAATTGATGTTTGTGGATAGAGATTTGAAGATTGCAGATTGAGTATTGAGTATTGAAAACTGTGAATTGATGATATTCTATTGACGATTGAGTATTGACAACTGATTGTTGAGGACTGAGGGCTGAAGCTTGAGTATTCAGGATTGAGGATACAGGATCGACGTTTGAGGGCAGAGGATTGAGGATTGAGGATTGAGGATTGAGGATTGAGGATTGAAGATTGAGGATTGGGTTTTGATGATTGAAGAATGAGGATTGAGGATTGAGGATTGAGGAGTGAGGATTGAAGACTGAGTGTTGAGGGTTGAGTGATGAGAATTGATGTTTGTGGATAGAGATTTGAAGATTGCAGATTGAGTATTGAGTATTGAAAACTGTGAATTGATGATATTCTATTGAGCATTGAGGATTGACAACTGATTGTTGATGACTGACGGCTGAAGGTTGTGGATTCATTATTGAGGATTCAGGATTGAGGGTTAAGGACTGAGGATTGAGGATTGAGGATTGAGGATTGAGGTATGGGAATTGAAGATTGAGGATTGAGGATCGGGTGTTGTGAATTGAGGACGAAGACTGAGGGTTGAGTATTGATGTTTGAGGTCTGAGGATTGAGGGTTGAGGATTGAGAATTGAGGATTGGAGATTTAGGATTGAAGATTGAGGATTGGGTATTGAGGATTGAAGAATGAGGATTGAGGATTGAGGATTGAGGATTGAGGATTGAGGATTGAAGATTGAGTATTGAGGATTGAAGATTGAGGATTGAGGATTGAGTATTGAAGATTCAGGATTTGGGACTGAGGATTGAAGATTGAGGATTGAGGATTGAGCATTGAGGATTGAGGATTGAGGATTGAGGATTGAAGATTGAGGATTGGGTGTTGAGGATTGAAGAATGAGGATTGAGGTTTGAGGATTGAGGATTGAGGATTGAAGATTGTGTATTGCGGATTGAAGATTGACGATTGAGGATTGAGGATAGAGGATTGATGATTGAGGATTGAGGATAGAGGATTGAGGATTGAGGATTGAGGATTGAGGATTGAAGATTGAGTTTTGATGATTGAAGGTTGAGGATTGAGGGTTGAGTGTTGAGGTTTGAGGACGAGGGCTGACGGTTGAGTATTGATGTTTGAGGTCTGAGGATTGAGGGTTGAGGATTGAGAATTGAGGATTGGAGATTTAGGATTGAAGATTGAGGATTGGGTATTGAGGATTGAAGAATGAGGATTGAGGATTGAGGATTGAGGATTGAGGATTGAGGATTGAAGATTGAGTATTGAGGATTGAAGATTGAGGATTGAGGATTGAGTATTGAAGATTCAGGATTTGGGACTGAGGATTGAAGATTGAGGATTGAGGATTGAGCATTGAGGATTGAGGATTGAGGATTGAGGATTGAAGATTGAGGATTGGGTGTTGAGGATTGAAGAATGAGGATTGAGGTTTGAGGATTGAGGATTGAGGATTGAAGATTGTGTATTGCGGATTGAAGATTGACGATTGAGGATTGAGGATAGAGGATTGATGATTGAGGATTGAGGATAGAGGATTGAGGATTGAGGATTGAGGATTGAGGATTGAAGATTGAGTTTTGATGATTGAAGGTTGAGGATTGAGGGTTGAGTGTTGAGGTTTGAGGACGAGGGCTGACGGTTGAGGATTGAGGTTTGAAGATTGAGGATTGAGCGTTGACGATTGAGGACGAGGACTAACGATTGAGGATTGATGTTTGAGGATTGAGGATTGAGGATTGAGGATTGAGGAATGAGGATTGAGGATTGAGGATTGAGCATTGAGGATTGAAGTTTGAGGGCTGAGCATTGAGTATTGAAGGTTGAGCATTGATGGTTGAAGATTGAGGATTGAGGATTGAGGATTGAGGATTGAGGATTGAGGATGAGGGCTGAGGGTTGAGGATTGAGGTTTCAGGACTGACGACTGAGGATTGAGGATTGAGAATTGAGGATTGAGGATTGCTGATTGACGATCGAGAATTGAGAATTGAGGATTGAGGATTGAGGATTGAGGATTGAACATTGAGTATTGAGGATTGAAGGTTGAGGATTGTGGATTGAGGATTGAGAATTGAGGATTGAATATTGAGGATTGGGGACTGAGTGTTGACGGTTGAGCGATGAGAATTGATGTTTGTGGATAGAGATTTGAAGATTGCAGATTGAATATTGAGTACTGAAGACTGTGAATTGATGATATTCCTTTGAGGATTGAGGATTGACAACTGATTGTTGAGGTCTGAGGGCTGAAGCTTGAGGAATCAGGATTGAGGATTCAGGATTGAGGTTTGAGGACAGAGGATTGAGGATTGAGGATTGACGCTTGAGGATTGAGGATTGAGGATGGAGGATTGAAGAGAGAGGACTGAGTGTTGATGATTGAGTGTTGAGAATTGATGTTTGAGGACTGAGATTTGATTATTGAATATTGTGCATTGAGTATTGAACCATGAGAATTCAGGATATTCTATTGAGTATTGAGAATTGAGGATTGATGATTGAGTATTGAGGATAGATGTTTGAGGATTGAGGATTGAGGATTGAGGATAGAGGATTGAGGATTGAGGATTGAGGATTGAGGATTGAAGGTTGAGTTTTGATGATTGAAGATTGAGGATTGAGGATTGAGTGTTGAGGTTTGAGGACGAGGGCTGACGGTTGAGGATTGAGGTTTGAAGATTGAGGATTTAGCGTTGAGGATTGAGGACGAGGACTGACGATTGAGGATTGATGTTTGAGGATTGAGGATTGAGGATTGAGGATTGAGGGTTGAGGATGAGGGCTGAGGGTTGAGGATTGTGGTTTCAGGACTGAGGACTGAGGATTGAGGATTGAGAATTGAGAATTGAGGATTGAGGATTGAGGATTGAAGATTGAGGATTGGGTAATGAGGATTGAAGAATGAGGATTGAGGATTGAGGATTGAAGATTGAGGATTGAAGATTGAGTATTGAGTATTGAAGATTGACGATTGAGGATTGAGAATTGAGGATTGACGATTGAGGAATGAGCATTGAAGAATGAGTATTGACGATTGAAAGTTGAGGATTGTGGATAGAGGGTTGAGGATTGAGTATTGAATATTGAGTATAGGGGACTGAGTTTGATGGTTGCGTGATGAGAATTGATGTTTGTGGATAGAGATTTGAATATTGCAGATTGAGTATTGAGTAATGAAAGCTGTGAATTGATGATATTCTCTTGAGGATTGAGGATAGACAGCTGATTGTAGAGGACTGAGGGCTGAAGATTGAGGATTCAGGATTGAGGATTCAGGATTGAGGTTTGAGGACTGAGGATTGAGGATTGAGGATTGAGGATTGAGGATTGAGGATTGAGGATTGAAGATTGAGGATTGAGGATTGAGGGTTGTGGATTGAGGACGAGGTCTGAGGGTTGAGTATTGACGTTTGAGGTCTGAGGATTGAGGATTGAGGATTGAGAACTGAGGATTGAGGATTGAGAATTGAAGATTGAGGATTGGGTATTGAGGATTGAAGAATGAGGATTGGGGATTGAGGATTGAGGATTGAGGATTGAGGATTGAGTATTGAGAATTGAGAATTGAGGATTGAGGATCGAAGATTGAGTATTGAGGATTGAAGGTTGAGGATTGAGGATTGAGGATTGAAGATTGAGGACAGAGTGTTGAGGGTTGAGTGATGGGAATTGATGTTTGTGGATTGAGATTTGAAGATTGAAGTATCGGGATTGAGTATTGAAAACTGTGAATTGAGGATATTCTATTGAGGATTGAGGATTGGCAATTGATTGTTGAGGACCGACGGCTGAAGGTTGAGGATTCAGGATTGAGGATTCCGGATTGAGGTTTGAGGACTGAGGATTGAGGTTTCAGGATTGAGGATTGAGGATTGACGCTTGAAGATTGAGGATTGAGGATGGAGGATTGAAGAGAGAGGACTGAGTATTGAGGATTGAGTGTTGAGAATTGTTGTTTGAGGATTGAGATTTGATTATTGAGTTTTGTGTATTGAGTATTCAACCATGAGAATTCAGGATATTCTATTGAGTATTGAGAATTGAGGATTGATGGTTGAGGGTTGTGTGTTGAATATTGAGGATTGAGAATTGAGGCTTGAGGATTGAGGAGTGAAGGTTGAGGATTGGGGATTGAGGATTGGCGATTGAGGATTGACGATTGAGGATTGAGAATTAAGGATTGAGGATTGAGGATTGAGTATTGAGGATTGAAGATTGAGGATTGAGGATTGAGGATTGAAGATTGAGGACTGAGTGTTGATGGTTGAGTGATGAGAATTGATGTTTGTAGATTGAGGTTTGAATATTGAATAATGGGGATTGAGTATTGAAAACGGTGAATTGAGGATATTCTATTGAAGATTGAGGATTGACAATTAATTTTTGAGGACTGAGGGCTGAAGATTGAGGATTCAGGATTGTGGACTCGGGATTGAGGTTTGAGGACTGTGGATTGAGGATTGAGGATTGAAGGTTGAGTATTGAGGATTGAAGATATGGGATTGAGGATTGAGGATTGAGGATGGAGGATGAGTGCCGAGGGTGGAGGATTGAGGTTTGAGTATTGAATCCTGAGAATTCAGGATATTCTATTGAGTATTGAGAATTGAGGATTGATGGTTGAGTATTGAGGACTGAGGATTGAGGATTGAAGATTGAGTATTGAGGATTCAGAATTGAGGTTTGAGGACTGAGGATTGAGGACTGAAGATTGAGTATTGAGGACTGAAGGTTGGGGATTGAGGATTGAGAATTGAGTATTGACGATGAGGTCTGAGGGTTGAGGATTGAGGATTGAAGATTGAGTATTGAGGATTGAAGATTGGGTATTGAGGATTGAAGAATGAGGATTGAGGATTGAGGATTGAGTATTGACGATTGCAGATTGAGTATTGAGGATTGAAGATTGAGGGCTGAGGATTGAGGATTGAGGATTGAGCATTGAGGATTGAAGATTGAGGATAGAGGATTGAGCATTGAGGATTGAAGATTTCGTACTGAGGATTGAAAATTGAGGATTGAGTATTGAGGATTGAATACTGAGAATTGAGGATTGAGGATTGAGGATTGAGGATGAGGGCTGAGGGCTAAGGGTTGAGGATTGAGGTTTGAGGACTGAGGACTGAGGATTGATGATTGAGAATTGAGGATTGAGGATTGAGGATTGAATACTGAGAATTGAGGATTGAGGATTGAGGATTGAGGATGAGGGCTGAGGGCTGAGGGTTGAGGATTGAGGTTTGAGGACTGAGGACTGAGGATTGATGATTGAGAATTGAGGATTGAGGATTGAGGATTGAGGGTTGAAGATTGACGATTTGGTATTGAGGATTGAAGAATGAGGATTGAGGATTGAGGATTGAGTATTGAGGATTGAAGATTGTGTATTGAGGATTGAAGATTGACGATCGAGGATTTAGAATTGAGGATTGAGGATTGAGGATTCAGGATTGAAGATTGAGTATTGAGGATTGAAGGTTGAGGATTATGGATTGAGGATTGAGGATTGAGGATTGAATATTGAGGATTGGGGACTGAGAGTTGAGGGCTGAGTGATGAGAATTGATGTTTGTGGATAGAGATTTGAGGATTGCAGATTGAGTATTGAGTATTGAAAACTGTGAATTGATGATATTCCATTGAGCATTGAGGGTTGACAGCTGATTGTTGAGGACTGAGGTCTGAAGCTTGAGGATTCAGGATTGGGGATTCAGGATTGAGGTTTGAGGACAGAGAATTGAGAATTGAGGATTGAGGATTGAGGATTGAAGATTGAGGATTGGGTGAGGAGGATTGAAAATTGAGGATTGAGGATTGAGGATTGAGGATTTTAGATTGAGGATTGAAGGTTGAATACTGATGAATGAAGATTGAGTATTGAGGATTGAGGTTTGTGGATTGAGGACGAGGACTGAGGGTTGAATATTGATGCCTGAGGTCTGAGGATTGAGGATTGAGGATTGCGAACTGAGGATTGAGGATTGAGGATTGAAGATTGAGGATTGGGTTTTGATGATTGAAGAATGAGGATTGAGGATTGAGGATTGAGGATTGAAGATTGGGTATTGAGGATTGAAGAATGAGGATTGAGGATTGAGGATTGAGTATTGACGATTGCAGATTGAGTATTGAGGATTGAGGTTTGTGGATTGAGGACGAGGACTGAGGGTTGAATATTGATGCCTGAGGTCTGAGGATTGAGGATTGAGGATTGCGAACTGAGGATTGAGGATTGAGGATTGAAGATTGAGGATTGGGTTTTGATGATTGAAGAATGAGGATTGAGGATTGAGGATTGAGGGTTGAAGATTGAGTATTGAGGATTGAAGATTGAGGATTGAGGATTGAGTATTGAAGATTCAGGATTTGGGTCTGAGGATTGAAGATTGAGGATTGAGGATTGAGCATTGAGGATTGAAGATTGAGGATTGAGGATTGAAGATTGAGGATTGGGTGTTGAGGATTGACGAATGAGGATTGAGGATTGAGGATTGAGGATTGAGGATTGAAGATTGTGTATTGCGGATTGAAGGTTGACGATTCAGGATTGAGGATAGAGGATTGATGATTGAGGATTGAGGATTGAGGATTGAGGATTGAGGATAGAGTATTGAAGATTGAGGATTTATGATTGATGATTGATGATTGAGGATTGAGGATTGAGGATTGAGGATTGAAGATTCAGTATCGAGGACTGAAGATTGGGGATTGAGGATTGAGAATTGAGGATTGAAGATGAGGTCTGAGGTTTGAGGATTGAGGATTGAGGATTGAAGATTGAGTATTGAGGATTGCAGACTGAGGATTGAGGATTGAGGATTGAGGATTGAGGATTGAGGATTGAAGATTGAGTATTGAGTATTGAAGATTTAGGATTGAGGATTGAGGATTGACGATTGAGGATTGAAGATTGAGGATTGTGGATTGAGGATTGAGGATAGAGTATTGAGGATTGAAGATTGAATATTGATGATTGAAGATTGAGGATTGAGGATTGAGGGTTGTGGATTGAGGACGAGGACTGAGGGCTGTATATTGATGTTTGATGTCTGAGGATTGAGGATTGAGGATGGAGAATTGAGGATTGAGGATTGAGGGTTGAAGATTGAGGATTGGGTATTGAGGATTGAAGAATGAGGATTGAGGATTGAGGATTGAGGATTGAGGATTGAAAATTGAGTATTGAGGATTGAAGATTGAGGATTGAGGATTGAGGATTGAGTCTTGAGTATAGAAGATTGAGGATTGGGGACTGAGGATTGAAGATTGAGGATTGAGGATTGAGTATTGACGATTGAGGATTGAGGATTGATGATTCAGTATTGATGATTGAAGATTGAGAATTGAGGATTGAGGATTGAGGATTGAGGATGAGGGCTGAGGGTTGAGGATTGATGTTTGAGGACTGAGGACTGAGGATTGAAGATTGAGAATTGAGGATAGAGGATTGATGGTTGAAGATTGAGGATTGGGAATTGAGGATTGAAGAATGAGGATTGAGGATTGAGGATTGAGGATTGAGGATTGAAGATTGAGTATTGAGGATTAAAGATTGACGATCGAGGATTGAGAATTGAGGATTGAGGATTGGGTATTGAGGATTGAAGATTGAGTATTGAGGATTGAAGGCTGAGGATTGTGGATTGAGGATTGAGGATTGAATATTGAGGATTGGGGACTGAGTGTTGAGGGCTGAGTGATGAGAATTGATGTTTGTGGATAGAGATTTGAGGACTGCAGATAGAGTATTGAGAATTGAAAGCTGTGAATTGATGATATTCTATTGAGGATTGAGGACTGACACCTGATTGTTGAGGACTGAGGTCTGAAGGTTGAGGATTCAGGATTGAGGATCTGGATTAAGGTTTGCGGACTGAGGATTGAGGGTTGAGGATTGAGGATCGAGGATTGAGGATTGAGGATTGAAGATTGAGGATTGGGTATTGCGGAATGAACATTGAGGATTGAGGATTGAGGATTGAGGACTGAGGATCAAGGATTGAGGATTGAGGATTGAAGATTGAGGATTGGGGACTGAGGATTGAAGATTGAGGATTGAGGATTGAGGTCTGAGGATTGAGGATTGAGAATTGAAGATTCAGTATTGAGGATTGGAGATTGAGAATTGAGGATTCAGAATTGAACATTGAGGACTGAGTGTTGAGGGTTGAGTGATGAGAATTGATGTTTGTGGATAGAGATTTGAAGATTGCAGATTCAGTATTGTGTATTGAAAACTGTGAATTGGGTATATTCTATTGAGGATTGAGGATTGACAACTGATTGTTGAGGACTGAGGGCTGAAGATTGAGGGCTCAGGGATGAGGATTCAGAATTGAGATTTGAGGACTGAGGACTGAGGATTGAAGATTGAGTATTGTGGATTGAAGATTGACGATTGAGGATTGAAGATTGAGGATTGTGGATTGAGGATTGAGGATAGAGTATTGAGGATTGAAGATTGAATATTGATGATTGAAGATTGAGGATTGAGGATTGAGGGTTGTGGATTGAGGACGAGGACTGAGGGCTGTATATTGATGTTTGATGTCTGAGGATTGAGGATTGAGGATGGAGAATTGAGGATTGAGGATTGAGGGTTGAAGATTGAGGATTGGGTATTGAGGATTGAAGAATGAGGATTGAGGATTGAGGATTGAGGATTGAGGATTGAAAATTGAGTATTGAGGATTGAAGATTGAGGATTGAGGATTGAGGATTGAGGATTGAGTCTTGAGTATAGAAGATTGAGGATTGGGGACTGAGGATTGAAGATTGAGGATTGAGGATTGAGTATTGACGATTGAGGATTGAGGATTGATGATTCAGTATTGATGATTGAAGATTGAGAATTGAGGATTGAGGATTGAGGATTGAGGATGAGGGCTGAGGGTTGAGGATTGATGTTTGAGGACTGAGGACTGAGGATTGAAGATTGAGAATTGAGGATAGAGGATTGATGGTTGAAGATTGAGGATTGGGAATTGAGGATTGAAGAATGAGGATTGAGGATTGAGGATTGAGGATTGAGGATTGAAGATTGAGTATTGAGGATTAAAGATTGACGATCGAGGATTGAGAATTGAGGATTGAGGATTGGGTATTGAGGATTGAAGATTGAGTATTGAGGATTGAAGGCTGAGGATTGTGGATTGAGGATTGAGGATTGAATATTGAGGATTGGGGACTGAGTGTTGAGGGCTGAGTGATGAGAATTGATGTTTGTGGATAGAGATTTGAGGACTGCAGATAGAGTATTGAGAATTGAAAGCTGTGAAATGATGATATTCTATTGAGGATTGAGGACTGACACCTGATTGTTGAGGACTGAGGTCTGAAGGTTGAGGATTCAGGATTGAGGATCTGGATTAAGGTTTGCGGACTGAGGATTGAGGGTTGAGGATTGAGGATCGAGGATTGAGGATTGAGGATTGAAGATTGAGGATTGGGTATTGCGGATTGAACATTGAGGATTGAGGATTGAGGATTGAGGACTGAGGATCAAGGATTGAGGATTGAGGATTGAAGATTGAGGATTGGGGACTGAGGATTGAAGATTGAGGATTGAGGATTGAGGTCTGAGGATTGAGGATTGAGAATTGAAGATTCAGTATTGAGGATTGGAGATTGAGAATTGAGGATTCAGAATTGAACATTGAGGACTGAGTGTTGAGGGTTGAGTGATGAGAATTGATGTTTGTGGATAGAGATTTGAAGATTGCAGATTCAGTATTGTGTATTGAAAACTGTGAATTGGGTATATTCTATTGAGGATTGAGGATTGACAACTGATTGTTGAGGACTGAGGGCTGAAGATTGAGGGCTCAGGGATGAGGATTCAGAATTGAGATTTGAGGACTGAGGACTGAGGATTGAAGATTGAGTATTGTGGATTGAAGATTGAGAATTGAGGATTGAGGATAGAGGATTGAGAATGAGGGCTGAGGGTTGAGGATTGAAGTTTGAGGACTGAGGACTGAGGATTGACGTTTGAGAATTGAGGATTGAGGATTGAGGGTTGAAGATTGAGGATTGGGTATTGAGGATTGAGTACTGAATATTGAGGATTGATGATCGAGGATTGATGATTGAGGATTGAGGATTGAGGATTGAGGATCGAAGATTGAGTATTGAGGATTGAAGATTGAGTGTTGAGAATTGAGTATTGTGGATTGAGTAATGAGGATAGAAGATTGAGCACTGGGGACTGAGGATTGAAGATTTAGGATTGAGGATTGAGGATTGAGGATTGAGGATTGAAGATTGAGTATAGAGGATTGCAGATAGAGGATTGAGGATTGAGAATTGAGGATTGACGATTGAGGAATGAGCATTGAAGAATGAGTATTGACGATTGAAAGTTGAGAATCGTGGATTGAGGGTTGAGGATTGAGTATTGAATATTGAGTATAGGGGACTGAGTTTGAGGGTTGAGTGATGAGAATTGATGTTTGTGGATAGAGATTTGAAGATTGCAGATTCAGTATTGTGTATTGAAAACTGTGAATTGGGTATATTCTATTGAGGATTGAGGATTGACAACTGATTGTTGAGGACTGAGGGCTGAAGATTGAGGGCTCAGGGATGAGGATTCAGAATTGAGATTTGAGGACTGAGGACTGAGGATTGAAGATTGAGTATTGTGGATTGAAGATTGAGAATTGAGGATTGAGGATAGAGGATTGAGAATGAGGGCTGAGGGTTGAGGATTGAAGTTTGAGGACTGAGGACTGAGGATTGACGTTTGAGAATTGAGGATTGAGGATTGAGGGTTGAAGATTGAGGATTGGGTATTGAGGATTGAGTACTGAATATTGAGGATTGATGATCGAGGATTGATGATTGAGGATTGAGGATTGAGGATTGAGGATCGAAGATTGAGTATTGAGGATTGAAGATTGAGTGTTGAGAATTGAGTATTGTGGATTGAGTAATGAGGATAGAAGATTGAGCACTGGGGACTGAGGATTGAAGATTTAGGATTGAGGATTGAGGATTGAGGATTGAGGATTGAAGATTGAGTATAGAGGATTGCAGATAGAGGATTGAGGATTGAGAATTGAGGATTGACGATTGAGGAATGAGCATTGAAGAATGAGTATTGAGGATTGAAAGTTGAGAATCGTGGATTGAGGGTTGAGGATTGAGTATTGAATATTGAGTATAGGGGACTGAGTTTGAGGGTTGAGTGATGAGAATTGATGTTTGTGGATAGAGATTTGAAGTTTGCAGATTGAGTATTGAGTAATGAAAGCTGTGAATTGATGATATTCTATTGAGGATTGAGGATAGACAGCTGATTGTAGAGGACTGAGGGCTGAAGATTGAGGATTCAGGATTTAGGATTCAGGATTGAGGTTTGAGGACTGAGGATTGAGGATTGAGGATTGAGGATTGAGGATTGAGGATTGAGGAATGAGGATTGAAGATTGAGGATTGAGGATTGAGGGTTGTGGATTGAGGACGAGGTCTGAGGGTTGAGTATTGATGTTTGAGGTCTGAGGATTGAGGATTGAGGATTGAGAACTGAGGATTGCGGATTGAGAATTGAGGATTGAGGATTGGGTATTGAGGATTGAAGAATGAGGATTGAGGATTGAGGATTGAGGATTGAGGATTGAGGATTGAGTATTGAGAATTGAGAATTGAGGATTGAGGATTGAAGATTGAGGATTGAAGAATGAGTATTGAGGATTGAGGATTGAGGATTGAGGTTTGAGGATTGAGTATTGAGGATTGAGAACTGAGGATTGAGGATTGAAGATTGGGTATTGAGGATTGAAGGTTGAGGATTGAGGATTGAGGATTGAAGATTGAGGACTGAGTGTTGAGGGTTGAGTGATGAGTATAGATGTTTGTGGATTGAGATTTGAAGATTGAAGAATGGGGATTGAGTATTGAAAACTGTGAATTGACGATATTCTATTGAGGATTGAGGACTGACGACTGATTGTTGAGGACTGAGGGCTGAAGATTGAGGATTCAGGATTGAGGATTCAGGATTAAGGTTTGAGGACTGAGGATTGAGTTTTGAGGATCGAGGATTGAGGATTGAGGATTGAGGATTGAAGACTGAGGATTGGGTATTGCGGATTGAACATTGAGGATTGAGGATTGAGGATTGAGGACTGAGGATCAAGGGTTGAGGATTGAGGATTGAGGATTGAAGACTGAGGATTGGGGACTGAGGATTGAAGATTGAGGATTGAGTGTTGAGGACTGAGGATTGAGGATTGAGGATTGAAGATTCAGTATTGAGGATTAAAGTTTGAGAATTGAGGACTGAGGATTGAACATTGAGGACTGAGTGTTGAGGGTTGAGTGACGAGAATTGATGTTTGTGGATAGAGATTTGAAGATTGCAGATTGAGTATTGTGAATTGAAAACTGTGAATTGAGTATATTCTATTGAGGATTGAGGATTGACAACTGATTGTTGAGGACTGAGGGCTGAAGATTGAGGGTTCGGGGTTGAGGATTCAAAATTGAGATTTGAGGACTGAGGATTGAGGATTGAAGATTGAGTATTGAGGATTGAAGGTTGAGAATTGAGGATTGAGTATTGAGGATGGAGGATGAGGGCTGAGGGTTGAGGATTGAGGTTTGAGGATTGAGGATTGTGGATTGAGGACTGAGGATTGAGGATTGAGGATTGAGCATTGAGGATTGAAGATTGAGGGTTGAGGACTGAATATTGAGGATTGAGAATTGAGGATTGAGGATTGAGGATTGAATATTGAGGATTGGGGACTGAGTGTTGAGGGTTGAGTGATGAGAATTGATGTTTGTTGATAGAGATTTGAAGATTGCAGATTGAGTATTGAGTATTGAAAACTGTGAATTGATGATATTCTATTGACGATTGAGTATTGACAACTGATTGTTGAGGACTGAGGGCTGAAGCTTGAGTATTCAGGATTGAGGATACAGGATCGACGTTTGAGGGCAGAGGATTGAGGATTGAGGATTGAGGATTGAGGATTGAGGATTGAGGATTGAAGATTGAGGATTGGGTTTTGATGATTGAAGAATGAGGATTGAGGATTGAGGATTGAGGAGTGAGGATTGCAGACTGAGTGTTGAGGGTTGAGTGATGAGAATTGATGTTTGTGGATAGAGATTTGAAGATTGCAGATTGAGTATTGAGTATTGAAAACTGTGAATTGATGATATTCTATTGAGCATTGAGGATTGACAGCTGATTGTTGATGACTGACGGCTGAAGGTTGTGGATTCATTATTGAGGATTCAGGATTGAGGGTTGAGGACTGAGGATTGAGGATTGAGGATTGAGGATTGAGGTATGGGAATTGAAGATTGAGGATTGAGGATCGGGTGTTGTGAATTGAGGACGAAGACTGAGGGTTGAGTATTGATGTTTGAGGTCTGAGGATTGAGGGTTGAGGATTGAGAATTGAGGATTGGAGATTTAGGATTGAAGATTGAGGATTGGGTATTGAGGATTGAAGAATGAGGATTGAGGATTGAGGATTGAGGATTGAGGATTGAGGATTGAAGATTGAGTATTGAGGATTGAAGATTGAGGATTGAGGATTGAGTATTGAAGATTCAGGATTTGGGACTGAGGATTGAAGATTGAGGATTGAGGATTGAGCATTGAGGATTGAGGATTGAGGATTGAGGATTGAAGATTGAGGATTGGGTGTTGAGGATTGAAGAATGAGGATTGAGGTTTGAGGATTGAGGATTGAGGATTGAAGATTGTGTATTGCGGATTGAAGATTGACGATTGAGGATTGAGGATAGAGGATTGATGATTGAGGATTGAGGATAGAGGATTGAGGATTGAGGATTGAGGATTGAGGATTGAAGATTGAGTTTTGATGATTGAAGGTTGAGGATTGAGGGTTGAGTGTTGAGGTTTGAGGACGAGGGCTGACGGTTGAGGATTGAGGTTTGAAGATTGAGGATTGAGCGTTGAGGATTGAGGACGAGGACTAACGATTGAGGATTGATGTTTGAGGATTGAGGATTGAGGATTGAGGATTGAGGAATGAGGATTGAGGATTGAGGATTGAGCATTGAGGATTGAAGTTTGAGGGCTGAGCATTGAGTATTGAAGGTTGAGCATTGATGGTTGAAGATTGAGGATTGAGGATTGAGGATTGAGGATTGAGGATTGAGGATGAGGGCTGAGGTTTGAGGATTGAGGTTTCAGGACTGACGACTGAGGATTGAGGATTGAGAATTGAGGATTGAGGATTGCTGATTGACGATCGAGAATTGAGAATTGAGGATTGAGGATTGAGGATTGAGGATTGAACATTGAGTATTGAGGATTGAAGGTTGAGGATTGTGGATTGAGGATTGAGAATTGAGGATTGAATATTGAGGATTGGGGACTGAGTGTTGACGGTTGAGCGATGAGAATTGATGTTTGTGGATAGAGATTTGAAGATTGCAGATTGAATATTGAGTACTGAAGACTGTGAATTGATGATATTCCATTGAGGATTGAGGATTGACAACTGATTGTTGAGGTCTGAGGGCTGAAGCTTGAGGAATCAGGATTGAGGATTCAGGATTGAGGTTTGAGGACAGAGGATTGAGGATTGAGGATTGACGCTTGAGGATTGAGGATTGAGGATGGAGGATTGAAGAGAGAGGACTGAGTGTTGATGATTGAGTGTTGAGAATTGATGTTTGAGGACTGAGATTTGATTATTGAATATTGTGCATTGAGTATTGAACCATGAGAATTCAGGATATTCTATTGAGTATTGAGAATTGAGGATTGATGATTGAGTATTGAGGATAGATGTTTGAGGATTGAGGATTGAGGATTGAGGATAGAGGATAGAGGATTGAGGATTGAGTGTTGAGGTTTGAGGACGAGGGCTGACGGTTGAGGATTGAGGTTTGAAGATTGAGGATTTAGCGTTGAGGATTGAGGACGAGGACTGACGATTGAGGATTGATGTTTGAGGATTGAGGATTGAGGATTGAGGATTGAGGATTGAGGATGAGGGCTGAGGGTTGAGGATTGTGGTTTCAGGACTGAGGACTGAGGATTGAGGATTGAGAATTGAGGATTGAGGATTGAGGATTGAAGATTGAGGATTGGGTAATGAGGATTGAAGAATGAGGATTGAGGATTGAGGATTGAAGATTGAGGATTGAAGATTGAGTATTGAGTATTGAAGATTGACGATTGAGGATTGAGAATTGAGGATTGACGATTGAGGAATGAGGATTGAAGAATGAGTATTGACGATTGAAAGTTGAGGATTGTGGATAGAAGGTTGAGGATTGAGTATTGAATATTGAGTATAGGGGACTGAGTTTGATGGTTGAGTGATGAGAATTGATGTTTGTGGATAGAGATTTGAATATTGCAGATTGAGTATTGAGTAATGAAAGCTGTGAATTGATGATATTCTCTTGAGGATTGAGGATACACAGCTGATTGTAGAGGACTGAGGGCTGAAGATTGAGGATTCAGGATTGAGGATTCAGGATTGAGGTTTGAGGACTGAGGATTGAGGATTGAGGATTGAGGATTGAGGATTGAGGATTGACGATTGAAGATTGAGGATTGAGGATTGAGGATTGAGGGTTGTAGATTGAGGACGAGGTCTGAGGGTTGAGTATTGACGTTTGAGGTCTGAGGATTGAGGATTGAGGATTGAGAACTGAGGATTGAGGATTGAGAATTGAAGATTGAGGATTGGGTATTGAGGATTGAAGAATGAGCATTGAGGATTGAGGATTGAGGATTGAGGATTGAGGATTGAGTATTGAGAATTGAGAATTGAGGATTGAGGATCGAAGATTGAGTATTGAGGATTGAAGGTTGAGGATTGAGGATTGAGGATTGAAGATTGAGGACAGAGTGTTGAGGGTTGAGTGATGGGAATTGATGTTTGTGGATTGACATTTGAAGATTGAAGTATCGGGATTGAGTATTGAAAACTGTGAATTGAGGATATTCTATTGAGGATTGAGGATTGGCAATTGATTGTTGAGGACCGACGGCTGAAGGTTGAGGATTCAGGATTGAGGATTCCGGATTGAGGTTTGAGGACTGAGGATTGAGGTTTCAGGATTGAGGATTGAGGATTGACGCTTGAAGATTGAGGATTGAGGATGGATGATTGAAGAGAGAGGACTGAGTATTGAGGATTGAGTGTTGAGAATTGTTGTTTGAGGATTGAGATTTGATTATTGAGTTTTGTGTATTGAGTATTCAACCATGAGAATTCAGGATATTCTATTGAGTATTGAGAATTGAGGATTGATGGTTGAGGGTTTTGTGTTGAATATTGAGGATTGAGGATTGAGGAGTGAAGGTTGAGGATTGGGGATTGAGGATTGGCGATTGAGGATTGACGATTGAGGATTGAGAATTGAGGATTGAGGATTGAGGATTGAGTATTGAGGATTGAAGATTGAGGATTGAGGATTGAGGATTGAAGATTGAGGACTGAGTGTTGATGGTTGAGTGATGAGAATTGATGTTTGTGGATTGAGGTTTGAATAATGAATAATGGGGATTGAGTATTGAAAACTGTGAATTGAGGATATTCTATTGAAGATTGAGGATTGACAATTAATTTTTGAGGACTGAGGGCTGAAGATTGAGGATTCAGGATTGTGGACTCGGGATTGAGGTTTGAGGACTGTGGATTGAGGATTGAGGATTGAAGGTTGAGTATTGAGGATTGAAGATATGGGATTGAGGATTGACGATTGAGGATGGAGGATTCAGAATTGAGGTTTGAGGACTGAGGATTGAGGATTGAAGATTGAGTATTGAGGACTGAAGATTGGGGATTGAGGATTGAGAATTGAGGATTGACGATGAGGTCTGAGGGTTGAGGATTGAGGATTGAGGATTGAAGGTTGAGTATTGAGGATTGAAGATTGGGTATTGAGGATTGAAGAATGAGGATTGGGGATTGAGTATTGAGTATCGACGATTGCAGATTGAGTATTGAGGATTGAAGATTGAGGGCTGAGGATTGAGGATTGAGGATTGAGCATTGAGGATTGAAGATTGAGGATTGAGGATTGAGGATTGAGGATTGAGGATTGAGGATTGAGGATTGGGGATTGAGTATTGACGATTGAGGATTGAGTATTGAGGATCGAAGATTGAGAATTGAGGATTGAGGATTGAATATTGATGATTGAAGGTTGAGGATTGAGGGTTGAGTGTTGCGGTTTGAGGACGAGGAATGACGATTGAGGATTGAGGTTTGATGATTGACGATTGTGGATTGAGGACTGAGGATTGAGGATTGAGGATTGAGCATTGAGGATTGAAGATTTCGTACTGAGGATTGAAAATTGAGGATTGAGTATTGAGGATTGAATACTGAGAATTGAGGATTGAGGATTGAGGATTGAGGATGAGGGCTGAGGGCTGAGGGTTGAGGATTGAGGTTTGAGGACTGAGGACTGAGGATTGATGATTGAGAATTGAGGATTGAGGATTGAGAATTGAGGGTTGAAGATTGACGATTTGGTATTGAGGATTGAAGAATGAGGATTGAGGATTGAGGATTGAGTATTGAGGATTGAAGATTGTGTATTGAGGATTGAAGATTGACGATCGAAGATTCAGAATTGAGGATTGAGGATTGAGGATTGTGGATTGAAGATTGAGTATTGAGGATTGAAGGTTGAGGATTGTGGATTGAGGATTGAGGATTGAGGATTGAATATTGAGGATTGGGGACTGAGTGTTGAGGGCTGAGTGATTAGAATTGATGTTTGTGGATAGAGATTTGAGGATTGCAGATTGAGTATTGAGTACTGAAAACTGTGAATTGATGATATTCCATTGAGCATTGAGGATTGACAACTGATTGTTGAGGACTGAGGTCTGAAGCTTGAGGATTCAGGATTGAGGATTTAGGATTGAGGTTTGAGGACAGAGGATTGAGGATTGAGTATTGAGGATTGAGGATTGAAGATTGAGGATTGGGTGTCGAGGATTGAACATTGAGGATTGAGGATTGAGGATTGAGGATTTTAGATTGAGGATTGAATGTTGATTACTGATGAATGAAGATTGAGGATTGAGGATTGAGGTTTGTGGATTGAGGACGAGGACTGAGGGTTGAATATTGATGTCTGAGGTCTGAGGATTGTGGATTGAGGATTGCGGAACTGAGGATTGAGGATTGAGGATTGAAGACTGAGGATTCAAGATTGAGTATTGAGGATTGAAGATTGAGGATTGAGGATTGCTGATTGAGTATTGAGGATTGAAGGTTGAGGATTGTGGATTGAGGATTGAGGATTGAGGATTGAATATTGAGGATTGGGGACTGAGTGTTGAGGGCTGAGTGATGAGAATTGATGTTTGTGGATAGAGATTAGAGGATTGCAGATTGAGTATTGAGTATTGAAAGCTGTTAATTCATGATATTCCATTGAGCATTGCGGATTGACAACTGATTGTTGAGGACAGAGGGCTGAAGATTGAGGACTCAGGATTAAGGATTCAGGATTGAGGTTTGAGGACTGATGATTGAGGATTGAGGATTGAGGATTGAGGATTGAGGATTGAAGATTGAAGATTGAGGATTGAGGATTGAGGGTTGTGGATTGAGGACGAGGTCTGAGGGTTGAGTATTGACGTTTGAGGTCTGAGGATTGAGGATTGAGGATTGAGAACTGAGGATTGAGGATTGAGAATTGAAGATTGAGGATTGGGTATTGAGGATTGAAGAATGAGGATTGAGGATTGAGGATTGAGGATTGAGGATTGAGGATTGAGTATTGAGAATTGAGAATTGAGGATTGAGGGTTGAAGATTGAGTATTGAGGATTGAAGATTGAGGATTGAGGATTGAGGATTGAAGATTGAGGACAGAGTGTTGGGGGTTGAGTGATGGGAATTGATGTTTGTGGATTGAGATTTGAAGATTGAAGTATCGGGATTGAGTATTGAAAACTGTGAATTGAGGATATTCTATTGAGGATTGAGGATTGGCAATTGATTGTTGAGGACCGACGGCTGAAGGTTGAGGATTCAGGATTGAGGATTCCGGATTGAGGTTTGAGGACTGAGGATTGAGGTTTCAGGATTGAGGATTGAGGATTGACGCTTGAAGATTGAGTATTGAGGATTGAGTGTTGAGAAATGTTGTTTGAGGATTGAGATTTGATTATTGAGTTTTGTGTATTGAGTATTCAACCATGAGAATTCAGGATATTCTATTGAGTATTGAGAATTGAGGATTGATGGTTGAGGGTTGTGTGTTGAATATTGAGGATTGAGGATTGAGGCTTGAGGATTGAGGAGTGAAGGTTGAGGATTGGGGATTGAGGATTGGCGATTGAGGATTGACGATTGAGGATTGAGAATTGAGGATTGAGGATTGAGGATTGAGTATTGAGGATTGAAGATTGAGGATTGAGGATTGAGGATTGAAGATTGAGGACTGAGTGTTGATGGTTGATTGATGAGAATTGATGTTTGTGGATTGAGGTTTGAATATTGAATAATGGGGATTGAGTATTGAAAACTGTGAATTGAGGATATTCTATAGAAGATTTAGGATTGACAATTAATTTTTGAGGACTGAGGGCTGAAGATTGAGAATTCAGGATTGTGGACTCGGGATTGAGGTTTGAGGACTGTGGATTGAGGATTGAGGATTGAAGGTTGAGTATTGAGGATTGAAGATATGGGATTGAGGATTGAGGATTGAGGATGGAGGATGAGTGCCGAGGGTGGAGGATTGAGGTTTGAGTATTGAATCCTGAGAATTCAGGATATTCTATTGAGTATTGAGAATTGAGGATTGATGGTTGAGTATTGAGGACTGAGGATTGAGGATTGAAGGTTGAGTATTGAGGATTCAGAATTGAGGTTTGAGGACTGAGGATTGAGGATTGAAGATTGAGTATTGAGGACTGAAGGTTGGGGATTGAGGATTGAGAATTGAGGATTGACGATGAGG
Source organism: Calliopsis andreniformis (assembly GCF_051401765.1). Taxonomy (NCBI): domain Eukaryota; kingdom Metazoa; phylum Arthropoda; class Insecta; order Hymenoptera; family Andrenidae; genus Calliopsis; species Calliopsis andreniformis. The sequence continues at coordinate 4,565,167 of NW_027480454.1, forward strand.
TCTGAGGGTTGAGGATTGAGGATTGAGGATTGAAGGTTGAGCATTGAGGATTGAAGATTGGGTATTGAGGATTGAAGAATGAGGATTGAGGATTGAGGATTGAGTATCGACGATTGCAGATTGAGTATTGAGGATCGAAGATTGAGGGCTGAGGATTGAGAATTGAGGATTGAGTATTGAGGATTGAAGATTGAGGATTGGGGATTGAGGATTGAAGAATGAGTATTGAGGATTGAGGATTGAGGACTGAGGTTTGAGGATTGAGTATTGAGGATTGAGAATTGAGGATTGAGGATTGAAGATCGGGTATTGACGATTGAAGATTGAGGATTGAGGATTGAGGATTGAGGATTGAAGATTGAGGACTGAGTGTTGAGGGTTGAGTGATGAGTATAGATGTTTGTGGATTGAGATTTGAAGATTGAAGTATGGGGATTGAGTATTGAAAACTGTGAATTGACGATATTCTATTGAGGATAGAGGACTGACGACTGATTGTTGAGGACTGAGGGCTGAAGCTTGAGTATTCAGGATTGAGGATACAGGATCGACGTTTGAGGGCAGAGGATTGAGGATTGAGGATTGAGGATTGAGGATTGAGGATTGAGGATTGAAGATTGAGGATTGGGTTTTGATGATTGAAGAATGAGGATTGAGGATTGAGGATTGAGGAGTGAGGATTGAAGACTGAGTGTTGAGGGTTGAGTGATGAGAATTGATGTTTGTGGATAGAGATTTGAAGATTGCAGATTGAGTATTGAGTATTGAAAACTGTGAATTGATGATATTCTATTGAGCATTGAGGATTGACAGCTGATTGTTGATGACTGACGGCTGAAGGTTGTGGATTCATTATTGAGGATTCAGGATTGAGGGTTGAGGACTGAGGATTGAGGATTGAGGATTGAGGATTGAGGTATGGGAATTGAAGATTGAGGATTGAGGATCGGGTGTTGTGAATTGAGGACGAAGACTGAGGGTTGAGTATTGATGTTTGAGGTCTGAGGATTGAGGGTTGAGGATTGAGAATTGAGGATTGGAGATTTAGGATTGAAGATTGAGGATTGGGTATTGAGGATTGAAGAATGAGGATTGAGGATTGAGGATTGAGGATTGAGGATTGAGGATTGAAGATTGAGTATTGAGGATTGAAGATTGAGGATTGAGGATTGAGTATTGAAGATTCAGGATTTGGGACTGAGGATTGAAGATTGAGGATTGAGGATTGAGCATTGAGGATTGAGGATTGAGGATTGAGGATTGAAGATTGAGGATTGGGTGTTGAGGATTGAAGAATGAGGATTGAGGTTTGAGGATTGAGGATTGAGGATTGAAGATTGTGTATTGCGGATTGAAGATTGACGATTGAGGATTGAGGATAGAGGATTGATGATTGAGGATTGAGGATAGAGGATTGAGGATTGAGGATTGAGGATTGAGGATTGAAGATTGAGTTTTGATGATTGAAGGTTGAGGATTGAGGGTTGAGTGTTGAGGTTTGAGGACGAGGGCTGACGGTTGAGGATTGAGGTTTGAAGATTGAGGATTGAGCGTTGAGGATTGAGGACGAGGACTAACGATTGAGGATTGATGTTTGAGGATTGAGGATTGAGGATTGAGGATTGAGGAATGAGGATTGAGGATTGAGGATTGAGCATTGAGGATTGAAGTTTGAGGGCTGAGCATTGAGTATTGAAGGTTGAGCATTGATGGTTGAAGATTGAGGATTGAGGATTGAGGATTGAGGATTGAGGATTGAGGATGAGGGCTGAGGTTTGAGGATTGAGGTTTCAGGACTGACGACTGAGGATTGAGGATTGAGAATTGAGGATTGAGGATTGCTGATTGACGATCGAGAATTGAGAATTGAGGATTGAGGATTGAGGATTGAGGATTGAACATTGAGTATTGAGGATTGAAGGTTGAGGATTGTGGATTGAGGATTGAGAATTGAGGATTGAATATTGAGGATTGGGGACTGAGTGTTGACGGTTGAGCGATGAGAATTGATGTTTGTGGATAGAGATTTGAAGATTGCAGATTGAATATTGAGTACTGAAGACTGTGAATTGATGATATTCCATTGAGGATTGAGGATTGACAACTGATTGTTGAGGTCTGAGGGCTGAAGCTTGAGGAATCAGGATTGAGGATTCAGGATTGAGGTTTGAGGACAGAGGATTGAGGATTGAGGATTGACGCTTGAGGATTGAGGATTGAGGATGGAGGATTGAAGAGAGAGGACTGAGTGTTGATGATTGAGTGTTGAGAATTGATGTTTGAGGACTGAGATTTGATTATTGAATATTGTGCATTGAGTATTGAACCATGAGAATTCAGGATATTCTATTGAGTATTGAGAATTGAGGATTGATGATTGAGTATTGAGGATAGATGTTTGAGGATTGAGGATTGAGGATTGAGGATAGAGGATAGAGGATTGAGGATTGAGTGTTGAGGTTTGAGGACGAGGGCTGACGGTTGAGGATTGAGGTTTGAAGATTGAGGATTTAGCGTTGAGGATTGAGGACGAGGACTGACGATTGAGGATTGATGTTTGAGGATTGAGGATTGAGGATTGAGGATTGAGGATTGAGGATGAGGGCTGAGGGTTGAGGATTGTGGTTTCAGGACTGAGGACTGAGGATTGAGGATTGAGAATTGAGGATTGAGGATTGAGGATTGAAGATTGAGGATTGGGTAATGAGGATTGAAGAATGAGGATTGAGGATTGAGGATTGAAGATTGAGGATTGAAGATTGAGTATTGAGTATTGAAGATTGACGATTGAGGATTGAGAATTGAGGATTGACGATTGAGGAATGAGCATTGAAGAATGAGTATTGACGATTGAAAGTTGAGGATTGTGGATAGAAGGTTGAGGATTGAGTATTGAATATTGAGTATAGGGGACTGAGTTTGATGGTTGAGTGATGAGAATTGATGTTTGTGGATAGAGATTTGAATATTGCAGATTGAGTATTGAGTAATGAAAGCTGTGAATTGATGATATTCTCTTGAGGATTGAGGATACACAGCTGATTGTAGAGGACTGAGGGCTGAAGATTGAGGATTCAGGATTGAGGATTCAGGATTGAGGTTTGAGGACTGAGGATTGAGGATTGAGGATTGAGGATTGAGGATTGAGGATTGACGATTGAAGATTGAGGATTGAGGATTGAGGGTTGTAGATTGAGGACGAGGTCTGAGGGTTGAGTATTGACGTTTGAGGTCTGAGGATTGAGGATTGAGGATTGAGAACTGAGGATTGAGGATTGAGAATTGAAGATTGAGGATTGGGTATTGAGGATTGAAGAATGAGCATTGAGGATTGAGGATTGAGGATTGAGGATTGAGGATTGAGTATTGAGAATTGAGAATTGAGGATTGAGGATCGAAGATTGAGTATTGAGGATTGAAGGTTGAGGATTGAGGATTGAGGATTGAAGATTGAGGACAGAGTGTTGAGGGTTGAGTGATGGGAATTGATGTTTGTGGATTGACATTTGAAGATTGAAGTATCGGGATTGAGTATTGAAAACTGTGAATTGAGGATATTCTATTGAGGATTGAGGATTGGCAATTGATTGTTGAGGACCGACGGCTGAAGGTTGAGGATTCAGGATTGAGGATTCCGGATTGAGGTTTGAGGACTGAGGATTGAGGTTTCAGGATTGAGGATTGAGGATTGACGCTTGAAGATTGAGGATTGAGGATGGATGATTGAAGAGAGAGGACTGAGTATTGAGGATTGAGTGTTGAGAATTGTTGTTTGAGGATTGAGATTTGATTATTGAGTTTTGTGTATTGAGTATTCAACCATGAGAATTCAGGATATTCTATTGAGTATTGAGAATTGAGGATTGATGGTTGAGGGTTTTGTGTTGAATATTGAGGATTGAGGATTGAGGAGTGAAGGTTGAGGATTGGGGATTGAGGATTGGCGATTGAGGATTGACGATTGAGGATTGAGAATTGAGGATTGAGGATTGAGGATTGAGTATTGAGGATTGAAGATTGAGGATTGAGGATTGAGGATTGAAGATTGAGGACTGAGTGTTGATGGTTGAGTGATGAGAATTGATGTTTGTGGATTGAGGTTTGAATAATGAATAATGGGGATTGAGTATTGAAAACTGTGAATTGAGGATATTCTATTGAAGATTGAGGATTGACAATTAATTTTTGAGGACTGAGGGCTGAAGATTGAGGATTCAGGATTGTGGACTCGGGATTGAGGTTTGAGGACTGTGGATTGAGGATTGAGGATTGAAGGTTGAGTATTGAGGATTGAAGATATGGGATTGAGGATTGAGGATTGAGGATGGAGGATTCAGAATTGAGGTTTGAGGACTGAGGATTGAGGATTGAAGATTGAGTATTGAGGACTGAAGATTGGGGATTGAGGATTGAGAATTGAGGATTGACGATGAGGTCTGAGGGTTGAGGATTGAGGATTGAGGATTGAAGGTTGAGTATTGAGGATTGAAGATTGGGTATTGAGGATTGAAGAATGAGGATTGGGGATTGAGTATTGAGTATCGACGATTGCAGATTGAGTATTGAGGATTGAAGATTGAGGGCTGAGGATTGAGGATTGAGGATTGAGCATTGAGGATTGAAGATTGAGGATTGAGGATTGAGGATTGAGGATTGAGGATTGAGGATTGAGGATTGGGGATTGAGTATTGACGATTGAGGATTGAGTATTGAGGATCGAAGATTGAGAATTGAGGATTGAGGATTGAATATTGATGATTGAAGGTTGAGGATTGAGGGTTGAGTGTTGCGGTTTGAGGACGAGGAATGACGATTGAGGATTGAGGTTTGATGATTGACGATTGTGGATTGAGGACTGAGGATTGAGGATTGAGGATTGAGCATTGAGGATTGAAGATTTCGTACTGAGGATTGAAAATTGAGGATTGAGTATTGAGGATTGAATACTGAGAATTGAGGATTGAGGATTGAGGATTGAGGATGAGGGCTGAGGGCTGAGGGTTGAGGATTGAGGTTTGAGGACTGAGGACTGAGGATTGATGATTGAGAATTGAGGATTGAGGATTGAGAATTGAGGGTTGAAGATTGACGATTTGGTATTGAGGATTGAAGAATGAGGATTGAGGATTGAGGATTGAGTATTGAGGATTGAAGATTGTGTATTGAGGATTGAAGATTGACGATCGAAGATTCAGAATTGAGGATTGAGGATTGAGGATTGTGGATTGAAGATTGAGTATTGAGGATTGAAGGTTGAGGATTGTGGATTGAGGATTGAGGATTGAGGATTGAATATTGAGGATTGGGGACTGAGTGTTGAGGGCTGAGTGATTAGAATTGATGTTTGTGGATAGAGATTTGAGGATTGCAGATTGAGTATTGAGTACTGAAAACTGTGAATTGATGATATTCCATTGAGCATTGAGGATTGACAACTGATTGTTGAGGACTGAGGTCTGAAGCTTGAGGATTCAGGATTGAGGATTTAGGATTGAGGTTTGAGGACAGAGGATTGAGGATTGAGTATTGAGGATTGAGGATTGAAGATTGAGGATTGGGTGTCGAGGATTGAACATTGAGGATTGAGGATTGAGGATTGAGGATTTTAGATTGAGGATTGAATGTTGATTACTGATGAATGAAGATTGAGGATTGAGGATTGAGGTTTGTGGATTGAGGACGAGGACTGAGGGTTGAATATTGATGTCTGAGGTCTGAGGATTGTGGATTGAGGATTGCGGAACTGAGGATTGAGGATTGAGGATTGAAGACTGAGGATTCAAGATTGAGTATTGAGGATTGAAGATTGAGGATTGAGGATTGCTGATTGAGTATTGAGGATTGAAGGTTGAGGATTGTGGATTGAGGATTGAGGATTGAGGATTGAATATTGAGGATTGGGGACTGAGTGTTGAGGGCTGAGTGATGAGAATTGATGTTTGTGGATAGAGATTAGAGGATTGCAGATTGAGTATTGAGTATTGAAAGCTGTTAATTCATGATATTCCATTGAGCATTGCGGATTGACAACTGATTGTTGAGGACAGAGGGCTGAAGATTGAGGACTCAGGATTAAGGATTCAGGATTGAGGTTTGAGGACTGATGATTGAGGATTGAGGATTGAGGATTGAGGATTGAGGATTGAAGATTGAAGATTGAGGATTGAGGATTGAGGGTTGTGGATTGAGGACGAGGTCTGAGGGTTGAGTATTGACGTTTGAGGTCTGAGGATTGAGGATTGAGGATTGAGAACTGAGGATTGAGGATTGAGAATTGAAGATTGAGGATTGGGTATTGAGGATTGAAGAATGAGGATTGAGGATTGAGGATTGAGGATTGAGGATTGAGGATTGAGTATTGAGAATTGAGAATTGAGGATTGAGGGTTGAAGATTGAGTATTGAGGATTGAAGATTGAGGATTGAGGATTGAGGATTGAAGATTGAGGACAGAGTGTTGGGGGTTGAGTGATGGGAATTGATGTTTGTGGATTGAGATTTGAAGATTGAAGTATCGGGATTGAGTATTGAAAACTGTGAATTGAGGATATTCTATTGAGGATTGAGGATTGGCAATTGATTGTTGAGGACCGACGGCTGAAGGTTGAGGATTCAGGATTGAGGATTCCGGATTGAGGTTTGAGGACTGAGGATTGAGGTTTCAGGATTGAGGATTGAGGATTGACGCTTGAAGATTGAGTATTGAGGATTGAGTGTTGAGAAATGTTGTTTGAGGATTGAGATTTGATTATTGAGTTTTGTGTATTGAGTATTCAACCATGAGAATTCAGGATATTCTATTGAGTATTGAGAATTGAGGATTGATGGTTGAGGGTTGTGTGTTGAATATTGAGGATTGAGGATTGAGGCTTGAGGATTGAGGAGTGAAGGTTGAGGATTGGGGATTGAGGATTGGCGATTGAGGATTGACGATTGAGGATTGAGAATTGAGGATTGAGGATTGAGGATTGAGTATTGAGGATTGAAGATTGAGGATTGAGGATTGAGGATTGAAGATTGAGGACTGAGTGTTGATGGTTGAGTGATGAGAATTGATGTTTGTGGATTGAGGTTTGAATATTGAATAATGGGGATTGAGTATTGAAAACTGTGAATTGAGGATATTCTATAGAAGATTTAGGATTGACAATTAATTTTTGAGGACTGAGGGCTGAAGATTGAGAATTCAGGATTGTGGACTCGGGATTGAGGTTTGAGGACTGTGGATTGAGGATTGAGGATTGAAGGTTGAGTATTGAGGATTGAAGATATGGGATTGAGGATTGAGGATTGAGGATGGAGGATGAGTGCCGAGGGTGGAGGATTGAGGTTTGAGTATTGAATCCTGAGAATTCAGGATATTCTATTGAGTATTGAGAATTGAGGATTGATGGTTGAGTATTGAGGACTGAGGATTGAGGATTGAAGGTTGAGTATTGAGGATTCAGAATTGAGGTTTGAGGACTGAGGATTGAGGATTGAAGATTGAGTATTGAGGACTGAAGGTTGGGGATTGAGGATTGAGAATTGAGGATTGACGATGAGGTCTGAGGGTTGAGGATTGAGGATTGAGGATTGAAGGTTGAGCATTGAGGATTGAAGATTGGGTATTGAGGATTGAAGAATGAGGATTGAGGATTGAGGATTGAGTATCGACGATTGCAGATTGAGTATTGAGGATTGAAGATTGAGGGCTGAGGATTGAGAATTGAGGATTGAGTATTGAGGATTGAAGATTGAGGATTGGGGATTGAGGATTGAAGAATGAGTATTGAGGATTGAGGATTGAGGACTGAGGTTTGAGGATTGAGTATTGAGGATTGAGAATTGAGGATTGAGGATTGAAGATCGGGTATTGACGATTGAAGATTGAGGATTGAGGATTGAGGATTGAGGATTGAAGATTGAGGACTGAGTGTTGAGGGTTGAGTGATGAGTATAGATGTTTGTGGATTGAGATTTGAAGATTGAAGTATGGGGATTGAGTATTGAAAACTGTGAATTGACGATATTCTATTGAGGATAGAGGACTGACGACTGATTGTTGAGGACTGAGGGCTGAAGATTGAGGATTCAGGATTGAGGATTCAGGATTAAGGTTTGAGGACTGAGGATTGAGTTTTGAGGATTGAGGATTGAGGATTGAGGATTGAGCATTGAAGACTGAGGATTGGGTATTGCGGATTGAACATTGAGGATTGAGGATTGAGGATTGAGGACTGAGGATCAAGGGTTGAGGATTGAGGATTGAGGATTGAAGACTGAGGATTGGGGACTGAGGGTTGAAGATTGAGGATTGAGGATTGAGGACTGAGGATAGAGGATTGAGGATTGAAGATTCAGTATTGAGGATTGAAGTTTGAGAATTGAGGACTGAGGATTGAACATTGAGGACTGAGTGTTGAGGGTTGAGTGACGAGAATTGATGTTTGTGGATAGAGATTTGAAGATTGCAGATTGAGTATTGTGAATTGAAAACTGTGAATTGAGTATATTCTATTGAGGATTGAGGATTGACAACTGATCGTTGAGGACTGAGGGCTGAAGATTGAGGGTTCGGGGTTGAGGATTCAAAATTGAGATTTGAGGACTGAGGATTGAGGATTGAAGATTGAGTATTGAGGATTGAAGATTGAGAATTGAGGATTGAGTATTGAGGATGGAGGATGAGGGCTGAGGGTTGAGGATTGAGGTTTGAGGATTGAGGATTGTGGATTGAGGTCTGAGGATTGAGGATTGAGTATTGAGCATTGAGGATTGAAGATTGAGGATTGTGGATTGAGAATTGAGGATAGAGTATTGAGGATTGAAGATTGAATATTGATGATTGAAGATTGAGGATTGAGGATTGAGGGTTGTGGATTGAGGACGAGGACTGAGGGCTGTATATTGATGTTTGAGGACTGAGGATTGAGGATTGAGGATTGAGAATTGAGGATTGAGGATTGAGGATTGAGGATGAGGGCTGAGGGTTGAGGACTGAGGTTTGAGGACTGAGGACTGAGGATTGAAGATTGAGAATTGAGGATTGAGGATTGATGGTTGAAGATTGAGGATTGGGAATTGAGGATTGAAGAATGAGGATTGAGGATTGAGGATTGAGGATTGAGGATTGAAGATTGAGTATTGAGGATTAAAGATTGACGATCGAGGATTGAGAATTGAGGATTTAGGATTGGGGATTCAGGATTGAAGATTGAGTATTGAGGATTGAAGGCTGAAGATTGTGGATTGAGGATTGAGGATTGAATATTGAGGATTGGGGACTGAGTGTTGAGGGTTGAGTGATGAGAATTGATGTTTGTGGATAGAGATTTGAAGATTGCAGATTGAGTATTGTGTATTGAAAGCTGTGAATTGGGTATATTCTATTGAGGATTGAGGATTGACAACTGATTGTTGAGGACTGAGGGCTGAAGATTGAGGGCTCAGGGTTGAGGATTCAGAATTGAGATTTGAGGACTGAGGATTGAGGATTGAAGATTGAGTATTGTGGATTGAAGATTCAGAATTGAGAATTGAGGATTGAGGATTGAGGATTGTAGATTGAGGATTGTGTATTGAGGATTGAAGAATGAGGATTGAGTATTGAGGATTGAGAATTGAGGATTGAGGATTGAAGATTGAGTATTGAGGATTGAAGATTGTGAATTGAGGATTGAGGGTTGTGGATTGAGGACGAGGTCTGAGGATTGAGTATTGATGCTTGAGGTCTGAGGATTGAGTATTGATGCTTGAGGTCTGAGGATTGAGGATTGAGGATTGAGAATTGAGGATTGAGGATTGAGAATTGAGGATTGAGAATTGGGTATTGAGGGTTGAAGTATGAGGATTGAGGATTGAGGATTGAAGGCTGAGGATTGTGGATTGAGGGTTGAGGATTGAATATTGAGGATTGGGAACTGAGTGTTGAGGGCTGAGTGATGAGGATTGATGTTTGTGAATAGAGATTTGAGGATTGCAGGTTGAGTATTGAGTATTGAAAGCTGTGAATTGATGATATTCTATTGAGGATTGGGGATTGACAACTGATTGTTGAGGACTGAGGTCTGAAGGTCGAGGATTCAGGATTGAGGATCAGGATTAAGGTTTGCGGACTGATGATTGAGGGTTGAGGATTGAGGATTGAGGATTGAGGATTGAGGATTGAAGATTGAGGATTGGGTATTGCGTATTGAACATTGAGGATTGAGGATTGAGGATTGAGGACTGAGTATCAAGGATTGAGGATTGAGGATTGAAGATTGAGGATTGGGGACTGAGGATTGAAGATTGAGGATTGAGGATTGAGGACTGAGGATTGAGGATTGAGAATTGAAGATTCAGTATTGAGGATTGAAGGTTGAGGATTGTGGATTGAGGATTGAGGATTGAGGATTGAATATTGAGGATTGGGGACTGAGTGTTGAGGGTTGAGCGATGAGAACAGATGTTTGTGGATAGAGATTTGAAGATTGCAGATTGAATATTGAGTACTGAAAACTGTGAATTGATGATATTCCATTGAGGATTGAGGCTTGACAACTGATTGTAGAGGACTGAGGGCTGAAGATTGAGGACTCAGGATTGAGGATTCAGGATTGAGGTTTGAGGACTGATGATTGAGGATTGAGGATTGAGGATTGAGGATTGAGGATTGAAGATTGAAGATTGAGGATTGAGGATTGAGGGTTGTGGATTGAGGACGAGGTCTGAGGGTTGAGTATTGACGTTTGAGGTTTGAGGATTGAGGATTGAGGATTGAGAACTGAGGATTGAGGATTGAGAATTGAAGATTGAGGATTGGGTATTGAGGATTGAAGAATGAGGATTGAGGATTGAGGATTGAGGATTGAGGATTGAGGATTGAGTATTGAGAATTGAGAATTGAGGATTGAGGGTTGAAGATTGAGTATTGAGGATTGAAGATTGAGGATTGAGGATTGAGGATTGAAGATTGAGGACAGAGTGTTGGGGGTTGAGTGATGGGAATTGATGTTTGTGGATTGAGATTTGAAGATTGTAGTATCGGGATTGAGTATTGAAAACTGTGAATTGAGGATATTCTATTGAGGATTGAGGATTGGCAATTGATTGTTGAGGACCGACGGCTGAAGGTTGAGGATTCAGGATTGAGGATTCCGGATTGAGGTTTGAGGACTGTGGATTGAGGTTTCAGGATTGAGGATTGAGGATTGACGCTTGAAGATTGAGGATTGAGGATGGAGTATTGAAGAGAGAGGACTGAGTATTGAGGATTGAGTGTTGAGAAATGTTGTTTGAGGATTGACATTTGATTATTGAGTTTTGTGTATTGAGTATTCAACCATGAGAATTCAGGATATTCTATTGAGTATTGAGAATTGAGGATTGATGGTTGAGGGTTGTGTGTTGAATATTGAGGATTGAGGATTGAGGCTTGAGGATTGAGCAGTGAAGGTTGAGGATTGGGGATTGAGGATTGGCGATTGAGGATTGACGATTGAGGATTGAGAATTGAGGATTGAGGATTGAGGATTGAGTATTGAGGATTGAAGATTGAGGATTGAGGATTGAGGATTGAAGATTGAGGACTGAGTGTTGATGGTTGAGTGATGAGAATTGATGTTTGTGGATTGAGGTTTGAATATTGAATAATGGGGATTGAGTATTGAAAACTGTGAATTGAGGATATTCTATTGAAGATTGAGGATTGACAATTAATTTTTGAGGACTGAGGGCTGAAGATTGAGGATTCAGGATTGTGGACTCGGGATTGAGGTTTGAGGACTGTGGATTGAGGATTGAGGATTGAAGGTTGAGTATTGAGGATTGAAGATATGGGATTGAGGATTGAGGATTGAGGATGGAGGATGAGTGCCGAGGGTGGAGGATTGAGGTTTGAGTATTGAATCCTGAGAATTCAGGATATTCTATTGAGTATTGAGAATTGAGGATTGATGGTTGAGTATTGAGGACTGAGGATTGAGGATTGAAGATTGAGTATTGAGGATTCAGAATTGAGGTTTGAGGACTGAGGATTGAGGATTGAAGATTGAGGATTGAGGATTGAGGATTGAGGATTGAGGATTGAAGATTGAGGATTGGGGATTGAGGATTGACGATTGAGGATTGAGTATTGAGGATCGAAGATTGAGAATTGAGGATTGAGGATTGAATATTGATGATTGAAGGTTGAGGATTGAGGGTTGAGTGTTGCGGTTTGAGGACGAGGAATGACGATTGAGGATTGAGGTTTGATGATTGACGATTGTGGATTGAGGACTGAGGATTGAGGATTGAGTATTGAGCATTGAGGATTGAAGATTTCGTACTGAGGATTGAAAATTGAGGATTGAGTATTGAGGATTGAATACTGAGAATTGAGGATCGAGGATTGAGGATTGAGGATGAGGGCTGAGGGCTGAGGGTTGAGGATTGAGGTTTGAGGACTGAGGACTGAGGATTGATGATTGAGAATTGAGGATTGAGGATTGAGGATTGAGGGTTGAAGATTGACGATTTGGTATTGAGGATTGAAGAATGAGGATTGAGGATTGAGGATTGAGTATTGAGGATTGAAGATTGTGTATTGAGGATTGAAGATTGACGATCGAGGATTCAGAATTGAGGATTGAGGATTGAGGATTGAGGATTTAGGATTGGGGATTCAGGATTGAAGATTGAGCATTGAGGATTGAAGGCTGAGGATTGTGGATTGAGGATTGAGGATTGAATATTGAGGATTGGGGACTGAGTGTTGAGGGCTGAGTGATGAGAATTGATGTTTGTGGATAGAGATTTGAGGATTGCAGATTGAGTATTGAGTATTGAAAGCTGTTAATTGATGATATTCTATTGAGGATTGAGGACTGACACCTGATTGTTGAGGACTGAGGTCTGAAGGTTGAGGATTCAGGATTGAGGATCAGGATTAAGGTTTGCGGACTGAGGATTGAGGGTTGAGGATTGAGGATCCAGGATTGAGGATTGAGGATTGAAGATTGAGGATTGGGTATTGCGGATTGAACATTGAGGATTGAGGATTGAGGATTGAGGACTGAGGATCAAGGATTGAGCATTGAGGATTGAAGATTGAGGATTGGGGACTGAGGATTGAAGATTGAGGATTGAGGATTGAGGACTGAGGATTGAGGATTGAGAATTGAAGATTCAGTATTGAGGATTGGAGATTGAGAATTGAGGATTGAGGATTGAACATTGAGGACTGAGTGTTGAGGGTTGAGTGATGAGAATTGATGTTTGTGGATAGAGAGTTGAAGATTGCAGATTGAGTATTGTGTATTGAAAGCTGTGAATTGGGTATATTCTATTGAGGATTGAGGATTGACAACTGATTGTTGAGGACTGAGGGCTGAAGATTGGGGGCTCAGGGTTGAGGATTCAGAATTGAGATTTGAGGACTGAGGATTGAGGATTGAAGATTGAGTATTGTGGATTGAAGATTGAGAATTGAGGATTGAGGATAGAGGATTGAGAATGAGGGCTGAGGGTTGAGGATTGAGGTTTGAGGACTGAGGACTGAGGATTAACGTTTGAGAATTGAGGATTGAGGATTGAGGGTTGAAGATTGAGGATTGGGTATTGAGGATTGAGTACTGAAGATTGAGGATTGATGATCGAGGATTGATGATTGAGGATTGAGGATTGAGGATTGAGGATTGAAGATTGAGTATAGAGGATTGAAGATTGAGGATTGAGAATTGAGGATTGAGGATTGAGTAATGAGGATAGAAGATTGAGCATTGGGGACTGAGGATTGAAGATTTAGGATTGAGGATTGAGGATTGAGGATTGAGGATTGAAGATTGAGGACTGAGTGTTGAGGGTTGAGTGATGATAATTGATGTTTGTGGATTTAGATTTGAAGATTGAAGAATGGGGATTGTGTATTGAAAACTGTGAATTGAGGATATTCTATTGAGGATTGAGGATTGACAATTGATTGTTGAGTACTGGGGGCTGAAGGTTGAGGACTCAGGATTGAGGATTCGGGATTGAGGTTGGAGGACTGAGGATTGAGGGTTGAGGATTGTGGATTGAGGATTGACGCTTGAGGATTGAGGATTGAGAATGGTGGATTGAAGAGAGAGGACTGAGTGTTGAGGATTGAGTGTTGAGAATTGATGTTTGAGGATTGAGATTTGATTATTGAATATTGTGGATTGAGAATTGAACCATGAGAATTCAGGATATTCTATTGAGTATTGAGAATTGAGGATTGATGGTTGAGTATTGAGGATTGATGGTTGAGGGTTGTGCGTTGAATATTGAGGATTGAGGATTGAGGATTGAGGATTGAGAGTTGAGGATTGAGGACGAGGACTGGCGGTTGAGGATTGAGGTTTGAAGGTTGAGGATTGAGGAGTGGGGACTGAGGATTGAGGATTGAGTATTGAGCATTGAGGATTGAAGTTTGAGGATTGTGTATTGACGATTGAAGAATGAGGATTGAGTATTGAGGATTGAGAATTGAGGATTGAGGATTGAAGATTGAGTATTGAGGATTGAAGATTGTGAATTGAGGATTGAGGGTTGTGGATTGAGGACGAGGTCTGAGGGTTGAGTATTGATGTTTGAGGTCTGAGGATTGAGGATTGAGGATTGAGAATTGAGGATTGAGGATTGAGAATTGAGGATTGAGAATTGGGTATTGAGGGTTGAAGTATGAGGATTGAGGATTGAGGGTTGAAGGCTGAGGATTGTGGATTGAGGGCTGAGGATTGAATATTGAGGATTGGGGACTGAGTGTTGAGGGCTGAGTGATGAGGATTGATGTTTGTGAATAGAGATTTGGGGATTGCAGGTTGAGTATTGAGTATTGAAAGCTGTGAATTGATGATATTCTATTGAGGATTGAGGATTGACAACTGATTGTTGAGGACTGAGGTCTGAAGGTCGAGGATTCAGGATTGAGGATCAGGATTAAGGTTTGCGGACTGAGGATTGAGGGTTGAGGATTGAGGATTGAGGATTGAGGATTGAGGATTGAAGATTGAGGATTGGGTATTGCGGATTGAACATTGAGGATTGAGGATTGAGGATTGAGGACTGAGTATCAAGGATTGAGGATTGAGGATTGAAGATTGAGGATTGGGGACTGAGGATTGAAGATTGAGGATTGAGGATTGAGGACTGAGGATTGAGGATTGAGAATTGAAGATTCAGTATTGAGGATTGAAGGTTGAGGATTGTGGATTGAGGATTGAGGATTGAGGATTGAATATTGAGGATTGGGGACTGAGTGTTGAGGGTTGAGCGATGAGAACAGATGTTTGTGGATAGAGATTTGAAGATTGCAGATTGAATATTGAGTACTGAAAACTGTGAATTGATGATATTCTATTGAGGATTGAGGCTTGACATCTGATTGTTGAGGACCGAGGGCTGAAGCTTGAGGACTCAGGGTTGAGGATTCAGGATTGAGGTTTGAGGACAGAGGATTGAGGATTGAGGATTGACGCTTGAGGATTGAGGATTGAGGATGGAGGATTGAAGAGAGAGGACTGAGTGTTGATGATTGAGTGTTGAGAATTTATGTTTGAGGACTGAGATTTGAATATTGAATATTGTGCATTGAGTATTGAACCATGAGAATTCAGGATATTCTATTGAGTATTGAGAATTGAGGATTGATGATTGAGTATTGAGGATAGATGTTTGAGGATTGAGGATTGAGGATTGAGGATAGAGGATTGAGGATTGAGGATTGAGGATTGAGGATTGAAGATTGAGTTTTGATGATTGAAGATTGAGGATTGAGGATTGAGTGTTGAGGTTTGAGGACGAGGTCTGACGGTTGAGGATTGAGGTTTGAAGATTGAGGATTGAGCGTTGAGGATTGAGGACGAGGACTGACGATTGAGGATTGATGTTTGAGGATTGAGGATTGAGGACTGAGGATTGAGGAATGAGGATTGAGGATTGAGGAATGAGCATTGAGGATTGAAGCTTGAGGGCTGAGCATTGAGGATTGAAGGTTGAGCATTGATGGTTGAAGATTCAGGATTGAGGATTGAGGATTGAGGATTGAGGATTGAGGATGAGGGCTGAGGGTTGAGGATTGAGGTTTCAGGACTGAGGACTGAGAATTGAGGATTGAGAATTGAGGACTGAGGATTGCTGATTGACGATCGAGAATTGAGAACTGAGGATTGAGGATTGAGGATTGAGGATTGAACATTGAGTATTGAGGATTGAAGGTTGAGGATTGTGGATTGAGGACTGAGGATTGAGGATTGTATATTGAGGATTGGGGACTGAGTGTTGATGGTTGAGCGATGAGAATTGATGTTTGTGGATAGAGATTTGAAGATCGCAGATTGAATATTGAGTACTGAAGACTGTGAATTGATGATATTCCATTGAGGATTGAGGATTGACAACTGATTGTTGAGGTCTGAGGGCTGAAGCTTGAGGAATCAGGATTGAGGATTCAGGATTGAGGTTTGAGGACAGAGGGTTGAGGATTGAGGATTGACGCTAGAGGATTGAGGATTGAGGATGGAGGATTGAAGAGAGAGGACTGAGTGTTGATGATTGAGTGTTGAGAATTGATGTTTGAGGACTGAGATTTGATTATTGAATATTGTGCATTGAGTATTGAACCATGAGAATTCAGGATATTCTATTGAGTATTGAGAATTGAGGATTGATGATTGAGTATTGAGGGTAGATGTTTGAGGATTGAGGATTGAGGATTGAGGATAGAGGATTGAGGATTGAGGATTGAGGATTGAGGATTGAAGATTGAGTTTTGATGATTGAAGATTGAGGATTGAGGATTGAGTGTTGAGGTTTGAGGACGAGGGCTGACGGTTGAGGATTGAGGTTTGAAGATTGAGGATTTAGCGTTGAGGATTGAGGACGAGGACTGACGATTGAGGATTTATGTTTGAGGATTGAGGATTGAGGATTGAGGATTGAGGATTGAGGATGAGGGCTGAGGGTTGAGGATTGTGGTTTCAGGACTGAGGACTGAGGATTGAGGAGTGAGAATTGAGGATTGAGGATTGAGGATTGAAGATTGAGGATTGGGTAATGAGGTTTGAAGAATGAGGATTGAGTATTGAGGATTGAAGATTGAGGATTGAAGATTGAGTATTGAGTATTGAAGATTAACGATTGAGGATTGAGAATTGAGGATTGACGATTGAGGAATGAGCATTGAAGAATGAGTATTGAGGATTGAAAGTTGAGGATTGTGGATAGAGGGTTGAGGATTGAGTATTGAATATTGAGTATAGGGGACTGAGTTTGATGGTTGAGTGATGAGAATTGATGTTTGTGGATAGAGATTTGAATATTGCAGATTGAGTATTGAGTAATGAAAGCTGTGAATTGATGATATTCTCTTGAGGATTGAGGATAGACAGCTGATTGTAGAGGACTGAGGGCTGAAGATTGAGGATTCAGGATTGTGGACTCGGGATTGAGGTTTGAGGACTGTGGATTGAGGATTGAGGATTGAAGGTTGAGTATTGAGGATTGAAGATTGGGTATTGACGATTGAAGAATGAGGATTGAGGATTGAGGATTGAGTATCGACGATTGCAGATTGAGTATTGAGGATTGAAGATTGAGGGCTGAGGATTGAGGATTGAGGATTGAGCATTGAGGATTGAAGATTGAGGATTGAGGATTGAGGATTGAGGATTGAGGATTGAAGATTGAGGATTGGGTATTGAGGATTGACCATTGAGGATTGAGTATTGAGGATCGAAGATTGAGAATTGAGGATTGAGGATTGAATATTGATGATTGAAGGTTGAGGATTGAGGGTTGAGTGTTGCGGTTTGAGGACGAGGAATGACGATTGAGGATTGAGGTTTGATGATTGACGATTGTGGATTGAGGACTGAGGATTGAGGATTGAGGATTGAGCATTGAGGATTGAAGATTTCGTACTGAGGATTGAAAATTGAGTATTGAGTATTGAGGATTGAATACTGAGAATTGAGGATTGAGGATTGAGGATTGAGGATGAGGGCTGAGGGCTGAGGGTTGAGGATTGAGGTTTGAGGACTGAGGACTGAGGATTGATGATTGAGAATTGAGGATTGAGGATTGAGGATTGAGGGTTGAAGATTGACGATTTGGTATTGAGGATTGAAGAATGACGATTGAGGATTGAGGATTGAGTATTGAGGATTGAAGATTGTGTATTGAGAATTGAAGATTGACGATCGAAGATTCAGAATTGAGGATTGAGGATTGAGGATTGAGGATTGAAGATTGAGTATTGAGGATTGAAGGTTGAGGATTGTGGATTGAGGATTGAGGATTGAGGATTGAATATTGAGGATTGGGGACTGAGTGTTGAGGGCTGACTGATTAGAATTGATGTTTGTGGATAGAGATTTGAGGATTGCAGATTGAGTATTGAGTATTGAAAACTGTGAATTGATGATATTCCATTGAGCATTGAGGATTGACAACTGATTGTTGAGGACTGAGGCCTGAAGCTTGAGGATTCAGGATTGAGGATTTAGGATTGAGGTTTGAGGACAGAGGATTGAGGATTGAGTATTGAGGATTGAGGATTGAAGATTGAGGATTGGGTGTCGAGGATTGAACATTGAGGATTGAGGATTGAGGATTGAGGATTTTAGATTGAGGATTGAATGTTGAATACTGATGAATGAAGATTGAGGATTGAGGATTGAGGTTTGTGGATTGAGGACGAGGACTGAGGGTTGAATATTGATGCCTGAGGTCTGAGGATTGTGGATTGAGGATTGCGAACTGAGGATTGAGGATTGAGGATTGAAGACTGAGGATTCAAGATTGAGTATTGAGGATTGAAGATTGAGGATTGAGGATTGCTGATTGAGTATTGAGGATTGAAGGTTGAGGATTGTGGATTGAGGATTGAGGATTGAGGTTTGAATATTGAGGATTGGGGACTGAGTGTTGAGGGCTGAGTGATGAGAATTGATGTTTGTGGATAGAGATTAGAGGATGGCAGATTGAGTATTGAGTATTGAAAACTGTTAATTCATGATATTCCATTGAGCATTGCGGATTGAAAACTGATTGTTGAGGACTGAGGTCTGAAGCTTGAGGATTCAGGATTGAGGTTTGAGGACAGAGGATTGAGGATTGAGGATTGAGTATTGAGAATTGAAGATTGAGGATTGAGGATTGCTGATTGAGGATTGAGGATTGAAGGTTGAGGATTGAGGATTGACAATTGATTGTTGAGGACTGACGGCTGAAGATTGAGGATTCAGGATTGAGGATTCCGGATTGAAGTTTGAGGACTGAGGATTGAGGGCTGAGGATTGAGGATTGAGGATTGACGCTTGAGGATTGAGGATTGAGGATGGAGGACTGAAGAGAGAGGACTGAGTATTGAGGATTGAGTGTTGAGAATTGATGTTTGAGGATTGAGATTTGATTATTGAATATAGAGGATTGAGTATTGAATCATGAGATTTCAGCATATTCTATTGAGTATTGAGAATTGAGGATTGATGGTTGAGTATTGAGGTTTGGTGGTTGAGGGTTGTGTGTTGAATGTTGAGCATTGAGGATTGAGGATTGAGGATTGAGGATTGAGGATTGAAGATTGAGTATTGATGATTGAAGATTAAGGATTGAGGGTTGATGTTTGAGGATTGAGGACGAGGACTGACGGTTGAGGATTGAGGTTTGAGGATTGAGGATTGAGGATTGAGGACTGAGGATTGAGGATTGGGGGTTGTGGATTGAGGACGATGCCTGAGGGTTGAGTATTGATGTTTGAGGTCTGAGGAATGAGGATTGAGGATTGAGAATTGAGGATTGAGTATTGAGGATTGAAGATTGAGGATTGGGGATTGAGGATTGAAGAATGAGTATTGAGGATTGAGCATTGAGGATTGAGGTTTGAGGATTGAGTATTGAGGATTGAGAATTGAGGATTGAGGATTGAAGATCGGGTATTGAGGATTGAAGATTGAGGATTGAGGATTGAGGATTGAAGATTGAGGGCTCAGTGTTGAGGGTTGAGTGATGAGTATAGATGTTTGTGGATTGAGATTTGAAGATTGAAGAATGGGGATTGAGTATTGAAAACTGTGAATTGACGATATTCTATTGATGATTGAGGACTGACGACTGATTGTTGAGGACTGAGGGCTGAAGATTGAGGATTCAGGATTGAGGATTCAGGATTAAGGTTTGAGGACAGAGGATTGAGTTTTGAGGATTGAGGGTTGAGGATTGAGGATTGAGGATTGAAGACTGAGGATTGGGTATTGCGGATTGAACATTGAGGATTGAGGATTGAGGATTGAGGACTGAGGATCAAGTGTTGAGGATTGAGGATTGAGGATTGAATATTGAGGATTGGGGACTGAGTGTTGAGGGTTGAGTAATGAGAATTGATGTTTGTGGATAGAGATTTGAAGATTGCAGATTGAGTATTGAGTATTGAAAACTGTGAATTGATGATATTCTATTGACGATTGAGTATTGACAACTGACTGTTAAGGACTGAGGGCTGAAGCTTGAGTATTCAGGATTGAGGATACAGGATCGACGTTTGAGGGCAGAGGATTGAGGATTGAGGATTGAGGATTGAGGATTGAGGATTGAGAATTGAAGATTGAGGATTGGGTTTTGATGATTGAAGAATGAGGATTGAGGATTGAGGATTGAGGAGTGAGGATTGAAGACTGAGTGTTGAGGGTTGAGTGATGAGAATTGATGTTTGTGGATAGAGATTTGAAGACTGCAGATTGAGTATTGAGTATTGAAAACTGTGAATTGATGATATTCTATTGAGCATTGAGGATTGACAACTGATTGTTGATGACTGACGGCTGAAGGTTGTGGATTCATTATTGAGGATTCAGGATTGAGGGTTGAGGACTGAGGATTGAGGATTGAGGATTGAGGATTGAAGATTGAGTATTGATGATTGAAGATTAAGGATTGAGGGTTGATGTTTGAGGATTGAGGACGAGGACTGACGGTTGAGGATTGAGGTTTGAGGATTGAGGATTGAGGATTGAGGACTGAGGATTGAGGATTGGGGGTTGTGGATTGAGGACGATGCCTGAGGGTTGAGTATTGATGTTTGAGGTCTGAGGATTGAGGGTTGTGGATTGAGGACGAGGTCTGAGGGTTGAGTATTGATGTTTGAGGTCTGAGGATTGAGGATTGAGGATTGAGAATTGAGGATTGAGGATTGAGAATTGAGGATTGAGAATTGGGTATTGAGGGTTGAAGTATGAGGATTGAGGATTGAGGGTTGAAGGCTGAGGATTGTGGATTGAGGGCTGAGGATTGAATATTGAGGATTGGGGACTGAGTGTTGAGGGCTGAGTGATGAGGATTGATGTTTGTGAATAGAGATTTGAGGATTGTAGGTTGAGTATTGAGTATTGAAAGCTGTGAATTGATGATATTCTATTGAGGATTGAGGATTGACAACTGATTGTTGAGGACTGAGGTCTGAAGGTCGAGGATTCAGGATTGAGGATCAGGATTAAGTTTTGCGGACTGAGGATTGAGGGTTGAGGATTGAGGATTGAGGATTGAGGATTGAGGATTGAAGATTGAGGATTGGGTATTGCGGATTGAACATTGAGGATCGAGGATTGAGGATTGAGGACTGAGTATCAAGGATTGAGGATTGAGGATTGAAGATTGAGGATTGGGGACTGAGGATTGAAGATTGAGGATTGAGGATTGAGGATTGAGTATTGAGAATTGAGAATTGAGGATTGAGGGTTGAAGATTGAGTATTGAGGTTTGAAGATTGAGGATTGAGGATTGAGGATTGAAGATTGAGGACAGAGTGTTCGGGGTTGAGTGATGGGAATTGATGTTTGTGGATTGAGATTTGAAGATTGAAGTATCGGGATTGAGTATTGAAAACTGTGAATTGAGGATATTCTATTGAGGATTGAGGATTGGCAATTGATTGTTGAGGACCGACGGCAGAAGGTTGAGGATTCAGGATTGAGGATTCCGGATTGATGTTTGAGGACTCAGGATTGAGGTTTCAGGATTGAGGATTGAGGATTGACGCTTGAAGATTGAGGATTGAGGATGGAGGATTGAAGAGAGAGGACTGAGTATTGAGGATTGAGTGTTGAGAAATGTTGTTTGAGGATTGAGATTTGATTATTGAGTTTTGTGTATTGAGTATTCAACCATGAGAATTCAGGATATTCTATTGAGTATTGAGAATTGAGGATTGATGGTTGAGGGTTGTGTGTTGAATATTGAGGATTGAGGATTGAGGCTTGAGGATTGAGGAGTGAAGGTTGAGGATTGGGGATTGAGGATTGGCGATTGAGGATTGACGATTGAGGATTGAGAATTGAGGATTGAAGATTGAGGATTGAGGATTGAGGATTGAAGATTGAGGACTGAGTGTTGATGGTTGAGTGATGAGAATTGATGTTTGTGTATTGAGGTTTGAATATTGAATAATGGGGATTGAGTATTGAAAACTGTGAATTGAGGATATTCTATTGAAGATTGAGGATTGACGATTAATTTTTGAGGACTGAGGGCTGAAGATTGAGGATTCAGGATTGTGGACTCGGGATTGAGGTTTGAGGACTGTGGATTGAGGATTGAGGATTGAAGGTTGAGTATTGAGGATTGAAGATATGGGATTGAGGATTGAGGATTGAGGATGGAGGATGAGTGCCGAGGGTGGAGGATTGAGGTTTGAGTATTGAATCCTGAGAACTCAGGATATTCTATTAAGTATTAAGAATTGAGGATTGATGGTTGAGTATTGAGGACTGAGGATTGAGGATTGAAGATTGAGTATTGAGGATTCAGAATTGAGGTTTGAGGACTGAGGATTGAGGATTGAAGATTGAGTATTGAGGACTGAAGATTGGGGATTGAGGATTGAGAATTGAGGATTGACGATGAGGTCTGAGGGTTGAGGATTGAGGATTGAGGATTGAAGGTTGAGTATTGAGGATTGAAGATTGGGTATTGAGGATTGAAGAATGAGGATTGAGGATTGAGGATTGAGTATCGACGATTGCAGATTGAGTATTGAGTATTGAAGATTGAGGGCTGAGGATTGAGGATTGAGGATTGAGCATTGAGGATTGAAGATTGAGGATTGAGGATTGAGGATTGAGGATTGAGGATTGAAGATTGAGGATTGGGGATTGAGGATTGACGATTGAGGATTGAGTATTGAGGATCGAAGATTGAGAATTGAGTATTGAGGATTGAATATTGATGATTGAAGGTTGAGGATTGAGGGTTGAGTGTTGCGGTTTGAGGACGAGGAATGACGATTGAGGATTGAGGTTTGATGATTGACGATTGTGGATTGAGGACTGAGGATTGAGGATTGAGGATTGAGCATTGAGGATTGAAGATTTCGTACTGAGGATTGAAAATCGAGGATTGAGTATTGAGGATTGAATACTGAGAATTGAGGATTGAGGATTGAGGATTGAGGATGAGGGCTGAGGGCTGAGGGTTGAGGATTGAGGTTTGAGGACTGAGGACTGAGGATTGATGATTGAGAATTGAGGATTGAGGATTGAGGATTGAGGGTTGAAGATTGACGATTTGGTATTGAGGATTGAAGAATGAGGATTGAGGATTGAGGATTGAGGATTGAGTATTGAGGATTGAAGATTGTGTATTGAGGATTGAAGATTGACGATCGAGGATTCAGAATTGAGGATTGAGGATTGAGGATTGAGGATTGAAGATTGAGTATTGAGGATTGAAGGTTGAGGATTGTGGATTGAGGATTGAGGATTGAGGATTGAATATTGAGGATTGGGGACTGAGTGTTGAGGGCTGAGTGATGAGAATTGATGTTTGTGGATAGAGATTTGAGGATTGCAAATTGAGTGTTGAGTATTGAAAACTGTGAATTGATGATATTCCATTGAGCATTGAGGATTGACAACTGATTGTTGAGGACTGAGGTCTGAAGCTTGAGGATTCAGGATTGAGGATTTAGGATTGAGGTTTGAGGACAGAGGATTGAGGATTGAGGATTGAGGATTGAGGATTGAAGATTGAGGATTGGGTGTCGAGGATTGAACATTGAGGATTGAGGATTGAGGATTGAGGGTTTTAGATTGAGGATTGAATGTTGAATACTGATGAATGAAGATTGAGGATTGAGGATTGAGGTTTGGGGATTGAGGACGAGGACTGAGGGTTGAATATTGATGCCTGAGGTCTGAGGATTGTGGATTGAGGATTGCGAACTGAGGATTGAGGAGTGAGGATTGAAGACTGAGGATTCAAGATTGAGTATTGAGGATTGAAGATTGAGGATTGAGGATTGCTGATTGAGTATTGAGGATTGAAGGTTGAGGATTGTGGATTGAGGATTGAGGATTGAGGATTGAATATTGAGGATTGGGGACTGAGTGTTGAGGGCTGAGTGATGAGAATTGATGTTTGTGGATAGAGATTAGAGGATCGCAGATTGAGTATTGAGTATTGAAAACTGTTAATTCATGATATTCCATTGAGCATTGCGGATTGACAACTGATTGTTGAGGACTGAGGTCTGAAGCTTGAGGATTCAGGATTGAGGTTTGAGGACAGAGGATTGAGGATTGAGGATTGAGTATTGAGAATTGACGATTGACGATTGAGGATTGCTGATTGTGGATTGAGGATTGAAGGTTGAGGATTGAGGATTGACAATTGATTGTTGAGGACTGACGGCTGAAGATTGAGGATTCAGGATTGAGGATTCCGGGTTGAAGTTTGAGGACTGAGGATTGAGGGCTGAGGATTGAGGATTGAGGATTGACGCTTGAGGATTGAGGATTGAGGATGGAGGACTGAAGAGAGAGTACTGAGTATTGAGGATTGAGTGTTGAGAATTGATGTTTGAGGATTGAGATTTGATTATTGAATATAGAGGATTGAGTATTGAATCATGAGATTTCAGCATATTCTAATGAGTATTGAGAATTGAGGATTGATGGTTGAGTATTGAGGTTTGGTGGTTGAGGGTTGTGTGTTGAATATTGAGCATTGAGGATTGAGGATTGAGGATTGAGGATTGAGGATTGAAGATTGAGTATTGATGATTGAAGATTAAGGATTGAGGGTTGATGTTTGAGGATTGAGGACGAGGACTGACGGTTGAGGATTGAGGTTTGAGGATTGAGGATTGAGGATTGAGGACTGAGGATTGACGATTGGGGGTTGTGGATTGAGGACGATGCCTGAGGGTTGAGTATTGATGTTTGAGGTCTGAGGAATGAGGATTGAGGATTGAGAATTGAGGATTGCTGATTGACGATCGAGAATTGAGAACTGAGGATTGAGGATTGAGGATTGAGGATTGAACATTGAGTATTGAGGATTGAAGGTTGAGGATTGTGGATTGAGGACTGAGGATTGAGGATTGAATATTGAGGATTGGGGACTGAGTGTTGATGGTTGAGCGATGAGAATTGATGTTTGTGGATAGAGATTTGAAGATTGCAGATTGAATATTGAGTACTGAAGACTGTGAATTGATGATATTCCATTGAGGATTGAGGATTGACAACTGATTGTTGAGGTCTGAGGGCTGAAGCTTGAGGAATCAGGATTGAGGATTCAGGATTGAGGTTTGAGGACAGAGGATTGAGGATTGAGGATTGACGCTTGAGGATTAAGGATTGAGGATGGAGGATTGAAGAGAGAGGACTGAGTGTTGATGATTGAGTGTTGAGAATTGATGTTTGAGGACTGAGATTTGATTATTGAATATTGTGCATTGAGTATTGAACCATGAGAATTCAGGATATTCTATTGAGTATTGAGAATTGAGCATTGATGGTTGAGTATTGAGGGTAGATGTTTGAGGATTGAGGATTGAGGATTGAGGATAGAGGATTGAGGATTGAGGATTGAGGATTGAGGATTGAAGATTGAGTTTTGATGATTGAAGATTGAGGATTGAGGATTGAGTGTTGAGGTTTGAGGACGAGGGCTGACGGTTGAGGATTGAGGTTTGAAGATTGAGGATTTAGCGTTGAGGATTGAGGACGAGGACTGACGATTGAGGATTTATGTTTGAGGATTGAGGATTGAGGATTGAGGATTGAGGATTGTGGATAGAGGGTTGAGGATTGAGTATTGAATATTGAGTATAGGGGACTGAGTTTGATGGTTGAGTGATGAGAATTGATGTTTGTGGATAGAGATTTGAATATTGCAGATTGAGTATTGAGTAATGAAAGCTGTGAATTGATGATATTCTCTTGAGGATTGAGGATAGACAGCTGATTGTAGAGGACTGAGGGCTGAAGATTGAGGATTCAGGATTGAGGTTTGAGGACTGAGGATTGAGGATTGAGGATTGAGGATTGAGAATTGTTGTTTGAGGATTGAGATTTGATTATTGAGTTTTGTGTATTGAGTATTCCACCATGAGAATTCAGGATATTCTATTGAGTATTGAGAATTGAGGATTGATGGTTGAGGGTTGTGTGTTGAATATTGAGGATTGAGTATTGAGGCTTGAGGATTGAGGAGTGAAGGTTGAGGATTGGGGATTGAGGATTGGCGATTGAGGATTGACGATTGAGGATTGAGAATTGAGGATTGAGGATTGAGGATTGAGTATTGAGGATTGAAGATTGAGGATTGAGGATTGAGGATTGAAGATTGAGGACTGAGTGTTGATGGTTGAGTGATGAGAATTGATGTTTGTGGATTGAGGTTTGAATATTGAATAATGGGGATTGAGTATTGAAAACTGTGAATTGAGGATATTCTATTGAAGATTGAGGATTGACAATTAATTTTTGAGGACTGAGGGCTGAAGATTGAGGATTCAGGATTGTGGACTCGGGATTGAGGTTTGAGGACTGTGGATTGAGGATTGAGGATTGAAGGTTGAGTATTGAGGATTGAAGATTGGGTATTGACGATTGAAGAATGAGGATTGAGGATTGAGGATTGAGTATCGACGATTGCAGATTGAGTATTGAGGATTGAAGATTGAGGGCTGAGGATTGAGGATTGAGGATTGAGCATTGAGGATTGAAGATTGAGGATTGAGGATTGAGGATTGAGGATTGAGGATTGAAGATTGAGGATTGGGGATTGAGGATTGACCATTGAGGATTGAGTATTGAGGATCGAAGATTGAGAATTGAGGATTGAGGATTGAATATTGATGATTGAAGGTTGAGGATTGAGGGTTGAGTGTTGCGGTTTGAGGACGAGGAATGACGATTGAGGTTTGAGGTTTGATGATTGACGATTGTGGATTGAGGACTGAGGATTGAGGATTGAGGATTGAGCATTGAGGATTGAAGATTTCGTACTGAGGATTGAAAATTGAGGATTGAGTAATGAGGATTGAATACTGAGAATTGAGGATTGAGGATTGAGGATTGAGGATGAGGGCTGAGGGCTGAGGGTTGAGGATTGAGGTTTGAGGACTGAGGACTGAGGATTGATGATTGAGAATTGAGGATTGAGGATTGAGGATTGAGGGTTGAAGATTGACGATTTGGTATTGAGGATTGAAGAATGAGGATTGAGGATTGAGGATTGAGTATTGAGGATTGAAGATTGTGTATTGAGAATTGAAGATTGACGATCGAAGATTCAGAATTGAGGATTGAGGATTGAGGATTGAGGATTGAAGATTGAGTATTGAGGATTGAAGGTTGAGGATTGTGGATTGAGGATTGAGGATTGAGGATTGAATATTGAGGATTGGGGACTGAGTGTTGAGGGCTGACAGATTAGAATTGATGTTTGTGGATAGAGATTTGAGGATTGCAGATTGAGTATTGAGTATTGAAAACTGTGAATTGATGATATTCCATTGAGCATTGAGGATTGACAACTGATTGTTGAGGACTGAGGTCTGAAGCTTGAAGATTCAGGATTGAGGATTTAGGATTGAGGTTTGAGGACAGAGGATTGAGGATTGAGTATTGAGGATTGAGGATTGAAGATTGAGGATTGGGTGTCGAGGATTGAACATTGAGGATTGAGGATTGAGGATTGAGGATTTTAGATTGAGGATTGAATGTTGAATACTGATGAATGAAGATTGAGGATTGAGGATTGAGGTTTGTGGATTGAGGACGAGGACTGAGGGTTGAATATTGATGCCTGAGGTCTGAGGATTGTGGATTGAGGATTGCGAACTGAGGATTGAGGAGTGAGGATTGAAGACTGAGGATTCAAGATTGAGTATTGAGGATTGAAGATTGAGGATTGAGGATTGCTGATTGAGTATTGAGGATTGAAGGTTGAGGATTGTGGATTGAGGATTGAGGATTGAGGATTGAATATTGAGGATTGGGGACTGAGTGTTGAGGGCTGAGTGATGAGAATTGATGTTTGTGGATAGAGATTAGAGGATCGCAGATTGAGTATTGAGTATTGAAAACTGTTAATTCATGATATTCCATTGAGCATTGCGGATTGACAACTGATTGTTGAGGACTGAGGTCTGAAGCTTGAGGATTCAGGATTGAGGTTTGAGGACAGAGGATTGAGGATTGAGGATTGAGTATTGAGAATTGACGATTGACGATTGAGGATTGCTGATTGTGGATTGAGGATTGAAGGTTGAGGATTGAGGATTGACAATTGATTGTTGAGGACTGACGGCTGAAGATTGAGGATTCAGGATTGAGGATTCCGGGGTGAAGTTTGAGGACTGAGGATTGAGGGCTGAGGATTGAGGATTGAGGATTGACGCTTGAGGATTGAGGATTGAGGATGGAGGACTGAAGAGAGAGTACTGAGTATTGAGGATTGAGTGTTGAGAATTGATGTTTGAGGATTGAGATTTGATTATTGAATATAGAGGATTGAGTATTGAATCATGAGATTTCAGCATATTCTAATGAGTATTGAGAATTGAGGATTGATGGTTGAGTATTGAGGTTTGGTGGTTGAGGGTTGTGTGTTGAATATTGAGCATTGAGGATTGAGGATTGAGGATTGAGGATTGAGGATTGAAGATTGAGTATTGATGATTGAAGATTAAGGATTGAGGGTTGATGTTTGAGGATTGAGGACGAGGACTGACGGTTGAGGATTGAGGTTTGAGGATTGAGGATTGAGGATTGAGGACTGAGGATTGACGATTGGGGGTTGTGGATTGAGGACGATGCCTGAGGGTTGAGTATTGATGTTTGAGGTCTGAGGAATGAGGATTGAGGATTGAGAATTGAGGATTGCTGATTGACGATCGAGAATTGAGAACTGAGGATTGAGGATTGAGGATTGAGGATTGAACATTGAGTATTGAGGATTGAAGGTTGAGGATTGTGGATTGAGGACTGAGGATTGAGGATTGAATATTGAGGATTGGGGACTGAGTGTTGATGGTTGAGCGATGAGAATTGATGTTTGTGGATAGAGATTTGAAGATTGCAGATTGAATATTGAGTACTGAAGACTGTGAATTGATGATATTCCATTGAGGATTGAGGATTGACAACTGATTGTTGAGGTCTGAGGGCTGAAGCTTGAGGAATCAGGATTGAGGATTCAGGATTGAGGTTTGAGGACAGAGGATTGAGGATTGAGGATTGACGCTTGAGGATTAAGGATTGAGGATGGAGGATTGAAGAGAGAGGACTGAGTGTTGATGATTGAGTGTTGAGAATTGATGTTTGAGGACTGAGATTTGATTATTGAATATTGTGCATTGAGTATTGAACCATGAGAATTCAGGATATTCTATTGAGTATTGAGAATTGAGCATTGATGGTTGAGTATTGAGGGTAGATGTTTGAGGATTGAGGATTGAGGATTGAGGATAGAGGATTGAGGATTGAGGATTGAGGATTGAGGATTGAAGATTGAGTTTTGATGATTGAAGATTGAGGATTGAGGATTGAGTGTTGAGGTTTGAGGACGAGGGCTGACGGTTGAGGATTGAGGTTTGAAGATTGAGGATTTAGCGTTGAGGATTGAGGACGAGGACTGACGATTGAGGATTTATGTTTGAGGATTGAGGATTGAGGATTGAGGATTGAGGATTGTGGATAGAGGGTTGAGGATTGAGTATTGAATATTGAGTATAGGGGACTGAGTTTGATGGTTGAGTGATGAGAATTGATGTTTGTGGATAGAGATTTGAATATTGCAGATTGAGTATTGAGTAATGAAAGCTGTGAATTGATGATATTCTCTTGAGGATTGAGGATAGACAGCTGATTGTAGAGGACTGAGGGCTGAAGATTGAGGATTCAGGATTGAGGTTTGAGGACTGAGGATTGAGGATTGAGGATTGAGGATTGAGAATTGTTGTTTGAGGATTGAGATTTGATTATTGAGTTTTGTGTATTGAGTATTCCACCATGAGAATTCAGGATATTCTATTGAGTATTGAGAATTGAGGATTGATGGTTGAGGGTTGTGTGTTGAATATTGAGGATTGAGTATTGAGGCTTGAGGATTGAGGAGTGAAGGTTGAGGATTGGGGATTGAGGATTGGCGATTGAGGATTGACGATTGAGGATTGAGAATTGAGGATTGAGGATTGAGGATTGAGTATTGAGGATTGAAGATTGAGGATTGAGGATTGAGGATTGAAGATTGAGGACTGAGTGTTGATGGTTGAGTGATGAGAATTGATGTTTGTGGATTGAGGTTTGAATATTGAATAATGGGGATTGAGTATTGAAAACTGTGAATTGAGGATATTCTATTGAAGATTGAGGATTGACAATTAATTTTTGAGGACTGAGGGCTGAAGATTGAGGATTCAGGATTGTGGACTCGGGATTGAGGTTTGAGGACTGTGGATTGAGGATTGAGGATTGAAGGTTGAGTATTGAGGATTGAAGATTGGGTATTGACGATTGAAGAATGAGGATTGAGGATTGAGGATTGAGTATCGACGATTGCAGATTGAGTATTGAGGATTGAAGATTGAGGGCTGAGGATTGAGGATTGAGGATTGAGCATTGAGGATTGAAGATTGAGGATTGAGGATTGAGGATTGAGGATTGAGGATTGAAGATTGAGGATTGGGGATTGAGGATTGACCATTGAGGATTGAGTATTGAGGATCGAAGATTGAGAATTGAGGATTGAGGATTGAATATTGATGATTGAAGGTTGAGGATTGAGGGTTGAGTGTTGCGGTTTGAGGACGAGGAATGACGATTGAGGTTTGAGGTTTGATGATTGACGATTGTGGATTGAGGACTGAGGATTGAGGATTGAGGATTGAGCATTGAGGATTGAAGATTTCGTACTGAGGATTGAAAATTGAGGATTGAGTAATGAGGATTGAATACTGAGAATTGAGGATTGAGGATTGAGGATTGAGGATGAGGGCTGAGGGCTGAGGGTTGAGGATTGAGGTTTGAGGACTGAGGACTGAGGATTGATGATTGAGAATTGAGGATTGAGGATTGAGGATTGAGGGTTGAAGATTGACGATTTGGTATTGAGGATTGAAGAATGAGGATTGAGGATTGAGGATTGAGTATTGAGGATTGAAGATTGTGTATTGAGAATTGAAGATTGACGATCGAAGATTCAGAATTGAGGATTGAGGATTGAGGATTGAGGATTGAAGATTGAGTATTGAGGATTGAAGGTTGAGGATTGTGGATTGAGGATTGAGGATTGAGGATTGAATATTGAGGATTGGGGACTGAGTGTTGAGGGCTGACAGATTAGAATTGATGTTTGTGGATAGAGATTTGAGGATTGCAGATTGAGTATTGAGTATTGAAAACTGTGAATTGATGATATTCCATTGAGCATTGAGGATTGACAACTGATTGTTGAGGACTGAGGTCTGAAGCTTGAAGATTCAGGATTGAGGATTTAGGATTGAGGTTTGAGGACAGAGGATTGAGGATTGAGTATTGAGGATTGAGGATTGAAGATTGAGGATTGGGTGTCGAGGATTGAACATTGAGGATTGAGGATTGAGGATTGAGGATTTTAGATTGAGGATTGAATGTTGAATACTGATGAATGAAGATTGAGGATTGAGGATTGAGGTTTGTGGATTGAGGACGAGGACTGAGGGTTGAATATTGATGCCTGAGGTCTGAGGATTGTGGATTGAGGATTGCGAACTGAGGATTGAGGATTGAGGATTGAAGACTGAGGATTCAAGATTGAGTATTGAGGATTGAAGATTGAGGATTGAGGATTGCTGATTGAGTATTGAGGATTGAAGGTTGAGGATTGTGGATTGAGGATTGAGGATTGAGGATTGAATATTGAGGATTGGGGACTGAGTGTTGAGGGCTGAGTGATGAGAATTGATGTTTGTGGATAGAGATTAGAGGATTGCAGATTGAGTATTGAGTATTGAAAACTGTTAATTCATGATATTCCATTGAGCATTGCGGATTGACAACTGATTGTTGAGGACTGAGGTCTGAAGCTTGAGGATTCAGGATTGAGGTTTGAGGACAGAGGATTGAGGATTGAGGATTGCTGATTGAGGATTGAGGATTGAAGGTTGAGGATTGAGGATTGACAATTGATTGTTGAGGACTGACGGCTGAAGATTGAGGATTCAGGATTGAGGATTCCGGATTGAAGTTTGAGGACTGAGGATTGAGGGCTGAGGATTGAGGATTGAGGATTGACGCTTGAGGATTGAGGATTGAGGATGGAGGACTGAAGAGAGAGGACTGAGTATTGAGGAGTGAGTGTTGAGAATTGATGTTTGAGGATTGAGATTTGATTATTGAATATAGAGGATTGAGTATTGAATCATGAGATTTCAGCATATTCTATTGAGTATTGAGAATTGAGGATTGATTGTTGAGTATTGAGGTTTGGTGGTTGAGGGTTGTGTGTTGAATGTTGAGCATTGAGGATTGAGGATTGAGGATTGAGGATTGAGGATTGAAGATTGAGTATTGATGATTGAAGATTAAGGATTGAGGGTTGATGTTTGACGATTGAGGACGAGGACTGACGGTTGAGGATTGAGGTTTGAGGATTGAGGATTGAGGATTGAGGACTGAGGATTGAGGATTGGGGGTTGTGGATTGAGGACGATGCCTGAGGGTTGAGTATTGATGTTTGAGGTCTGAGGAATGAGGATTGAGGATTGAGAATTGAGGATTGAGTATTGAGGATTGAAGATTGAGGATTGGGGATTGAGGATTGAAGAATGAGTATTGAGGATTGAGGATTGAGGATTGAGGTTTGAGGATTGAGTATTGAGGATTGAGAATTGAGGATTGAGGATTGAAGATCGGGTATTGAGGATTGAAGATTGAGGATTGAGGATTGAGGATTGAAGATTGAGGGCTCAGTGTTGAGGGTTGAGTGATGAGTATAGATGTTTGTGGATTGAGATTTGAAGATTGAAGAATGGGGATTGAGTATTGAAAACTGTGAATTGACGATATTCTATTGAGGATTGAGGACTGACGACTGATTGTTGAGGACTGAGGGCTGAAGATTGAGGATTCAGGATTGAGGATTCAGGATTAAGGTTTGAGGACTGAGGATTGAGTTTTGAGGATTGAGGGTTGAGGATTGAGGATTGAGGATTGAAGACTGAGGATTGGGTATTGCGGATTGAACATTGAGGATTGAGGATTGAGGATTGAGGACTGATGATCAAGGGTTGAGGATTGAGGATTGAGGATTGAATATTGAGGATTGGGGACTGAGTGTTGAAGGTTGAGTAATGAGAATTGATGTTTGTGGATAGAGATTTGAAGATTGCAGATTGAGTATTGAGTATTGAAAACTGTGAATTGATGATATTCTATTGACGATTGAGTATTGACAACTGATTGTTGAGGACTGAGGGCTGAAGCTTGAGTATTCAGGATTGAGGATACAGGATCGACGTTTGAGGGCAGAGGATTGAGGATTGAGGATTGAGGATTGAGGATTGAGGATTGAGAATTGAAGATTGAGGATTGGGTTTTGATGATTGAAGAATGAGGATTGAGGATTGAGGATTGAGGTGTGAGGATTGAAGACTGAGTGTTGAGGGTTGAGTGATGAGAATTGATGTTTGTGGATAGAGATTTGAAGACTGCAGATTGAGTATTGAGTATTGAAAACTGTGAATTAATGATATTCTATTGAGCATTGAGGATTGACAACTGATTGTTGATGACTGACGGCTGAAGGTTGTGGATTCATTATTGAGGATTCAGGATTGAGGGTTGAGGACTGAGCATTGAGGATTCAGGATTGAGGATTGAGGTATGGGTATTGAAGATTGAGGATTGAGGATCGAGTGTTGTGAATTGAGGACGAAGACTGAGGGTTGAGTATTGATGTTTGAGGTCTGAGGATTGAGGGTTGAGGATTGAGAATTGAGGATTGGAGATTTAGGATTGAAGATTGAGGATTGGGTATTGAGGATTGAAGAATGAGGATGGGGGATTGAGGATTGAGGATTGAGGATTGAGGATTGAGGATTGAAGATTGAGTATTGAGGATTGAAGATTGAGGATTGAGGATTGAGTATTGAAGATTCAGGATTTGGGACTGAGGATTGAAGATTGAGGATTGAGGATTGAGCATTGAGGATTGAGGATTGAGGATTGAGGATTGAAGATTGAGGATTGGGTGTTGAGGATTGAAGAATGAGGGTTGAGGATTGAAGATTCAGTATCGAGGACTGAAGATTGGGGATTGAGGATTGAGAATTGAGGATTGAAGATGAGGTCTGAGGGTTGAGGATTGAGGATTGAGGATTGAAGATTGAGTATTGGGGATTGAAGACTGAGGATTGAGGATTGAGGATTGAGGATTAAGGATTGAGGATTGAAGATTGAGTATTGAGTATTGAAGATTGAGGATTGAGGATTGAGTATTGACGATTGAGGATTGAAGATTGAGGATTGTGGATTGAGGATTGAGGATAGAGTATTGAGGATTGAAGATTGAATATTGATGATTGAAGATTGAGGATTGAGGATTGAGGGTTGTGGATTGAGGACGAGGACTGAGGGCTGTATATTGATGTTTGAGGTCTGAGGATTGAGGATTGAGGATTGAGGATTGAGAATTGAGGATTGAGGATTGAGGATTGAGGATGAGGGCTGAGGGTTGAGGATTGAGGTTTGAGGACTGAGGACTGAGGATTGAAGATTGAGAATTGAGGATTGAGGATTGATGGTTGAAGATTGAGGATTGGGAATTGAGGATTGAAGAATGAGGATTGAGGATTGAGGATTGAGGATTGAGTATTGAGGATTAAAGATTGACGATCGAGGATTGAGAATTGTGGATTTAGGATTGGGGATTCAGGATTGAAGATTGAGTATTGAGGATTGAAGGCTGAGGATTGTGGATTGAGGATTGAGGATTGAATATTGAGGATTGGGGACTGAGTGTTGAGGGCTGAGTGATGAGAATTGATGTTTGTGGATAGAGATTTGAGGATTGCAGATTGAGTATTGAGTATTGAAAGCTGTTAATTGATGATATTCTATTGAGGATTGAGGACTGACACCTGATTGTTGAGGACTGAGGTCTGAAGGTTGAGGATTCAGGGTTGAGGATCAGGATTAAGGTTTGCGGACTGAGGATTGAGGGTTGAGGATTGAGGATCCAGGATTGAGGATTGAGGATTGAAGATTGAGGATTGGGTATTGCGGATTGAACATTGAGGATTGAGGATTGAGGATTGAGGACTGAGGATCAAGGATTGAGCATTGAGGATTGAAGATTGAGGATTGGGGACTGAGTGTTGAGGGCTGAGTGATGAGGATTGATGTTTGTGAATAGAGATTTGAGGATTGCAGGTTGAGTATTGAGTATTGAAAGCTGTGAATTGATGATATTCTATTGAGGATTGAGGATTGACAACTGATTGTTGAGGACTGAGGTCTGAAGGTCGAGGATTCAGGATTGAGGATCAGGATTAAGTTTTGCGGACTGAGGATTGAGGGTTGAGGATTGAGGATTGAGGATTGAGGATTGAGGATTGAAGATTGAGGATTGGGTATTGCGGAATGAACATTGAGGATTGAGGATTGAGGATTGAAGATTGAGGATTGGGGACTGAGGATTGAAGATTGAGGATTGAGGATTGAGGATTGAGTATTGAGAATTGAGAATTGAGGATTGAGGGTTGAAGATTGAGTATTGAGGATTGAAGATTGAGGATTGAGGATTGAGGATTGAAGATTGAGGACAGAGTGTTCGGGGTTGAGTGATGGGAATTGATGTTTGTGGATTGAGATTTGAAGATTGAAGTATCGGGATTGAGTATTGAAAACTGTGAATTGAGGATATTCTATTGAGGATTGAGGATTGGTAATTGATTGTTGAGGACCGACGGCTGAAGGTTGAGGATTCAGGATTGAGGATTCCGGATTGAGGTTTGAGGACTGAGGATTGAGGTTTCAGGATTGAGGATTGAGGATTGACGCTTGAAGATTGAGGATTGAGGATGGAGGATTGAAGAGAGAGGACTGAGTATTGAGGATTGAGTGTTGAGAAATGTTGTTTGAGGATTGAGATTTGATTATTGAGTTTTGTGTATTGAGTATTCAACCATGAGAATTCAGGATATTCTATTGAGTATTGAGAATTGAGGATTGATGGTTGAGGGTTGTGTGTTGAATATTGAGGATTGAGGATTGAGGCTTGAGGATTGAGGAGTGAAGCTTGAGGATTGGGGATTGAGGATTGGCGATTGAGGATTGACGATTGAGGATTGAGAATTAAGGATTGAGGATTGAGGATTGAGTATTGAGGATTGAAGATTGAGGATTGAGGATTGAGGATTGAAGATTGAGGACTGAGTGTTGATGGTTGAGTGATGAGAATTGATGTTTGTGGATTGAGGTTTGAATATTGAATAATGGGGATTGAGTATTGAAAACTGTGAATTGAGGATATTCTATTGAAGATTGAGGATTGACAATTAATTTTTGAGGACTGAGGGCTGAAGATTGAGGATTCAGGATTGTGGACTCGGGATTGAGGTTTGAGGACTGTGGATTGATGATTGAGGATTGAAGGTTGAGTATTGAGGATTGAAGATATGGGATTGAGGATTGAGGATTGAGGATGGAGGATGAGTGCCGAGGGTGGAGGATTGAGGTTTGAGTATTGAATCCTGAGAACTCAGGATATTCTATTGAGTATTGAGAATTGAGGATTGATGGTTGAGTATTGAGGACTGGGGATTGAGGATTGAAGATTGAGTATTGAGGATTCAGAATTGAGGTTTGAGGACTGAGGATTGAGGATTGAAGATTGAGTATTGAGGATTGAAGATTGGGTATTGAGGATTGAAGAATGAGGATTGAGGATTGAGGATTCAGTATCGACGATTGCAGATTGAGTATTGAGTATTGAAGATTGAGGGCTGAGGATTGAGGATTGAGGATTGAGCATTGAGGATTGAAGA
This sequence comes from Calliopsis andreniformis, assembly GCF_051401765.1. Taxonomy (NCBI): domain Eukaryota; kingdom Metazoa; phylum Arthropoda; class Insecta; order Hymenoptera; family Andrenidae; genus Calliopsis; species Calliopsis andreniformis. The sequence goes on from NW_027480454.1 coordinate 4,602,445, forward strand.
TTGAGGATTGAGGATTGAGGATTGAGGATTGAGGATTGAAGATTGAGGATTGGGGATTGAGGATTGACGATTGAGGATTGAGTATTGAGGATCGAAGATTGAGAATTGAGGATTGAGGATTGAATATTGATGATTGAAGGTTGAGGATTGAGGGTTGAGTGTTGCGGTTTGAGGACGAGGAATGACGATTGAGGATTGAGGTTTGATGATTGACGATTGTGGATTGAGGACTGAGGATTGAGGATTGAGGATTGAGCATTGAGGATTGAAGATTTCGTACTGAGGATTGAAAATCGAGGATTGAGTATTGAGGATTGAATACTGAGAATTGAGGATTGAGGATTGAGGATTGAGGATGAGGGCTGAGGGCTGTGGGTTGAGGATTGAGGTTTGAGGACTGAGGACTGAGGATTGATGATTGAGAATTGAGGATTGAGGATTGAGGATTGAGGGTTGAAGATTGACGATTTGGTATGGAGGATTGTGGATTGAGGATTGAGGATTGAGGATTGAATATTGAGGATTGGGGACTGAGTGTTGAGGGCTGACTGATTAGAATTGATGTTTGTGGATAGAGATTTGAGGATTGCAGATTGAGTATTGAGTATTGAAAACTGTGAATTGATGATATTCCATTGAGCATTGAGGATTGACAACTGATTGTTGAGGACTGAGGTCTGAAGCTTGAGGATTCAGGATTGAGGATTTAGGATTGAGGTTTGAGGACAGAGGATTGAGGATTGAGTATTGAGGATTGAGGATTGAAGATTGAGGATTGGGTGTCGAGGATTGAACATTGAGGGTTGAGGATTGAGGATTGAGGATTTTAGATTCAGGATTGAATGTTGAATACTGATGAATGAAGATTGAGGATTGAGGATTGAGGTTTGTGGATTGAGGACGAGGACTGAGGGTTGAATATTGATGCCTGAGGTCTGAGGATTGTGGATTGAGGATTGCGAACTGAGGATTGAGGATTGAGGATTGAAGACTGAGGATTCAAGATTGAGTATTGAGGATTGAAGATTGAGGATTGAGGATTGCTGATTGAGTATTGAGGATTGAAGGCTGAGGATTGTGGATTGAGGATTGAGGATTGAGGATTGAATATTGAGGATTGGGGACTGAGTGTTGAGGGCTGAATGATGAGAATTGATGTTTGTGGATAGAGATTAGAGGATTGCAGATTGAGTATTGAGTATTGAAAACTGTTAATTCATGATATTCCATTGAGCATTGCGGATTGACAACTGATTGTTGAGGACTGAGGTCTGAAGCTTGAGGATTCAGGATTGAGGTTTGAGGACAGAGGATTGAGGATTGAGGATTGAGTATTGAGAATTGAAGATTGAGGATTGAGGATTGCTGATTGAGGATTGAGGATTGAAGGTTGAGGATTGAGGATTGACAATTGATTGTTGAGGACTGACGGCTGAAAATTGAGGATTCAGGATTGAGGATTCCGGATTGAAGTTTGAGGACTGAGGATTGAGGGCTGAGGATTGAGGATTGAGGATTGACGCTTGAGGATTGAGGATTGAGGATGGAGGACTGAAGAGAGAGGACTGAGTATTGAGGATTGAGTGTTGAGAATTGATGTTTGAGGATTGAGATTTGATTATTGAATATAGAGGATTGAGTATTGAATCATGAGATTTCAGCATATTCTATTGAGTATTGAGAATTGAGGATTGATGGTTGAGTATTGAGGTTTGGTGGTTGAGGGTTGTGTGTTGAATGTTGAGCATTGAGGATTGAGGATTGAGGATTGAGGATTGAGGATTGAAGATTGAGTATTGATGATTGAAGATTAAGGATTGAGGGTTGATGTTTGACGATTGAGGACGAGGACTGACGGTTGAGGATTGAGGTTTGAGGATTGAGGATTGAGGATTGAGGACTGAGGATTGAGGATTGGGGGTTGTGGATTGAGGACGATGCCTGACGGTTGAGTATTGATGTTTGAGGTCTGAGGAATGAGGATTGAGGATTGAGAATTGAGGATTGAGTATTGAGGATTGAAGATTGAGGATTGGGGATTGAGGATTGAAGAATGAGTATTGAGGATTGAGGATTGAGGATTGAGGTTTGAGGATTGAGTATTGAGGATTGAGAATTGAGGATTGAGGATTGAAGATCGGGTATTGAGGATTGAAGATTGAGGATTGAGGATTGAGGATTGAAGATTGAGGGCTCAGTGTTGAGGGTTGAGTGATGAGTATAGATGTTTGTGGATTGAGATTTGAAGATTGAAGAATGGGGATTGAGTATTGAAAACTGTGAATTGACGATATTCTATTGAGGATTGAGGACTGACGACTGATTGTTGAGGACTGAGGGCTGAAGATTGAGGATTCAGGATTGAGGATTCAGGATTAAGGTTTGAGGACTGAGGATTGAGTTTTGAGGATTGAGGGTTGAGGATTGAGGATTGAGGATTGAAGACTGAGGATTGGGTATTGCGGATTGAACATTGAGGATTGAGGATTGAGGATTGAGGACTGAGGATCAAGGGTTGAGGATTGAGGATTGAGGATTGAATATTGAGGATTGGGGACTGAGTGTTGAAGGTTGAGTAATGAGAATTGATGTTTGTGTATAGAGATTTGAAGATTGCAGATTGAGTATTGAGTATTGAAAACTGTGAATTGATGATATTCTATTGACGATTGAGTATTGACAACTGATTGTTGAGGACTGAGGGCTGAAGCTTGAGTATTCAGGATTGAGGATACAGGATCGACGTTTGAGGGCAGAGGATTGAGGATTGAGGATTGAGGATTGAGGATTGAGGATTGAGAATTGAAGATTGAGGATTGGGTTTTGATGATTGAAGAATGAGGATTGAGGATTGAGGATTGAGGAGTGAGGATTGAAGACTGAGTGTTGAGGGTTGAGTGACGAGAATTGATGTTTGTGGATAGAGATTTGAAGACTGCAGATTGAGTATTGAGTATTGAAAACTGTGAATTGATGATATCCTATTGAGCATTGAGGATTGACAACTGATTGTTGATGACTGACGGCTGAAGGTTGTGGATTCATTATTGAGGATTCAGGATTGAGGGTTGAGGACTGAGGATTGAGGATTGAGGATTGAGGATTGAGGTATGGGTATTGAAGATTGAGGATTGAGGATCGAGTGTTGTGAATTGAGGACGAAGACTGAGGGTTGAGTATTGATGTTTGAGGTCTGAGGATTGAGGGTTGAGGATTGAGAATTGAGGATTGGAGATTTAGGATTGAAGATTGAGGATTGGGTATTGAGGATTGAAGAATGAGGATGGGGGATTGAGGATTGAGGATTGAGGATTGAGGATTGAGGATTGAAGATTGAGTATTGAGGATTGAAGATTGAGGATTGAGGATTGAGTATTGAAGATTCAGGATTTGGGACTGAGGATTGAAGATTGAGGATTGAGGATTGAGCATTGAGGATTGAGGATTGAGGATTGAGGATTGAAGATTGAGGATTGGGTGTTGAGGATTGAAGAATGAGGGTTGAGGATTGAAGATTCAGTATCGAGGACTGAAGATTGGGGATTGAGGATTGAGAATTGAGGATTGAAGATGAGGTCTGAGGGTTGAGGATTGAGGATTGAGGATTGAAGATTGAGTATTGAGGACTGAGGACTGAGGATTGAAGATTGAGAATTGAGGATTGAGGATTGATGGTTGAAGATTGAGGATTGGGAATTGAGGATTGAAGAATGAGGATTGAGGATTGAGGATTGAGGATTGAGTATTGAGGATTAAAGATTGACGATCGAGGATTGAGAATTGAGGATTTAGGATTGGGGATTCAGGATTGAAGATTGAGTATTGAGGATTGAAGGCTGAGGATTGTGGATTGAGGATTGAGGATTGAATATTGAGGATTGGGGACTGAGTGTTGAGGGCTGAGTGATGAGAATTGATGTTTGTGGATAGAGATTTGAGGATTGCAGATTGAGTATTGAGTATTGAAAGCTGTTAATTGATGATATTCTATTGAGGATTGAGGACTGACACCTGATTGTTGAGGACTGAGGTCTGAAGGTTGAGGATTCAGGGTTGAGGATCAGGATTAAGGTTTGCGGACTGAGGATTGAGGGTTGAGGATTGAGGATCCAGGATTGAGGATTGAGGATTGAAGATTGAGGATTGGGTATTGCGGATTGAAGATTGAGGACAGAGTGTTCGGGGTTGAGTGATGGGAATTGATGTTTGTGGATTGAGATTTGAAGATTGAAGTATCGGGATTGAGTATTGAAAACTGTGAATTGAGGATATTCTATTGAGGATTGAGGATTGGTAATTGATTGTTGAGGACCGACGGCTGAAGGTTGAGGATTCAGGATTGAGGATTCCGGATTGAGGTTTGAGGACTGAGGATTGAGGTTTCAGGATTGAGGATTGAGGATTGACGCTTGAAGATTGAGGATTGAGGATGGAGGATTGAAGAGAGAGGACTGAGTATTGAGGATTGAGTGTTGAGAAATGTTGTTTGAGGATTGAGATTTGATTATTGAGTTTTGTGTATTGAGTATTCAACCATGAGAATTCAGGATATTCTATTGAGTATTGAGAATTGAGGATTGATGGTTGAGGGTTGTGTGTTGAATATTGAGGATTGAGGATTGAGGCTTGAGGATTGAGGAGTGAAGGTTGAGGATTGGGGATTGAGGATTGGCGATTGTGGATTGACGATTGAGGATTGAGAATTGAGGATTGAGGATTGAGGATTGAGTATTGAGGATTGAAGATTGAGGATTGAGGATTGAGGATTGAAGATTGAGGACCGAGTGTTGATGGTTGAGTGATGAGAATTGATGTTTGTGGATTGAGGTTTGAATATTGAATAATGGGGATTGAGTATTGAAAACTGTGAATTGAGGATATTCTATTGAAGATTGAGGATTGACAATTAATTTTTGAGGACTGAGGGCTGAAGATTGAGGATTCAGGATTGTGGACTCGGGATTGAGGTTTGAGGACTGTGGATTGAGGATTGAGGATTGAAGGTTGAGTATTGAGGATTGAAGATATGGGATTGAGGATTGAGGATTGAGGATGGAGGATGAGTGCCGAGGGTGGAGGATTGAGGTTTGAGTATTGAACCCTGAGAACTCAGGATATTCTATTGAGTATTGAGAATTGAGGATTGATGGTTGAGTATTGAGGACTGAGGATTGAGGATTGAAGATTGAGTATTGAGGATTCAGAATTGAGGTTTGAGGACTGAGGATTGAGGATTGAAGATTGAGTATTGAGGACTGAAGATTGGGGATTGAGGATTGAGAATTGAGGATTGACGATGAGGTCTGAGGGTTGAGGATTGAGGATTGAGGATTGAAGGTTGAGTATTGAGGATTGAAGATTGGGTATTGAGGATTGAAGAATGAGGATTGAGGATTGAGGATTCAGTATCGACGATTGCAGATTGAGTATTGAGTATTGAAGATTGAGGGCTGAGGATTGAGGATTGAGGATTGAGTATTGAGGATTGAGAATTGAGGATTGAGGATTGAAGATCGGGTATTGAGGATTGAAGATTGAGGATTGAGGATTGAGGATTGAGGATTGAAGATTGAGGACTGAGTGTTGAGGGTTGAGTGATGAGTATAGATGTTTGTGGATTGAGATCTGAAGATTGAAGAATGGGGATTGAGTATTGAAAACTGTGAATTGACGATATTCTATTGAGGATTGAGGACTGACGACTGACTGTTGAGGACTGAGGGCTGAAGATTGAGGATTCAGGATTGAGGATTCAGGATTAAGGTTTGAGGACTGAGGATTGAGTTTTGAGGATTGAGGATTGAGGATTGAGGATTGAGGATTGAAGACTGAGGATTGGGTATTGCGGATTGAACATTGAGGATTGAGGATTGAGGATTGAGGACTGAGGATCAAGGGTTGAGGATTGAGGATTGAGGATTGAAGACTGAGGATCGGGGACTGAGGATTGAAGATTGAGGATGGATGATTGAAGATTGAGGATTGAGGATTGAGGGTTGTGGATTGAGGATTGAGGATTGAATATTGAGGATTGGGGACTGAGTGTTGAGGGTTGAGTGATGAGAATTGATGTTTGTGGATAGAGATTTGAAGATTGCAGATTGAGTATTGAGTATTGAAAACTGTGAATTGATGATGCTCTATTGACGATTGAGTATTGACAACTGATTGTTGAGGACTGAGGGCTGAAGCTTGAGTATTCAGGATTGAGGATACAGGATCGACGTTGAGGGCAGAGGATTGAGGATTGAGGATTGAGGATTGAGGATTGAGGATTGAGAATTGAAGATTGAGGATTGGGTTTTGATGATTGAAGAATGAGGATTTAGGATTGAGGATTGAGGAGTGAGGATTGAAGACTGAGTGTTGAGGGTTGAGTGATGAGAATTGATGTTTGTGGATAGAGATTTGAAGATTGCAGATTGAGTATTGAGTATTGAAAACTGTGAATTGATGACATTCTATTGAGCATTGAGGATTGACAACTGATTGTTGATGACTGACGGCTGAAGGTTGTGGATTCATTATTGAGGATTCAGGATTGAGGGTTGAGGACTGAGGATTGAGGATTGAGGATTGAGGATTGAGGTATGGGAATTGAAGATTGAGGATTGAGGATCGAGTGTTGTGAATTGAGGACGAAGTCTGAGGGTTGAGTATTGATGTTTGAGGTCTGAGGATTGAGGGTTGAGGATTGAGAATTGAGGATTGGAGATTTAGGATTGAAGATTGAGGATTGGGTATTGAGGATTGAAGAATGAGGATTGAGGATTGAGGATTGAGGATTGAGGATTGAGGATTGAAGATTGAGTATTGAGGATTGAAGATTGAGGATTGAGGATTGAGTATTGAAGATTCAGGATTTGGGACTGAGGATTGAAGATTGAGGATTGAGGATTGAGCATTGAGGATTGAGGATTGAGGATTGAGGATTGAAGATTGAGGATTGGGTGTTGAGGATTGAAGAATGAGGATTGAGGATTGAGGATTGAGGATTGAGGATTGAAGATTGTGTATTGCGGATTGAAGATTGACGATTGAGGATTGAGTATAGAGGATTGATGATTGAGGATTGAGGATTGAGGATTGAGGATTGAGGATAGAGTATTGAAGATTGAGGATTGATGATTGATGATTGATGATTGAGGATTGAGGATTGAGGATTGAGGATTGAAGATTCAGTATCGAGGACTGAAGATTGGGGATTGAGGATTGAGAATTGAGGATTGAAGATGAGGTCTGAGGGTTGAGGATTGAGGATTGAGGATTGAAGATTGAGTATTGAGGATTGAAGACTGAGGATTGAGGATTGAGGATTGTGGATTAAGGATTGAGGATTGAAGATTGAGTATTGAGTATTGAAGATTGAGGATTGAGGATTGAGTATTGACGATTGAGGATTGAAGATTGAGGATTGTGGATTGAGGATTGAGGATAGAGTATTGAGGATTGAAGATTGAATATTGATGATTGAAGATTGAGGATTGAGGATTGAGGGTTGTGGATTGAGGACGAGGACTGAGGGCTGTATATTGATGTTTGAGGTCTGAGGATTGAGGATTGAGGATTGAGAATTGAGGATTGAGGATTGAGGATTGAGGATGAGGGCTGAGGGTTGAGGATTGAGGTTTGAGGACTGAGGACTGAGGATTGAAGATTGAGAATTGAGGATTGAGGATTGATGGTTGAAGATTGAGGATTGGGAATTGAGGATTGAAGAATGAGGATTGAGGATAGAGGATTGAGAATGAGGGCTGAGGGTTGAGGATTGAGGTTTGAGGACTGAGGACTGAGGATTGACGTTTGAGAACTGAGGATTGAGGATTGAGGGTTGAAGATTGAGGATTGGGTATTGAGGATTGAGTACTGAAGATTGAGGATTGATGATCATGGATTGATGATTGAGGATTGAGGATTGAGGATTGAGGATTGAAGATTGAGTATAGAGGATTGAAGATTGAGGATTGAGAATTGAGGATTGAGGATTGAGTAATGAGGATAGAAGATTGAGCATTGGGGACTGAGGATTGAAGATTTAGGATTGAGGATTGAGGATTGAGGATTGAGGATTGAAGATTGAGTATAGAGGATTAGAGATAGAGGATTGAGGATTGAGGATTGAAGATTGAGGACTGAGTGTTGCGGGTTGAGTGATGATAATTGATGTTTGTGGATTTAGATTTGAAGATTGAAGAATGGGGATTGTGTATTGAAAACTGTGAATTGAGGATATTCTATTGAGGATTGAGGATTGACAATTGATTGTTGAGTACTGGGGGCTGAAGATTGAGGACTCAGGATTGAGGATTCGGGATTGAGGTTTGAGGACTGAGGATTGAGGGTTGAGGATTGTGGATTGAGGATTGACGCTTGAGGATTGAGGATTGAGAATGGAGGATTGAAGAGAGAGGACTGAGTGTTGAGGATTGAGTGTTGAGAATTGATGTTTGAGGATTGAGATTTGATTATTGAATATTGTGGATTGAGAATTGAACCATGAGAATTCAGGATATTCTATTGAGTATTGAGAATTGAGGATTGATGGTTGAGTATTGAGGATTGATGGTTGAGAGTTGTGCGTTGAATATTGAGGATTGAGGATTGAGGATTGAGGATTGAGGGTTGAGGATTGAGGACGAGGACTGGCGGTTGAGGATTGAGGTTTGAAGATTGAGGATTGAGGAGTGGGGACTGAGGATTGAGGATTGAGTATTGAGCATTGAGGATTGAAGTTTGAGGACTGAGGATTGAGGATTGAAGGTTGAGTATTGATGATTGAAGATTGAGGATTGAGGATTGAGGACTGAGGGCTGAGGATTGAGGATTGAGAATTGAGGATTGAGGATTGAGGATTGAAGATTGAGGATTGTGTATTGAGGATTGAAGAATGAGGATTGAGTATTGAGGATTGAGAATTGAGGATTGAGGATTGAAGATTGAGTATTGAGGATTGAAGATTGTGAATTGAGGATTGAGGGTTGTGGATTGAGGACGAGGTCTGAGGGTTGAGTATTGATGTTTGAGGTCTGAGGATTGAGGATTGAGGATTGAGAATTGAGGATTGAGGATTGAGGATTGAGGATTGACGATTGAGGATTGGGTATTGCGGATTGAACATTGAGGATTGAGGATTGAGGATTGAGGACTGAGTATCAAGTATTGAGGATTGAGGATTGAAGATTGAGGATTGGGGACTGAGGATTGAAGATTGAGGATTGAGGATTGAGGACTGAGGATTGAGGATTGAGAATTGAAGATTCAGTATTGAGGATTGAAGGTTGAGGATTGTGGATTGAGGATTGAGGATTGAGGATTGAATATTGAGGATTGGGGACTGAGTGTTGATGGTTGGGCGATGAGAACAGATGTTTGTGGATAGAGATTTGAAGATAGCAGATTGAATATTGAGTACTGAAAACTGTGAATTGATGATATTCCATTGAGGATTGAGGCTTGACAACTGATTGTTGAGGACTGAGGGCTGAAGCTTGAGGACTCAGGGTTGAGGATTCAGGATTGAGGTTTGAGGACAGAGGATCGAGGATTGAGGATTGACGCTTGAGGATTGAGGATTGAGGATGGAGGATTGAAGAGAGAGGACTGAGTGTTGATGATTGAGAGTTGAGAATTTATGTTTGAGGACTGAGATTTGATTATTGAATATTGTGCATTGAGTATTGAACCATGAGAATTCAGGATATTCTATTGAGTATTGAGAATTGAGGATTGATGATTGAGTATTGAGGATAGATGTTTGAGGATTGAGGATTGAGGATTGAGGATAGAGGATTGAGGATTGAGGATTGAGGATTGAGGATTGAAGATTGAGTTTTGATGATTGAAGATTGAGGATTGAGGATTGAGTGTTGAGGTTTGAGGACGAGGTCTGACGGTTGAGGATTGAGGTTTGAAGATTGAGGATTGAGCGTTGAGGATTGAGGACGAGGACTGACGATTGAGGATTGATGTTTGAGGATTGAGGATTGAGGACTGAGGATTGAGGAATGAGGATTGTGGATTGAGGATTGAGCATTGAGGATTGAAGTTTGAGGGCTGAGCATTGAGGATTGAAGGTTGAGCATTGATGGTTGAAGATTGAGGATTGAGGATTGAGGATTGAGGATTGAGGACTGAGGATTGAAGATTTAGGATTGAGGATTGAGGATTGAGGATTGAGGATTGAAGATTGAGTATAGAGGATTGCAGATAGAGGATTGAGGATTGAGGATTGAAGATTGAGGACTGAGTGTTGAGGGTTGAGTGATTATAATTGATGTTTGTGGATTTAGATTTGAAGATTGAAGAATGGGGATTGTGTATTGAAAACTGTGAATTGAGGATATTCTATTGAGGATTGAGGATTGACAATTGATTGTTGAGTACTGGGGGCTGAAGATTGAGGACTCAGGATTGAGGATTCGGGATTGAGGTTTGAGGACTGAGGATTGAGGGTTGAGGATTGTGGATTGAGGATTGACGCTTGAGTATTGAGGATTGAGAATGGAGGATTGAAGAGAGAGGACTGAGTGTTGAGGATTGAGTGTTGAGAATTGATGTTTGAGGATTGAGATTTGATTATTGAATATTGTGGATTGAGAATTGAACCATGAGAATTCAGGATATTCTATTGAGTATTGAGAATTGAGGATTGATGGTTGAGTATTGAGGATTGATGGTTGAGGGTTGTGCGTTGAATATTGAGGATTGAGGATTGAGGATTGAGGATTGAGAGTTGAGGATTGAGGACGTGGACTGGCGGTTGAGGATTGAGGTTTGAAGATTGAGGACTGAGGATTGAGGATTGAAGGTTGAGTATTGAGGATTGAAGATTGAGGATTGAGGATTGAGGACTGAGGGCTGAGGATTGAGGATTGAGAATTGAGGATTGAGGATTGAGGATTGAAGATTGAGGATTGAATATTGAGGATTGGGGACTGAGTGTTGAGGGCTGAGTGATGAGAATTGATGTTTGTGGATAGAGATTTGAGGATTATAGATTGAGTATTGAGAATTGAAAGCTGTGAATTGATGATATTCTATTGAGGATTGAGGACTGACACCTGATTGTTGAGGACTGAGGTCTGAAGGTTGAGGATTCAGGATTGAGGATCAGGATTAAGGTTTGCGGACAGAGGATTGAGGGTTGAGGATTGAGGATTGAGGATTGAGGATTGAGGATTGAAGATTGAGGATTGGGTATTGCGGATTGAACATTGAGGATTGAGGATTGAGGATTGAGGACTGAGGATCAAGGATTGAGGATTGAGAATTGAAGATTCAGTATTGAGGATTGGAGATTGAGAATTGAGGATTGAGGATTGAACAATGAGGACTGAGTGCTGAGGGTTGAGTGATGATAATTGATGTTTGTGGATAGAGATTTGAAGATTGCAGATTGAGTATTGTGTATTGAAAACTGTGAATTGGGTATATTCTATTGAGGATTGAGGATTGACAACTGATTGTTGAGGACTGAGGGCTGAAGATTGAGGGCTCAGGGTTGAGGATTCAGAATTGAGATTTGAGGACTGAGGATTGAGGATTGAAGATTGAGTATTGTGGATTGAAGATTGAGAATTGAGGACTGAGGATAGAGGATTGAGAATGAGGGCTGAGGGTTGAGGATTGAGGTTTGAGGACTGAGGACTGAGGATTGACGTTTGAGAATTGAGGATTGAGGATTGAGGGTTGAAGATTGAGGATTGGGTATTGAGGATTGAGTACTGAAGATTGAGGATTGATGATAGAGGATCGATGATTGAGGATTGAGGATTGAGGATTGAGGATTGAAGATTAAGTATTGAGGATTGAAGATTGAGGATTGAGAATTGAGGATTGAGGATTGAGTAATGAGGATAGAAGATTGAGCATTGGGGACTGAGGATTGAAGATTTAGGATTGAGGATTGAGGATTGAGGATTGAGGATCGAAGATTGAGTATAGAGGATTGCAGATAGAGGATTGAGGATTGAGGATTGAGGATTGAAGATTGAGGACTGAGTGTTGAGGGTTGAGTGATGATAATTGATGTTTGTGGATTTAGATTTGAAGATTGAAGAATGGGGATTGTGTATCGAAAACTGTGAATTGGGTATATTCTATTGAGGATTGAGGATTGACAACTGATTGTTGAGGACTGAGGGCTGAAGATTGAGGGCTCAGGGTTGAGGATTCAGAATTGAGATTTGAGGACTGAGGATTGAGGATTGAAGATTGAGTATTGTGGATTGAAGATTGAGAATTGAGGATTGAGGATAGAGGATTGAGAATGAGGGCTGAGGGTTGAGTATTGATGTTTGAGGCCTGAGGATTGAGGATTGAGGATTGAGAATTGAGGATTGAGGATTGAGAATTGAGGATTGAGGATTGGGTATTGAGGGTTGAAGTATGAGGATTGAGGATTGAGGATTGAAGGCTGAGGATTGTGGATTGAGGGTTGAGGATTGAATATTGAGGATTGGGGACTGAGTGTTGAGGGCTGAGTGATGAGGATTGACGTTTGTGGATAGAGATTTGAGGATTGCAGATTGAGTATTGAGTATTGAAAGCTGTGAATTGATGATATTCTATTGAGGATTGAGGATTGACAACTGATTGTTGAGGACTGAGGTCTGAAGGCCGAGGATTCAGGATTGAGGATCAGGATTAAGGTTTGCGGACTGAGGACCGAGGGTTGAGGATTGAGGATTGAGGATTGAGGATTGAGGATTGAAGATTGAGTATTGGGTATTGCGGGTTGAATATTGAGGATTGAGGATTGAGGATTGAGGACTGAGGGTCCAGGATTGAGGATAGAGGATTGAAGATTGAGGATTGGGGACTGAGGATTGAAGATTGAGGATTGAGGATTGAGGACTGAGGATTGAGGATTGAGAATTGAAGATTCAGTATTGAGGATTGGAGATTGAGAATTGAGGATTGAGGATTGAACATTGAGGACTGAGTGTTGAGGGTTGAGTGATGAGAATTGATGTTTGTGGATAGAGATTTGAAGATTGCAGATTGAGTATTGTGTATTGAAAACTGTGAATTGGGTATATTCTATTGAGGATTGAGGATTGACAACTGATTGTTGAGGACTGAGGTCTGAAGATTGAGGGTTCAGGGTTGAGGATTCAGAATTGAGATTTGAGGACTAAGGATTGAGGATAGAAGATTGAGTATTGAGGATTGAAGATTGAGAATTGAGGATTGAGGATAGAGGATTGAGGATGAGGGCTGAGGGTTGAGGATTGAGGTTTGAGGACTGAGGACTGAGGATTGACGTTTGAGAATTGAGGATTGAGGATTGAAGGTTGAAGATTGTGGATTGGGTATTGAGGATTGAGTACTGAAGATTGAGGATTGATGATCGAGGATTGATGATTGAGGATTGAGGATTGAGGATTGAGGTTTGAGGATTGAAGATTGAGTATTGAGGATTGAAGATTGAGGATTGAGAATTGAGGATTGAGGATTGAGTATTGAGGATAGAGGATTGAGGATTGAGGATTGAAGATTGAGGACTGAGTGTTGAGGGTTGAGTGATGAGAATTGATGTTTGTGGATTTAGATTTGAAGATTGAAGAATGGGGATTGTGTATTGAAAACTGTGAATTGAGGATATTCTATTGAGGATTGAGGACTGACAATTGATTGTTGAGTACTGGGGGCTGAAGATTGAGGACTCAGGATTGAGGATTCGGGATTGAGGTTTGAGGACTGAGGATTGAGGGTTGAGGATTGAGGATTGAGGATTGACGCTTGAGGATTGAGGATTGAGAATGGAGAATTGATGAGAGAGGACTGAGTGTTGAGTATTGAGTGTTTAGGATTGACGTTTGAGGATTGAGATTTGATTATTGAATTTTGTGGATTGAGTACTGAACAATGAGAATTCAGGATATTCCATTGAGTATTGAGAATTGAGGATTGATGGTTGAGTATTGAGAATTGATGCTTGACGGTTGTGCGTTGAATATTGAGGATTGAGGATTGAGGATTGAGGATTGAGAGTTGAGGATTGAGGACGAGGACTGGCGGTTGAGGATTGAGGTTTGAAGATTGAGGATTGAGGAGTGGGGACTGAGGATTGAGGATTGAGTATTGAGCATTGAGGATTGAAGTTTGAGGACTGAGGATTGAGGATTGAAGGTTGAGTTTTGAGGATTGAAGATTGAGGATTGAGGATTGAGGACTGAGGGCTGAGGACTGAGGATTGAGAATTGAGGATTGAGGATTGAGGATTGAAGATTGCGGATTGTGTATTGAGGATTGAAGAATGACGATTGAGTATTGAGGATTGAGAATTGAGGATTGAGGATTGAAGATTGAGTATTGAGGATTGAAGATTGTGAATTGAGGATTGAGGGTTGTGGATTGAGGACGAGGCCTGAGGGTTGAGTATTGATGTTTGAGGTCTGAGGATTGAGGATTGAGGATTGAGGGTTGAGGATTGAGGATTGAGGATTGAGGATTGAGGATTGAAGATTGAGGATTGGGTATTGCGGATTGAACATTGAGGATTGAGGATTGAGGATTGAGGACTGAGTATCAAGGATTGAGGATTGAGGATTGAAGATTGAGGATTGGGGACTGAGGATTGAAGATTGAGGATTGAGGATTGAGGACCGAGGATTGAGGATTGAGAATTGAAGATTCAGTATTGAGGATTGAAGGTTGAGGATTGTGGATTGAGGATTGAGGATTGAGGATTGAATATTGAGGATTGGGGACTGAGTGTTGAGGGTTGAGCGATGAGAACAGATGTTTGTGGATAGAGATTTGAAGATTGCAGATTGAATATTGAGTACTGAAAACTGTGAATTGATGATATTCCATTGAGGATTGAGGCTTGACAACTGATTGTTGCGGACTGAGGGCTGAAGCTTGAGGACTCAGGGTTGAGGATTCAGGATTGAGGTTTGAGGACAGAGGATTGAGGATTGAGGATTGACGCTTGAGGATTGAGGATTGAGGATGGAGGATTGAAGAGAGAGGACTGAGTGTTGATGATTGAGTGTTGAGAATTTATGTTTGAGGACTGAGATTTGATTATTGAATATTGTGCATTGAGTATTGAACCATGAGAATTCAGGATATTCTATTGAGTATTGAGAATTGAGGATTGATGATTGAGTATTGAGGATAGATGTTTGAGGATTGAGGATTGAGGATTGAGGATAGAGGATTGAGGATTGAGGATTGAGGATTGAGGATTGAAGATTGAGTTTTGATGATTGAAGATTGAGGATTGAGGATTGAGTGTTGAGGTTTGAGGACGAGGGCTGACGGTTGAGGATTCAGGTTTGAAGATTGAGGATTGAGCGTTGAGGATTGAGGGCGAGGACTGACAATTGAGGATTGATGTTTGAGGATTGAGGATTGAGGATTGAGGATTGAGGATTGAGGATTGAGGATGAGGGCTGAGGGTTGAGGATTGAGGTTTCAGGACTGAGGACTGAGGATTGAGGATTGAGAATTGAGGATTGAGGATTGAAGATTGAGGATTGAAGATTGAGTATTGGGTATTGAAGATTGACGATTGAGGATTGAGAATTGAGGGTTGACGATTGAGGAATGAGCATTGAAGAATGAGTATTGAGGATTGAAAGTTGAGGATTGTGGATTGAGGGTTGAGGATTGAGTATTGAATATTGAGTATAGGGGACTGAGTTTGAGGGTTGAGTGATGAGAATTGATGTTTGTGGATAGAGATTTGAAGATTGCAGATTGAGTATTGAGTAATGAAAGCTGTGAATTGATGATATGCTATTGATGATTGAGGATAGACAGCTGATTGTACAGGACTGAGGGCTGAAGATTGAGGATTCAGGATTGAGGATACAGGATTGAGGTTGGAGGACTGAGGATTGAGGATTGAGGATTGAGGATTGAGGATTGAGGATTGAGGAATGAGGATTGAAGATTGAGGATTGAGGATTGAGGGTTGTGGATTGAGGACGAGGTCTGAGGGTTGAGTATTGATGTTTGAGGTCTGAGGATTGAGGATTGAGGATTGAGAACTGAGGATTGAGGATTGAGAATTGAAGATTGAGGATTGGGTATTGAGGATTGAAGAATGAGGATTGAGGATTGAGGATTGAGGATTGAGGATTGAGGATTGAGGATTGAGTATTGAGAATTGAGAACTGAGGATTGAGGATTCAAGATTGAGTATTGAGGATTGAAGATTGAGGATTGAGGATTGAGGATTGAAGATTGAGGACAGAGTGTTGAGGGTTGAGTGATGGGAATTGATGTTTGTGGATTGAGATTTGAAGATTGAAGTATCGGGATTGAGTATTGAAAACTGTGAATTGAGGATATTCTATTGAGGATTGAGGATTGGCAATTGATTGTTGAGGACCGACGGCTGAAGGTTGAGGATTCAGGATTGAGGATTCCGGATTGAGGTTTGAGGACCGAGGATTGAGGTTTCAGGATTGAGGATTGAGGATTGACGCTTGAAGATTGAGGATTGAGGATGGAGGATTGAAGAGAGAGGACTGAGTATTGAGGATTGAGTGTTGAGAATTGTTGTTTGAGGATTGAGATTTGATTATTGAGTATTGTGTATTGAGTATTCAACCATGAGAATTCAGGATATTCTATTGAGTATTGAGAATTGAGGATTGATGGTTGAGGGTTGTGTGTTGAATATTGAGGATTGAGGATTGAGGCTTGAGGATTGAGGAGTGAAGGTTGAGGATTGGGGATTGAGGATTGGCGATTGAGGATTGACGATTGAGGATTGAGAATTGAGGATTGAGGATTGAGTATTGAGGATTGAAGATTGAGGATTGAGGATTGAGGATTGAAGATTGAGGACTGAGTGTTGATGGTTGAGTGATGAGGATTGATGTTTGTGGATTGAGGTTTGAATATTGAATAATGGGGATTGAGTATTGAAAACTGTGTATTGAGGATATTCTATTGAAGATTGAGGATTGACAATTAATTTTTGAGGACTGAGGGCTGAAGATTGAGGATTCAGGATTGTGGACTCGGGATTGAGGTTTGAGGACTGTGGATTGAGGATTGAGGATTGAAGGTTGAGTATTGAGGATTGAAAATATGGGATTGAGGATTGAGGATTGAGGATGGAGGATGAGTGCCGAGGGTGGAGGATTGAGGTTTGAGTATTGAATCCTGAGAATTCAGGATATTCTATTGAGTATAGAGAATTGAGGATTGATGGTTGAGTATTGAGGACTGAGGATTGAGGATTGAGGATTGAGGATTGAGGATTGAGGATTGAGGATTGAGGATTGAGGTATGGGAATTGAAGATTAAGGATTGAGGATCGAGTGTTGTGAATTGAGGACGAAGACTGAGGGTTGAGTATTGATGTTTGAGGTCTGAGGATTGAGGGTTGAGGATTGAGAATTGAGGATTGGAGATTTAGGATTGAAGATTGAGGATTGGGTATTGAGGATTGAAGAATGAGGATTGAGGATTGAGGATTGAGGATAGAGGATTGATGATTGAGGATTGAGGATTGAGGATTGAGGATTGAGGATAGAGTATTGAAGATTGAGGATTGATGATTGATGATTGATGATTGAGGATTGAGGATTGAGGATTGAGGATTGAAGATTCAGTATCGAGGACTGAAGATTGGGGATTGAGGATTGAGGATTGAAGATTGAATATTGATGATTGAAGATTGAGGATTGAGGATTGAGGGTTGTGGATTGAGGACGAGGACTGAGGGCTGTATATTGATGTTTGAGGTCTGAGGATTGAGGATTGAGGATTGAGAATTGAGGATTGAGGATTGATGGTTGAAGATTGAGGATTGGGTATTGAGGATTGAAGAATGAGTATTGAGGATTGAGGATTGAGGATTGAGGATTGAAGATTGAGTATTGAGGATTGAAGATTGAGGATTGAGGATTGAGGATTGAGGATTGAGTCTTGAGTATAGAAGATTGAGGATTGGGGACTGAGGGTTGAAGATTGAGGATTGAGGATGGAGGATTGAGTATTGAGGATTGAGGATTGAAGACTGAGGATTCAAGATTGAGTATTGAGCATTGAAGATTGAGGATTGAGGATTGCTGATTGAGTATTGAGGATTGAAGGTTGAGGATTGTGGATTGAGGACTGAGGATTGAGGATTGAATATTGAGGATTGGGGACTGAGTGTTGAGGGCTGAGTGATGAGAATTGATGTTTGTGGATAGAGATTAGAGGATTGCAGATTGAGTATTGAGTATTGAAAACTGTGAATTGATGATATTCTATTGAGCATTGAGGATTGACAACTGATTGTTGAGGACTGAGACCTGAAGCTTGAGGATTCAGGATTGAGGTTTGAGGACAGAGGATTGAGGTCTGAGGATTGAGATTTGATTATTGAATATAGAGGATTGAGTATTGAATCATGAGATTTCAGCATATTCTATTGAGTATTGAGAATTGAGGATTGATGGTTGAGTATTGAGGATTGGTGGTTGAGGGTTGCGTGTTGAATATTGATCATTGAGGATTGAGGATTGAGGATTGAGGATTGAGGATTGAGGATTGAAGATTGAGTATTGATGATTGAAGATTAAGGATTGAGGGTTGATGATTGAGGATTGAGGACGAGGACTGACGGTTGAGGATTGAGGTTTGAGGATTGAGGATTGAGGATTGAGGACTGAGGATTGAGGATTGGGGGTTGTGGATTGAGGACGATGCCTGAGGGTTGAGTATTGATGTTTGAGGTCTGAGGAATGAGGATTGAGGATTGAGAATTGAGGATTGAGTATTGAGGATTGAAGATTGAGGATTGAGAATTGAGGATTGAGGATTGAGTATTGAGGATAGAGGATTGAGGATTGAGGATTGAAGATTGAGGACTGAGTGTTGAGGGTTGAGTGATGAGAATTGATGTTTGTGGATTTAGATTTGAAGATTGAATAATGGGGATTGTGTATTGAAAAGTGTGAATTGAGGATATTCTATTGAGGATTGAGGATTGACAATTGATTGTTGAGTACTGGGGGCTGAAGATTGAGGACTCAGGATTGAGGATTCGGGATTGAGGTTTGAGGACTGAGGATTGAGGGTTGAGGATTGAGGATTGAGGATTGACGCTTGAGGATTGAGGATTGGGAATGGAGAATTGATGAGAGAGGACTGAGTGTTGAGTATTGAGTGTTGAGGTTTGACGTTTGAGGATTGAGATTTGATTATTGAATTTTGTGGATTGAGTACTGAACCATGAGAATTCAGGATATTCCATTGAGTATTGAGAATTGAGGATTGATGGTTGGGTATTGAGAATTGATGCTTGACGGTTGTGTGTTGAATATTGAGGACTGAGGATTGAGGATTGATGATTGAGGATTGAGAATTGAAGATTGAGTATTGATGATTGAAGACTGAGGATTGAGGATTGAGGTTTGAGGATTGAGGACGAGGACTGACGGTTGAGGATTGAGGTTGGAGGACTGAGGATTGAAGGTTGAGGATTGAGGATTGAGGATTGAGGATTGAGGATTGGGGATTCAGGATTGAGTATTGAAGATTGAGTATTGATGACTGCGGATTGAGGATTGAGGATTGAGTATTGAGGATTGAGGATTGAAGATTGAGTATTGGGGATTGAAGATTGGGGATTGAGGATTGAGTATTGAGGATGGAGAATGAGGGCTGATGGTTGAGGACTAAGGTTTGAGTGTTGAAACCTGAGAATTCAGGATATTCTATTGAGTACTGGGAATTGATGATTGATGGTTGAGTATTGAGGACTGAGGATTGAGGATTGAAGAATGAGTATTGAGGATTAAGAATTGAGGTTTGAGGTCTGAGGATTGAGGATTGAAGATTGAGCATTGAGGACTGAAGGTAGGGGATTGAGGATTGAGAATTGAGGATTGAAGATGAGGTCTGAGGGTTGAGGATTGAGGATTGAGGATTGAAGGTTGAGTATTGAGGATTGAAGACTGAGGATTGAGGATTGAGGATTGAGGATTGAGGATTGAGGATTGAGGATTGAGGAGTGAAGATTGAGTATTGAGATTGAAGATTGAAGATTGAGGATTGAGGTTTGAAGATTGAGTATTGGTGATTGAAGATTGAGGATTGAGGATTCAGGATTGAGGATTGAGGACTGAGGATCGAGGATTGAGCATTGAGGATTGATGATTGAAGGTTGAGGATTGGGAACTGAGGATTGAACATAGAGGATTGAGGATTGAGGACTGAGGATTGAGGATTGAGGATTGATGATTCAGTATTGAGGATTGAAGATTGAGAATTGAGGATTGAGGATTGAACATTGAGGACTGAGTGTTGAGGGTTAAGTGATGAGAATTGATGTTTGTGGATAGAGATTTGAAGTTTGCAGATTGAGTATTGTGTATTGTAAACTGTGAATTGAGAATATTCTATTGAGGATTGAGGATTGACAACTGATTGTTGAGGACTGAGGGCTGAAGATTGAGGGTTCAGGGTTGAGGATTCAGAATTGAGGTTTGAGGACTGAGGATGGAGGATTGAAGATTGAGTATTGAGGATTGAAGATTGAGAATTGAGGATTGAGGATTGATGATTGAGGATGAGGGCTGAGGGTTGAGGATTGAGGTTTGAGGACTGAGGACTGAGGATTGATGATTGAGAGTTGAGGATTGAGGATTGAGGGTTGAAGATTGAGGTTTGGGTATTGAGGATTGAAGAATGAGGATTGAGGATTGTGGATTGAGGATACAGGATCGAGGTTTGAGGGCAGAGGATTGAGGTTTGAGGATTGAGGATTGAGGATTGAGGATTGAGGATTGAAGATTGAGGATTGGGTGTTGTGGATTGAACGTTGAGGATTGTGGATTGAGGATTGAGGATTGAGGATTGAGGATTGAGGATTGAAGGTTGAATATTGATGAATGAAGATCGACGATTGAGGATTGATGGCTGTGGATTGAGGACGAGGACTGAGGGTTGAGTATTGATGCCTGAGGTCTGAGGATTGAGGATTGAGGATTGAGAACTGAGGATTGAGGATAGAGGATTGAAGATTGAGGATTGGGTATTAAGGATTGAAGAATGAGGATTGAAGAATGAGGATTGAGGATTGAGTATTGAGGATTGAGGATTGAAGATTGAGTATTGAGGATTGAAGATTGAGGATTGAGGATAGAGGATTGGGGATTGAGGATTGAGGATTGAAGATTGAGGATTGGGTGTTGACGACTGAACATTGAGGATTGAGGATTGAGGATTGAGGATTGAGGATTGAGGATTGAAGGTTGAATACTGATGAATGAAGATTGAGGATTGAGGACTGAGGGTTGTGGATTCAGGACGAGGACTGAGGGTTGTGTATTGGGGCCTGAGGTCTGAGGATTGAGGATTGAGGATTGCGAACTGAGGATTGAGGATTGACGCTTGAGGATTGAGGATTAAGGATGGAGGATTGAAGAGAGAGGACTGAGTATTGAGGATTGAGTGTTGAGAATTGATGTTTGAGGATTGAGATTTGATTATTGAATTTTGTGGATTGAGTGTTGAACCATGAGAATTCAGGGTTTTCTATTGAGTATTGAGAATTGAGGATTGATGGTTGAGTATTGAGGATTGATGGTTGACGGTTGTGTGTTGAATATTGAGGATTGAGGATTGAGGATTGAGGATTGAAGATTGAGGATTGCGGACGGAGTGCTGAGAGTTGAGTGATGAGAACTGATGTTTGTGGATAGAGATTTGAAGATTGCAGACTGAGCATTGAGTATTGAAAACTGTGAATTGATGATATTCTATTGAGGTTTGAGGATTGACAACTGATTGTTGAGGACTGAGGGCTGAAGATTGAGGATTCAGGATTGAGGATTCAGGATTAAGGTTTGAGGACTGAGGATTGAGGATTGAGGATTGAGGATTGAGGATTGACGATTGAGGATTGAGGATTGAGGATTGAAGATTCAGTATTGAGGATAGAAGATTGAGAATTGAGGATTGAGTATTGAACATTGAGGACTGAGTGTTGAGGGTTGAGTGATGAGAATTGATGTTTGTGGATAGAGGTTTGAAGATTGCAGATTGAGTATAGAGTGTTGAAAACTGTGAATTGTGGATATTCTATTGAGGATTGAGGATTGACTACTGATTGTTGAGGACTGAGGGCTGAAGATTGAGGACTCAGGATTGACGATTCAGAATTGATGTTTGAGAGCTGAGGATTGAGGATTGAAGATTGAGTATTGAGGATTGAAGATTGAGGATTGCGGATTGAGTGTTGTGGGTTGAGGACGAGGACTGAGGGTTGAGTATAGATGTTTGAGGTCTGAGGATTGAGGATTGAGGAATGAGAATTGAGGATTGATGATTGAGGATTGAAGATTGAGGATTGGGTATTGAGGATTGAAGAATGAGGATTGAGGATTGAGGATTGTGTATTGAGGATTGAGGATTGAGTATTGAGGATTGAGAATTGAGGATTGAGGATTGAGGATTGAGGATTGAGGATTGAAGATTGAGGATTGTGGATTGAGGATTGAGGATTGAGTATTGAGGATTGAAGATTGAATATTGATGATTGAA